>NC_141049.1:32598862-33343862 GCF_041138505.1 Cibotium barometz | reverse complement strand
ATATATACATACATACATATGTATATATACATACATATGTATGTATGTATACATATACATACATATGTATGTATATGTATACATACATATGTATGTATACATATGTATATGTACATACATACATATACATACATATGTATGTATACATATGTATATGTACATACATACATATACATACATACATACATATACATACATATATATGTGTATGTATATGTATGTATACATACATACATACATACATACATACATACATATATATATATATATATATATATATATATATATATATATATATATATATATATATATATATACATAGATATGTATGTATATGTATATATACATAGATATGTATGTATATGTATATATACATAGATATGTATGTATATGTATATATACATAGATATGTATGTATATGTATATATACATAGATATGTATGTATACATATATATATAGATATGTATCTATATGTATATATACATATGTATGTATGTATATATACATATACATACATATGTATGTATATATACATATATATGTATATATACATATATATACATAGATATGTATGTATATGTATATATACATATGTATGTATGTATATATACATATACATACATATGTATGTATATATACATACATATACATACATATATATATGTATGTATATGTATGTATGTATGTATATACATATACATACATATATATATGTATGTATATGTATGTATGTATGTATATGTATATATATATATATATATATATATATATATACATATACATACATATATATGGGGAGGAAGTGCTTGGAGAGGCAAGGCATGGACCCATAGTAGGCACCTTGATGCACTCACGCAACAGGTAGGCACGTTAGGCCTCCCGGGGTGCGAGCGGTGTTCATGGGAGCCGAGTGCCTCCGGGGGATGCCCTCCCTACCTTGACAGAGTCGGGACCAAAAGCGCCGACGGGACCGAGAACGGTGGAAAAACGGCCGCCCGCCGAGGCCGGCGCGCCGGGCCGTGCCGACGGGCCGCGATGGACCCTAGGCCGGCAGAGCATGGATGGAAGGCAAGTCTCGTGTGAGGCCGATGGAGCCGAGCCGGGCATGAAGGGCAAGTGATCGGTGAGACCCGCAAGGCAAACGCGCGAGACGCGCTCGACGGGCCCGTGGAGATGAGTCATGAGCTAGCAAGGGCCGCGTGCGGCAAAGATGTGGTGTGTTCGTGCCTGGCGTCCGCTCGTACAGGGCTTGCATCCGTACGGCCATCAAACTTGTATGTATATTATATATGTATATATACATACATACATATACATATATATATGTATATGTATGTATATATATATACATACATATACATGTATATACATATATATACATGTATATACATACATATATATATGTATGTATATACATGTATATATATGTATATACATGTATATGTATGTATATATATATACATACATATACATATATATATGTATATGTATGTATATATACATGTATATGTATGTATACATACATATACATGTATATATACATACATATACATGTATATATACATACATATACATATATATATATACATTGTATATATCTACACACACACGCATATATATATATATATGTATGTATATACATACATGTGTACACACACACACACACACACATGTATGTATATACATGTGCACACACACACACACACACATGTATGTATATACATACATATATATATATGTGTGTGTGTGTGTGTAGATATATACATGTGTGTGTGTGTGTGTGTGTGTGTGTGTTTCTCTCGTCTGTTACCAGATTTTGTAACACAACTTTGTAACGTTTTGTCTTCTATATCTTTATGGTCTTTTGAAGATGTTTAATAGAACTTTGTGTGTGTGTGTGTGTGTGTGTCTCGTATGCAAATCATGTGCCATGTGCTTTTTGCAGTTTATAGGTCTCCTGCATAGTGTCACTATTAAGGCAATAGGCCACCTCTATACAGATGTTCATCCGTAAAACATTGGGGTTCTTGGTTCCTTATATTAAGTTAGATTTTTAATTGGTGTTTTTCAGGAAGAACAAACTTCAGGTTTTAAAGAACAGGTGAGGGGCCGAATACAGTCTGAGCTTGAACGTGTTGCTGCTACCTGCAAAGACATGGCCACCCTACTGTGGCGTATAGGAATTCCAGTTGATGGAGGAGCTTTTCCAACAACTCAGCAGGCAATGCTTATACCAGTCTAATAAGCCAATTTAGATGTGTTGTTTAGATGCTGGATGTTTTCTTTAAAGCCATGAATATTAATGAAACTCTGGTCTTTTGATGTGTGCTTGTTTTTTTTCCTGTTGTTGGTAGTTATAGAAAATGAGAAAACAAGTGCTTCAAGCCTTTTTTTTTTCAAAGTTTCTTTTAGTTGTGTGAAATATCTCCTTGTTTTCCCTTCAAGCTTTAGTGCAGGAAACTGATTTTTTTTTTTCAGGTGCAAGGGCAGGCCTCTTTTTGGATAAAAGTTACTCAAGTGCTTGACAATCTTCACTTCGTTGTTTTTGCATCTGGTCTGCATAAGTGCTTATTTCGTGTCTTGCTTTCCATCAAAGATTATGAATTTGACAGATTCATCACCTGTGTTGGAAATGTTGTGATGGAGGGCAAGCATGGTTCTTTGACATGTGCATGTTGTATAGTTGGTACAAAGGCTATTTGTAAGTGAAAAAATAAATATTTGTAGATGTTAAAAAGGGGTAAAGATTCTCTATGGCAAGAGTTGGCGTTCAAATGGGCGAGTTGTGCTAGGCACACGAGTGTGTGTGTGTGTGATTAATGCTCACTGAGCTATTTAAGGATGTACATGGGAGCTCTCATATAGAGGAGAGATGATTAGCAATATGATTTGATGTGTTGTATTTATCTTGTTGTCCAGCTTAATCTAATTCTTATCTTTTGCAATGGAGTTGAGTCTAGTGATTGATCCACTATGATTTTGCATATGGTGCTAGAGCCACCTCCTTGTAGTCTTTTCCTACTAGATTGCCAAGGAGGTCTAGGTTAGTGTAGGATGAGCTATTTCGATTGGGGTTTTTCCTTCAGTTTGTGATTAGAAATAGAATATTTGTGATACACTCAAGAATCTCTACTAGAGAGAGGTCTTTCTTAGAAAGAGAGAAGCTCAAAAAAGACACAGAGGGTTTATGAGACCAAAAAGGTAGTACAATGTATGCATGATGAATCATGGAAAAGAAAAATTATACGAAACTAGCTACATAAGCTGAAGTATCCGTGTGATGCTACATTATGACAGTATATGGTCATGCAAGGATACCATCCTCCTCCAAAGAAAGATATATTAATGTCTACGAAAGGCCAAAGTGGCCTATGAGACCAAAACATAGTACACAGCTGATGGTGTCTCATCAAAAGTAAGACAAAAAGGACTAAAAAAGTCCTAAAACAGTCCTAAACAGCTATGAAAGGAAAATACTCCTACTGAGGTACAACAAAAGTGTATAATATCTACAACTGGCTGAGAGAGAGAGAGAGAGAGAGAGAGAGAGAGAGAGAGAGAGAGAGAGAAGAAGAAGAAGAAGAAGAAGAAGAAGAAGATATTATCATCCTCGGGAGGCCAAAAAACGGCCTATGGGACCCCCACGAAGTAAGTACAAAAGCTGTAAACAAAGCCTTCTCCTTTCATGGGAGGGAAAGACTAGTGTGTGGCCAATTGCGTTACAAGGTAGTCACGGTGCTTGAGAATTTTGATGAAGTATATGCCAAGGGCAGCAAGTTGGCCATGCGAGAACAAATTCACTAAGTCGGTGTATCCTTCTAAAGTGGTGCTGAAATCTCTCCTTATGTGTTGATATTGTGGGCATGTTAAAAGAACATGCTCCTCTGTCTCCACTGCTCCCAGACTACATAGCCGGCATAATCTTTTCTCTCTCGAGACACTGCTCCATGCTCCTCTCTCAATCTCGAGAGTGTGTGACCGGGTGCGGATGAGCGCAAGACCTCGCCTGGCATTAGCAGGAATGGGTGTGCTTATGTATTTCTGAGCATTATCTTCTTCTTGTGAGTATGTGACCCAGTGGTTTGGATTAATGTGCGAACAATAGTATTCATATTTAGCCCTTTTTTCTGCTGATTGCCATTGGCAATGTAGTGCTTCATGCTTGAGTTGTAGATGTGTGCAATGGAGATTCGACAACGTGAAGACGACGCCATGCGACGCATGGAACATGAGCGATACGTTGCGGCTTTGGACGCAAGACTGACACCAGCGGCTTCCTCAAATCATTTTCCCGAGAAAGTGAATTCCAGTAAGTATGATGGTAAACTCGACCCCATGAGCCACAACTCTTTATTCATGGTTGCATCAATTTGAAGCTTACTTTGCCGCAGTTCGAAAAAGTGATACTGACAGGGTGATCTTAGCTAGTTGGTACTTGGAAGGTGAGGCCATTCCTTGGTGGATCCAGTGGGCTCATGCCCACACAAGATTAGTTATGGCAGCTTATGTTTGGGACGAGTTTGTCCTCGACCTTAAGCAGCGGTTTCTGCTATCCCATTACCTTGAGCGACTCGAAGACGAGTTTAGGGGAGCGTGTCAAAACGCACAACCAGTCCTTCAGTTTGCCAATAAAATTTCAAACTTATGTTTGCAGTCGGGATTATTTGATACGGACAAGAAAGGGCAATTCCTTTATGGCCTTGACATGCTAATCCAGTGGGAGGTGTGTATGTTTAGGCCAGCCACCTTCAAAGATGCACTCTCGCTCTTGCGCAGAGTGCTAAAATGAAACACTCTGGCGGAAAGCCCAAGACTTCCCAACCGGCTACTCCCAAGGCTAATAGCATGGGGGGAAAAGGCCAGAACCAGACGGGGTCTTCCCCAGGACAGAGTGTCATGTGCACACACATGTACATGCTAATCTCAGGGCTAATCCTAGAGGCAACATGATAAAGACTCACTAGAACTAGATATTTTGGAGCATTGGAGTGCAAGTTTAGGCAAGGGATGGATTGGAATGGACTCAGGGACTTGTCGGTTGCATGGAGAACAAGATATGGCTGTGTCGGTTGCATCAGATAGGTCAGGATCTGCTTTAATTATGTTTGTGCCCAGGCGGCTGGCCGACCAGGAGTCGGCCAGATCTCTAGCTGCCCAAGGCCTATAAAACGCATGTTTGCTCATTGTTTTATTCATTCAACTCCTTGTTGAGTTGGGTCTAGACATAGGACTAGGATTAGGGTTTGTCTACCTTTTCCAGAAGGCACGACTCCAAAGACCGCTGTCCCAGCCTCCATGGCTTCAGGTGAGCCCAGCTTCCACATAGACCCCGCCCCTAGTTCTTCGGATCCCAATGCTTCAGTTGGAGCAATCATTAGCTGGGAGCTTGAAGATAAGCAAAAGGGCGTCCATGACCACGAGTATGAGTGCAACGAATTGCTCAAGATCTTTGTCTACATAGGTGGCCAGAGAGTTGTTGTCTTGTTTGACATCGGTAGTATGGAGGACGTGGTCACGGAACAGGCCACTCGGCGTGCCCGTTTCGTCCTAACTTCGGTGGACAAGCAAGTTGAGGGTTTTAGCACACAGGCGTGACGACGAGCGTCAAGTATGAAGCTCTAGGTGCTGAATTAGTCATTCAGGGCATAAGAGTTTGTGCGTGATTTTATGGTTGCCCCTCTTGTAGGAGCATACATAATCTTGGACATTCAGTGGTTTCACAAGTTCCTTCTTGATGTCAAGTGGGACAAGCACACTTTCCAGATTAGCCGGAATGTGTCCAACGTTCCAGTGACCATTAAATGTGAGCCAGGAATCCCGAACTTTCCGCTCATAAGCCACTTGCAGGCTAAACGTTCAATTAGGAAAGGCGCACATTGTGCATGATTTACATCTAGACTGCCCAGACGGTGGCCAGTGCTTCCGAGAAGTATTTGGCTCTCCATGAAAAGTTCCAGAAGATTTTTCTTCGGGACACTCTCCCTCCCTAGCTCCCCCTGTCTAGACCGGAGGACCATAAGATCGACCTCCTCCCAGGCTCGGAATCCTCGAGCAAGTTCCCATATCACCTTTCCAAGGCAGTGGAATCGAAATTGGACTGCCAACTCCAAGAATTGTTGCAATCTGGTTTCATCCGCCCCAGTGTGTCACCATTTGCAGCACCGATTCTATTTGTCAAGAAGAAAGATGAGTCTTCTCGATTGTGTGTCGATTATCGTGCACTCAATAAGCTGACTATCAAAAGTAGATTCTCGATGTCTCAAATAGACTATATCGAGAGGCTTAATGGGGCTAAGGTGTTCTCGAAACTCGATTTTAAGAGTGGGTATCACTAGGTGAGGATTGTTGAGGGGGACATTCCCAAGACAACCTTTCATACGGAATGGGCCCACTATGAATTTGTGGTCATGCCTTTTGGCTTGACAAACGTCCCAGCCACATTCAACCGCATGATGATGCGGGTATTTCATCGAAAGTGTGTGTTCATATTTCTGGCTGACATACTAGTATTTTCAGCTACTGTTTGAAAGAGTGCACAAAGCGGAAGCAAATAAGCACTAGAGTGTGTTGAGCAGAGAGTGCAAGAGAGAGAGAGATATGGAGCAACTATGCTGAATATATTGAAGTGATACAGTCCCAAGCAAGAGACAAAAGTAGTCTCGTAAGTGCGGGAGCAAAAGATAGACTAGGCAAGATAGAAGAGTAAGAGGCCAGCCCACCTATTTATAGGTGATAAGGGCTAGCCGACTGGACATGCTACTACTGGCCGACTGGACATGAGAAAGGTGTCCGACTGGGAAAATACATCTAGGCTTGGAAAAATCCCAGAAAAATATATAAAAAAGAGGTGGCCAGCCCACAATCAAGGGCCATGAAAAAGGGACACCAAACATGGGCAAAAACTGGGGATGAATGTGCTAACACCCCTCTTAGCACCAGATGCTGAACATACTCCGAGAAGCCGAAGAAGTCGTCCTTTGTCAAAGACAAAAGAATGTAGCAACAACAGGTACCAAGAAAGCTCCACAAGCAATCTCCACAGCAACTCAGCTACAAAAGCAACAGAACAAGCTACCAAGAACACTGCTCTTCTAGAAGAAAACAACCATGTAGACTGCGTCGTGCTGCTCCAAATATCGGTGCCAAACCCAAATGTAAACACAGTGCCACACAGAAATCCCTAGACGCCTGTAGCTCCAAGAAGATAATACCCTCAAAAGAAATAGAGTCCATCTGCACCAACTCTGTACCAAGAGTAGCCCAATGCTGTACAATAGCACCCTCCTCGAAGGTCGGCATCGCCAGATGTAAGAACTCAACTGCCTCCTCTGAAAACTGATGTCGGGACTCCACAAGCCCAACCAAATCCAAATCCCAATCCTTCAAGCCCTGGAAGTACCACTGTGCCTCACGCACGGTCACGGACACACCTGACCACAATCCAGAATCCTCACATAGAGTAAGGGAAATAGGAACATTCATAGTAGTAGTAACTGAAGTTGTAGTAGCCTCCTCAATAGCATCACACAACGTAGAAGGAGGCTCCTCCATAGAAGGCAAAGGGACCAGCAACACATCTTGGTCATTGGTTGACGAAGAAAGAGTCGGAGGCGAAGCAATAGGAGACAAATCCCCCTCAGAAGCTGTGAGCAAAGATAGCCCACTGTCTTCCTCAAAAACATTACCAGAGATATCATCTTGGCAAGGAGAAGTATGCACAGAAACTGAAGGCAAGGCATCAGGAAAAACAAACTCCTCAGATGCAATGAGCAAAAAGAGATAGAAGTAGTGTCATAAGTGAGGGAGCAAAAGATAGACTAGGCAAGATAGAAAAGTGAGAGGCCAATCCACCTATTTATAGGTGAGAAGGGCTGGCCGATTGGACATGATAAAGCTGGCCGATTGGGAAAATACATCCAGGCTGGGAAAAATCTTAGAAAAATATATAAAAAAGGGGTGGCCAGCCCACAATCAAGGGCCATGAAAAAGGGACCAAAAGGGACACCAAACATGGGCAGAAACTGGGGATGAATGTGCTAACATTGTTGAGTAGCATGACATTGATATGGAGAAAGTCCTGAAGTTGCCGGAAAGCAACAAGCTCTACGTTAATGAGAAGAAGTCGGAATTTTATTTGTTTGAGGTTCATTACCTTGGATATATAATTAGTGTAGAAGGCATTCGATTTGATCCGGCCAAGGTGGCCGAGATTGTCAATTGGGAAGTACCACAGATTGCTTATGACATCAGATCCTTTGTGGGTATATGCCTGTCATATGCACAAACTTCAAAGTGTATCTATTGTGTGAAACATGCGCACAAGAATAGCTTCGAGGCTTGGGGAAGCTTGAAGCTAGGCAGGCTATTGGCGGGCTGGGCTAGGGATAGACTGACGGGCAGGCACCCAAGTATGGACGCCCAGTGATCGGCCAAGAGCCTATAAAAGGGTGGCCAAGGTTAGTCAGTTGGTTCATAGAGTCTCGCGAGTCTTTGTGAGAGCTCTATGGTCACGAGCCTAGATCTAAAAAAAAGATCATTACCTTCCAAAAAATTCTCTCTTTTTTGGGAAAAAAATTATTTTTGAAAAAAAAGTCTATTTTTCTCGAAAAATCTGTACAAGTACGTACGGCATCGTACTGTACGGTATTTCGTACGATAAGCCGTCGTACGCTGTACAAAAACAACCCTTGCTGTCATGGTTGGGTGGTGAGTCAGGCCTGCACCCCCCTTTAGGTTGTTTGGCTTTGTTTTGCAGGTTTTGAGTCATGTTTCAGGAGCGCTCTATGAGGAGAACCGTGGGGATTTGACAGTGGTATCAGAGCATGTCTCAAAGAGCGTGCAAGTCGGTAGGTAGAGAAGAACGAGGTCAAAGGAAGAGGTATGAGTTCGAGATGATTGCTGTTTTTTCGTATATACTGTTGTTTTTTCAAAATTCAGCATATAGTATTATGTTTGCGTCGTTGGAACCCGGGTTGGGTTTTGGTCTTGCAAAGGGTTGATTAGACTGCTTGAGAAGAGCCTTTGTTTTGGCAAGGAAAGAAGCAAGAGTGGAGTTGGCTGTGAATCAGCAAGTGAAAGAGAGAAGAAGGGGAGACCCTGCCGGCTATATGAATCAACAAGAGAGAGTGGGATTGAAAGCAAGTCGGCTATGCGTAACCAGACCAATTGGCATAGGGTAGGAACCAGTTGGGCAGCAAGGCGACCCACTGCTGTTCGCAAGTGACGGCGAAGAACGCCCTGCAGCAGCCGACGAGTGGCGGGCAGCCGCTTTCAACGTTTTTTTAGCCTGCGTAAAAAAAAAACGCATGTTGCTTTTCGTTTTTTTAGAACCTATAGTGTGGAGTTATAAAAAAAACAAATCGAAGAGCGTTTT
This sequence comes from Cibotium barometz, assembly GCF_041138505.1. Lineage (NCBI taxonomy): Eukaryota > Viridiplantae > Streptophyta > Polypodiopsida > Cyatheales > Cibotiaceae > Cibotium > Cibotium barometz. Next base: position 33,334,488 of record NC_141049.1, on the reverse strand, counting down.
TTTAATTTAAAGAAAAAACGTATGGCTTTTCATAGGTTATATGTGGCTTTTATGTGTGGCCTATGTGTTTTTTTTAGTGTGGCTTTTACAAGCCTTCTATGTGGCTTTTATAAAGGCCATCTAGCATGTAAAAAAAAAAAACCCAAAAGCCATACAAAAATCAAAGCACTTTTAGTAGGGAGACTTATAAAATACCCCTAGAGTGGGCTTCTAGCCACACATCTCCTCAAGCTCTCTAGCGCTATTCTTTGATTCTAGCCAAGATTTTCTCTCACTTTCCTTCTTCAAGATGTCAACCCAAGAATCGGATATGGAACTCGTTCCCAAACATGAAGACCTGCCGGCTACCGAGGCCGCTAATGGCGATCTTTTCGAAGATTTTGTCACTAAATCTGATTTTCAGGAGTTTAAAGTTACTTTCGAAGCTTCTTTCTCGTAGTGTCAGGCACAAGTCATCGTGTAGATGCAGACTTTACAGAATTCCATCTCTTTATTGACCACTACCTTGTCTACTCTCTCGGGCATGGATACCTTGGCGTCTGCTTTAGGTCCCAATATTACTTCGGAACAATTTGGGAGCGAGCAAAAGCAGCGTACCAAGGAGATTGTGGACACATGGCTACATAAGTGGTAGGTCCACTTCCAGTTTCATCCATATGGCGATGACAAAAAAAAAACAGTTAGCAGCAGGTTTCCTCTCGGGCAAAGCTTTGCTCTGGTGGAAAGAACTCAAACCTAAACCTATAACGTGGGCACAGTTCGAAGAAGTCTTCAAGAAAGAATTCCTGAAGGAGGAGGATGACTGATATAAATTTGCTCAGTTTGCCAGTTTGACCATGACCTCGCAGAACCTCACTTATGAGGTCTACCTCTAGAAATTTAGAGACTTGCAGATGAAAGCTACGAAGATGGATTCTACTACTCTTTTGGGTTTCTTCGTAGCAGGTTTATCGACTCCTATCATTTACAGGTCAAAAATAACAAGTGCAAAACTTTGGACGAGGCCATTGATTCTGCTCGCATTTATGATGATACGATGGTCTCTTCCAAAACCAAACCCGTAACCGAGCAGGGGAACAAGCACAAAAGAAAGTTCTCCGCGGCGCTGATGACTAGCACGACAGAATGAAAGTCTTCGGACCAACCTTGAAGAATTCCACTTCGACTCCAGCAAAGAAAAACCATTTCCTTAAGGCTTTGAAGCTCAAGAAGGGACGTTGCTTCATCTGTGAAGAAAAAGGACATATGCGTAATGAGTGTCCGAAGAAGAAGGGTGTTAAGACCAACGCAGGACCCAAGACGAAGGTAGCCTACCAGTTATCTTTGACAAGTACTTCAGTCACTGTACTTTCTTGCCCTACTTCATGTTCTGATTGTATGTTCAACTCTAAAGTTTTTGGCATGCACGATCTTCTCTGAGTCTATGGAGAAGTAAATGGCCATAGAATCCACATTCTTTTGGATTTCAGAAGCTCACACAACTTTGTTAATTACAAACTTGTGCAGAAATTGGGTTTGGACACAACACCTAGTGATCATATCTACGAGGTACGCCTACTTGCAGGTCGGCAAGTGTGGGATCGAAAGATGGAGAAGCTACCGATCCGGATTCAGGACTACGAAGATATTCTAGAGTGCTATGTTATGCACCTAGAGCATGTAGACTTGCTATTAGGGATTGAGTGGTTTAAGACCCTTCAGGTCCAGATCGATTAGTCTAGTCATATTTTTTCTTGTAACATAGGAACACCCAATATTGTATCTTAGGTGATTGTATACATCCCTCTCAGGGACCTTTGTAAATACTGTTGATTTTGGAAATATAATGGATTCTTCTTTGTATATTGCTTTCCACATTGTCTTAATTCCACTTTCTTCATTTCTCATATCTACTATGGATGTCAATGAATTAAGTTTGTTTGAAAGCAAAGAATTAAAGAAGTTACTTGATTCGTTTCATGATGTATTTCTTAAGGAGCTGCCATCGGGCTGACCACCCGAAACGGCAGTGGATTATCGTATTGATCTAGTCCTTCGTGCTCAACCTGTTAGCATTCCGCCTTACAGGATGAGCCAGGCTGAGGAAGATGAGTTGGCCAAACAACTCGCAGATTATTTGAGGATGGGCCAGATCTGTCCAAGTAAATCACCTTGGGGTACGCCTGTGTTACTTAGAAGAAAGAAGGACAACATGTGGTGAATGTGTGGAGATTACAAGAGACTGAACAAAGTGACAATCAAGAATCACTATCCTCTCCTTAGATCAGATGACCTGATTGACCGTTTAGTCGGAGTGGAGTATTTCATCAAGATAGATTTACGTACTGGCTATCACTAGATACGTATTCATGAAAGGCACGTCGAAAGAACCGCCTTTCGGACTAGGTATGGCCATTAGGAGTTTCTTGTATTACCTTTTGGGTTGATCAATGCTCCAGCCGCTTTCCAGCAAATGATGAACGATCTTTTTCGTGAACATTTGGGGAAGTTCATGGTTGTGTTCCTAGAGGATATTTTAGTATATAGTTGTACTCTTGAGGATCATGTTAGACACCTCACGATTGTCTTGACTATTTTAAGACATAATCGACTAAATGCTAAATTAAGTAAATGTGAGTTTTTATGATGGAAATCATTTACTTGGGACACAAGATCACAAGAGACGGGTTGAGCATTGACTACGACCGAGTGCAGAAGGTTTTGGCTTGGCCTATACCGCAGACAATGAGACAACTTCGTTCTTTTCTTGGTTTTGTTGTTTTTCTTCGGAAATCTGTGGGGGAGTACTCTCAACTCACACTACTGATGACCGACTTGTTGAAAGGTCATGGACGTAAGTCGAATCAGTCTATCCCTTGGAATAACGATTTGGATATGGCCTTCAGACTTTTGAAAGATAAAGTCAAGGAAGCCCCTACCTTAGCACTACCCGATTCTAGTCGGCCTTATGTTCTTGAGACTGACGCGAGTGACTATGCGATCGGGGTTGCTCTATTCCAAGATGGTAGACCTCTTGCTTTGGAGAGTCGAAAGCTGGATGATACTCAATCTCATTGGCCAACCCTTGAGAAGGAGCTTTATGCTGTCATTTACGCTCTCAAGGTTTGGAGGCATTATTTATATGGCTCCAAGTTTGGGGTATTGACTAATCATTAGTCAATCAAGTATGTGTGTGATGCGGATGATTTGAGAGGAGGAAAAGCTAGATGGACAGAGTTAATGCAAGATTTTGATTTTGAAATATGCTATCGAAAGGGGTCCATGAATAGTGTAGTAGATGCGCTTAGTCAGATTAGAGAGGTGAATACTTCGTTCACCGAGATTTCCACTGACTTATTTCAGTCATTTAGAGGGCTTTGCAAGACTGATAATTATTTTGGTCCATTTCGGCAGAAGATCGAGGACGAGAGCTCATCGATTGACCAAAATTCAGTGACTGAGCAGCCTACCATTTAGGTTGCGGGGGGCCAGTGGATGATTCGGAATGGTTTACTGTTTGGTAATGACAAAATTTGTGTACCACAGGTCTCGGACATTAAGTCCAAGATTCTTCACGACGCCCCTTTTGTTGGACACCTTGGGTTACACAGGACATTAGCTTTAGTGAAACACACTTTCTATTGGCCAAAGATGAAAGGGTATGTAGAAGATTATGTCCTTAAGTGTCAGGTTTGTCAAACAAATAAAGTGGAACGCTTTAGATAGGTTGGGATGTTGCATTCTTTGCAAATCCCAGGCAATAAATGGGAAAGTATTTCCATGGATTTTATTACCGGATTGCCAAGAACACGCCAAGGCCACGATTCTATTTGGGTTGTGGTGGATCGCGTGACAAAAATGGCTAGATTTTGACCTATCCGAAAGACTGTTATAGCTACGCAATTGGCAAGGCAATTCATCGAGCAATTGTTTAGACTGTACGGTTTACCGCAAGACATAGTCAGTGATGGGGGCTTTAAGTTTAGAAGTGACTTTTGGAGGCTTGTTTTTGAGAAGTTGGAAACAACTTTGAATTTGAGTTCCTTGTATCATCCTCAATCTGATGGCCAGAATGAAAGGGTGAATTAGACTTTGGAGGACATGCTTCGTGCACACGTCTCCACCAAAAGACAAGGTTCATGGGAAGATTATCTTCCTATGTTAGACTTTGCATATAACAGTACTAAGCATATGAGTACAGGTTTTAGTTCTTTTATGCTTATGTATGGATTTCAACCTAGATCACCTGTTACCGTGGGATTTTCAGGACTTCGGCATGATGTAGCGCGTAATTTTTTGCAAGATATGCAAGAAATGCTACAAGTCGCGAAGGAATCTATTAGAAGTGCTAAAGACAGAGACATATTTTATTCTAATAGACATCGTTCATCCAGAGAGTTCTCTGAAGGAATGATGGTATATTTGCGAGTTCCGAAAGATTCCAAGACTTTACGGATGGGTCGATCTCAAAAATTATCCCCTAGATACTTTGAACCATTTCGGGTTATATACTGGATTGGTTCAGTTGCATATGAATTGGACTTGACTTCTCATTTGACAGTTCATCCCGTATTTCATGTTAGTAGACTTAAGGAAGTACTGGGTGGAACAGACCAGATAGTTACTCCTCAAGAAATCATAGATGTCAAGGATATGACATTTATCCCACACGAACCGGAAAAGATTCCTGGATTTCGTGAAAGATGATTGCGGAATACGCTACTCACGGAATACAAGATCAAGTGGAAGGATCGTGTTGAGGAAGACGCTACATGAGAGACATTGACTACCCTTCAGAGGGACTACCTTGGGTTTTTACTGAGCTCAGGAGTGAGCTCTTAGAGGAAGGGGAGTATGTCATGTGCACAGAGTGTATCTACCGTGTGAAACACACACACAAGACTACCTTCGAGGCTTGGGGAAGCTTGGAGCTAGGCAGGTTGATTGGCGAGCTGGACTAGGGATAGACTAACGGGCAGATTGCAAGTTTCGAGTTGTCATGACCCTGTGAAATTGGAACAGCAGAAGTGTGGGCATGGTGGTCGGTGAGCAAGATAAATATTTCACGATTCATACTTGGGTGCCCGGACAAATGGTAACATGTGTGGACATCCCCAAGTGTGAAGGGGGCCAAGGGATCTAATATTCTAATGTTTTAACCTTGGGTGGCCCCTAGGGATAAGTTTTAATAAACTTAAAAGGGCCTTAGGGCCTTAGATATTCGTATGGATAAATTTGGGGAGAGGCTACTCCATTTTTGGAGGTACACGCCTCCCTCCCCTCCCCTCTCTCTCTTGCTTTTTGGAAAAGAGAGAGGCGACTGGCTGCGTGGAGAAGAGGACGTGCAGATCGGCTGGTACAGGTTGCCTGAAGGGGAGCCGTACAGAACAGCAGCTGCAGGTCGGCCTGTACAGGTTAGCAGGTACAGGTTGGTGCAGGTCGGTGCAAGCCAGCTGGTACAGGCGGCGTTTCATACAGGCAAGGCGGGTGGCTGCAATTTCAGCACATTGATTTGTGGGTGGATGGAAGTATTTATCCCAATGATCCTTCAATTGGTAGACCTCCTCCAATATCTTTCTCTCTCTTTTCACTGGCTTACGATTGCTTCAGAGTTGTTTCTTCTGGCCCTTTGTGAGAGGAGGGGTGTGGCAGTTTGAAGGGTGGAAACAGAGCTAGATGGTGGATTTGTTCTTTGGCTGAGTTTGAGGCTATGATCATGGAACAACCAGATGCGTGCTCAAGGCTTCCTTGTTGCATTGTCTTGGTTGATTAGAGGAGACAGCAGTGTGTTGCTTTTGTGGGACACAGATCTGTATGTGTATCCTCTATGCTAAGAGATCTTGAGGGTTGCCAGATTGGACATGCAGGTTTCTTTTCCTTGACTAGCTTTGTTGTACTCAGTTAAGCTTTTCCATTGAAATTGAATAAAGAAATACCGAAAGGGGCGCCAAGCTTTGGGGCCAAAAGGTGTCGTTCTCCTTTTTGTTTTTGGAGCACTCTAGCTTTGGTTTATTTGTTTAATTGTCTGGACTACAATTGGATAGGTGACTGCTAGTCTACCGCAGTTTGGTTTCTACCAGAGGCCGGTTTCACAAGTCATGTTTCAGGAGCGCTCTATGAGGAGATCCGTGGGAATTTGACAATGCTGGGCATACTCCATCCACATAGACAAGTTTTCTGACCTCTCGACGGATCTCACTGATTTGCTAAAGGGTGTCAAGACTAAAAGACAATGGATTCGAATGACTCCACGAGCGTTGGAGGCCTTCAAGAACCTCAAGGTGGCTTTGTCAGAAGCGCCTTGTCCAGCGCTTGTCTCGTGGGACGAGCCGTTCCAAGTGATCACCGATGCGAGTGACATCGCAATTGGAGGTGTATTACAACGGAATAGTCATCCAGTAGCTTACATGTGTCATAAGTTACTGCCCGTGGAGAAGAATTACTCGGTCTACGATCGGGAACTTCTCGCAGTTATTCAAGCCTTGAAACATTGGAAACATTTCCTTTATGGCTGTGACTTTGAGGTTCGCACTGACCACCAGGCATTATGCTAGATTCAGACAATCTGAATCACTGTATGCATAAAGCTGCAAGCTGCCCCCCCGGGATAGAACAAACCAAGATCCAGGGTACCCTGAAGATAACGAAAAATGCGTTTGATTGCTTGCCAATGCTTTGTGCCTCGGCTGTGCATGAATTTGCTCAACAAAGACACCCCAAAAGATATGTCCATTGTCTGGCCTCGTGTTACACAAGTAAATGAGACATCCCACTGCCTGGCTGTAAATGCCGGCCTCAAAAGGCTCTCCAATATCATGCATAGTAAGCCGTACACCTGGTTCTACTGGAGTAGAAATGGGCTTACATTCATCCATGTGAAACCTTTTTAGCAAACTTTTTATGTACTTAGTTTGCTGCATAACAATGCCATCATTTGTATGCATAAACTGTATGCGGAGATAGTAGTGTAAAGGCCCCAAATCTGACATATGAAATTCAGCTTTCAAATCAGCTTTGAAATCTGAAATTTGTGCTTTGTTAGTACCTGTAATGAGCATGTCATCTACATACAAGATGACTGAGAATATCGGCACCGGTTTTCTTCACATACAATGTGCTTTCAGCTGGACTATTCACATAACCTTGGCTAGTTAGATGAGCATGTATTTTATCATACCAAGCTCTTGGAGCTTGCTTTAACCCATACAATGCTTTGTGTGACCTGCATACTTTATGTTCGTCACCAGGAACTACAAAATCAACGGGCTGATTTACATATACTTCCTCCTGTAAATCCCCGTTTAATAATGCAGTTTTGATATCCAATTGATGCACTTTCCATCCTTTATGGGCAGCCAATGCAATCACTGATCTTATTGTGGTCATTCTCGAAGTAGGAGCAAAAGTCTCTTCATAATCTATTCCCTTTTTCTGGGAGTAGCCTTAAGCCACAAGTCTTGCTTTGTACCTGTCAATAGTACCATCAGACTTTCTTTTGACTTTGGACACCCACTTTGTTCCAATTACATGCTTGCCTTTAGGCAATTCCACAAGATCCCATGTATTGTTCTTCATGATAGAAGAAATTTCAACTTGCATAGCTTGCAACCAATGCTCATTCTCATGTGCTTCTTCATAAGAAGAAGGCTCTTCTGAATCAAAGAGACCACCCATTGCGAATGCAGACTCCCCACGATGTACATTCAAAGCATGGCTAGAACTAGCCCTTGTTCTACCTGTGAGTGGAGCTGCAAGTTTGCTTTCTTGCAAAGTTTTCAGCAACCATCTTGGCACTGACTTGGCTGTATCCTTGGCTGTTTGCTCTTCCCTGACAAGATCTTCCACTTCTTCGATAGAAGGGGGCTGAATGGCTGGTTGTTCCACATGTTCTACATGTGTAGGGGCTGGCTGATCTAAATCCCCCCTAATTGCAATGGGTAAAAGTCCATCAAACATGTCCTGTAAGCCTGTATCATTGCTTTTATACAAGCTGTACATGGCCTGTTCTGAATTTTCAGCAAATAGCACATCTCTACTGACAAAAATCCTTCGTGTTGTTGGACTATAAAGATGGTATCCTTTGCTCTCATTGTTGTAGCCCACAAAAATGCATTTCATTGCTTTGTCATCTAGCTTTGTTCGGAGTTGTTCTGGCACATGTGCATATGCCAAACACCCAAATGTACGCATATAATCCACTGTTGGCTTTCGGCTATACCAAGCCTCAAATGGTGTTATGGTTTTCAAAGCTTTTGTTGGACACTTGTTCAACACATGAGTTGCACACATTATAGCTTCCATCCAAAAATTGTGAGGCAACTTTTGTGCTTTCACCATGCATCTTGCCATCTCCATGAGAGATCTATTTTTTCTTTCAGCTACACCATTCTGTTGCGGTGTATAAGGCATAGTACATTGGTGTTTGATGCCCTTTTGAAGCATATAATCCTTGAATGCATTTGACATGTATTCTCCACCTCTAGTTGAGCGGAGTGTTTGGACTTTACATCCACATATATTTTCAGCCATTGCTACAAAGTGTCGAAAGCATGCAAACACCTCTGCTTTCGCTTTCAAAGGGTAAACCCAAGCAAACTTGGAGTAGTCATCAATGAATGTGACGAAGTAAAGATGCCTCCCTATGGATGGTGTCCGCATTCGACCACATACATCACTATGTATGAGCTGTAATTTACTTTCAGCTCTAACAGCTCCATCTTTGGGGAATGGTTTTCGTTGCATCTTTCCCAAAATACACCCCTCACATACATGTCTTGGTGGAGACTCAAGAGGCGGCATATGATCAACCATATGATGCTTCTGCAAAAGCATCAAACTCTGAAAATTTACATGCCCAAAACGAGCATGCCATAGCTCTGCATCATGCATAGGAGGAGTGTGGGCAGCCACTGTATTTGCATCATAAGTACGCTTGTCATAGCTGTCCAGCTTATATAAGCCTTTGTATCGTGTTCCAGAAGTGACTATTTCATAACCCTTTGATGGGTCTTTTACCAAACACTTCCCATCTTTAAATTCAACCTTTAAACCTTGGTCGTTTATGGCTGAGACGGAGAGCAGATTTTTCTTTATGCTTGGAATATACAATACATTTTTCATACATATATTGGCACCATTGGCTGCAATAAGTAGACATTGCCAATTCCCTTTACTGGATATGTGGTATGATCTGCACATGATACAGTGCGGCCATTTGAAGCAAAAACCAAGTGCTGAAATACATCTTTGCATGAGCTCGAAGCACCACTATCAAAATACCATGATACATCCTGTCCGTCAGATGCAATGTAAGACATATCATTGTATGAAGCACTTGGTGTGTCACTAGTGCATGTGACCAAAAAAGTGTACTCTTTCTGAATTACATTAGCTGATTGCTATGCGTTGTCATCAGAACAGTCTGCTACTGCATTGCCTGCTTCTTTCCTTTTCTCTTTTGCAATCCGCTTCCTACATTCACTGATGTAGTGTCCAGGCTTATGGCAGTAGTGACATTTGCCTTTCTTTTTAGGCTTGTTTGCATCCCCTTTGTCAGACTTTTCACCACTAGAAGAGGGCTGTCCATGACCAGCCTTGCTAGACTGTTGTCCCCCATGCTTAAAGCTCTTTGCTTTACCCTTATCCTTGGCTGTAAATGCCTTGTCTCCACCACGGTTGCTCACTAAGTTTGCTCTTGTTTGCTCTTCCTGCAAGAGTAAACCCACGAGCTCTTCAAAAGTGACGGGATCACCACCTCCTCTCGTAGAGAGGTTGAGAGAGGTGTGAAAGCCCAAGTAGGAAGGTGGTAAAGAATGAAGAGTGTTGGTGACCAGCTGTCTGTCTGGGATAACCTCATCAATGTTGAGCAATTGTTCTTGCAAATCTTTCACTTTGGTGAGATGATTTGCCATGGAATCACCCTCATCCATAGAAAGAAGATCCAATTGCCTCTTCAAGGAGTCCCATCTCTTCTGCTCTTGTGTGGGAGCAAGTTCTACTTCAGGAGCTCTTTGAGCACCTCCCCTTTGAGGCGTGGCTGGCTGTATGGTAAGTGGGCGTGTGTCATCACCACACACGATGCCCCAAAGCCCTTTGGCTACCGGCAAATTACGGATCATGAAACTCCAGAGGGAGTAGTTAGATCCATCCAACTTGTCCTCCTGGGTGAGCACACCAAATACATCTGTAGCATTTTGAGCCATGTCAACGAAATATACCTGCAAGCAAACCAAGCACCAATGTGCACTCCCAGGCAACCAAATGTCCTGTGCAAATGTTTGCCTGCAAACTGAAGCAAGTGTAAATGTCACCAGCCTAGACATTTCCCAGTATGAAAGGGGTCTGGTGGACTCCAGGATGTCTAAATATTTGGAAAGTACAAGCTTTGGGAATGGGGGATTATCCTAGAATACAAAGGACCACACTCCTAAAATTTAGGAGAGTTGCTATTTTTGGCCCGACTCCGATTGAAATTCTGTTCACGTCATTGTATCTGGAATTGAGCAGATACCAAGAGTTGGCAAAGTGCCTATGACAGAATGTCTACCAGTTGGGATATTTTTAGAGGTAAAGATTATGGAAGGACCCATGTCTTAGATTGGGACATGTGGCAAGAAAGTGGACCAAAGTGAGACAAGTGGCCTGACACTTGTTAGAAAGTGGATCAAAGTGAGACAAGTGGCCTCACACTTGTCACTTCAGCTATTGTGTGGCTCTCCACTTGTCATTGTAGCCTTCTCTTGCCATTTTAGCTCATGGGAGGGCCAAATCTATAAATTGGAGTCCTCTCTCTTCATTAATAGAGGCTCTCTTGATGCACACTAGCCTCTACCACCGTTACAGGCTGCCCTAATGATGGCTACTCTCTTTCTCTCTCACTTGAAGGCTGTCCATGAAGAATATTGGCTGTTGGGGACTCTTTTGGAGGCTTCCATCGCGAAGAAATGCTGAAGGCAAGGGTATTTAATCATTTAATATGATTTCTAGCCATTGTACTTGTTGTACCAGCCTTTGTACTTGTTGTACCAGCCATTGTACTGGTTGTACCAGTCCTTGTACCACCCATTGTACTGGCTGTCAGCTTTTGTACTTGTTGTACCAGCCACTGTACCTACTGTACTAGTCACTGTACATGCTGCACCAACATTTGTACTTGTTTTACCTGTTGTACTAGCCACCATACCGGCTGTACTTGTACCAGCCATTGTACCTACTATACCGGATGAATGGAGAGTTGTACTTGCTGAACCAGCTCTATTGCATGAAGACCCGTGGTTTTTGGGGAAGAATCAGTACCCACACGAAGGTATATGGATTATGTTGTTGGCTCGGAATTTCTACAGCCTATGTTCCGGCTTGGTTGCCTCGTGTTGGGCTGTGTTATGGCATTTGTATATGGATAATCCGGCATCTCCCGTGGGGAGAGTAAGGCCCCTCAAAGCTTGTACATGATATTATTTCTCCTTGGGTAATAAAATACTCCAAAAGGGGGGGGGGGGTCGGCCCATTCCGGCCTCTATGCGGTGTCACACGTGCAAGCTTCATTTTCAGCATTTGTGGATGTTTTATCGCTTTTATTATGCAAAGTGATGATGGATATGTGTTAAGGCTGTGGCTATGTTTAAATGTTTTAATATGCATTGATGGTATCAACAAGTGTGTCAAAGGCCCTGGTCCCTCGGGCACCGCCCACCGCCTGCGAGTTTCGTTGGTATGAGAGCATAGGCTTTCTTGGAAGCGGAGGCTTCCTTCTATCAATAAGGAAGAGAAAAGATCTCAAGTGGGGACCACACTTACCATCATTGCTATTAAGCATGGCCAGCCACTTCAGAGCCTATGATTCAAGAGCATGAGCAATAGATAGCTTGGTCTAAGGATTTATGAATTCACAAAATTTATCTTGGAAGTATGGAGTTGACTTTATGTGCACATATTTAGCACTCTTTCCATATGGATATTGTGGATTATATTATCAAGCTTATAGGCAAGCTATATGGAGATATATCTCAGGATATCTTAAGGATGTGGTGACGAGATATTTCTTTTGGCTTCATGACCAACCTGGCAAAGAAAAGCTAAGTATACTTTGAGTTTGCAAAGTTAGTGCTTTTGCTATGAAGTGTTTTTGATGTTCACTAACCCTTGTATAGCTATGCAAGGAGAAAGGTGTTGTTGTTTGCCTTGAGATGGTTTCAGGGAAACATTGTTTATGGCTCCTTTTAATGGGATGAATTCTTTTCATGGCTCCCTTTATTGGGATGGATTATATCTATGGAGATTTATTTCTTGGACAAGATTTATATAGATATTGGGCTTCACAAGCAATTTCTATGGACGAATCTGTCCGAGTTTATAGAGAAGAAATATTTGGATATCTCATGGTTATGATGCTTTTATGGATAAAAGTCCACCTCTACTCCAAGGCGTGTGGTTAGCACGGAGTATGTGGTAAGAGTTATGGTATACAAGGATTATGGTATACAGGTCTATGGATTCCTGGACTTCTTTTCTATGGATTTGGATCCATCCTCAGGTTTATGGATTATGTTTATGACTCCCTTTTACTAGGATGGATTATTCTTTATAGCTCTCTTTATTTGGGATGCATTGGACTTATGAAACTCATGGTTCACATACCCTGTGTAGTGCTCTTGTCCTACGTGCTCTCTTGAAGATTGTTTCTACCATGTGTGGGTGGAACAATAGAGAGCAGATGGAAGGGAACATGGGCACTTCAGAGGGTAGTGTCGAGCACAACATACCCTGTGTAGTGTTCTTTTGTCCTACGTGGTTTCTTGAAGATTGTTTCTACCATGTGTGGGTGGAACAATAGAGAGCAGATGGAAGGGAACATGGGCACTTGAGAGGGTAGTGTGAGTTGGTGGCCGAAATGCCTATAAACTATGTGTAGCAGAAATGCTTATGGAACACCAGGCTATCTATGCCTGCGAGTGATTGTTTTATCTTGTTATTTGAGCCCACCTCTCATCCAAGGTGTGTGGTTAGAGTACCAAAACGGAGTGCAAGTGGTAAAGTGGACACGACGCCTGGTTGGCACAGGACTTATGTCTATGCCAAGGGTCATGTGGACCGATGCCTTGTTGGCAAGAGATTGATTTGTCTCGCCCATGTACTTGGAACATGGATTATGATATCTGGACTTATGGGATTGTTTTGTCTCGCCCATTTATTTGAGACATGGATTTATTTATCTTTATGCCATAATAGAATCACTCTCTCCCCATACAGAGGCCAAGAGGTTCATTGTTCATCTCACCATGCATGTGGATTCATGTTGGGATTGTGAGAGGGCAATTCAATGAACACTCCACCATACACATGGATTCGTGTTGTGATTGTGGAGTGAGTGTTTCATTGTTTCCACACCATGCTTTGTTCAAATTCCAAACCAGTATGAATGGCACCACCTGCAGGTTTTTCTGGCAAAGGGTAATTTTTGGCAAATCCCTAGAATTTTGTTTGAATGTGACCTGCCCTGAAATGGCTGCAAAATTTGTATTTTCATGTGAATAAAAATATGTATAAAAAGTACCTGCAGGCCAGTACCCGCATGGCACAGTACAGAATGGGCGCTGGCGTCAGTCGGCCAGGTACAGGCGGCACCGTGAGCTGGCTGGCTGGTGTGACCACCCGCAGATGGAGGCGTAAGCGCTGGGCGCAAACAGCAGACGGAGGCGGTAGGCGCAAGGCGAGCACAGAGGTGTAGACGGAGGCCGCAGGCGCGGGAGGCCGAAACGGGCAGCGGCGTGGGAGCAGCAAGCGGGCCGGCCGAGGAAGCTGAGCCGCTGACAGACTGCGCTAGCCGAGAGGCGGCGGTGGCGCTGCCTGCACTAGTGCCGCCGGTGGGGGCGCTGAGGGACGGCGGTGGTGTTGGCTGCACTAGTGCTGCCAGCCGGGCCTTGGCGGAAGTCTCCTTCACAAGTATGTAGGGCCGGAGCCTAGTGAGACGGTCATTGAGGATCCACCAGAAGTGGATGAGCTTGAGGAGATCTTGCAGCCAGAGAAGATTGTGTATCACAAGGAACGCATTCTTGCTGCAGGCAAAGTTGTCAGGGGTTACCTTGTGAAGTTCAAGAACTATCTTCCCATTGATGCTAGATGGGTAGATGAAGAGTTCTTTCTTCAGAGATTGCCCGCATGTGCTTCAGACATATTTGGATGCTTTTCAGTTGCGGACAACTGTTTAAAAGCCGGGGGAGATGTCACCCAATTGGTCCACCCGTGCTTTCGTATCATGTATGTACATTGGACTGGTGTCCATGGCAGTTTTATATATCGGGGATTGATGCCACTCATGTGATACTGTGGACTTGGCTTTGTTGGGACTTGTGTCTCTGTGTACATGCCCACATGCCCAGAAATGCTTGGTGGATTGGTGTTCCATTGGGTCTGGTACCTCGTGTACTTGCATGGAGCACGTCTATTTTGGTATAGTCTCATGAACGGAGATTGTTCATACCAATGCTGCATTGCATATTATCTTTATGTGCTTGCTTGCAATTGAAATTGCTGTTTTTATGCTTGCTTAACCAATGTGTAGTTTCGGGTAAGGGGATATCCTCCCGCGAACCGTGCATGTGAAACTGTTTGTTGACATGGTTATGTGGCATGTGACAGGTGGTAAGTATTGGTCATAAACTTGTCCTTAGGAGTTAGCACTAATTTATAAGTGAGTGTGTAGACACTTCATTAAGTTTTGGGCGACCAAAACTCACTTACAAATTATGACCAGCCCCTGTGTTCACACACATTGATATCCCGAGGTGGACATGACCCAATGTCCACTGCCCAGACCTTATCCCCTTTGTACAAAGGGAGTAACCAGCCATGTGTCCACTCTAGCTTGCTCCACAAAGCACCTGCCTGCCACCTACACTGGACAACTCACCACCTCACTCTTCCTCCTTTCTCTAGAGATGGGCGCCTCCTGCATGAGGGCGGTTGGGCTGCATTTTCTGCACTTTTTCCTTCCCAACTCCATTTCCAAGCTTGCTAAGGTGTTTCTCAAGCTGCCAAGAGTGTTTCTGGATGCTAATCACTCTTCTACACACTCCCAATGACTGAAATTCAACAAAACGGCTCTCTTTATTGCTGTAATTTCTGGTCTTTTTGTTGAAAACCATAATTTCAGCCCTCCTTTCTCAAGTTGAACCATAGGGGAAGCTTTCCTAAGGTTCCCTTCATCCTCTCGAAGACTTATGTCGCAAAGAAATGTGACAAATCGAAGATCTCATTACTCCGAGGACCTTCATCACGAAGCCTTCTGCTGTCATCGACTCTACTTGCAATTGGTAAGCTTTTATGCTTAAATATGGAAGCAAGAAGCAGGAGGGAGGACTCGGATTACAAGATCGCATACCCTGTGTAGTGTTCTCTTGTCTTACGTGCTCTCTTGCGGATTGTTGCTACCATGTGTTGGTGGAATAATAGAGAGCGGATGGTAGGGAACATGGCCATTGAGAGGGTAGTGAGGATTGCAAGTCTACATCGACAACCACTTGTTTGCAATAGTGTATTCATATGCATTGGTATGGAAATCTGGTCAGAAATGCCAATGACACTATGTACTTGATTCTCCCAAGATCAATATACTTTATTTGAGGGAGGGGTCGGCCGTTCCGGCTCATTGTGTGTCTCTTATCAATTCAACAATTTACTTCTTGTATTTGAGCAAGTGTCCATCAAATCTTAGTGTATTTAAGTGTATTGATTGGCATTGTGTTCAACCAAGTACGTTACAGAGACCAAAGTGATACAATAATGTCCATGGCATATCCTCATCATGGAACGAAAAATAAAATAGAAACAAAACAAAACTATCTCACAAGAGTGATACAAAACTGTCCATGTAAATCTTATCATGGAATACCAGGAACATGAAACATGAGAGGAGCATTAGCTCCCAATAGATAGTATACCACTTTCGAAAATATCAAGCATGGGGTTAATGAGTATGGCCGAGAGGTCTCCCTCAGCTATGTCACGTGGAAAGGTAGCTCGACGGCAATGGAGCATGTCTTAGATTTGGAGCTGATGAGGGGATTGTGGTTGACATCCGTGGGGCCAGGGGCGTTGAGCATGCTGGAATGCGGAGACCTGGTATGAGGTAACTCATCTCGGGCGAGTTGGGTCCAGAGTAGCTTGAGGTGGGTACATGGAATCTAGTGTATGGGTGTCCTCCTCTTCTTGGATCCGGAAGAAGCTGGTGATGGTTGGCTAGCGAGGGAGGGGTTAGGGTGAGGGGGGCCGAAGCTCTCTCCAAAAAGTGTCCCTGTGTCTACGAGAGCCCTAGGTAACGCTGGTCCGGGAAGTCAATGATCCTGGAGAGTGGGCCAAATCCCTCCCCTGGATCTCATAGTAAAGTGGAGAGAGAGAAAGAAAGAAAGATTTTATTAGAGAGGGAGAGAGAGTGGCTTCATAAAACCGATTTCATAGAATGACGGGGTGTTTAATCACTCCATAGGTCATATACTTGATTACTTGGGAAAGTCTTGAACTCCATTTTTTGGATACTTACGTACTTTTTGTAGAAAACCCCTATTTAATGAAATTAATTCATGAGGTCTTTTTATTGCTAAAATGTATGTGTGAATCCAATTTTGTTTTTGAAAATTAGATGTTAAAACTTTGTGCTGCACGCTCAATGCCTTCTATGTAGTGAATTGAATTTTCATGATAGCAAGTTGAAATGTTATACTTTGGTATTGCTCGCTTGCATATCGTGGCATGTTATAGTTCGTCCATATACCATGATTTTCACCGAGGGGGGTGATGTGGCGGCATTTGGAGATCAAACCCTCTAAAGGGGTGGACTGACCTAGGCAACTTATGGGTGGCCGATTGTATGGAGGCCTAGACCCAGAAGGCTGAGTGTTGGGAAGCTCCCCCTAGTGCTGTACGTGAGTCCCCTCCCTGCACCCGAGCGCCTCCACCTGCTGCCTGCCTTCTCCATTCCTGCCATCCTCCCTCTCCTGCCCGCCCTCTCTCTTGTCCGTCCTCTCCTGCCTGCTAGTGCTCCTGCCTGTCACCTGCCCGTCAGAGCTACTGCCCGCTTTCTCCTTTGCTGAGTGCCTCCGTCCTCTCTCCTGCCTGTCACCTGCCCGCATGTTCTCCTGCCTGCTTCTCCTGCCCATTCTCTTTTCTGCCCCGCCTTCTCACTCAGCTTCCACCTCCTCTGCAGTCATCCTGCCTTCCTTCCTCTTCCACCCCTCTTCGCCTCTTTTCCAGGCCTTCGTCCTGCCCCTTCAGCTTTCTTGCTTGTGCCAGCTTATGGAAAACTCCTACTGTGTTCAAGTTGGCCGCACGTCCCTTGATTGGAATTATGGCTTGTGCCCAAGCCAATCCTTCTCCACTCCCACAGGCCCCAGTACCCCCATCCCTGCACTGGCACCTATGCACTCAGTGGAACACCCTAACCCCTTTGCATCCTTGGCTACACATGATGATGACTTTGCATAGGATGAGGATGCTTTGCAGTGGGTTGTCGCGGTCACGAGGATGCATTGCAGTAGGAACGTAATGATGATGATACGTCACATTTTGCATGGCAGCCGGATTGTAATGATGATGCTACATTATGCTCCCCTTCTCCCATTCTTAAGAAGGGAAAGGATTTCTCACCGGAATGGGAATCCTTGGAGAATTTCCCCTCCCCTCAATGATGCAAGACACATTCCCATCTTGAAAGGGGGACTTCTTCATCAACCATGAGATCGGGTCGCAGCTTTCAGTCCTCGTCTTCGTGAGGATTGTCTCATGGAACATACAAGGGCTTGATGGTGTTTTCCAGTGTTGTCGGAAACAGCTTATCAAGAACTAGCTTGACTCTGCAGTCACGGAAGGTTCTATGGACATTTTGCTCTTGCAGGAGCATAAACTTGATGTTAGCCAATGTGGTAGATCTAGCAAGTTATTATCCGGTCACACCTTTTGGTTGGGAGCTGTAGGGACCAAAGGTGGTGGATGTATTTCAATGTCAGCCCCTATCTTGGGTTGCATCATTGGACATGGTGTCATTCTGCCTGCTAGAGCGCAGTGGATTATCATTATGCAGGATGGAAAACACATTGGTATTCTGAACATGTATGCGCCTATTCATAGAGGGGAGAGAATTTCCTTTTGATAATTGGGGGTGATTTTAATATGGTTGAGCAACCTGCAGACAAAAGAGGAGGACAACTGGGTATGGTGCATCCGCTTGAGTGATGCAAAACCACACATATATGAATGGGGGTCACCGTCTCCTCGAAAATACCTGGGGGGGCATCGGAAGAAGCTGTAGACAATTGGCTACCCTAGCACTCGGGTGGTGGGTGCGGGGGGGGGGGGGGGATCTGGAGGAAGAGCATGCACCGGAGAGGCAGCAATGGTCATCACTATTGGCTCCGAGAAATGCTTGAGAAAGTGACGAACCGAACTAGGCTGCTGCCTCCTCTCTGGGTCAGGTGCGGGCGTGGGTGCGGCGGGAGTGCCCCAGCGAGGCGGAAGTGGGGAGGGGAGGGGGTTCCGATGAAGTCGGGGTGGAAGGGTGGGGGGGGGGGGTGTTGGGCGGGGGGCTGTGAGGTCAGATGGCCTTGCGGGAATCGGGGAGGATGGGGACCACTGGGTTTATAACCTAAAGATAGGATGTGTCCGGCATGCCATTAAAATATCATATTTTAAAACAACTCCTTAATGTTGTCAGGTGTTGGTGGTTGCTCAAGGAAGAGATTATACCTGGTTGGGTCTGTTTCTTCAGTATGTGCTTGGAGAGTGGTTCTGATGGACCTGTTTCTGTTTGAGTGTCATCCGCCATCCATGACTCAAGTTCAGGAAATTCCGTCCAACCCCACAGCCTTGTGTGGTACATAAGGAATCATCGACATATTCCCTGCGTTTCTAGGTTGACGTGATAGCACAGCTGCTGGGTGTTTTTCCTGAAATGGACAAGTTTAACATACTTCTCCTTAATTCTTCCCCCTCTGTATTCTCTTGTGAGATAAGTTCTCGTATTGGTTCTGTGACAAAACGGTATCCTCTTGTGGCCTGCCAGACTTGGCACGCCTGGCGGCGCCGCTCTGCTCTAGAAGTCCGATGGTGGTTCCGCCTCGGGCCAATGGTTTGCCGCTCTCCTGCATTGGGATCCTCCCCGTGGCTGGGCCCTGGTGCTCTAGCGCCTGGGGCCGGTATCCCCTCCTCCCCCTTGATGAGGAGCTGAACTGGGAACAGGGGGGAGTGGGGGGCAGGGGACCACTGGGTTTCCTTCTTTAATGACCTAAAGATAGGACATGTCCGGCATGTCATTAAAAATTTCTTATTTTTGAAACAACTCCTTAATGTTGTCATGTGTTAGTGGTTGCACAAGGAAGAGATTATACCTGGTTGGGTCTGTTTCTTTAGTATGTGCTTGCAGAGGTGGTTGCAAAGTCTAGCAAGAGAATGGCAAGGGGTTGTTGGCTAGATTTAGCCCACTCCATAGCTTCCCAAAACAAAAAGATATTATAAAAAATACTCCTTCCTTGGAGGAAACCATTTTATGTATCATGAATAACTCTTTGAAGAACAAGTTGAAGCCTCATACTCACTGCCTTTACTAAGATTTTGTAAGTAGATCCACTGTCTAATATTGGTCTTGTCCCCAGCTTCCGGGACAAGGTGGATAAGACCTCTGTGAGAAAAGGGCGCATCATACACCACCTCCTGCAGAGCCGTAGTAACATGATACATCATCACCAATGTAATCCCAAAGCTGCAAAAAGAAGGATGGAGAGATACCATTATCCCTTGGACATTTGCCTTTTGAGAGGGCGTGCAAAGCAGCTCATCTTTTGAAAAGGGGGCATCCAAAGAGGTGCACATATCATCTGTAATAAGCCTGGGTATGCGCTTCCAGACTTTCTATTGTGCAACATCTCTATCCAAAGAGTAGGCCTCTGTAGAGAGAAAGGTCTGATAAAAATCTGAGGCAATACTCCTCACCTCATTTGGATCAGTGTGAAATTCTCCTTGAGAATCCTGCAAGCATCTCAAACTGTCCTTATTGTGCTTAGGTCCATGTGTTGAGTAAAATGGTTTGTTGCATGTGCCACCTATCTGTGTCCAAAATGCCTGATTAGCATGAAATGCAAACTCAGCCCACCTATCCATGGCTACCTGTAACTCAGCCCTAATAGTGGACAAGAGATCTGGGATCCAAGGGGACTCAAGATGCTTCTACGTCGCTGATAGCTCGCTCCTTGTCCAGAGGCTCTTCTTTCTTGGCCAAGGCAATAGAGTGATAGTGCTGGCCAGTCCTCTCTACGGACAAGGCAAGTCTCTCCCGGAGTCAGGATCATCACAAAGCCTCCAAATCTCTCTAACCTCCAGGGAGGTCTTTGCGTCTTGATAGAGAGAGTCTGGGATGCGAACACAGGGTACACCCTTTTACCTCCCAAGTTCCCTGACGCACAAGACAACCGGGCAGTGATCTGATTTGGTAGTACCAGGCAAGATGGCAATAGCGCCTCCTCTATCTAGGCCCTAGTCATCCACATAAAATCTATTCATCCGTGCAAAGATGCATCCATCCCCACTTCTACGGTTATGCCATGAGTAAGATAAAGAGTTAGGCCTCCTCTGGAAATAGTAAGATAAGGAGTTAGGCCTCTTCTGGAAACCATGCTCTGTCCAACAATCCCTGCCATAGAAGGAGAGAGTGAATCTTTCCCGGAGGCTCTCTCCAAGGGGTGTGTTCTGCCCTCATGGCCACCCTTTTTGTCCGATGGCTTGCTGAACCATGTTGAAGTCTCCTCCAACAATCCAATGATCAGCCTGGGGCACAACAGTTTTGTGAGGGTGCCCCAGAGGGCCACCCTCTGTTTCCGTACATTAGGTGCATAGATATCTAAGATACCCAACTTCTGTCCCTCCTGCATAACCATAATCCAATGTACTCTAGCAGGCATGATAACACCATGGCCAATAACATGAGTCAAAAGTGGTGCTGACAGTGACCCCACCTTTGGTCCCCTATGCACAGGACCAAAAAATGTCTAGAAATGATCTTACCAGTTTAACCACACTGAAGCATATCCAATTTGTGCTCCTGCAGAAGCAACACATCCATAGGTCCAACTGTGATGGCAGGGTGGAGCTGATCCTTAACAAGGCGCTTCCTGCTGCATGTGGGAAGCCACCCTAGACTCTGCACATTCCATGAGATAATCCTTATGGTAAAGAGAAGGTTTTGATTCCAGACCTGAGCAACCGCTTGCCGGAGTTAGGACCGGCCTCCCATAATGCTGAAGGAGGCGGTAATCCTTGGAGCAAAGTCCAATGTCAGCATGCTCACTGTGTCCTAGACTCCGCATAGTCTCTGCATACGTGCGCGCCTTATCCTGTGCCCTAGCGTTTCCACCTGGAGGGCAGCCATGAAAGGCTGGCCGAAGCGGAGCATTATGCTGTCTCTTGGGGAGTGTGTTTTCACCGCCTCCTACGACCCCTATGCCATGCAAAGTGGCCATTTGGTGACAGACCCGGCACGAGCCAACACTATAAACCCTGGGAACATCATCAGTCGAGGTAGTGACTACCTGGGAAGTAGAATAGGATGGTGGGCACTTGTAGGACCAGCTCAAAGGCTGCCCCAATGGCCTCCAAATAGCCAATAAGCATGAGGAAGACCTGGGAGTCTAAGAGTAATAGGGTAACAGTTCAGTCTTCTTCGACAGGGTCGAAGTAGCCTGGTGTAAGGTAGGAAGAAAACCGTCCTTGGGCCCAAAGGGAAAGGACTGCCCTTGAGCACTTCTGAGGTTGCGTCCTCTGCCCCAAAGTGTACTTGGAAGAATCCTCTCCCAAGTAGCCTTTCATCTTGAAAATGGAGCGCGAAGTTGGAAGGCAATGCTGCCAGCACCCAGTCATGGCCTGGATACATGAGAGCCAAATGGGGGGGGGGGGGGGGGGGGGATTAGTAGTACAGGGAGCTCGCTGCCTTCAGTTGTTCAATTATGAGTTTTTCCTCTTACTGCATTTGATTCTGAAGTATTTTTTTTACCATGACTGTGTTTGGGTCCTAGTGATGCATATCTTTAAATGGGAAGCATGCCACGATGAATTCTTTGATAAATTTAATTTTCAAGGCTTTCAGAAAGTAATATTTTTGAGTTTGTTGATCCTGTAATTAACCACCAAGACATGTCCTTTTTCTCAATGGCAGGTGAATGCTGCCTATAAGAAAGCCCTTCTTCGTTTTCACCCTGACCGTGTTGCAAAAAGTGACCCTTCGCATCAAGTGGAAGCAGAGGAGACGTTCAAATTGATATCGAGGATGAAAAGCATTCTGCTGCCCGTTGCCATTAAATATTCTTCCTAGAGTGCATTCAAAGAAGCGCTTAGCAATCTGATGTGTATTATTTGACTTAATCACTAGGCTAAGCCAAAATTTTCAATCATTAGGCTGAGCCGAAATTTTAATTTGAGATCCAATGAGTGGCCATACTAGGGTATTGATTTTCGAACAAAAGGATTGGTGTGATTTGCGTTTATAGCGTGTTCTTGTTATGTATGTACATATATATAAAAGATTCCGTGTGTCAAATTTTGAAAGTCCAATTCTTTCTGTGCATCTTGTTCAAATTAGATTGCCTTGGGGATTTTTGGAATGTATGGATTGCTTTTATCTCAATTGCTCTATTCTACCTTTTGGGAAGGTCTTGTGGTTAATGTGTGTAAAAACACTTGGTGATGGGCATGTTGGGAGGGATTTCTACTATTGAATTCAGTTCCTTCTTTGGTGCCATTTTCATATGGGTTTTGTAGGCATTTGTGGCCTAGGTTGCTTGGCTTGTGGGTCATCAGCCGAGGAAGATTTAGAGTTCCTTTGTTGATTTTTGTTGAAGCTGCGGGTCACAGGAATTTGTAATATGTGAATTTTTGTAGTCGAGTCTAATTTTTCTAGAGATCAAGGATATTGTGGCACTATTCCTCTTACTTATGATAGCTTGGGTCTGAAGAAGTTCCATTTCGGTCTCACAATTGGTTACATATTGAAAGTTTCAATGATTGTAGCTCATTGAATGACGACATAAATTGTCATTTATCGATAAGCACACGCTCATCTTATTTGCACTGTCTCCATTGGTTCGCTTACACACACACACACACACTCTCTCGGGGGGTCGGGGGGGGAGAGAGAGAGAGAGAGAGAGAGAGAGAGAGAGTTGTATTAACGTCTACTAGAGGCCGAACTCGACCTATGAGACAAATCAATGTACAACTATCAATGTCTTCTGGATGTCCAAAAAAAAAAGAGGACAAAATGAACATGAAATAAACTATGAAAGTACTGAGGCTAGTGGGGGGGGGGGGTGTGATGGATGGAGCACTACTGTTGGAGGCTCAATATGCAACCTATATGCGCAGGGTATACAAGAATGCAATGCAGATCTGTCTAGCTCCAACCAGTACCATAATGGGGGTGTAATATATGATACATAGGCGACGGCGAGGCAAAAATACCTCTGAGCATGATCTCCGGGTGTGAGTGTAAGTGAGCTAGCTGCTCGTGGATATGGTGCTGATGTCGAGTCCGTACCTTTGTGATCTCCCTCTGATGTAGTCTGGGAGTCTGGTAGCCTGGTGCTCTCGGTCTCCGTCTGGCTCGGAGGTCCGTAGCGCGCTGAAGTGTAACCCTCTCCTGTGTGAGAATAGGCACTGGGATAGATCTCTGGAAGAAATCAGTGAGCTGGACCTGTCGCCCACCTCTCCTTGTGGTATGAGTCCGTAGAGCAGTGTCTCTGTGGCGTTGTGTGTCTAGCAAGAACTGGCCAAATCTCTGCTGGTCTGCGGACTCCATGATCTGGCGGAGTGAGGGATGTCCACTGAAGATGGTGGTGTATCTCTCTAATGACACTATATGCTCTGCATCTGCATACATAATGTTCCTCACTCTCAACCTCCTCCTGGCATAGTTTGCATATCCTCTCTGCTCAAGCTGGTGTGATGACACTCTGAGCTGGCCAATCACCACTCGCGCACTGTGAGGCATGTATGTGAGGCGTAGGGAGTCTTGGGATTTCTATCCAGCCTCACGTGGTGCTCTCGAGGGATACTTGACCGCACCGAATATCATGCATCTATATGGGGAGGAAGTGTAAGGAGCGGCGAAACATGGACCCATATCTAGGCACCTCTCGGTGCGTGAGTGCGTTCTAGTGTGCCTAGATATGGGTCCATGTTTCGCCGCTCCTTACACTTCCTCCCCATATAGATGCATGATATTCGGTGCGGTCAAGTATCCCTCGAGAGCACCACGTGAGGCTGGATAGAAATCCCAAGACTCCCTACGCCTCACAATGTACACATCCATGTATCCAGGTCTTTGTATGAATCCATCCGTTGAGATACGCATAAACTGATCTCTGTAGTATAGCATCTTCGGCGGTAGAGGTTGACTGGGTGTAATCCAAGTCTCTTGAGTGTTGCTGCCATAAATCTTGTCGAAGGACTTTGTTCCTCTCATTGTGAGAGAGTTGGATGTGTGGTGCATGTATATCATACTGGAAAGGTGGCAGGTGATCTATGTCAAGACCATGCTGAGTGAGCCACTGTATCATCTGTGAATACCATGATCTCCTATCCCCACTCTTTGCGAGCTGCCTGGATGCCTCAAAAGCTCTATGTGAGAGTCAATCTGCATATCTCTGATCCTCTATATGAAGCAGATCGTCTGGAAGAGGGCCTCTACTAGCATAGGAGGTGCAGCAAACTCCGTCCGGACAATGTCATGTGGCACGGAGGGTTTGCTGCGGATCATCCGTGAGAGCATGAGAATATGAGGCCTCTCTATCTAAGACCATGTGGAGGTGGTGAGCCCAGGTGCCCATACTGCTGCAGCATACATCAAAGCAGGAGTGACTAGTGTGTCAAACAACCACCCCTTTGTGCGGGGCTCCTGGAAGTATGCCTGGTGACACTCTCTCTCTAGCATGGCCAGAGCTGCATACCCTCGTGTGAGTCTATCCTTGGCTGCCTGTGCCATAGTAAATCTTCTTGGGCGGAGTCGTAAATGTAATCCCCAAGTAAGCCCTAAGGTGTGGAAAATCATGGCCTTGGTTTTCCCAAGGTTCACTGTAAGCCCCCTTTGTGTGCAGAAGTCATCGAGTGCATGGAGATGGTGCTGTAGTCTCATCTACGACTTAGAGACCAGAATAATATCATTTGCATATAGCATAATGTGCACTGTGGTACCTGAGATGTCTACCCGGTCCCCACCACCGTGACCAATGAAGTCACCCACCTCATCAATGTATAGCCCGAATAGTGTAGGAGAGAGTGGGCATCCTTGCTTCACACCTATGGTGCTAGCAATAACATTAGATAGCCCCTCGGGGCATCGTATGCGCCCGAAGACCTGTTTATATAAAGCATAGATGCCCCAAACCATCTCTGATGGGATCCCCAATGACTGTAGGCACTGGAAGAGTCTCTCTCGTGGCATTGTGTCAAATGCTTTGCGGAAATCCACAAAGTAGCAGTATAACCTCTTCTCCTGTGCCCTAGCCTGGTCAATCAGACATCTCAGAGTGAATATATGGTCAATAGTGGAGAAAGCTCGTCGAAATCCAGTCTGCCCTGGTGCTCGTAGTCCCTCCTTCTCTGCATATGAGCTCAACTCTGCCTCGAGTACTGCGCCATAAAGTTTGGCCAATGTATGACCAATCATGATAGTCATGTAGTTGCTGGGGTCTAGCATGTCTCCCGCTTTGTGGAGAGGCACGATGGTGTGCATAGTCCACTTAGCTGGTAGACCCTCCACTACTGCCCTATTAAAGAGGTGAGCAACAAAGGGTCCTAGTGTGTCAGCTGCATAAATAAGATGCTCACTCTGTATACCTGTGTGGTCAGCCGATCTCCCATGCTGTAACCGGCGGATAGCTCTCTCTACCATTGAGGCGGTAAAGAAAGT
This sequence comes from Cibotium barometz, assembly GCF_041138505.1. Classification (NCBI taxonomy): domain Eukaryota; kingdom Viridiplantae; phylum Streptophyta; class Polypodiopsida; order Cyatheales; family Cibotiaceae; genus Cibotium; species Cibotium barometz. Next base: position 33,308,567 of record NC_141049.1, on the reverse strand, counting down.
AGAGGTGGTAGGGCGGGATTCCTGTGGCTGTGGTATGGGTGGCTGCTGAGGGATATGGTAGAGGCTCTTTGCACATGTGTGCCATGTGTGTGGATCCTCAATCGGGGTACGAGGGTGAGGCTCTCTCATCCTGCGCCATGCAGTGGCTGCATCTCTGCTCATGAGTAGGTGGTATATATCCCAGTACTGTGCCTCCTCATATGCACGCCTCTTACGGCGTGTGAGGATCCTCATCTGTCGGCTGGCCTGTCTCTGTGTAATGGTCCCTAGTGCTCTCTGGGCACGGAAGTGTCTATATAGCTCTCTGCACTCATCATCATACCACCGATTCTGGGGCATGCTCTGAGATCTATCTGTGTGTGCAATGTGTATATGATGGGGGAAGCTGCGGGTGGTGGCCGTATGTAGTAGAGATGACAGCTGGGTGGTGAGTGTGTCTAGAGGTGACAGGGGATCCATCTGGAATAGCCCGTCATATACATGATGCTCATATATGTCTGGGTGAAGTAGAAGGTTGTATGCGATGCTTGTGTGGGTTGTGTGGGTGTTGGTGTGGAGCTCGCCAGTGACAGTAAGAGGTACGTGTGATCCGCGATCAAGGGGGGATGGTGAAAGATGTCACTGCCTGTGTAGTCTCCATGGACCCCATGATGTAGTCCACTGTGCTACCCCCCTGATCGTGGAAAGCACGTTAGTGCTCTCAAATCCTGCCACTGTCTCATCCCGTTATAAATAACGAGATGGTGTCGCTCTCCCAGCTCAAGTAAGTGATGACCATATCTGGTGTTATCCGGCCCCATGTCCTCTGACACCCTGCAGGCTCCCGTGTCCTCCACCTCTAGTGTGTGCATCACCTCGGGGTGCTCGAAATCATAAATGTCGCACTGTCGGCTCTGTGTCCGTGCATTGAAGTCCCCCATAAGGAGGACTTCCCCTAGGTTGGAGTAGTGTATGATCTCATCTGAAAGGGCTGCATATGGTGACTCTCCCAATGGCCCTGTGTCCTCCTCACCTCTACTCTCATCCTCTGCTGTCAGGGCATATCTCGATCCTCTAGGAGAGAAGTAGCATAGAGCAATGTATAACACCGTGTCTGCTGAGAGCTGCAGTCTAATCCACATGTATCTAGCCTCCTGGTCATGTGCTACCACCTACAGGTGCTCCTATAGCTCTCGCTTGAAGAGTACCGCTATACCTCCAGATCCTCTCGATGTGCTCTGCCGTGTGGTCCCCCTGCATGTAAACTCCCAGTGATAGCCCTCTACTTTGGGTAGCCCCCTCTCTGGGCTCTGGTGCATCTTTGTAAGTAGTATGATGTCCCGTCCCTCCATGACCTCCTCCATCCTCCCAAGGTGTATCCAAAGTACTCCATTGCAGTTCCAAACTGCTGTGTATCTGTGAATCTGGATCCTCCATAGCCGATGTCCCATAGGCCGCCTGCCGCTAATTGGTGGCCTTGCCATCGATGATGACACGGCGATCGTGATAGAATGCTCTCTTGCTCTCTTTCCGGGCCTGTAGGACTCTCGGCATGCATGTTTTTCTGTGTTCTATCTCCATCCTTGTAAGGTCGTCATCCAAATAGATGGGATCTCTCTGTAATCCTCGTAGAATCACCCTCTTTCTCATGAAGGTGACCCTCTCCGTCTCTCCTGCAAAACTGTAGGATGAGGGCTCGCTTGCGTGTTGATCTTTCTTGGCTCTCCATGCTTTGGTGAAGGGGAGAGGGTCCTCTTCCCTATAGCCGAGCTTCATGCATAGAAGCTGCCCATCTTTCTTGGGAGCGGAGTCGGGTGTCTCGGCTATACCTGTGAGTCGAATGTTGAGGTGGCGGGCATGCCTCATCTGCTCCTCCTCAATGGTGGTGTGAATGATTTGGTGTTCTTCCCTTTGAGTCTTCTCCCTCACTTCTTTACGGATGTTCTTCTTCACCACCTCAACCCATCCTGACTGCTTGGCTTCGAGTTTTCCCTCCATGTCCTTTGTGATCTCCTTGGAAGAGAGAGAGAGCACCTGTGAGTGCCACTGATACATTGTTTTGCTTTGGCCTCTAAATAGCTCAAAAGCCTAGTGAAGCAGCAGTTGACCGAGAGCTATAGTAGCTTGGTTCCACAATTCATGCTTGAGTTGCCTAGCCCAACATCTGAGGTGATAGCCCTACTCAGCAGGAGCCTGGCTTTAGCTGAAATGGAGCAATTCAACGACTTGTTGATGGCATGCAATGCGAGTAATTTTTTTAAACATACGAGGGCACCTTAACCATATAACCCTTGAGGTACATGGTTTTCAATCCATTTCATGTAAGAGTAAAAAACCATTTTTTCTTTGCCAAAGAAATTCACACTGAAGTGGCATCATATTTCCACAGCATGAATATGCTAGATTGCAGCAAGAGAATCAATAACTTGAGGAAAAGCTTTGCATTCTTTAATCTCACTTGACCATAGCGGCGGAAGAGTGTACAAAGGAGGTGGACATGGATGTAGCACATGCAATCCAAAGGTAAATGAGGTGGAGAGCAGTCTTCTAGAGACTGTCAGAACCTTCGGGAAGGAATGGCAACACTTCACACAAAGTTGATATGTTGCAATTGAGCTTCACAGACTTAATTAGCATTGCAAATTTGCGTGGGAGGACAGTTGAATGATATAAAGTGACAGTGTAAGATTGCTCGTTTTATTGCGTGAGCTACTTTAGCATGGCGGTTTTAATCACATGTCGAAGGTTGACTATCCCACCATACCACATATGATTATCATTCTACTTTGATCCAACGGCTTATGTGGGTATGACAATTCCTTTTTGGAAATTTGCCGGGTATAACAGTTTCTAGTGGGTGCCCTTGTGCAAGTCCCACACTACTCCAAGTCCCACACTACTCGGGCTCCTCGCAAGAGAGTACTTGGTGGCTGTCATGCCTACTATGCAACTAGGTCTCCCGAGGCTATGCCCTAAGGGATAACGAAACTGTTTCGATGAAGTTAATGACAAAAGTGTCGAGAGTCTAGGGACGGCTCTGGCTGCCCTCACCCAGACTCCAAAAACAAAACAAAAATTATCATTCTCGATCATGCTTATCATGAATCGACCTTTCTTTGCTTCCCTTAAATAGACCATAAGAACATCTAAGAGCATCACGTCGAGAATGGGGCAATGTAGTTGTTCCTTGACCTTGACTCGAAAAACAAAACAAAAATTATCATTCTTGATCACACTTATCATGGATCGACCTTTCTTTGCTTCCCTTCAATAGGCCATAAGAACATCTAAGAGCATCACGTTGAGAATGGGGGCAATATACTTGTATACCCCTTTTGTTGTGTGTGTGTGAGAGAGAGAGAGAGAGAGAGAGAGAGAGAGAGAGAGGGTACAAAAATTTGGTTCAAAATTTATAACGAGGCAATGCTTAAGTTCAAGAATTCAGCCAAAATTTTAATATACAAGTACTCACTCAATATCCAAAGATTTCAATACATCCCTCATTATCCATTACCCTCGATATTTTAACGAAGCTTTATCTTTTTTATGACACACAAAAATGGTGTGCTTGCCTTTTGTGAATTTGTTTGAAAGAGCTTATGTTAACATGGATGATTACATTAGTGATAGGATTAGTAAAACCTTGCCTATAATTCTTGTCAACATATTAGGAACTCGTAAATATTATCCAGCTGTCTCTTGGGGAATTAGGATATAGATGCATATGGCAAAAGCTTGTTTTTTTCCCCTAAGGTGTTGCATACATCAAAGAGGGACCCAAATAAAGGCCTTAAGTGTTATATGCTTCTAGATATCACATGTGAACTTGAATTTACCCTTTCATTAGTTATTGAAACACCAAGTGTGCTGCTCTGCTAACTTCTTGATGAGATCCCATTGCTTGGCTTGTTCTCATCATGGACTCCCATGGTTGAACTCGCGGCAATAGCCATTGCAACCAGGGAGATGTGAAGATGGACGAGAACTAGTGCTAAGCCACTCCCATCAATAGCTCCCATCATCCTCATAAAATAGGGCCTGGCCTGCTTGTACTATTCGGTTAATCATCCAGCATCCTGCACCAAATGTGAAGAGTCGAAGGATGCACTACCATACCCAGGGTTCGGGAAAAGATCGGTTCTACTTAGCCCAGAACTTGTTCAAATTTGTGTAGAGCTTTCTCAAATAAAATTTACAAAAGTTGTAAATAAATGCCTTCTCAAAATGGTCATCCTCCTCTTCAAATTACCATGAGAAGGTTTTCAATCCGGCTCAATAAAATTTATTTTCCAAACACTGACCATACCTGTTGGGAAATCCTAAAGGGAGTGCCATGGCTTCTCCTCGGGGGTTGCCCATGTGTCAAAGACAAAAGCTTGTTCTATCTGAAATGTGATGAAATTGCCTTCTGACAACCACATTCAAGATGTGACCATAAGCCCTCAATTTCACAAGTATTACAATGAAGGTGAAAATGCCATCCACAATGACAATGACAATGACATTGAAGAAAATAAATAATTAAAAGATGTTGGACTTCTTGGTGAGAGAGAATCTAATTGTAATCTTTGATGACACGAGGATGTTGGAGGAGTTGAGGATTATTCACACTCCTTTGTTTATGTATACTAGTTTGTAGCAATATTGTAAAATTTTGAGTCTCTGTGGCTTCTGCTATACTGTGCCATTTGTTTGGGATTTTTGGTTTTCTTATGCAATGTTTACAACGATTTATTGCGTGTGAATAAAAGCTTCTTGCTTTCTTCTAGTTTCACAACTTTAATTTTCTAACCTCTAAAACTCTGATGTTTGTTTCATTCTCTTTATTTTGTTTATTTGCCACCATTACTAGGCTTTGCACTTAGCTAAGCTAAACAAACTTTCAACTATTGAAGCTCAACACTTAGTTAGAACTATAATAGAATTAGTGCTCTCAAGTAAACAAGGAACTTGATTAGCTAAACAAACTTTGAGGTATTGAAGCTCAACACTTAGTTAGAACTACAATAGAATTAATGCACTCAACTAAATAAGTAATGGACTTGAATACCAAATATAATTAAAAAATTGATAGCATCTTGCACAAGGTTTGAAGTGCATAAGTCAACCGAAAGTGCATTACTAATAACATAAACAATTCAAAAGATATTCAAATCATGCTATTTTAACTGTCATTTGATGCAATCTACACTTGATGACATCATAATATTGTAGATCTGATTTATTGAATGGTTTGGTACTTTCAAGTTGTTCCAATAAGTCATCAATGCACAAAAGAAGTTTTTTCTCTCTTAATGGTAAGCTTGTTCAATGATTATGAAGCTAATGAGACCAAGCATAGAGTAGATTGTCTCTAGCATAGTAACCTTATCCTAATCAGCAGATGCTTAACCTAATATTAGAAAAGAACTAACAAGCTCCGAGTACTCAAATGTTACACACAAATGGGAGCATGCATTCCACAAAGGATCACTCATAAATATATTCCACAAAGGAGTAGAAACACAATAGGCCTAAGATACAAAGTTAAGATACAAAGTGTGTTGCCCACAAAAGGCTAGATGGCCACTATATAGGTGGTGATGAAGGGGCACTTGTTGCCATGCGCTACCTTGCCTCTTCACCCACCCAAAAAGTGATGGGGTCACTATGGTTATAACTAGACCATAGTCCATAGCCTAAACACATTAAAACCACCACCATTAGGTGACCTTTACAACTCTTATGTAGATCAACTCATGTATGTAGATCACATTATTCAACACCCTCTCTTAATCTACACAAATACTAACATAGTGTGTAGATAAAAGAACTCACACAAATTGAAAACACAAAGTTTTCCCACTGGCTATCACAAAGATTACAATGTAGCCATAAAGCCTTTATTAGCGATAAAATGCTACTAGAACAAGTGGAGTGAATGATTTCCTTCATGTCTTGAAGAGTCCTACTTGGGCCTCTTCATGTCTTGAAGAGTCCTTCTTAGGCATTTCCTTATCTTAGGACTCTCCTTATCTTGGGACTCTCCTTGTCTTTGCTATTTTCTTCTTCATCCCACTTCTTCTTGTAATAGTCCTTGATGGCGTGGCCCTTTTTCTTGTAGTAGAGAGAAGCCCTTTGGGTCTTGAATCTTCTCGTCCATGAGAAGCGCCAGTGCAAAATGTTGTGGAGTAGGGGTTGTTGAATCTTTACTTGCCTCCCTGCTTGTCTCTTCTAAGATAAGCGATGAGGCAACATAGGTAAGGGTTAAATTGGGTTGCTTAGCTATGACAAACACACATTGATAATAATTTTGAGGCATACTAGCAAGAAGCACAAACACTGCCTCTTCCTCTTCTATGGTGACCCTAGCACCACTTAGTTGATCAATAAGGCATTTAATGTTGTTAACATGAGTAGAAAAATTAGTTTGCTCATCCTTCTCCATTATGTAAAGCTTTTTTCTAAGAAAGAGACTTGTTGTTATTGCATTAGTTTGCCCAAATATGCCCTTTTGAGCCTAGTCCATGCTTCATTTGAGATTTTAGATGAGCTCACCTGATGGATTTGGTTATCACTCAACCCACTAATGATGAAAAAAATGCCTTAGTGTCGTTTTAAATTCCATTTTGCAGGCATAACTCTAAGGAATATGTAGGCATGCCCATGATAATTGGTTATTTCTGGTGGTGTGCTTATGATGATAATGGTTCTTTCTTGTTGTGTGCTTATGATGAGAATGGTTATTTGAGGTTGTGCTTATGATGGTGTTGATATAAGCAAGTGCTAGTTAGATAGTGTTGATATAAGCAAATGCTAGTTAGATAGTGTTGATATAAGCAAGTGCTAGTTAGATTGTTTAATAACATGAGGTGCATGATCATTTAAAAGTATAGTGTAATTAGAGAATAGTATATAGTGTTTGGGATTTGCACTTTGTTATATTCTAATAGAGTGTGATCCTAACCGTAGCAAGGCAACGAGGAGACTCCAAATCTATGGATGCGTATGTTGTGGTCTCATATATATTTATGGTTTGATGGGGTGTGAAGGTTTGAAGTTGATGTAAGGTTGCCTTGTGAGTGCCATGTGGGTTGTTAATGTAATGCTAATGAGACGACCGAATCACTCAACTTGATGCTAGAGGGCCTGCAAAGCCAACAATTTGAAGATGAGCACTTAACTGAATAACTCTCTCACATTAGGCTAAAAGGATTATCAAAAGATTTGATGATGAGCAGTTAGTTATATAATTCTCTCACAATAGGCTAATCAAGATTATAAGAAGGTCAAAAAATTGAAGAGAATTGGTGGTAAGCCCTTCATAAAAGGCAAAGAAAGACCTCATAGACAATGTATTGGGATCTCTAAGGAGCTTTGGGAGGTGAATCTTAAATTAGGCAACCCTCTATGTTCAATCTCAGTTGGAAGATCAGAAAGAGAAAGATAAGAGACTTATTGCAGGCTTGCAAAGATTACTTAAGGTTGCTTACAATTTTATTAAAGAGGTAGTCTTAGAAGTGGAAGCATTACAATAGCAAGCTAGTCTTTTAAAATGATTTTTGGACCTTGGAGGAGCCTGCCACACACTCTAATACTACACGGTACACTCTAATACTATGGTAGTGCAAGCATCCTGGATCTTAGGATTCTGCTTTTTCCAAAACCTTGGAACTTTTCCCTTCCATCTCTCATTAACCCTATTATTATTCCAGCTAGAGGCAAGTCAAATAACTATATAGTTAGGATATTAACTATCCAAATTATAATTAAAAATGTTAATCCTACTCTCGAGTGTGCTCCACAGTGAGGTTCATTTTTAATGCCCCAATTTATTCATAAATAATATGCATCTTATTCTACCACTCATTCAAACTCTCAAATTTGTAACCTTCTCTCCTGTAGAGTGGCATTCTTACAATAAAATTGGCATGGGCCATTTAAGCTATGTTTTTCATTATAATCAGTTGTGGTTCCATGAACTTGTTCATACTTCTGGATGAGCTTGAATTTCATTCACGTGGTGTTCAACAAATTAAAATATCATGTGTATATATTCACACAAACCTATCATGTGTACATTAATTAAGTGGTTTAATTAATACCCCAGTAATGCACCTTACCACCCATAATGTTTTACTATTATCCTCACTTGAGGTTGTGCCTACTTGTTAATCACAATAGACTTTATTTTTTTTTCCTTTTGACCCTATTGTTAGATAGGGTAGAATTTGTTTATCCCTTTTAACCATTCATCCTCAATAGTCATCTAAAAGAGAAGTCATGTGTTCTCTTTCAACTATATTATCAAGCGTAGACATTTTCATTCTACCGTTTCAAACGGGTAGTCACATGTGTCTACCCTTTCAAACCTTGTTTGCACTTTTGGATGGAAAAAATATGCCAACATCATTTTTACCATCCCACTATAGTTATTCAAAAGAGTAGTCATGTGTCTTCCCTTTCAAACATTGTTTGCACATTTGGACGGGAAAAAGTGTGCCAACATCAATTTGTATCCACCCTTTCCACCCTATTGTTTTTGTATTGCCTTGATATCTAACTTGTCTCTTCACTTTTGTTGGCATTTGTAATGGACACATGTGTATGCTTGGGGTTTGTCCTTTGTCAGCCCATCTACTAGCAAGGCATTGTCCAATAGGTGAGCATTTTGTTGCTAGCCCTGTCCTTAAGAATTTTCAACCAGACTAACCTTGAATCTTCCTTTTATTGTGACAAGAATTTGCAAAACTCCAACCTCCTCCTATGGTGAGACGAGACTTTACATGGGGTGGAGGAGGTCCCGCTCCACACCCATGCAAAGTCTTATCACACTGTCGGACGAGGTTTGGATGTTCCACAGGGCCCCGTCAACACAATTTTCTAAGCTCTCAAGGAATTGGACTCTTCCCTATGTCATCATATCCAAACCTCATTCTTGATGTTGAGAGACTTTACATGGGTGTAGGGGGGGACTCCCTCCACCCCCACGCAAGGTCTTATTGTCATCAATGAGGTTCGAACGTTCGATAGGGTCTATGCACCAATTTTTAGAGTCCTCATGTCTTGAGAGCTATCGTAAACTTCTCTAGGAGCTCTCAAGGCACATGAGGCTCTAGAAAATGGCGTTCAAGCCTTGTTGAATGGGGTCTCTTGCCCAAGGCCTAATGACATGGATACATGTGCACACTCAAGACTAAACAACTAATAGTGGCCACCACAAGGCTTTACAAGGGTGTGGAGGCACCCTTGCAAAGTTTCTTAGACATGGGGAGAGAGAGAGAGAGAGAGAGAGAGAGAGAGAGAGAGAGAGTGGAATCAAATATAATAAGAGATATAATAGAAATGCATAAATATAAGAGAACAAGGATACATCTCAATATATCATGATCAACTAAGTATACAAAGCGTAAGTGCTAACCCATCTACTTTGGGTTTTGTTAACTCAAGACAAAGGTACATCTTAATATATCATGATCATAACTAAGGGCAATGTTGATGTTGATCTGCATACCTCAATTGAGGTATATATGGTGTAGATACCATCGGTAGTGTACCTCGATCATGGTATGGATGGTGACAAACTTTTTATTTGAGAATGTTTGCCACTTGCATACCTCAATTGAGGTTTGTCCATGTATGCACTTATGCATGTCATAAGGCATAACACATAGACCTTGATTGAGGCGACATGATGTATGCATCTCGATCAAGGTCCATGCAAGCACTATGCAAGCTCTACAGTGGATCCCAACAGTCAAAGGTCCATGGTAGGTGGATGGATCTCGAATCAAGGTTCATCACGGTGCTTTCATGGACCTTGATTAAAGTCTATCATGGTGCTTGTGTGGACCTTGATGAAGGTCTATCGTGGTGCTTGTGTGGACCTCGATCTATCATCATGCTCGCATGGACCTCAATCGAGGTCCATTATGGTGCTTGCATGGACCTTGATCAAGGTCCATTGTGATGATTATGTGGACCTTGATCAAGGTCTATTATGGTGCTTGTGTGGACCTTGATCCATCATCATGCTTGAATGGACCTCAATCGAGGTCCATTGTGGTGTGGTGCTTGCATGGACCTCTATCAAGGTCCATTGTGGTGTGGTGCTTGCATGGACCTCTATCAAGGTCCATTGTGGTGATTGTGTGGATCTTGATCAAGGTCCAAGATGCCAGGTTCACCCAAGGTACAAAGCCTGAGGTTTGATGGACATGCGTGAGATTCACAATTGGCTCGAGAATTAGTGGATACATGAGATTCACAGTTGGTCGTCATCGGTAGTACCTTGACCGAGGTACCTACAACCATGAGTTATAGTTCTTGAAGCTTGTCCACCTTGATCTTACAATCAACCATCTCTTGTTGATTCATTGTTCAAGTTTACAAAACAACATATATAATTGATCGATTGTTTAAAAAATATAAGCTTTTGGGTTCACATGTCAAATCAATAGAGCGCGAGAGGTGCAACCTAACCAAAATTATAGCCCTTGATTGGAACACATCTTGAAGCAAGGATATCTATTTGGATGAGAGTGCATTCAACCACCATCACCATCCTTTTATCAACAAGTTTAGGATTGATGTGCACTATATGATACACGGATGAGTCTTCATGTTTGCTAGCATCTTGAATCCTTTGAGATTTCAATGAGTGAAGGACCATGGACAACCCATCAGAAAGAGATGTTAATCTAGAGAATTACATTACTTCACACACTCGATCTAATAATATCCTAAGCTATTGTTTGGGGTCTATTTTGATAACCTCATGTAGATGAGGCTCAAGCTATTGACAACTATAGTTAAACAACTAGTGCAAGACTAGAAAGTGTTGATTTTTATGGATCACCCTAACCCTCCTTGAAACATATCCAACAAGAGATTACTTGGTGAACCGCAAACTGTCGTGATGAGGATCTTTTCAATGTCCAAGCTCATAACCCTTGAGGTCTCCAAGCTCTACAAGTCCTTGAGAAGCAATTCCACCACGTCTCCCTGTGAGCGTTGTCACACCGCTGCGTTGCACTACGTGTACTCATCCCTCATCTCACCTCACATTACTCACACACACTCGCTAGCATGCATTAGAGAGAGAGATTAGCAAGAGCAAGACTCTATTCATTAGGAAATATTTGGACATCTTTTGGGCCCTTTGCTAATGACCTTCATTAAGCAATAGACCAATAGGAAGAGAGGAGTGTGCACATTTGGTTTCCTCCAAAAGTAGGGGGCAACTAGGGTTGTCTCCCTCATTACTACTCTTGTGGGGTTTAAAAAGTAGGGAGTGGCCTTCATAAATTAGGGAGGTGGAGTGCAAAAAGTAGGAGGGTTCCATAAAGCAAGGGGGTAGCTTCTAAAAAGTAAAGGGCTCCACCAATTTTAGCCCCATCATTCTCGTGGATCAAAAAACCCTAAAAATTTGGATTTTTCAAAAGTGCAGTTTTCCCTCTCAAAACCTAGCCCAAACCATATTATATCAAAAAACTTATTTTTTCACCTCAGATTTCTCTCCCTACACATTATTCTTCTCTCCAACATCATCCTCTTCACCCCAAACCTCAAATCTCCATAGCTCATTCTCTCTCTACTATGCAACCTTCTCTCTCTCTCTCTCTCTCTCTCTCTCTCTCTCTCTCTCTCTCTATATATATATATATATATATATATATATATATATATATATATATATATATATATATATATATATACTGTAAATAGATCTTCAACGTATCTCTCTACCGGTGCAACCCTCTCTCTCTCTCTCTCTCTCTCTCTCTCTCTCTCTATTGTGCTCAGATTTGTAGTGTTCTCTATCTCTATCACGTGTGCGTGCACACATTCGAATCTCCTCACACCCACATCTACCTCTCTCTCCCCACAACAACCTGTATTGTGCAACCTTCCTTCTTTCTCTCCCCCCCCTAAAACCTTTCTAGCAGAACACACTATGGAGGGTAGTGCATCTTTGTTGAGGAGAAGGCCAAGGGACGAGGTTGGGCTCTACTCATGCACAATACCAGGGATGAACACGGTGCTTGGGTTGAAAACTAATTTCAAAAGGGAGATTGGGTGTACTTGCAGCCCAGTGCCACTAGATTGCATCAAGTTCGGCGTCAAGATGTGGTTGAGCACCATTGGAAGGGGCATCTGCTAGCATTCAAGGAAACAAGGCATGATGGATTGGTGGCCCTAGTGCAACATGTGTACTCAGCATTGGAAATTTCTTTGAGCCCACATTGTCATAGTCCTCGTTTCCCTTGCAACTATATGCTTTCACTTTGGTATGTTAGTGTACATTGTATTTGAATTGTTCTTTTCAACTTTATTTGACAGTTTCCTCATTTCCAGATATTTTTCCTTCCAATATCATTGAGGAGCAGCCCATAAGAAGCCTAACAAGAACATTCTATGCCATACACGCGCACACTGGGGATGGTGTATTCTCTGACAGTGCCCCTTCTGACCTTGCTAGTCAAAAGATTTTCTTCTCACCCACAAATATGTAGTCCCAACATAGGTCAACGGGTTTGGTAAGCTTTAAGAGGTCCCCTCTCCTTCCCTCTCTAGTGCTGAGAATGGCCAATGCTTGATGTTTGGACTATTTTTGCTCTTAAAGAAAAGATGGCCAATGATGTTTGGACTATTTTTGCTCAAGTGCTGAATGGCCAATGCCTGATGTTTGGACTATTTTTGCTCTTAAAGAAAAGATGGCCAATAATATACATTCTTCTTTGAAGTACACAAAGGCCTCAAGATTGGTTGGTCTTAGTTGGGCATGCCCTGTGCATGTGTTTGCCCACATGTTTCAGGCTGTTACTTGCACATGAACGCCAACAATGTACATGTGCAAGGTGGTAGGCTATGAAGAGATTATCGATTTGCTTGGCCAAGGGTGGGAAATTGTGAAAGGGGAGCACAAAGGAGAGAGTTTCAGGTGCAATGTAGGGCATTCCAGTGTCTCCTTTTGATTCTTGTGAGCTCGTATCACTTTGTCTACTCGTTTCTGTTACGAGCAGTGGATGAGGAAGAAGGGTGCATGGATACCCTTACAAGCTCAAGAGGAGGTTGTAGAGCCTATATATCTCTCTATAGGCCTACCTAATATGGGGGTAGAGATTGTCCAAGCAAGTAAGCATTGGAGCCTTTTGAATATCTGTGATCACCTACGCATTTTGGGATTTGAGGGAATAAATAATGCTTGCTTCAATGTGTAGGGTAGGAAGGTAAGGATTGTTTGACATTTAAACCTCTGTATTTGCTCACCCCTTTCTAGAGTCACTTATTGTGTTGGGTGTTTGGATAGGTTGGAAGGAGGATGGAAGTAAACACCAAGGTGTCCTCGAATTGGGAGACAAGATGATGTCACCTTAGTTCAAAGAATCTAAGCTAACTATGAGTATCCACTGGAACAATTTTGTAATATCCCTCCACCAGAGTTTTGTATAAAAAATATTTTTTGAGATACTTAGGTATTTAAAATATGTTGTCTGGTTTCTTGAAGAGGTGGTTTCGTCTTTTAAAAAATCAACAAAATTTTTTTTTGGTCCAATGTGAAATAGCCACTATCTAGTATAAATAGTACTTTGAAGGCCTTATGTGCCATTTTTCACTCATTCTCAATAGCACAAGCCACCTCCACTCTTGAGCTTTAGAGCACATGGCTGCCTATGAGTGCTTCATGAACTCCTCCATGAGATCGAGTTTCCAGAGGCCGCACACTTGCACGCAATGTTCACTCATGAGATCGATTGGATCTCCACACTCCGCCTCCATGAAGAATTATTTGTGGACACATTATCTTACATGGACACCCACATCAATCTGTACTCTGTCTCTTTGGCCACCGATGGGCAGATTGTGGGTGCCCTCCAACCTCCTAGAGTACATCAACCACAATGATAGGCTCTTCCAAAAGCGGCTTAGAAGATTTGAAGCAATGGTTATGAAATCTGGACACTTCCTAGAGCTTGACAAGAAGTAAGTACGCAAGCTCAACAGAGGTGCCATTGGCCATCGCTTCATATCATGGCTGGCCTGCTTTGTTTTCTTCTTTTCAGAAGGAGAGGAGGAAGAGGAGGTCGAAATGCCAGAACTGCACCTTGGCGGATTCATTCACGACGACGACAAGGAAGAGCCTCAAAGTGCAGTGCACATAGGTGTCAATGAAATCCTCATTGTCGCAAAACAATTCCCAAGAGGTGCGCTGGCACTTATAGAAAATCTGCGCCGCTTTGAGGCTAGTGGAAGCGGCACTGCCATTGAAGATGAAGATGATTCTACCCCCCTTCATGAGATAGAGATTGACTCTCTATGTCAGGTTGTGGTAGGGGGGGAGCTTCTCATTTTTTTGCATGACATTGAAAAGTCATGTGGCCTTCGCATGGATGAGTGCTTGAGCATGCTCAAGGTGAAGGAGGAGTTCTCATTTGACGACTCCAACACAAGAAACATGGAGGAGGACCTCCTCCCACTCACAAACTCTATGGAGGAGATAGTGGTGATTGCTTTTTGGAGGCAACCAAGAATGCAGAGCAGGCAAAATGTCATCGAGGAGGAGTTCCAAGCGGTGCAACAAAGTGTATCCCGCACAATTGTGCCTTGGATACCAACTCCAATACATAATATCGACAAATCCAAGTCCAACATTGACTTGGAAAGAAAGGCTGATGCAAATGAAGATGATAAGCAAGAGAGGGCGCTAGAGATGGACAATATTGGTATGCGGGGGCGGGGGAACGCGATCTACTGTAGGTCCATATCCGGCTCTTGCCCACTACATCGGACACCTCCCACCCAATGACTTTGTGATTATTCACAAAGAATTCACACCGGATGCTAGCTTCCCCCTTTTTTCATTGAAGACCTTCTCAAAGCAACTATGCGTGGCCACTATTGGCCCGTTGGTCAGTTTTGTAATCCTAGTTAGGAAGTCGTTAGTCTCATGACCACTTTTTGGGAGCGGATATAGAGGCAAGGTGCTTGCCCAATTAGGAATTGCCAAGTCCCTTGGCCATGAATCACCTCAAGAAATTACCATTGTCATTCTAACCGGTGAGCTCCCCGTAGCTAAGAAGCGTCGAACCTCACTTGTAAAAAATATTCCCAAATCCCATATGTAACTTTTTATATTAATACAATGCAGAATGATGCTTTGTAAGTATATTTATTTAATTTGTAATGTGAAAATATTTACCATTTAATTTTAGTTGGTTTTCAAGTGAAATAAACGTGTTATCCCTTGATGACACGAACCAAAATAAATGATCAAATTTTAGAGAAAAAACTACAAAAAAATTACAAGGACCAGAGGGGTGCAAAAATGGCTTGCACGAGGCCCCCATGCACAACTTTTTTGCACCCATCTCGCCATCATGATTTTGAAGGCTTTATGCCTGAAACTAGAATGAGAATAACTTATTTAGTTCTAATTAATCATATAAAATGGTGTGTATTCAAATTTTAGGAAAAAAACTACAAAAAATTTTACAAGGACTAGAAGGGTGCGAAAATGGCCTATACGAGCCTCCTGTACATAGCATTTTCATATCCCTCTGGCCATCATGATTTAGATAGCTTTATGCCCTCCACTAGATTGAGAATAACTTCTTTAGTTCTAATTAATCATATAAAATGGTGTGTCTTTATATTTTAGGGAAAAAACTATAAATTTTTTTACTAAGGCCAGAGGGGTGCGAAAATGGTCTATATGAGGCCCCCGTACACATCATTTTTGCACTCCTCTGGCCATCACAATTTAGATAGCTTTACGCCTTCCACTAGATTGAGAATAACTTATTTAGTTCTAATTAATCATATAAAATGGTGTGTCTTTATATTTTAGGAAAAAAATAAAAAAAATAGAAGGGCTAGAGGGGTGCGAAAATGGCTTGTAAGAGGCCCCCGTACATAGCATTTTCGCACTCCTCTGGCCATCACGATTTTGATAGCTTTGCACTCTCTAATAGAATGAGAATAACTTATTTAGCCCTTAATTAACCATAGAAAATGGTGAAAATTAAAAAATAACTTCAGTTTGGTAATCAATGAGCATGCAAAAAGATATTGGGAACCACATGAAGATGTACAAGGCCATCCCTTTTGATCTCTGATTTACGTTAATTTAGCAAATGAAATAAAAAATTACATGCATTTTATTTTGAAGGTTTAAAATCAATTATGTGTTGTATTTACATCATCTTCCTTCCCTTGCATTCTTCACTTTGGGAAAAGACCATTTAAGGAGACCAACTTCATGATGTATTGGGTTGCCTATAGAGCATCTTAATTCCATGATATTTCCATGCTAATGGAAATTTTGATATACGGCCAATTTTAAGGGATTTGAATTTTAATACTCATAAAAACCTTCAAATTTTAGGAAAAAATTTACAAAAACTTTAAGGAGGGCCAGAGGGGTGTGAAGATGGCCTGTACAAGGCCCCCATACATGGCATTTTCCCACTTTCACACCCCTCTCGTCCTCTGTACTACTACACAACACTTTCGCACCCCTCTGGCCATTACAAAAATGGCTTGTTCGAGGCCCCCATACACAGCATTTCCCCACCCCATTCCCTTTGCGATGATACATCTTACAATTAAAAACCATGTTATAATTAAAACCCATGTGGGCCAAAAGGGTGCGAAAATGGCCATTGCACATGGCCCGGAGGGGCCTTTTTTGCACCCTTCTGGCCCTTTTGTTGAAACGTGATGGAAGATGTATTACACGATTAAATCAATTACAAAATGAAATAGATAATCAAATATGTAAGAGGAAGGTATAAAACACATTGAAAAGTTGAGATACATCGAAAATTCATTACTATGAAAAGTTGAGATACATCATTTTTCGTTTCCCTTTTCTCTACGAATACGACGAGCCAACTGCATATCTTTCACCATTATGGGGACCTGGTTTGCATGGATGGCGCACAAGTTTGTGTCCTCAAATAAGTTAATAAGATATGCTTCAGTGGCTTCCTGCAAGGCCTCCAGGGCAACTGACTGCATCCGGCATGCGATCTTGTATTCCCACAAAATTTCTTTGCACGTTCATGAGAAAGGTGCCCTTCGGATGAGAAGCTCCATGGACTTCTAGTAGTGCCGTGTCTCGTGGAAAGCCCTGTACCCTGAGCGTCTCCTGCGAGCGGGGCCACGAGGAAGACGATCGACGGGGCGTGGTTGTAGGGGGTGAGGCTTGTAATACATCAACTTCCTTCTATTTCTTTTTGGGGCCGGTGCTTGTTCCTCTTACTCCCCTTGCTACTCTTGCTATTGCTCTTGCTCCCCTTGCTACTCTTGCTCTTGCTCTTGCTCCTACTGCTCCTCTTGCTCCCCTTGCTGCTCTTGATGTTACGTGTTGATGCGTGGCAAGGTCTTTCCCCCTACAACTGGGTGGTTGGGAATCTCCATGTGTGCCCATGTAGGCTCCCTGTGCAGTTGGTGTCGGTGTTGGTGTCGATTTCTGTTGCGCTGATGTCTTCCATGCCGTAATCCACCAACTTCACCTGTTTGCTTGGCTTGGATGAGCTAGCTTGCTCTGTCAATTTTTTCTTGAGTGTGCGGTTGTAACGCTCCAAGTTCTTGTTTGCATTGTCCCTCAATCGGGCGTGTCGTTCATCGCTCATCTTCTTCACTGTTTGCTTTCTCTAGCCATGGTGAGGAGAGTTGAGGATAAGGATGAGGGTAAGAATTGGCAAAAATAGAGGTCGACCTTTATTTATACAAGAAAATGCCATCATTGCAATAACCCTAATTTTAAGAGGTCACTCATGCGTGTAAACAAATTGTATGCATGCTAAATGCATGGGGTATCATTCGAATAAGAGTTCACCGGAGACATTTGTTAAAATCAAGGAAATGTTTTATTGGTCTAGAAGGGTGCGAAATTAACCTTTCCGGTCAAATTGCGTAGTGAATTTTTGCACTCTTATGGACACTTATCACAAAGCATCAAAACACACGAATATGTGGAATACCAAGCATGTCATATTTCAAAAATCAATATCTTGAGACTTCTTCAAGTATTACAAAGCAACATAAATCTTTGGGATACAATTCAAGTTATCAAAAAAACTATATTTAAAGATATTACAAAGCTTCCTCGCTATACCAATCAAACCTAGCAAGGGAAGTATATCAATCTAACAAAATTGGTAATAACGCATGACTTCACGATCCTCGAAACCTAGGGGAATCCAAAAATCGCAACAAAATTTGTACCATAGACTACCGATGCTCTGCAATGTTCCTAGCAAACCGCAACGCCCTCATGCAGTCAGCTTGTGGTATGGAGGGGTCATTACGTGGTCTCCTGCTCGTCAGCATGGAAAACTAAGCCCCGCAGATGCTACATGCAAAAACAAAATTATCAATCTGGGCGGTAAGGTTGTGCAAATCCCTAACTTCTAGCTCCTGGGCTGAGAGAGCATCCTCATTAGGTTGCATGGGGACTATCCCTTAAGTCCCTGTTTGGAGATGCCAACATACATTAGGAAATTTTGGAGGTCATTTCTAGGGCCTTGTAAGAAATTCACAAACTTGTATTTTCTCTTGCTAGAAATTTTTTTAAAAGATACCGTCATTAAATGTGTACTTTACAAGAAACTATCACAAGTTATAAAAAAATGGATCTGACAAGGTATTGAAATATGTGCACTAGCTACAAGTCGCCCTCAACTTTTTGGGTTTGTAAAAGGCACTTACGTCATCATATGGCACCTTTTCCAAAAATTTGATACTACTCTCCTAATAGTCTACACTTATCTGGCAGTTTGGTATAGAATTCGGTGCTTTTGACATCACCATTGCATCCAGAGCGGCCAAAAGCCCCCAAAAGGACTTTTGAATCACTTAAATTGGACACATGGAGAGGTAGAAACGACCAAAAGAAGGGGAGAAGAGGCTCCTGCCATTTGGTGCGCATAGAGGTATCCATTTGGCATGGAGGCCTCTATGCCAAAAATTTGGTGCGCATAGAGGCCTCCATGCCAAATGGAGGCCTCTATGCGCGCCAAATGGCAAGAGCCTTTTCTCCCCTTCTTTTGGTCATTTCTACCTCTCCAGGTGTTTGATTTAAGTGATTCAAAAGTCCTTTTGGGGGTTTTTGGCCGCTCTAGATGCAATGGTGATGTCAAAAGCACCAGATTCTACATCAAAATACTATCAGAAGAAATGTATAGACTCAAGTGTCTATAAAATTTAGCTTCGAAGTGCTTTTTCTTATCCAATGATGACGTAATAAAGTAACTCTACCTTATTTGAAAAAGATACTTGCATTGAATGTGTACTCGATTATTTTTTAAAAAGATACCCTCATTGAATGTGAACGTGACTATTTTTTAAAAATTTTCAATGAATTAAGTTATTTTTCAACGTTACATTTGCTTCTTCCTCTCATTGGTTGCGCTATATTTTCTCTCTCCTCTAAAAGGCCCTCTAAATGACCTCTGAAATGTCTTAATGGGTGATGAAAGGACACCATTGTCCCACTCTCCCCTCGCAATTTCCTATTTCCTTGCGTTCCTCTTCACCATTGGCCGTCCCCTTGTGTTTCTTCCTGGTTTTTTGTTTCAATCCATGCATGCACCAAGGGCATGGGTGAGCTATATTTGCACCTTGAGTGCAATGCAGCATACACTTTATTATCTTCAGATCCTTGCCGAGATGCCAATCAATGTCAAAGCTCCCTAAACCATCAACATCTAGCTTCTCACTCCCTATTTGTGACTTTATCACATCACTAACCCAAGGCAACCTCTCAAAGACCTATGATACCACCTCGTGTGTCTCCGTGGGAGCCTCAAATGCTCCTAAGGCACCATATATCTTTCTCTGTTTGAACACTAAATGATGGTTTAGTGTGTGAAATATTGTCATGCCCTTGCTCTTAAAAAAATCAAATGATGGTTTAGTGTGTGAAATATTGTCATGCCCTTGCTCTTAAAAATCAAATGTGCTCTCTACCTCATCATTGGGCCCTTCTGCAACAATGGTAGCAGATGGCCGCCATAGTGTGGTTCATGAGTGTCACACTCATTCTCTCTAGCCTTCTTCCCTTCACAATCATCCAACTTCAGCACGAAGGAGACCTTGGAACCTAAAAAACCTGAAAATCAAACAAAATGTTAAGTCGTTCCCTATAAATGAGCATAGACCTAATGCATACTTGTGATACTTACATCCAGAAGACAACCCATAAAACAATATCATTGCCTTTTGTAGCTTTCACATTTCAATAAAAATGTTGTTGAACTCATTGAATTCGAATGAAACATTACCATCCACAGTCTTCTTCTCTCCCCATGCTGCAATGGTAAGTGTATCATTGATGTGGCAGTAATCCCCAATCCTTCTTTTTACATCTTCATTGCTCACTCCCTTTGCTAGACAAACCCTCTTTGGTGGCGGGAAAAGGTTGTGCGTGATGACTTTCTTACAAAGGGTGTCTCTTAGAAATTGATGAAGAGCCTTGTAGCCCTTCGTGCTAATGCCTACCTCATCGTATGCATTTACAATATCAACACTGCTAATACTTTGGGAAACCTCTTGTATGATTTCATCGGAAACAACCATACGTATCTTCTTGCAACATGGATCCCTAATCATTTTAAGCACATGTTCCCTCGTGTGAAAGAGCGTAAGAGCTCATTACAATCCTTGATTTGATCAAAACCTGTGGCATCTTAAAGGGATACTCTAAAAACCAGCAAAATTACATTGACATTACACAATTGCACACTTGATTTACATTGGCATTTTGAATTGAAAGTGCTAGAGAATAAAAAAGAGGAGCCATACTGCGTTGCTTGAATTCTCCTCTTTTACGAGCGCCCCTCAATGGCAAGTGTTTCAATGTGGTTGAGTGGCCTCTTACGCTCCCTAGCTCCAATAGGCCCATGCTTCGATGTGGTTGAGTGGCCTCTTACGCTCCCAAGCTCCAATAGGGGCGCTTTTCATCATGTGGGAGATGGTCTGCGTAAGCTTTTCCACACACGTTGCTCTCTCTTGATTTACACCCTGAAGCTCCTTGATTTTTGCTTGAGCCTGAAGTATGCCTTGGTGTATACTAGCAAGGTTAACTTGGAGCATATGCAACTGTGATGACAAGTAGAAGACTCTACCAACGTCAGTTGTTACTAATCTCTTGCAGTAGCTGAGCATCCCATTCTCACTATCTCCCACATACTGAATAAATGATGGTAAGTCTTTGAAAGTGGGTGGGTAATGCGCTATTGGGTCAGGTAGGTATAGATGCCCATCAACCCATAGATCCACATTAGTGTGACCCCCTTGTCTACGTACATTCCTCTCATGTTCTGTGCTGCTCTTGTTGAAGTAGCCACTTGTTGGTGAGGCTTGAAAGAATTACGTTGATTTGCGAGGCTTAGATAGATATCTTCACAAAGGATTATATATCATTCCTCTCATGTTCTGTGCTGCTCTTGTTGAAGTAGCCACTTGTTGGTGAGGCTTGAAAGAATTACGTTGATTTGCGAGGCTTAGATAGATATCTTCACAAAGGATTATATATCATTGTGTTGTGAAGACTTTAGCTTTGTTTGGAGAGGTTTGCAATATGAAGGAAAGTTCCAGGCAATGGGTTATACCATTGACCAGCTTTTGTCTACCCTGGCCCCCCCATCCAGAGATGTACCTGGAAGTTGTCGCGATGTAAGGCCTTGGTGCAATTGTCCTCCAGTGCATGAGTATGTATATGTACTCATGGAGAAGTCGCTACATTAACATAGCCAAAAGAATAGTAAGCCATAAGCTTAAAAAAAATGTAATGGCTATTAAAGATTATTGGGAGTTGCTTGTGATATTCTACCATTTTTAGGTAGGATATATGTGCGGCTCCCTTGTGTGTGTCTCTCTTTTTGTTTTGTTTTCTTTCTTTTTTCTTTTTTTTTCTTTTTTTCTTTTCTTGTCTTTTTTTCTTTTCTTTTTGGTTGGCTACCACCTTGCGAACAACAATTTCTTATGGCTACTCTTCTTTTGAGAGAATAGGCTCTTATGTCTGCACTTATGGTTCACATCTAGAGGGGTGAAAAGAGCATTGTGAGTTTGTATTTGATGTGCTCATAAGTCTCTATTACAGACGTGGGAATTTATTCTTGAATTTGTGGTTCAAGTGTTGTCAAGGCAGTAGGTGCTGAATGCATGCGAGGGGTTGAGTGGTTTGCTTGGTGTTTCTTGGGCCTCCATTCTTGTCGAATGTTAGGTAAAACTATTGGGGTTGAAGTCGGTGGTGAGACTATCTTCACTTTGTTCAATTTGTCAACCATATGATGGGATTACCATCATAGTATCCTTTTTGTTGAAGCACGTGCACAGGCACTCATCTTTGATAAACATTATAAATTAGCGCTGATGCCTTCTTTGGTGCTGAGGTTTCTTTCTGTAAGATTCCTCCCCAGCCTCTTAAGAAGTTTAATATCTTCCCCTATAATCAAATCCCTCTTCAGAAATATAAAATATCTTATTTCTATCTAGTTTGGCTTAGAGAGAGAAAATCTTCTAGAGAGAGATGATTAAGTTTTTAAATATTTTTGGATGGAAAAATATCTCATCTTATTAAAATAAATTCCCCTGAAACAGAAGTTCAAAAAGAATTTCAGAAGGTGCATTAGAAATAAATTATAATCTGTTCAAAAGGCCTTATCTTAAGGGTCTAGATTTTCTGAAAATTTTAAATTAAGGTTCCTATGGAGACCAATAAGATTAATCTAAATGTAGGGAGGAGGTAAATTGAAGAAATAAAGAAAATCCCCCCCAAAAATGAGTAAATACTCACATAAGATGAAAAGTGGACTAAGGACCAAAGGAAATAATACTAAGGACCAAAGGAAATACAAAAAAATAAATTTTTGACACCTCAGAGTGGGGATTCCCCCTCATGAAGTAGGCGCCGCCTTTTTCCCATCATTGCTTTTGAATCTTAAATCAATAAAATTAGATATTTCATCTCTCCTCTCTCCTAATTCAAAACTGGATCCAAAAAGTGAACTAAACTGACCCAAAAATGGTCAAAAATTGACCAAACTGATCTGGAAAATTCTAGAATCGGTTTGCTTGGTTAGAAGCTCACTTTTTCCTCTAAATAGAAGCCTCCCCCTTTGTAGAAGCTTAATAGTGTTTTATGCACTGTTACTCTACTCCTCCCCAGAGCCAAAAATAGTGAACTTATTGATAATTCATTAGTTTTTGACCATTTCCTCTTCAAAAGAATTGGTGGCCACTCTTGTTGCAAACAAGAGTAGATCCCTCAAACCATCAAGCCAAAGGAAAGCTCACAAAAATTCATGTAAGCTAGAAATCCTACTTTTTCTTTATTCCATTTAATGGTTTTCTAATTTTTGTTTTCTTTAAAATGAAAAATGATGTTTGCCTTGTTGGAAAGGCTTTCCCCCTCTCTTTATTCTTGAATTCAGCCTTTCCTTATCCTAGATATGTAATCAAATTCTTAGAATTAAACTTTTCATATTGTTTCTCTTTAAAAAGTGGAATTTGATTAGTTTAGAATGCTTTAAACCATTTGAGATAATTTCTAAGTAACTTGAGAATGAAAAAAATTGAAAAATGGTCAGCGATATAAAGGAGGTTATGGCAAAATTTTTCTAAATTTTATGAAATAAGTTTTATCTTTTATTATTCAAAAAGAGTAATCCCCACCATTTGTGTATTCTAAAAGTGTTATTTTCATTCTATGCATAGAAAAATGCATATTAGAAATTTTTTATTATAAAAGTGTTATTTCCATTAGAATTAATTTCTATGCATAGAAAGATGCATATTGGAGAAATTTTATTACTATTATAAAAGTGTTACTTGCACCAATATTGATTTTTATGCATAAAGTGATGCATAAAAGATTTTTTTAATTATAAAAGTGTTACTTTGATCATTATTGATTTTTATGCATAAATAGATGCATAAAAGAAATTTTTTATTATAAAAGTGTTACTTTCATCAAAATTGATTTTTATGCATAAATAGATGCATAAAATATTTTTTTTAATTATAAAAGTGTTACTTTCATCAAAATTGATTTTTATGCATAAGTAGATGCATAACAGATTTTTTTTAAATTATAAAAGTGTTACTTTCATCAAAATTGATTTTTATGCATAAATAGATGCATAAAAGAATTTTTTATTATAAAAGTGTTACTTTCATCAAAATTGATTTTTATGCATAAATAGATGGATAAAAGAATTTTATTATTATAAAAGTGTTACTTTCATCAAAATTGATTTTTATGCATAAATAGATGCATAAAAGATTTTTAATTATAAAAGTGTTACTTTCATCAAAATTGATTTTTATGCATAAATAGATGCATAAAAGGATTTTCTTTTATATAAAAGTGTTATTTCCATAGAAGTTGGATTTTATGCATAAATAGATGCATACAGAATTTTTATATCAAAATAAGAGTTCTCTTTAATCCTATGTTTAAATCCCTTGAATATTGGTAAATGAATAAGTAAATACTTTGTGAGAGAAAATTCTACCGTTTCATATTCTCTAGGATGGTAATGAGAAAACTCAGAAAAACTATCGAAGTCTGAATTTTAGATAAATGATTAATTTATTCCTCATAGGAATTCGTGATTAGTTTTGAATTTAGTTAAGCAAATACTCAATGAATGAAATTTAGTAAAGTAGTAACTGAAATATTACCCTTCGAGAAAGATAGTTCAGGGAGAACCTTTCCAGACTCAAACCCTGAATCAGACTATGACCAAGACATAACTCCTTCGTTAGTTTCAAGAAAAGACGATGTGACCAGTTTAGGAAAATTCACTTAAATCACCCACCAAATCAAAAATCAAGTTAAGGCCCTTTGATTCTGATGTGAGGATCAAGGTTACAGAATTCAAGGAATTCTGTTTGCGATTAGAAAGTCTTGGGATATGGATTTAAGATATACTCATTATATTCAAAGAAACTCAAAACTGAAAACTTGCATAAAAACCCTGTTTTTGTAAAGGACTGTCTTATGCCAGAATGCTAGAGGGAGCATTTGGTATATGTGTTTTTCTAAGGGAAGTTCGGTTGCAATAGCTGACGGGGAGTGTTCAAAGGACGGCTCATGCAGCAAAAACCTGCCCAGGTCTTGACCAGCCTTGGTATGGTGAAAAATGGTGTGCTTCCGGTACGATGGGTGAGGGCCGACGAAGCGGTCCCTCAGTGAAGTTCCAGGACACCTAAGGAGGATCCTTAAGGGTTTTGACCAGGCGATGCACGGGCTCGCGGGCTTAGGACACCCATGCGTATGTCGTGGAAGATATATATGTATGATGACGAAAAATTATTGTAATCTGTTACTGGATCTCGTTTTGCTGACCAGCTGGTCTTGACGGAGAGTCTAGAGTGATACCTGTTTTTGAGAAACAAGAAACTGGATGGAAATTTTGAGTTATGATATCTGTAACCAATAATTGTTTGTGAATGGATTGTTTTATAACTTAAAGTTTAAAGAGGAGTGTGTGCGTATCTGTATTCTAAAGCAAAAGTTAAGAAAGGCATTCAATTATGGGTGGGTGAGTACTTGTCTGGTTCTACCAATTCCAGTGGTTGGAACCCATGGGCCGGATGGGGTTAGGCTAGAATCAGTAGAGTTTTAATAATAAAATTGATTAATAAGAATACGCTTAGAACTCGAATAGTTAAATAATAACCTGAAGACTTCTCAAATGAATAGATCAACGGGTGTGCCTGATTCAATTAGGAAAAAAGCATTGATTCCTTCAAGATAAGTCTGTAATAGTTTCCCTTCTATCTGGTTTATTCAGATGAAAAATAGTTCAGTATCTTGACCTCGTTAGAAAAATTCGTTAAGAAATTCAAAATGGTGGAATCATCCCCGTTTTTCGGGCATGGGAATTTTTCTCGGTTACGGTTTTCGGAATGACCACCAGCTTAGTCTCGTGCCCAGACATTCGAGGGGGCGAGGCCCCGAGTGGGAAACCTTGCCCCGCATATGAGGGAGCTGCTTCCGCTGCCAGCTACCAGGAATCCGGTGTGCGGAGGGGGCAGTGGGATTCCACAATTGGTATCAGAGCGCTGTTGTAAATTTACGTAACAACAATATAAAATTGCTTAAAATTTTAAAGTAATTCTGGGAAATAATGTTTTCGCTTGTTAATATTATGTTGAATGAACTTCAAAAATTGAAAACTCATAATTTGAATTGGAAATTTATAGATGGATACCTTTCTGGCATTCCTGAACTCTTCCAAAGTATGGATATGATAGCCTTTGCATTCGAGCACCTCATCAACTCTGCTACGACCCAAGTAAGCAGAGTGAGACTCGCATGTCATTTTGAGCGTCTTTACTTTCCTGATCCTGTAGAGCGACGTTGGTATATGTGGTTCTTTGGAGGACGATGTATTAAAATCAGTACCAATCAACGTCAGAGACTCAGGCAAAATATTTCCTTAGCCATGATCTTGATAAGGCTAGGGTTTGTTCAGCATGTACAACTCTTTAATCATTCACCTAGGAACTTCAGAATTTCATGCCAAGTTTTTAGGCTTCTTAGCCGCTTTATCCCTAGAAGTAGAATTATAGCACCTCTTTCTGTAATGAATTGTGTGTACCATGGCATGTCTCCTTCGCAGTTTCGCTTCTTTATGCATACGCAATTGAGGCAGTGACTTTGGATGCTCTATGTATATATCTCAAACTTTTGATAATAAACGATGTTTTGTAAAAAAAAAAAATCCAATTTGTTTTCATGATTGTGAATATGGTTAATAAAATTATTAGAGTAAATCTTGTTTCAAGAAGTATGATGAAATAATTATTTGTTTAAAGATAAATCTCAAAAAATAAATAATCATAAATTTATTGTTGAAGTTAAGCTGACAAAAATCTCGTTTTATCAGAGTCATGAGGTGCGCGGCTCATACAAGGCAACCGGATCCTCTAACCGATGACGAAGAGTTAGATCCGGATGTTCGTAAAGCCCTGCATAGATCCCAACCTGTTCAAGGGTGAAGGGGAGCAGTTAGGTGAAGTAGTCGAAAAGTGGATTGAGGCTATGGAAGAATACTTTGATGTAAGTGGCTACAATGAGAGAAGCAAGATGGCTCTTGCCAGGTTAAAGATTGTGGTGGAAACGGCCAAGGAATCACTGCGAGACTAACCGTCTCGACCGGAATACCCAGACCTGGACCGATCTTAAAGCTTACCTCAGAAAGAGGTTTTGTCCTCCGGGCTTCCTTGAAACTAAAATGAATGAGTTCTTGGAACTAAAGTAGGATAGTCGGACAATTGAAGAGTACCATCAACCTTTTGCCCTTTTCCTCAATTATTCTCCACAATTGGGTGGATGAAGAGCAACTGATGGCCAGGTTCATTCGAGGAATGAACGAGTGATTGGACACCTTAGTAAAGAATTCCAAACCTGTCTCAATTGGCTGAAGCAGTAAGAATGGCAAAGGACTTTGCCAAAGCCTTTGTAGTTAAGGTCCCGCCGAAGCCTTTGTAGTTAAGGTCCCGTCGAAGCCTGCACCCTCTAATTTTAAAAGATTCCAAACCCCGAGAAGTACTTCAAACTTTTCACCCCCAAAGAGGCAGCAAGGCCCAATTCAAAATTAGGATGCGGTTAGATACAGAAGTGAAGGAAGACCCTTCCCCCAGAACACTTTCTCAGGAGCCCCACCTCTTGCAAGGATTCAGAGGGATGAGCTCAGAAGTGAGAACCGGTGTTTTGGATGCCAGGGTTTTGGTCACCAGCTAAAAAGACTGCCCGACTCCTGCCATGTCAAGGGGACAAGGAAGTCAAGGACCCAGAGTGCTGAGACCAATCCCTTCGTATCAGTCAGGGTCCGTCCTGCCCAAATCAAGGAAATCCTAGAAGAACTCCAGCTCAGCCATCTGCCTCTGTCTAGAGTAGCCTTAGAACTCCTTTCTCTATTACTGGGACAACCAAAGAAAAAGAGTTCCGCGTCAGACTACTGTAGCCAGAGCAGTCACAATAGCTGAGGTGGTGGAAGAGGAAAGAGGACAGATTTATGCTGCAATTGAAAACCAAGGGCCAAACTGTCAATTCAATCATCCATACTCCAGCTGAGTATCAGGGTAAGCCTTTTAAGCTTTTGATTGATTCAGGCAGTACTCATTCTTTCATTTCCCCAGGATGCTTGCGTAAGCTAGTCTTAGAACAGAAATCAGGGAAACCTATGCAAGTTGAATTGGCCAGTGGGAAGATTCTTTTCACTCACCTTGAGACAGATCGTTTCAGTTCAATCTAGATAGGAATTTAACTGACTGTCAGTTCAGAGTTATACCTTTGGGAGTTTTCGACGGGATCCTTGGAATGAATTGGCTCCACAAAAATCAAGCTGACATTCACTGTCATAATGGAACCATTTCCTTCCGTGATCTTCACGGAAGCAAAGTTCAAGGAACCAAAATTTCAGGATCCCAAAAGCTTCTAAGTTACTAAAAGGACTTAGAAAGAAGCAGCTCATTTATGTTGTCAAAATGAATCCAATAGACTCAAAGTTAAAAGCTAAAGAACCTGAATGGTTAAGTGACTATGATGATATATTCCCAGTAGAATTAATAGAGATGCCTCCAATCCGGGAAGTAGATCATGAGATAGAATTGACCCTCGGAGCTCAGCAAGTAGCCCTGCGCACGTACAAAATGCCAGTTCCTGAAGCCATCAAGCTCAAGGAACAACTTAGACAGCTATTAGAACAAGGGTTTGTAAGACCCAGCGTTTCACCTTGGGGTGCACGAGTTCTCTTTCAGAAAAAGAAAGATGGAATGCTAAGACTCTATGTGGACTACAGAGGTCTCAATCAGCTGACAGTTAAGAATAAGTATCCTATCCCCAGAATTGATGAGCTTCTAGATAGGCTAAGTGGAGCCCAAATCTTCACAAAGATAGATCTCAAATCAGGGTATTATCAGATCAGGATTAATGAGCAAGATATCCCGAAGACAGCCATCAATACTCGGTATGGGCATTATGAATTCACTGTCATGCCGTTTGGATTGACAAATGCCCCAGCTACATTCAATCGCCAAATGTAGGACATTCTTAGAGAATACTTGGATAATTATATTCTTGTTTTCTTTGATGATATTATGATTTACTCAAAGAATGCAGTTGCCCATGAAGCTCATGTCAGAAAAGTTCTTGAGATTCTAAGGAAGCACCAACTCTTTGCAAAAAAGAGCAAATGCACTTTCTCTACCAACCATGTTGAATACTTGGGCTTTCTGGTATCCAAAGATGGAATTTCTCCAGATTCTGCAAAAGTCCAAGCAGTCATAGATTGGCTTGAACCAAAAACAGTGAAAGAAGTCAGGGGATTCTTAGGATTGACTGGCTGGTATAGAATTTTTATACCAAAGTATGCTCTCATAACTTCCCCCTGACTAATCTTCTCAAGAAGAATACCCCGTTGCAATGATCTGCCAGGTGCCCCCAGAGTGCTTTTGATAAGCTGAAGATCGCCTGGTAAACCAATCCCATTCTGAAGTTGTCGGATTTCTCTCTACCCTCTTTGAGGTAGTAACTGATGCCAGTGGTTTTGCCCTGGGAGGTGCACTCATGCAGGAAGGTCATGCAGTGGCCTATGAATCCCGAAAACTCAGAACGCATGAGAGGAATTATGTTGTCCATGACCTGGAACTACTTTCAGTAGTATATGCCCTGAAGTTGTGGAGACATTACCTACTGGGTCAAAGATTCACTTTGATGACAGATCATCAGAGCAGCTTCAAGTGGATCTTCACTCAGAAAGGATCTCAACATGCACCATGCAGACCTTGCAGGAATTTGATTTTGAAATCAAGTATCGCCCAGGCAAAGAAAATGTGGTAGCAGATGCCCTCAGCAGAAAAGCCTCCTTGCTTGCAATTACTGTAGTGTCAAATCCTTTGATTATTGAAGCAAGAGAGAAGATCATGCAGGATAGATTCCTTGGCCCTATTGCTACCCTACTTATGCAGGAAAGCAAAACTCCACAGGAGTTGAACCGAGTTCAAGGGTACAGCCTGGATGATGGAACTATGTATTATAATCGCAGGCTATGTATTCCCAATGATGAGGGAACTAAGGGTCAAATTCTGAATGAAGCCCATAACAGCCTTATTGCAGGACATCTAGGTTTCATCAAAACCTACATGTCTGTGAAGGAAAGATTCTTTTGGCGGCTTGGACTAAAAAAGGATGTACTTAATCATGTACGTCAATGTCTGACATGTCAGAAAGTCAAGGTCGAGAGAGTAAAAATTCCTGGGAAGTTACATCCATTAGACATCCCCCAGATGAAGTGGGAATGCATCAGTATGGATTTTATTATTGGATTACCTTCAGTGCAATCAGGTTACAACTCCATCTTCGTGGTAGTTGATAGACTAACCAAAGTTGCCCATCTGATTCCAGTAAAAGAAACCTACACTGCAGTGGATGTGGCCAGAGTGTTCCTCAAGGAAATCTTCAGATTGCATGGCCTACCCAGAAGAATAGTAAGTGATCGAGACCCCAAATTCACATCAAGATTGCATGGCCTACCCAAAAGAATAGTAAGTGATCGAGAATAGTAAGTGATTGAGACCCCAAATTCACGTGTTCCTCAAGGAAATCTTTAGATTGCATGGCCTACCCAGAAGAATAGTAAGTGATCGAGACCCCAAATTCACGTCAAGATTGCATGGCCTACCCAAAAGAATAGTAAGTGATCCAGAATAGTAAGTGATCGAGAATAGTAAGTGATTGAGACCCCAAATTCACGTCAAGATTCTAGACTACATTTTTCGAAGTAGTAGGAACTTTCTTGGATCTCAGCACAGCTTACCACCCCGAGACCAACGGTCAAACATAAAGGGTAAACCAAGTAATCGAAGATATACTTCGGTCATGCTGTGTGGCAGGGAACCCAAGAAGTGGCTAAGTTTTCTGCACCTAGTCGAGTTTGCCTACAATGCTTCTTATCACCGAAGTATTGGGATGAGCCCTTTCAAAGCTCTGTATGGACAAGATTGCTTAACTCCATTAACTTGGTCCGACCCATTGATTAGGGTTGAGATGTCCAGACAGATGATTGACGACATGGAGCAGCAGAGATGCAGTCAATCCGCAAAGATATAAAAGTTGCCCAGGATAGACAGAAACAGTATGCAGATAAGAAGAGGATAGACAAAAATTCGAAGAAGCAGATATGGTCTTCATTCGAGTACGCCCCAAAAGAAGTTCTCTATCTTTTGGGAAGTACAAGAAGTTATCCCCCACATATTGTGGGCCATATCTGATTATAAAGAAAGTAGGTGACGTAGCCTCCTATGAACTTCTTCTGCCTCCTCATCTCAAAGTACATAATGTATTTCATGTTAGCCTACTTAAAAAAAGCTCGAATCATGTGCTTGATGATGAAATCTTAACTTCTTCAACCCAAGGGCAGATGGAACTCCAACCTGAAGAAATCCTTGATGTTCGAGAGAAGGTTCTCAGGAATAGAATTATGAGAGAATTATTGGTTAAATGGAAGTTCTATCCTTTTGAAGATGCCACCTGGGAGAAAGAAGCCGAACTGTTGCGGGATTACCCCCAGTTTGCGAGATGAGGACATCTCGCGTTTTTCAAGTGGGAGAGAATGTAAGATTCCTCCCCAGCCTCTCAAGAAGTCCAGTATCTTCTCCTGTAATAAAATCCCTCTTCAGAAATATAAAAGATATTGTTTCTACCTGTTTTGGCCTAGAGAGAGAAAATCTTCTAGAGAGAGATGATTCAGTTTTTAAATATTTTTGGATGGAAAAATATATCATCTTATTAAAATAAATTCCCTCGAAACAGAAGTTCAAAAAGAATTTCAGAAGGTGCATTAGAAATAAATTATAATCTGTTCAAAAAGCCTTATCCTAAGGGTCCAGATTTTCTGAAAATTTTAAATGAAGGTTCCTATGGAGACCAATAAGATTAATCCAAATGTAGGGAGGAGGTACATTGAAGAAATAAAGAAAATCCCTCCCAAAAATGAGTAAATACTCACATAAGATGAAGAGTGGACTAAGGACCAAAGGAAATACTAAAAAAATGAATTTTTGACACCTCAAAGTGGGGATTCCCCCTCATGAAGTAGGTGCCTTTTTCCCATCATTGCTTTTGAATCTTAAATCAATAAAATTAGATATTTCATCTCTCCTCTCTCCTAATTCAAAACTGGATCCAAAAAGTGAACTAAACTGACCCAAAAATGATAAAAAAATTGACCAAACTGATCTGAAAAATTCTAGAATCAGTTTGCTTGGTTAGAAGCTCACTTTTTCTATAAATAGAAGCCTCTCCCTTTGTAGAAGCTTAATAGTGTTTTATGCACTATTACTCTACTCCTCCCTAGAGCCAAAAATAGTGAATTTATTGATAATTCGTTAGTTTTTGACCATTTCCTCTTCAAAAGAATTGGTGGCCACTCTTGTTGCAAAACAAGAGTAGATCCCTCAAACCATCAAGCCAAAGGAAAGCTCACAAAAATTCATGTAAGCTAGAAATTCTACTTTTTCTTTAAATATTCCATTTAATGGTTTTCTAATTTTTATTTTCTTGAAAATGAAAAATGATGTTATGCCTTGTTGGAAAGACTTTCCCCCTCTCCTTATTCTTGAATTCAGCCTTTCTTTATCCTAGATATGTAATCAAATTCTTAGAATTAAACTTTTCATATTGTTTCTCTTTAAAAAGTAGAATTTGATTAGTTTAGAATGCTTTAAACCATTTGGGATAATTTCTAAGTAACTTGAGAATGAAAAAAATTGAAAAATGGTCAGCCATACAAAGGAGGTTATGGCAAAATTTTCTTAAATTTTGTGAAATAAGTTTTATATTTTATTATTCAAAAAGAGTAATCCCCATCGTTTGTGTATTCTAAAAGTGTTATTTTCATTCTATGCATAGAAAAATGTATATTAGAAATTTTTTATTATAAAAGTGTTATTTCCATTAGAATTAATTTCTATGCATAGAAAGATGCATATGGAGAATTTGTTTTTTATTATAAAAGTGTTACTTTCACCAATATTGATTTTTATGCATAAAGTGATGCATAAAAGAATTTTTTTAATTATAAAAGTGTTACTTTTACCAATATTGATTTTTATGCATAAATAGATGCATAAAAGAAATTTTTTATTATAAAAGTGTTACTTTCATCAAAATTGATTTTTATGCATAAAAGAATTTTTTTATTATAAAAGTGTTACTTTCATCAAATTTGATTTTTATGCATAAATAGATGCAGAAAAGAAATTTTTTAATTATAAAAGTGTTACTTTCATCAAAATTGATTTTTATGCATAAATAGATGCATAAAAGATTTTTTTAATTATAAAAGTGTTACTTTCATCAAAATTGATTTTTATGCATAAATAGATGCATAAAAGGATTTTCTTTTATATAAAAGTGTTATTTCCATAGAAGTTGGATTTTATGCATAAATAGATGCATACAGAATTTTTATATCAAAATAAGAGTTCTCTTTAATCCTATGTTTAAATCCCTTGAATATTGGTAAATGAATAAGTAAATACTTTGTGAGAGAAAATTCTACCGTTTCATATTCTCTAGGATGGTAATGAGAAAACTCAGAAAAACTATCGAAGTCTGAAATTTAGATAAATGATTAATTTTTTTCCTCATAGGAATTCGTGATTAGTTTTGAATTTAGTTAAGCAAATACTCAATGAATGAAATTTAGTAAAGTAGTAATTGAAATATTACCCTTCGAGAAAGATAGTTCAGGGAGAACCTTTCCAGACTCAAACCCTGAATCAGACTATGACCAAGACATAACTCCTTCGTCAGTTTCAAGAAAAGACGATGTGACGAGTTCAAGAAAATTCACTCAAATCACCCACTGAATCTGAAATCAAGTTAAGACCTGATCGGAGGATCAAGGTTAGTGAATTCAAGGAATTCGGTTTGGAATTCAGACCTGCGATCAGAAAGTCTTGAGATATGGATTTAAGATATACTCATTGTATTCAAAAGAAACTCAAACTTAAAAACTTGCATAGAAACCTTGTTTTCTTAAAGGACTATCTTATGCCAGCTAGAGGGAGCATTTGGTATATGTGTTCTTCTAAGGGAAGTTTGGTTGCAAGAGCTGGCGGGAAGGACGGCTCACGCGGTAAAAACCTGCTAGGTTTTGACTAGCCTTGGTATGGTGAAAAATGGTGTACTTCCGGTACGATGGGTGAGGGCCGACGAAGCGGTCCCTGAGTGAAGTGCCAGGACACCTAAGGAGGATCCTTAAGGGTTCTGACCAGGCAATGCACGGGCTCGCGGTGCTTAGGATACTCATGCGTATGTCATGGAAGATATATATGTATGATGACAAAAAATTATTGTAATCTGTTACTGGATCTCGTTGCTGACCAGCTGGTCTCGACAGAGAGTCCAGAGTGATACCTATTTTTGAGAAACAAGGAACTGGATGGAAATTTTGAGTTATGATCTCTGTAACCAATAATTGTTTGTGAATGGATTGTTTTATAAGTTAAAGTTTAAAGAGGAGTGTGTGCGTATCTGTATTCTAAAGCAAAAGTTAAAAAAGGCATTCAATTATGGGTGGGTGAGTACTTGTCTAGTTCTACCAATTCCAGTGTTTGGGCGATGGCTACTAACCCATGGGCCGCGGATGGGGTTAGGCTGGAATCAGTAGAGTTTTAATAATAAAATTGATTAATAGGAATACGCTTAGAACTCGAATAGTTAAATAATAACCTGAAGACTTCTCAAATGAATAGATCAACGGCTGTGCCTGATTCAATTAGGAAAAAAGCGTTGATTCTTTCAAGATAAGTTTGTAATAGTTTCCCTTCTATCTGGTTTATTCAGATGAAGGTTAGTTCAGTATCTTAACCTCGTTAGAAGAATTCGTTAAGAAATTCAAAATGGTGGAATCGTCCCCGTTTTCCAGGCATGGGAAATTTTCTCGGTTTTGGTTTTTGGAATGACCACCAGCTTAGTCTCGTGCCCAGACATTCGAGGGCGAGGCCCCGAGTGGGAAACCCTGTCCCGCGCATGAGGGAGCTGCTTCCGCTGCTGCCAACTCTACCGGGAATCCGGTGTGCGGAGGGGACAGTGGGATCTCACACTTTCTTTGTGCAGGCTTAGGGAACTTTTTGATGTGCTTGGGAATCCAATCTTTGGTATTACCTTGGTAGTACCCTTGTTCTTGTAGTAATCTTTTTGGTACCCACACTTGTTGACTTGTTGGAGTTCTTTGAGGAACTCGCATAGGCTTTTGTGGATGGTGTTATGGAGTACTTTTATTTTTCCTTGGCCTCTAAGTTTTGTGTTGAGGAAGAGGCTTTGATGATTGAGGCACCCAAATTGGATTGGTGCCTTTGTAGAAGCCTTGGGCTACAAGTAGCTTTTTATCCACCCACATTTTGATATCATTAAGATACCTTGATTTTGGTTGTCGTGGGGTGGACTTTTCTTTTTGAATGAAGTGGAAGGAGTGGGGCACTCCTTCACATCGGTTGGCACTGAGATTGTGGTTGTGAACTCATAGAAGTTGTTGATGATGAGGCTAGAGTTTCTTGTGGAGTGGCTTTCAAAGATGAAGGTTTTGAGTATGCAACCATCTCCTGTGGTGATGGTGGTGGTTGAAGAGGTGTGGGATCCAAGGCTTTTTCTTTGAGTTCCTTTTTAGAGGTAGATGATTGTGCTTGGGGAACTTTTTCAGGAATAGACGATTGCAAGGTTGTGGTATTAGAATTTGTTGGTGAGGATGGAGCTGAAGGGGTAGATACTTTATCGGAGTCGGTCATTGATGCAGATGGTAGGTCATTGTGTAGAGGGGCTTCAATGGAAGAGGCGGGCTTGTTTCCGCACACACCCTATTCACTTGTATATTTCAACAATGATTGTATTAGACACAAGGCATTTTGCTCATCGCTTGGAGAGGCATTAAGGATGTTTGTTTTTGGAGGAGCTCATCTTCTCCTAGAGATGTCGGTTGTAAGTTTTTAAGCAAGGCTGCATAGAATTCAGAGAATAACAATTTCGAGATCAATTTTTCTTTAGCCATTGCTTCACTTGGTTTTAGATGAGGAACATCTCGTATCGTGATCATCTTCCATCATGTTATCATCTAAATGTATTACTTCTTTACAACATTGATCAAATGTTTCCGGATTGGATACAATGATCAAGTTGTGTAAGCTGTTATTCTTTAAGTCCATCATGAAACATTTCTTCAATTGAGAATCATTTAATTTTTCCCATGCCTTACATCATGAGTCTAGGAGTTTTATCTAAAGGATAGTCTCTAATGATGCTCAATTGAATAGAGTTCTCTTGTTGCACTACACCAATCACCTTGTCTTGAAAAGCCGAGATAAAGGCTATTTTCAAGGTCCTAAAGTTTGTTGCACTACACCAATTACCTTGTCTTGAAAAGCCAAGATAAAGGCTATTTTCAAGATCCTAAAGTTTGTTTTGATCGCACAGACACATGCATCAATGTGATGAACCATAAGCTAGCCTTTCCCACTAAGCATAGGTTCAATGCATGTACCTTGGTGGGGGAGTTTGGATTTCCAAAGGCCTCGCATTGTTGTTCAAACATGTATGAAATGAACAGGATTAGCTGTTCCATTGTATTTGCCCATGATTTTGGAAATCTATACGGTCGTATTTTTGTATGTTATTGAGGTTGCGTGTGAATGTTAATGTGGGTAAGGATTCACTTAGTCCTTGTGAGAACGTTAGGTAAAGGACCAAAGCCCGACGGGATTGAAGTGATAGGGGGTGTAAATCCCGATGACACGCTTGTTGTTGGCATGGCAATTGGTATTGGGAGTTGCAGTTGGGGCATGGATCTCAATGGCTTGAAGATGTTAGCCATTGGGTTCAGTGAGGGTGCTGGCCAACGTAGCCCCTCTATCGTTACCATGTCTTGATACTGCCAATTGCTCCTTTACTAAGCAAGCACATTTTTTTTTAATTTTCTTTTTAGGTTTTATGACAGCCTGTTACAGCCTGTTACAGCCTAGGAGGCCTGGCGTACTCTTCATTGGGTTAAAGGAGTGTCCATTTGCCTAATTAGCTTAGGTGCTACATGCACGTGAGTGACCTCTTAGTTTTTTTCGGAGAAAGTGCATGCTAGTAGCATCCCACATAGAAGAGGAGGTCTTAAAACCTATTTTCCATCAGTCTGAAGATGATTTTTTTCTTGGGAAGATTTTCCCTGTTTTGCAGCCCGTTTTTAAGGTTCCAAAAGGAATTTGGAAAAACTCTGTATGAGAGAGTTGTAGTACTTTTGGAGTACTACAACTTTGTCTCTCAGAGTTTTTCGTGATTTTATCATTTAGACCCTCAAAAAGTATCTTGAATATGGTTTGCAATCGTTTTTGCGCTGTTTTGGGCGATTTTTAGTGCTTTAAGGATTGTTTTTTGCCTCGATTTTTGGGTCAAATTTTGAGGTTGCTAGTCGGAGGCCAAAATGATAGATTTTACCCTCGGACGCTCAAGACCAATTTTAAAGAGCTTGATGCCCACTTTTCGATGAGCACTAGAGCGCGTTCACCATGTTCACGCGGTTTAGGAGATATGAGCCTCCAAATAGGGCTTTTTTCTAGAGTCCCTTTTTTTTGGGCTGATGGTTTCACAACGTGAACCAGCAGGGTGCAACTCACGACGTGAAATGGACTTCACGGATTTTTTCAAATTCGATTTTTTTTTTGTTTTGGCGGGGACTGTTTGATGATGTGAAAGTTTAGGAATGGTTCATGGCGTGAAACACGTGGCACATGGATTTTTTTTTGGGGCATGAGGCCTTAAGGCATGAGTGTTTTTTTTGTTTGTTAGCGTGAGGGCTATTTCATGACGTGAAAGTTCAGAAATGGTTCATGCGTGAACGTGGCTCACGGAATTTTTTTATTTTTTTTGTGACTGAGGTCTTAAGGCGTGATTTTTTTTTACGTGGGAGATTAAGGCATGAAAGTTAGAAAAAAAAGTATAGTGGGGGATTCGAATTTCCTTGTTTGGGTATATTTTTTGAATTTTAAATTGGAGAGATATGGGCATTTTCCAAAAAAGGCAAGTGGGAATAAAAAAGTCAACCCTTTTATGACACCTCCTTACACCCTTCATAAAAACGACCCCCAAAATGGACAATTTGACAACTCATTGGCATCTTTTCATTCAATGCTCATTAGCCTTAATGAGTTATGTAAAAAAGTGCTTAAGAATTAATCAAGGATTAATCCTTTCACTTATTCTTTTCCCTTTTGGATTAATCAAAAACTCTAATTAACTACTAATCACTAATTAATTCACAACATTGAGCATATCATTGGATAGAGCATGGAATTGCTAAGCTATGTGTATCAACTAATATATAAATTAATCTATAATTTATAGATTAATTAAACTCTTAATTCTAATCTCTTCTCTTTATGCAAAATTAAGCGAGAGACAAATTCCTCCAATTGATGAAGAAATTGATGCAATTAGATATTTTGATGTATCTAGATGCTCGTAAAACACCCGAAAACACTGATTTCGACCTCCTACATGATCAATTTTGACCCCAAAAAATATATTTTCTAATTTTTTTTCTCTTGAACTGGATTAATCACCCTTAATGACAAAAACCACAATCAATAGTCAATTTTAAGGATTTGTTGATGATTTTGAGAAATTTTTTAAATAATTAAGATACTCCTAATGCTTGCTAACACTCTAATGTACACAATCAAATTAAACATATTCAAATCAACAAAAAATTAATGATTCTAGTTCTATGTTTAACTCTAAAGAGAGATAAAAATCGCTAGAAATTGCATTCCATAACATTGTTTGATGTAATGGATATAAACAAAGCCTAATACACTCTATGTGCAAGCCCTAGGAACATTAAAACCACATTAACAACAACAAAAACAATGATGTAAGCTAAAAATTAAGCAAAAAATATTATTTATGAAACAAAAGAGAGAGCTATTCTACACCAAATCACACACAAATCTCCATCAAAACCACATCTTTTTCATGGGAAACCATTAATCAAGATAATGGGAAATGGGTAATGCGTAGATTAGAGAAAATTGATGGAAAAAGCCAAGGGATGACTCCCTGGCAGTGGCACCAAAAATGTTATGGCTCACCCTAATCCTCCCTGAAACACATCCAACAAGAGATTACCTAGTGAATCGCAACTGTCGTGAGGATCTTTCCAATGGCTAAGCTTGTAACCCTTGAGGTCTCCAAGCTCTACAAGTCCTTGAGGTCTCCAAGCTTGTAACCCTTGAGGTCTCCAAGCTCTACAAGTCCTTGAGAATCAATTCCACCGTGTCTCGTTGTCACACCGCCGCATTGCACTATGTGTACTTCTCCCTCCTCTCACCTCACATCACTCACACACACTCACTAGAATGCATTAGAGAGAGAGAGATTAGCAAGAGGATTAGCGAGAGCAAAACTCTATTGCACAATGGGAGATTTCTTTGTATTATGAGAGATATTCACTTATATACATGGCCATAAGTGTTCACACTCACTTAAATTGTGACCGATCGGGCACTTTAGGCTCATAAGAGGCCTAATGTTATTAGAATGACTTGTCCATGTTGTAGATTTGGATACCATTGCCTCATATCTTATATGTATGACCTTTTGGTGTATCTACCTTGACTCCTTGATATAAGATAATGGTAGTAGCTCTTGTTAACCCTAAGAATGGGTTAACATTGATCCAAATTAGAATAGGGAAAGTGTTGATCCTAATTTGAACATGGAATTGGTAGTGAATGTAGATATAGACCCTTCATGATATTTCTATCACTCACATCTAACTAGATGGCCTGCACTGAGGCTAATCCTATTCCACTAA
This sequence comes from Cibotium barometz, assembly GCF_041138505.1. Lineage (NCBI taxonomy): Eukaryota > Viridiplantae > Streptophyta > Polypodiopsida > Cyatheales > Cibotiaceae > Cibotium > Cibotium barometz. The sequence continues at coordinate 33,268,725 of NC_141049.1, read as the reverse complement.
GAGGTAATCAAGTCTTGAAAGCTCGATCTGCCACCACTAGTGAAGTTGTTAATGATGAGGCATGGCAATATCAAAGAAGAGGTAGCCAAGTCTTGAAATCTAGACCCTCCACTAGTGGAGTTAATGATGTGATGAGGAATGGAAATATCAGAGAAGACATTGTATAAGTGCACAAATATAAAGTAATACATGGCATCATCAATGGGGTAGGGCAAGCATTTTCCCTTATCCACTTTAGCTATTTGCTAGCCATTAGACCAAGCATAACTAGCTCAACCCATAGACCACCTTGCAAAACTTCATACCCTTCTTTACATAACATTTAAGAAGACGGTTATGAGATGGAAGATCTAATTCTCTTGAGAAAAGTGATGCCAAAGCGTACCACTAGGAGATTTCCACAAAATAGATAGACCAGAGGTCCTCCATCGCCTTAAGGTTTTGGGGTCTAGATGGCTGGACCAATTTGTGGAAACCTCTAGTTAAGTGCACATGGCGTGAACATAGCTGGGATGGTGATCTCCTAGTTGTGTTGGAAATTGGGTGTGGGATTTGGCCCTGCACCCAATTTCCAACATGGTATCAGAGCCATGGGTTGAAGTGTAACTGCTGAGCCACTAGAGAAGTAGTCTATATTCTAGGGGAGACCCTAAAGACTTTCTATGATTTCCTAAGATCTTGGTTGACTCAGGACACATGTAAGCTCAAAGTGTTGAAGGTGCATAAATGGCTATTGGATCCATTAGGACACATGCAAGCTTAAAGTGTTGAAGGTGCATGAATGGCTATTGGAAACCTAGCACACAAAATGATAGAGACCCACACGACCACAAGGTCGAAAAAATGCTATTGGAAACCTAGCACACAAAATGGTAGAGACCCACACTAGACCACAAGGTCTAACCAATAAAAAAATCACCTCTATTAGGTTGGAACTAAAAAGACAAGTCAGATTGTACCTGCTCACATTCACTACATATGTTGAATCAAGCAGGACCTTTGGTGGACCCAATCGGTGGACACAAGAGCTAGGCATCCCATTGCCTACTGTTCCAATCCTACCCATGATGTCACTTGCTGATTTAGCAAACACAACCTATTGTCCAAGCCCAATAAAATGTGCTAACCTTGCTACTACAGAGTGCCCCTTCTACTGCACATAATCCTCAAGGGCATGACTGAAAGATCCCTACCCCCTCCGTGCAATGAATTCAGGGGTGCTAGTAGTGGAAGTAGCACTTCTTGGTGGGATAGAGCCTCTCACTCAGGGCCTCGCCCATGGATATCCGGACAAGAGACTAATCCCTTGGTTCTTCCAAAACCCGAAAAAACTTCCCTTGCCTCGAAAGCACGGGCGATTCCTCCAGGATATTTTTATTCTAACGTAGTCAAGGTCATCACTAACCAAACTGATCTGAACAAACCCGTAAGTCACATGGTCAGATCAAGGAAAAGACTTGCACTTGGATCATAGAGACCAACACTTTTTTCCTCATCGAGAGGCACAGCCGTTGATTCTTTTCCATAGAACAAGGACTGTCCGGGATTTGCTTCATCTATCGTACCATAATAGAATTGAGTCTCATTTTAGGGATCCATCAGTCCAGCCTAACCCCATCCAGTCCCATGGGTTAGCCTACCCCACAACCACTATAGTGATAAAATCCGTTTAGGAATTTGGTTATGTTTTGTCTCGGGTACCAGGGAAAAGAGTTCCCAAGCCCCCTAGCCGACGCTTCATGCAAACTTCAAGATAGTCACACCACTTACACACCCAATATGAAATTGCCTGTTTCACAGATTCAACTAGCTTTAAAACAATCTTTTAATGAAATCATAGTATCACTGATCAATCCCAATTCACATCATATCACATCACATCCATTTCACATCACATCTTACCCATTCACACTTATCCCGACTCACATCACATCACATCCATTCACATTCATCACATTCATCACATTCATTGTATCCCCATTCCATCACATACATTCTATCCACCTTACATCATGTCCACATCTATCCACATCATATCTCATTCATTCCATCTACTTTACATCACATCCACATCATATCTCACTCATACACATCCCATCTCATTCATCCACATCCATCCAATCATTCACATGCACGACTATCCACATCTATCCATACATTCACATCTATCACTTCACATCCACATATATTCACATCACATTCTTTCACATACACATCCACATCCACGTCCATTTACTTCCCATCTCATCCTTTCACATATCCTCTCATCTCATCGCATCCTTTCACATATCCTCTCATCTCATTCTCATTGCATCATTCACATCCACATCCATTTACTTCACATCTCATCGACATTCATTTTCATCACATCACATCCTATCACATCCCATTCACATCTTATCACATCCATTCACATTATGTGATTAATCATTAAAATTCATTAGAGATCTTCATTTGCATTGAAAACCATTCAATTGAATACTTCTCAAGTTTGAGAGGGGTTGAGAAGTGAAAAACATTTAGAAGATCAAGAAAAAACCATAAAGTCACACCTTACCTCTTGTTTTGCTTGATTCTCTATTCTTAGGAGAGGCCCCCAACCAATCATTTGGTTTAGTATGTTGAGGAAAGCTCCAAGGAAGGTTGAAGAGAGAGAGAAGCTCCAATCTCTCCAAAATGTAGAGGATTTTTCGAGGATAATAGAAAATATACTTATTTTAAGGTAGTACTGTCATGGTCTAGTTCATAGATGAGAATAAAAAAGAATGAGGGTCTATTTATAGGTGAGGGAGGCCACTAACTGAGTCCAACTAAGTCCTAGAATTTTCTAGCTTCAGTTTGGCTGAATTTGGACAAGATTTGGACTAGTTTAGCTCCCATTTTGATCTAGTTTGATTCAGGAGAGAGGAGAGATAAAAAATATCTTAATATTTTTGAATTAAAAACTCATCCACATATGTGAAATAGGCGCCTACTTGAAGGCTCCCCCTTTCCTTACCAAGGTGTCAAAATTGTATGATTACTCTAAAATATCTCATTTTTTTAGTAATATTTCATAATTTTTAACTAATAAATCTTGTACTCAGTCAACTCTTCATCTTATGTGGACATTTACTCATTTTTGGGTATTTTCTTTTATTCATTGGATTTATCTCATCCCAACACTTGGATTAATCTTTTTGGTCCATAGGAACCTTAATTGGACCATAATCCAAAAATTTAAGAAAATCTTGACCCTTAGGCAAGGTCTTTTAAATCATTTTTAATTGATTCCTAATGCACCTTGGAAAATTTATTAGATTTTTTGTTTTAGAAAAACATATTTTTGATATTTATAGAATTGATATACCCAAAAATATCTCAATATTGAATTATCACTCTCTAGAAATTTTTATCTCACTAGGCAAAAACAAGGAAAAATAATATTTTCTTGTATTCAAAAACAAGGAATGATTACAGGGGATTGAAGTAAAGCTTATTCATTATTCAGGTTGAGGAGGAATCTTACATCCTCTCCCACTTGAAAAACGCGAGATTTCCTCATCTCGCAGGTGGAGTATGATCTTTTTCATCTTCTTCTTCTTGTTCTTTAATTGCTTCCAGCGTTACTGCCTTGGAAGTGGATGGCCGATTGGGAGCATCTCTCTTCGACTTTTCCTATTCTGAGAGGGGGAGGTCTTGCATTACTTTGGATTGAAACTGCAGGTTGGTTTAGAAGGTCTACCTTTGGGATTTCTCTGATTTTGGTAGAAAGGAACCTGATTACTCTAGAAGGAAGGAGATGGAGTCTGGAATCCTGGTCCCTGATTTCCCCGCCCCGAAAACCTTGATCCAAAAGGAGTTGGGTAATCCATACTGCGATGTCCAAATCCTTGACAGTTATAGCATTTCACTTCCTTGTTCAAGGGTGGAACTTCTGAAGTTGAATTCCAAGGGATTGAGTTCCGGGAAAGGGACCTTTCTTCCATTCTGGAACTTTCCATACTCTGAGCTTGACCTTGTTGTCTCTTAGGCGGTGGAAGATTGGAATCACCTTAGCTAGAAATCTTTTGAAAGATGATGGTGCTGGTTTTGGTAGGACCTTCACATCAAAGGCCCTTGCGAAATCCTTCACCATCCGCACTGCTTCAGCCATGGAAACTGGCTTGGCATTCTTCAATAGGATATTCAAAGGTTTGTTCAGTCCTCGAAAATGAACCTGGACATCAGCTGTTCTTCATCAGCAGTGGCGAGTATTTGGGGAGGAGAGCGAATGCTTGGTGATACACTTCAATAGTTCTGCTCCCCTGGGTTAACTCTAAGAACTCGTTCATCTTGGTTTCCAAAAACCCGAGAGGATGGAATCTCTTCCTTAGGTAAATTTTGAGATCATTCCATGTCTGAGTGTTTTGATCCAGACGGTTTGTCTAGCAGTGGTTTCTCCATGCCACTCAGGCTGTTTCTACTATCTTCGGCCTTGCAAGAGCCATTTTTCTCTTCTCATTGTACCCGATGACATCAAAGTACTCTTCCATTGCTTCGATCCACTTCTCCACAGCCTCGCCCAAGTTTTCCCCTTCACCCTTGAAAGGTCCAAGCTGCGATCTATGAAGAGTTTTACGAACATCCAAGTTGAGCTCTTCCTCATCGAGTTGGGGGTTATCATTCCTACCATGACGACCTCGATCCATGACCCTATCAATACGAAAGTTCTTGTTAATTTTCTTTATTTATAATTCAAATTCAACTTTAGATCCAATTGATTCTGGGGTTCTTTAGATTGGTCAGTCTCGCACAGAATCCTGGGATAAAGATCCCTTCTAATAGAAGAACATACAAAACTCATTATCAGAGAATAATTCATTCATATTCTTAACATAGTAATGGTCCATTAGACCAAAAATTTCATCTGAACATTCCTCCATACGGGAATTTCAGTTATGCAGGTTTTCAATTTGTCATCCCTTAACTAGAGTCATTGGGTCATGGTCAACAGTAGCAATCTGTCAGCACAATCCACTAATCTCATAGTGATTTGTTGAAGTCACAATCATGATTCCAGGATTTTTAGGGGATAATAGAAAAAATATTGATTTTATGGTAATATTGGCATGGTCTAGTTCACAGATGAGAATACAAAAGAATAAGGATCTATTTATAGGTGAGGGAGGCCACTAACTGAGTCCAACTAAGTTCTAGAATTTTCCAGCTTTAGTTTGGCTGAATTTGGACAAGATTTGGACGAGTTTAGCTTCCATTTTGATCTAGTTTGATTCAGGAGAGAGGAGAGATAAAAATATCTTAATATTTTTGAATTAAAAACTCATCCACATATGTGAAATAGGCGCATCCTTGAAGGCTCCCCTTTCCTTACCAAGGTGTCAAAATTGTATGATTACTCCAAAATATCTCATTTTTTTTAGTAATATTTTATAATTTTTAACTAATAAATCTTGTACTCAGTCAACTCTTCATCTTATGTGAAAATTTACTCATTTTTGGATATTTTCTTGTATTCATTGGATTTATCTCATCCCAACACTTGGATTAATCTTATTGGTCCATAGGAATCTTAATTGGTAATCCAAAAATTTGGTTACTTTGGTTAGAGGGTCTATCTCTGAAATTGATTTTGGCGGAAAGGAACCTGATTACTCTGGAAGGAAGGAGCTGGAGTCTGGACTCTTGGTCCTTGATTTCCCTGCCCCAAAAACCTTGATCCAAAAGGAGTTGGGCAATCCATACTGCGATGTCCAAATCCTTGACAGTTATAGCATTTCACTTCCTTGTTCAAGGGTGAAACTTCTGAAGTTGAATTCCAGGGGATTGAGTTCCGGGAAAGGGACCTTTCTTCCATTCTGGAACTTTCCAAACTCTGAGCTTGATCTTGTTGTCTCTTAGGCCACTTAGGCTATTTCTACTATCTTCAGCCTTGCAAGAGCCATTTTGCTCTTCTCATTGTACCTAGTGACATCAAAGTACTCTTCCATTGCTTTGATCCACTTCTCCACAGCCTCACCCAAGTTTTTCCCTTCACCCTTGAAAGGTCCAAGCTGCGATCTATGAAGAGTTTTATGGACATCCAAGTCGAGCTCTTCCTCATCGAGTTGGGGGTTATCATTCCTACCATGACGATGTGTGTAGTTTTTTGGGAACCTCAGACTCAACTTGTACATGTGTACATAAGTGATGTTTGTGTTGTGATAAGGTCATGGGAGTACCCATTGACTCAGTGTGGGTGTTGTGGATGCGGCAGTTAGGCTTTTGGCTTTGATGGAAGTGTATGTGCAGGAAAAAATGATGAAATTCTGGAAGCACAGCTTGTCCGGAGCGTGGTTGGCTGGAGATGATATCAGCTGCTCGGATGTCTGGATATGTGTACACGTCCCCAAGGATAAGTGAGCATTGGAAGGTTGCTATTTGAAGAGGCATGAGGTGCATGGGCAATAAAGATAAAGGGGCCATGTGCCTTGGACTTGGTGTGAAAAGGATAAAAGCAATGGTGGCCATCAATAGGGTTTTAAGCAAAATGAAAGAAATGATAAACAACGTGGCCACTTATAAGGTAAGCTACGTGGGTGTTTTAAGTGCTGCCAGCGCATCTTCTGGAAGCTGGCGAAGCATGAAGAGGAAGGCGCAGCTGAAAAAGAAGAGGGGGCCGTGTTGTTTGAGTGGGGGGGTTCTCAGGCGGGCGTAGCCGTAGCCATACGCATTCGGAAGTGCTGGAGCAGACAGACGTGAGGTGTTCGCCGTGTGGAGAGCTGGGGGCCTCCCTTGTGAAGAACAGAGTAAAGGGGTAGCTGCTGCTCGCGAGCACCGTAAGCGAGGTGTGGGTGTGTTTGTGTGTGGCTAGTGCAGCCGCAAGCACAAAGGAGGAAAGCAGCGTGCTGGGCTTGCTACGAACGCAGCTGGTGGCTGCTGGCGGCGAGACTGAGAAAACGCCGACGGTTGCTGGGGCTTGCTTTGGATTGGTGCAGCTGCTGACGACAGCTGGGGCATAGCTGCAAGACAGAGCAAAAAAGCGCTCGGGCGCAGCTGGGCTGGCGACAAGAGACGGGGTGGTTGGCGATTGAGGAAAGAGCCGCTTCTGGGGATGAGGAGCGAAAGGTGGCCGCTTGTGGAACGGGCAGAAAAGAAAACGGCCTGCAAGGGAAGGACGCACGGCCTCTGGTTGCAGAGACAGGTTGGGGAGCCCAAGCTGGAGGGAGAGGCTTCTTCAAAGACAGCTGCAGCGAGAGGAAGCACGGGTGAGGTGCTCTTGCAAGTTGCCGCCTTGTGGTTTGAGACGGGCTGGTGATAGCTGTAGTGGAAGCACCTGCAGGCTTGTGCGAGACGAAGTGCTGGCAGGTAATTCTGCAGAGACAGAGAAAAAGAGAGTTGGGGGCTGCTGTGGTGACAGGTGGTTCGGACTGGCAGGAGAACCGCCTGGGGTGTTTTCTTGATTACATGGTTGCCGTCTTTGAGAGGCAGGGAAGTTCAGAGGTGTGGCTGGGTTTTGTTTGCCTTGGTGCTGTGGAGTGGGTTGGTTGTTGGGTTGGTGACAAAGTTAGATGATGACCGGGTCTTTGCTTGAGGACTGGCAGTGTGTTGGTGGTGTAGGAGAGAGTGGCCTTCAGCGAAGGTGCAGAGCAGAGAACAAAAAGGTCGGCTGTAGAGAAGCAAGAGAGTGAACAGATTTGGAGCGACCAGGAGCTGGAGAGGGCTGATTGCGAGTGTGTGCTTGATGAAGCTGGTGTCTGGGATATCTTGGATATCCAATTCTGTAAAGATGAAGGTTCTTTCTGAAATATAAGTCTTGTTCATGCTCTTTGGTCTGGTGTTCTGGTGTGTTTGCATGCGTGTGTGGAAGTGTGGCATTCTATAAAGGCATAAACAGCTTTACCGCTTCCGTGCCATCACTTTTTGGTGCCTCCATAGAGGAGCAGATTTCCTCTGGTTTGTGAAAGAAGACAGGGGTTGTGTGAAGAAAGATTTGGGAAATGGCTCAGGATTTTCCGGAGTATTGGGGATTGCCACAGGAGAATGCAACCAGGTTTCTGGAGAAGATGGAGTTTACAGCTTTGATGAAAGACAGGGCAACCCCGGAGATCCTTTCTCAGATTTTGGCTTATTGCTTGCAGGGTGATGCAAAAGTATGGTTACAGATGTTTGTGACTACACACAGGAATGTTCATCAGCAGGATTCTGAGTACCGTGTAGTCAGAGCTGCATTTTTGGCACAGTTTGTCCATGTGAAGAGTCCGAATGAAGTATGGAAAGAGTTGTGTAACATTCAGCAGAAGGATAGTCAGGATGTGGATCAGTATTTGATTGAGTTTGGTAGACTGTGGAGTCTATGGTGTGAGGCTCTGATTCCTGAAGTACCCCCGCAGATGATTAAGAGGGAGCGGTTTGTGGCTGGTTTGGAGCCAACGATCCGACTAAAGGTGGAGCTGAAGAACCTGGATAGCTTTGAGGAGGCTGTCAGAGTTGCTCGTGAGAAGGAGTGGAAGGTGAAGCATCTGAGGCAGTTGCGAATGCAGGAAGAGCCGAAGAGGTTTGTGAAGGTGCCAGAGATTGAGAGTATACATCTTGGAAGAAAAGCTGCTGTTGTTCCTAAACAGGAGGATTCTTTGAAGAGGGAGGTTCATGAAGCAGTGGAGCTCGTGAAATCTTTAAGCGTGAATTGGATAGAGTCCACAGGAAGAGGACGAGGCATAGGTGCTATGGGAAGGAAGACTGATGCATCATCTGGTTGTGAAGGAAATTCATCAGATATTGGAAGAGGGAGAGGGTATCCGTGTGATGTGCAATGCCGGAATTGTGGTGAGTGGGGTCATATCAGTCCACAATGTGAGAGACCAGCCAAAGCTAATGGTGGTGTATATCAATTTTCTTTGGAAATGAATGATAGGGTGAGTGGCCCCAGTATACAGATGAAGGATGCAATTCAGCCCAATGTTTGTGAAGCCCATAAGGTCACAGTTGTTGCAGAGCAGGGTATGGGACAGATTAGCCTGTTGGAAATGAAGAAGGATGAGGTTTCTGGAATCAGCCCTGAAGAGATTTCAGAAGGTGAGGAGGAGGAGGATGGAAGTATTGATGGTGCTGTGGATTGTGAAAATGATGCTAAAGCTGAGGAGCCTGATGTGTTTGAGTATGGATATGACTTGGATAATCTTTTTGATTCAGAAAAGAGTAATGACTTGCAAGTGCCAGTACTTCAGCCAATCAAGGTAGAGAGTGATGATCAAGGTGTTACTAATGAAGATACTATGGATGGAGTATGCATGGATGATCCGGGTGATGAGTTGGATATTGCGGCCTGTGAGAGTGTGGATGGTGAGCTGGACTGTGTACTTGATAATGCACTGGATGATCTGTTGGAATTGGTTTCCTTGGAGAAGGTAACAAATGCTTGCATACCAGTTGTGCAGGAAGAGAGTGATGGTGTGACTAATGATGAGTTGGATGCTACTATGAATGATGGTGTGATAGATTTCGCAGGTGCGGATGCTGATCATAAGGTGTGTGTTCCTTGTCATGCCCAAGAGAATGAGTCGGTGGTGAGGATGCATGTGAGGCTATTGTTGTTGGTCAGGGGGACCAAGATGCTTTGCCTGGGAGTTTAGGGAGCTTGGACTTGGTAGGGATGCCTGTGCAAGATGTGGAGAATCTTGAAGGATCACCAATGGTCTTGAAGCTGGAGAAACTACAGGAAAGTGACAATGATGAGTCTACAGTGCATGAAGTTGCTATGTGTGATGTTGATGGGCTGAAGGGAAATGAGTTTATGGTGGACACACCACATGTTGATGCTCAGCATATGGATGAGTGGTTTGGTTATAGTCCTTGTTTGGCAGTTTGTCCAGAGGAAGAGTTGGAAGCCAATGATACAGGTTGCAAATTGGATGACCATGAGATGGAAATTGATCATCAGATGTGTGTTATATCAGTATATGATTATGAGTGGAACTCAGATGTGTCAGAGGGGAGTAGAGGTGAGGAGTGGTTGTCTCCATCACAAGGTTATGTGAGCTGGTATGGAGGAGGAAGTGCAGTAGAATATATTGAGGATGCCATATATAAAGAGCAAAGGGGGTTGCTGAAAGTGGAAGGCCATGACAGGGTGTATCAATGGTTGTTTGACAGAGGAAAATACTTGAAGGATTGGAAGGTAGATGCACCAAGATTTCTGTTTGATCCAGGGGGATAAATGGTTTCTGTTTGTGCAGCTGCTGGACATAAATGTCTCAGCAGAAGTAAGGGGGTTGCTAAATATGTGTGTAGTTTTTTGGGAACCTCATACTCAACTTGTACATGTGTACATAAGTGATGTTTGTGTTGTGATAAGGTCATGGGAGTACCCATTGACTCAGTGTGGGCATCGTGGATGCGGCAGTCAGGCTTTTGGCTTTGATGAAATTGTATGTGCAGGAAAAAATGATGAAATTTTGGAAGCACAGCTTGTCCGGAGCGCGGTTGGCTGGAGATGATATCAGCTGTTCGGATGTCTGGATATGTGTCGCGTCCCCAAGGATAAGTGAGCATTGGAGCATTGGAAGGTTGCTATTTGAAGAGGCATGAGGTGCATGGGCAATAAAGATAAAGGGGCCATGTGCCTTGGACTTGGTGTGAAAAGGATAAAAGCAATGGTGGCCATCCATAGGGTTTTAAGCAAAATGAAAGAAATGATAAACAACGTGGCCACTTATAAGGTAAGCTACGTGGATGTTTTAAGTGCTGCCAGCGCATCTTCTGGAAGCTGGCGAAGCATGAAGAGGAAGGCGCAGCTGAAAAAGAAGAGGGGGCCATGTTGTTTAAGTGGGGGGGTTCTCAGGCAGGCGTAGCCGCAGCCATACGCAGCCGGAAGTGCTGGAGCAGACAGACGTGAGGTGTTCGCCGTGTGGAGAGCTGGGGGCCTCCCTTGTGAAGAACAGAGTAAAGGGGTAGCTGCTGCTGGCGAGCACCGTAAGCGAGGTGTGGGTGTGTTTGTGTGTGGCTGGTGCAGCCGCAAGCACAAAGGAGGAAAGCAGCATGCTGGGCTTGCTACGAACGCAGCTGGTGGCTGCTGGCGGCGACTGAGAAAACGCCGACGGTTGCTGGGACTTGCTTGGGATTGGTCCAGCTGTCTGCTGACGACAGCTGGGGCGTAGCTGCAGGACAGAGCAAAAAAGCGCTCGGGCGCAGCTGTGGTGGCTGGCGACAAGAGACGGGGTGGCTGGCGATTGAGGAAAGAGCCGCTTCTGGGGACGAGGAGCGAAAGGTGGCCGCTTGTGGAACGGGCAGAAAAGAAAACGGCCTGCAAGGGAAGGACGCACGGCCTCTGGTTGCAGAGACAGGTTGGGGAGCCCAAGCTGGAGGGAGAGGCTTCTTCAAAGACAGCTGCAGCGAGAGGAAGCACTGGTGAGGTGCTCTTGCAAGTTGCCACCTTGTGGTTTGAGACGGGCTGGTGATAGCTGTAGTGGAAGCAGCTCTGCAGGCTTGTGCGAGACGAAGTGCTGGCAGGTAATTCTGCAGAGACAGAGAAAAAGAGAGTTGGGGGCTGCTGTGGTGACAGGTGGTTCCGACTGGTAGGAGAACCACCTGGGGTGTTTTCTTGATTACATGGTTGCTGTCTTTGAGCGGCAGGGAAGTTCAGAGGTGTGGCTGGGTTTTGTTTGCCTTGGTGCTGTGGAGTGGGCTGGTTGTTGGGTTGGTGACAAAGTTAGATGATGACCGGGTCTTTGCTTGAGGACTGGCAGTGTGTTGGTGGTGTAGGAGAGAGTGGCCTTCAGCTAAGGTGCAGAGCAGAGAACAAAAAGGTCGGCTGTAGAGAAGCAAGAGAGTGAACAGATTTGGAGCGACCAGGAGCTGGAGAGGGCTGATTGCGAGCGGGTGCTTGATGAAGCTGGTGTCTGGGATATCTTGGATATCCAATTCTGTAAAGATGAAGGTTCTTTCTGAAATATAAGTCTTGTTCATGCTCTTTGGTCTGGTGTTCTGGTGTGTTTGCATGCGTGTGTGGAAGTGTGGCATTCTATAAAGGCGTAAACAGCTTTACCGCTTCCGTGCCATCAACGACCTCGATCCATGACCCTATCAATACGAAAATTCTTGTTAATTACCTTTATTTATAATTCAAATTCAACTTTAGATCCAATTGATTCTGGGGTTCTTTAGATTGGTCAGTCCCGCACAGAATCCTGGGATAAAGATCCCTTCTAGCAGAAGAACATACAAAACTCATTATCAGAGAATAATTCATTCATATTCTTAACACAATAATGGTCCATTAGACCAAAAATTTCATCTGAACATTTCTCCACATGGGAATTTCAGTTATGCAGGTTTTCAATTTGTCATCCCTTAACTAGAGTCATTGGGTTTGTCATGGTCAACAGTAGCAATCTGTTAGCACAATCCACTAATCTCATAGTGATTTGTTGAAGTCACAATCATGATTCCAGTTATTATGATCTCATCAGTGGGATTCGTCCCATTCATCCTCATTGTGGCTTTGTTAAACTTAGCTTCTTTCAACTAGAATTCAGGAATCTTTATCTTTCAATCAGAATCCAAATCAGCTCATCAATTCTCAACCAGAATTCTAAAATCATATCAACCAGCATTCAAATTCATCATCTGGATAGAATTTTTGCTTATAATTTCAAGGTCTTAGATTTACTCGTATATACTGCCAGTAAAGAGCTGCAGTTATACCCTCGGTATATGCGGGTAGTCATTGTCCTTGGAATTATAAGGTAAATACCATCATGTCTGGGCCTCAAGTATGTCAGGGATTCCATACAATTGCGGTACTTCCATATGAAGACCCAATTACAAATCAATGAATCTACATTCTGAATATCAATTTGTATGAATTTCATCACATAATTACAATCTTTTACTGGTACTTCATAATTTTTTGACATTTCTGGCTTCTCGGTTGTTCCACTTTAGCCAATTCCCTCTGATACCAACTGAAAGATCCCTACCTCCTCCTCAGCGCAACAAATTCCGGGGTGCTAGCGGCAGCGGAAGTAGCACTTCTTGCGTGGGTTAGAGCCTCTCACTCGGGGCCTCGCCCACCACGGATATCCGGACAAGAGACTAATCCCTCGGTTCTTCCAAAACCAAACTCGGAATCGCCCAGAAAGCACGAGCGATTCCTCTAGGATATTTTTATTCTAACGTAGTCAAGGTCATCACTAACCAAACTGATCTGACCGAACCCGTAAGTCACATGGTCAGATCAAGGAAAAGACTTGCACTTGGATCATAGAGACCAATGCTTTTTTCCTCATCAAGAGGCACAACCATTGATTCTTTTCCATAGAACAAGGACTGTCCGGGATTTACTTTATCTATCGTACCATAACAGAATTAAGTCTCATTTTAGGGATCCATCAGTCCAGCATAAGAATCCGTTTAGGAATTTGGTTATGTTTTGTCCCAGGTACCAGGGAAAAGAGTTCCCAGGCCCCCTAGCCGGCGCTTCATGCAAACTTCAAGATAGTCACACCACTTACACACCCAATATGAAATTGCCTGTTCCACAGATTCAACTAACTTTAAAACAATCTTTTAATGAAATCGTAGTATCACTGATTATAATCCTCTAAAATATCCGGTTGATTTCTAGTTTCTGATCATTCCTTCATCGATGTACCTATGGCATCATTGGCAACCAGAACGCTCACCACCTATCCACTCAGGGGCCTTTTCAGTAGTTCCTAGCTCATAGTACCCGAAAATATATTCACTTATAAAAATCTAGATGGACTCTCCGTTTAAGATCAGCAAGATCAACCAACAAATCCATATAAAAGAGCCATGGACTCATCCGGAGGGACCAGCAAGGTCAATCAACCAGATCCATGATCGAATTCAGAAAACAACTCTTACTCCTTGTTCCAATATCTTTCTCGAGGCACGCGTGGGTATCTTTGGCGACTCAGAGCCTGAGCACCGTATAGTCAGCACTCTCTAGGATCCTTCGCAGGTCACCTAGCACTTCACTCATAGGCCGCTTCCTTGGTCCCTCATCATCCACCGTACCACTGGAAGCTCACCATTTAAATCGAACCGAGGCTGGTCAAGACCTCGGTCGACCGTGCTACGCGAGACGTCCTCCGTTGACTCTCCGTCAGCTGTTGCAACTTTATCACTTAGGCCTCCACCACGACCTCGATCGACCGTGCTACGCGAGACGTCCTCCGTTGACTCTCTGTCAGCTGTTGCAACTTTATCACTTAGGTCTCCACCACGACCTCATTCACAAGACGGTCAAAATGCTTCTCTTTCACATATCCTCTCATCTCATTCTCATCTCATCATTCACATCCACATCCATTTACTTCACATCTCATGCACATTCATTTTCATCACACCACATCCTATCACATCCCATTCATATCTTATCACATCCATTCACATCCTATCGCATCTCATTTACATCTTATCACATATATGCACATCCTATCACATCCCATTTACATCTCTTCACATCCTATCACATCCTATTTACATCTTATCACATCCATTCACATCATATTCCCATTTAGTAGTTTTTTCTACTTTGATACCGATAATGGGACTTTTTCTAAATTTCTACCAATTGTTTGGCTTAGATAAAGGTTCTTTTTCTCGACGACTATTTCCATATTCTTTGTCAATTTCTCAAATGAATTATATTCAATATTCCTCTTTTGAATAAAAGACTTCATGGGATTTACAAAAATCAATTCTACCCATATTTCCACTTTTGATAAATATTCATAAATTGAATTATACTCAAAATTTCTCTTTTTTTCATTTAATTTCTTGGATCTCAATCATCATGGGAATTCCTCTTTTTACATTTAATTGCTTGAAATCTAAATGTCATGGGAATTTCTCTTTCATCATTTCAATTTATACATGCATAAAATAATTTTAACTAAAATTTCTCTTAAAAATTAAATAAAAATATCCATTAATCCTAATATGACAAGAATTCCACTTTTTCCATTTAAATGATTGAATTCAAAATATGATGCAAATTTCTCTTTTATCATTTAAATTTATTCATGCATAAAATAATTTATCTAAAATTCTTCTTTAATTTTTAAATAAAATATCCATTATTTTAATATTCTAACTTTTCCCTTTCTTTATTGGAATACATGGATCTCCATTATCATGGGAATTCCTCTCTTATCATAAAAATGAAGTTCCTAAAAATTTCTCTCTTTCTCTAATTAACTATTTATACATAAACATTAAAAATTAGTTTTCCATGGATATGACGAGAATTATTCATTTAACATAGGATGACTAAGCCTAGAATATGGTAGGAAGTCCTCTTTTCACATTATGCATAAAAATGATTTATGTGTTAATTTTCAAAAAAATTACCATAGCTCCGCTCCTATTACTGATAATTTTTAATATTTTCTAAAAGAATAAGACTTAATAATAGGATTATGATAGAGTAACTATCATTTGGACCAATATCCAATTTATGGACTTAATTCCTAAGGTTACCATAATTTATGTAACATTAAAGCATAAAAAAGCCATCTCTTTGGCCTCTAGCTTGACTAGCATAGAGTTTGATTTTAGAATTAGGAATTGCTCCATGAGAAGCATCATTTGAATTGAGAATTGGTCATAGGAATGACCATTCTGTGGGGGAGAGAGAGATATACATAAAAAACATCCTAAATTAAGGATAAATGTAAACCTTATGTGATTAATCATTAAAATTCATTAGAGAGATTCATTTGCATTGAAAAACCATTCAATTGAATACTTCTCAAGCTTGAGAGGGGTTGAGAAGTGAAAAACATTTAGAAGATTAGAAAAAACCATAAAGTCACACCTTACCTCTTGTTTTGCTTGATTCTCTATTCTTAGGAGAGGCCCCCAACCAATCAATTGGTTGGCCCCCAACCAATCAATTGGTTAATATGTTGAGGAAAACTCCAAGGAAGGTTGAAGAGAGAGATTGGCTCCAATCTCTCCAAAATGTAGAGGATTTTTAGGGGATAATAGAAAATATACTTATTTTAAGGTAATACTGGCATGATCTAGTTTTTACAGATAAGAATACAAAAGAATGAGGGTCTATTTATAGGTGATGGAGGCCACTAATTGAGTACAACTAAGTTCTAGAATTTTCTAGCTTCACTTTGGCTGAATTCGGACAAGATTTGGACCAGTTTAGCTCTCATTTTGATCTAGTTTGATTCAGGAGAGAGGAGAGATAAAAATATCTTAATATTTTTGAATTAAAAACTCATCCACATATGTGAAATAGGCACCTCCTTGAAGGCTCCCCCTTTCCTTACCAAGGTGTCAAATTTGTATGATTACTCTAAAATATCTCATTTTTTTAGTAATATTTCATAATTTTTAACTAATAAATCTTGTACTCAGTCAACTCTTCATCTTATGTGGGCATTTACTCATTTTTGGGTATTTTCTTTTATTCATTGGATTTATCTCATCCCAACACTTGGATTAATCTTATTGGTCCATAGGAACCTTAATTGGACCATAATCTAAAAATTTTAGAAAATCTTGACCCTTAGGCTAAGGTCTTTTAAATCATTTTTAATTGATTCCTAATGCACCTTGGAAAATTTATTATGATTTTTTGTTTCAAGTAAATATATTTTTGATATTTGTAGAATTGATATATCCAAAAATATCTCAATATTGAATTACCACTCTCTAGAAATTTTTATCTCACTAGGCAAAAACAAGGAAAAATAATATTTTCTTGTATTCAGAAACAGGGAATGATTATTATAGGGGATTGAAGTAAAGCTTATTCATTATTCAGGCTGAGGAGGAATCTTACAATGACGATTCCTTTTCTTTAATCCAAGTAGATCGCCCAAACCATGATTGATCCCTTGACATCTACATAGGACCAAGAGGGAGAAGCTCTTCATGAAACCCCCTCCATGAGTGGTGCCCCTCCTTCTCTTTCCTTAAGTACCCCAAGTATCTTTCACTTGCTCCCAAACCCCAACATGTTATTACAAATGATATATGTGCCAAGGATAGTGCAACCTCGAGGAAGGGAATGTCTAAAGGATCAAGCCCAACATTGATACCCTCAATCTTGCTCCCTCGATCATGTGTTTTTTTAATTGTAGCTTGCAAAATGATAAACTAATTTCAATTTTCTAGATAACATGTACACAAGCTTGGGTATCGTACATTTGCACTTGATCTATTTCTTCTATGAGAATGGTGTGTTGGTACTATTTATCATGTGTATTCAAAGGTACTTTGAAAATCCCTTATCTATGAATTTTGAGTATTTAGAACCACTCTTTTAATATATAAACTTACATCTTATTTTCAAAATCCATTAATAAAACTCCTTATGGCATTATATTTCTGTAAATTATATCAAAAAAATAGGGAATTTAAAATTTCCTTTTGGTGACCTCACGTGATACACTTACGTATTCTTAATTGAACACCCCAAAGGATGGTTGCTAATTCCAAAGCACGCATATACATACACCACTTAGAGAACCTTAAATGGTCATCCTTTCCATAAATGAACAAAATCTCTATGTATTCATCTACACACATGTGTCATTTGAATAAACATTGTTCTTAACAAATAATTATATTTTTGTAACATGACTAGATTCTTCCTAGGTTTTGAGAGTGTCATTCTTGGTATCTACTTGCTTTTCCCTGCATTATTTAGCTATGTTCCCTTTCTTGTTACAGTAAAATATTTTGTTTTGAAGAGTGAGGATTCTTCCTTGGTTTTGAGAGTGTCATTCTTGTTATCTACATGCTTTTTTCTGCATTATTTGGCTATGTGACCTTTCTTGTTATATAGTGAAGACATTTGACATTTTTTTAAAAAATTTGAAGAGTTAGAATCCTTACCCTTCTTCTTTTGTTAGCAGAGAAAGCTTGGTCACCACCATTATGACTCTGTATCCATATATCCCAAAGTGATGAGCTGACCTTCTCAAATATGAGGGGAGTAGGCCTCACACCAACATTCATAGATGTAACAAAACTATCTTATTTAGGCAACAACACCTTTAGGTGACAAGCTTGATCCAAGGGGAGTACACTCATGTCGACTGTAGCTATTTAGTCATGGAAATATTTGATTCTCATGAGAAATGCCTCCATTTGATCACGAAGATCTTTGATTCTAGCAAATTATTTTATTTGTCAAAATGAGCTTTCAAATTGATTTGTCCTATAAATCTATTAGTTTCACATGGCATATCACCTTCGGTTCAGGCGGCGGTGGATTAAGACTGAGAACTTGCAATTATATTACCTATATTATCCTCAATCATAAATTGCCTTGATGCATCGCCATTTTAAGAAGACGAAATAGATAACTTTCCTTTTTTTTAATAGGGCTCTTTAATTAACTTAAAAAATAGTTTTTCAAAATTATATGGTGGATTTGGACATTTATCCACATTTACACCAATGCCGCTTTAATATGAGTTGCACTTGTGATTATAAGATTTATAGAGCAACTTAGAAGCTAGAGTATTTTTATGTAATCCAATAACTTAATTCCACTCCACTCCTGATGTAGGGGTATTGCATGGAAAACACACCTATTATTTACAACATAAAATATAACTTAATTCCACTCCACTCTTGATGTAGGGGTACTGCATGGAAAACACACCTATTATTTACAACATAAAATATAACTTAATTCCACTCCACTCTTGATGTAGGGGTACTGCATGGAAAACACACCTATTATTTACAACATAAAATATAAAGTATTTTAAATATTTAAAATTATACTTTAATTCATATTTTTTAAGCCATCACAATATTTTAAAGATTAAAACTAATATTAAGAAGATGTTATTAACATTATAATTTTTAGATCATAACAAAAATAGTATAAGTGACCAGAATATTTTTTAAATTAATAGATATATTTTTACCATTATTCTTTTAAAGTTTATGTCACGTCTTGCTTTATTTCATAAATATATTTTTATAAATAAAAAATGAACAATAGCATGGGAATAATTAGTTTGAAAAAATTATACATTATCTTCTTCAT
Source organism: Cibotium barometz (assembly GCF_041138505.1). Lineage (NCBI taxonomy): Eukaryota > Viridiplantae > Streptophyta > Polypodiopsida > Cyatheales > Cibotiaceae > Cibotium > Cibotium barometz. The sequence goes on along the minus strand of NC_141049.1, from coordinate 33,249,713 downwards.
TTTTTTCTTTATGATATATAATATTTTTAGAAATAAAAATTTATTTACTTTTTTAAATATTATAATATGTGTACTAGATCAATTTTGAGATGTAGAATTGGATGTCAGAGATCACTAGAGAAGAGGATATCACTCTGTAATAGAATCTTCATGGTTGTGGTGGGTCATCTATACAAAAACGAAATAGATCAGATCTTAAGATGGTGTATTCTAGATTGTGATGATAAAGTTTCACTAATTATAGAAGCACATCAAGGTGTGAGTGGAGGACACTTTTTTTTTGGAGAAATTATATTTTGAAAGATATTACAACAGGTAGGTTTATGGTGGCCCACAACATTAAAAGATGCTTTGGCAGTTTGCCAAAGTATGTGATTTCTACTAGTGATTAGGTCAGGTGATTGCTAAGGATAGAAAGCCACATAATCCAATATTGCCATTAGAACCATTCCAAAAATGGGGTTTGGATTTTGTGGGTCCCTCCAACTCAAAGAACCAACAATAAATACATTCTAGTAGCTATTGATCACTACAAGTGGGTTGAATCCAAAAATTTCTTAGAGATAAATTTTCTACTTCAATAGCAAAATTTTTTATGAGATGATAATAACCATATTTGGCTATCCGATTGAATTGGTTAGTGATCAAGGTGAACACTTTTTTAATGATGTCATCTAGAGTCTTACAAAATATCACATAATAATTCATAAAAAGTCTACAGTTTATTATTTCGGTTACACCATTGTATGGACAATGGTATGAATTCACATGGTGTATATACATCGCATAGTATGCAATATCCTTTATATATAAATGTTAGGATGGGATTTACTTTGGTTCTTTTATCTTCCCTATCATCTCGATCTATGTATTTATAAGTCATGAATCAGCCCTATCATCTTGGTCTTCTATGTAATCCTTAAATTTATGAATCATGAATTGGTTGTGTAGAATTTTTGTCCGTTTATCAAGGGGCATTCATGCAAACTCATTTTGCATTCTTACAAGTGGTTTTCACAGGGCTCCTCACCTTCTTGCTTGTTGATTCACCCCTCTTATGACCTTCAACACTGTCAAGTTTTCTTAGCAAACCATGGTGGATTTTGAAAAGCTTACATTAATTTTAGATAACACAACTTTTAACTTGATGGTTAGAAAAAGTAGGCCACTCATAGTTCACATCTCTAATGTGGACCCTTTGAATCTTAGCTCCAATGTTCATGATAAGTTTCAATATAAAGATGCAGAAGAATGGTATAATAAAAATAGCTACATAGGGTTTATACATTTTCATCTAGAGTATGTGGTTAAGGTGTTTCATTCTTCATTTGGAGGGAGCCACATATGTCCCTTTGGCCATAAAATAAGACATGGAGTTCTACTTCACTTCCAAGGGGTTTGGCACAAATTAAACAATCACATAGAAGATCATATTGGTTGCACTTTAGGTTTATTATTGAGATGATTATCCTCACCCACAAGCTCACTTGTATGTCCAAGAACGGATTAGACTTGTATTAGAATGCATTTTTAGGGAAGCATGTTTCCTGCATTACAAACGTACTATTCTATTAGTAGGCTGCTACTCTCCAAGGAGAGTTGAAGAGAATTTACGTCAATTTGAAGACATAAATTAGATAGTATTTGTATCTTTTGCATCAGGTCATAACAATTGCAATGCCAATAACTATTATAGCAATAGTAGGTGCAGCAGAAAAGCACCAATTCTAGAAGAAAGTGAAAAAGGCACAAGACAAAGAAGAGGAATTCAAAGGGCACAACAAGGAGAAGACACCAGAAGTTTCAGAAAAACTAGGAGAAGAGGGTAACATCAAAAAGCAAATTTGGAGAACCCTCTAGAAACCCTTATCACAATTGCAAAACTATAGACTTCGGCTCTACCAGTTATACCAGGAAGTTTAAATTGTATTTTTTTGGATTAAATAGATGATGTGAAGCTGCCTATAATTATATTTCAAAGTGTGTAGTGGATGCAAGTAGTGCAGTCTAGACATTAATAGCTCATAAAGAGGTTCTATAGCTTGAGCTTAATAGATATAGAGCTGAGCTATTTGAATTGCCAACAATTTGGAAGCAGATTAACATCCTTGAGCCACACTATTAAAGATCTTCATGAAGATGTTGTGCATTCCAATGCTGATAAAGCATGGTGACAAATCAGGGATGTAAGAAGAGATCCTGGATTTCCAGCAAAAGTTTACAAGTTCAAAGTTGAAGTGTCAAAAAATCATGGAACAACCTCTCTTTTCAATGGAACAACATAAAGACATGGTGGGCTACGGCTAATCGAGCCAAACTCCAAATCCTATAGAGAAAAATAGAGGAAGTGGATGTAGTATAAGATTTGGAGGTTTGCCAAGAACTAGCACTAATAGATTCCCATCCCAAGATTGCTTCCATTTAATGCAAGGACTTTTATAGTAAGAGGTTTATCGCTTAGCTAAAGCGATGAAACTATGTATGTTTTTCAATCCCACGAACTCCATAGAGAGTTTTCTCTCAAGGGTATCGAATAAAAAAATATCATTGGGGAGCTTAAAGGCTCCTAAACTCCTTAGCACCTTCAAACCAATGAGAGCATACCTAATAGATAACAATCGTGATGAATAAAAAGAGGGAAAAAAGAAAACTATGTCACGTGATCCAAGGAAATTTTGGCACACATGGGGAAAGGGGAATGGTGCCACGTGCACGAGAAAGCTGCACCACATGACACAAGGAAAGATGTGCCACACATGGCCATACAAAACAATGGTGAGATCAATTGCATCTAATGCAGAGATTTACTAATAGTTCTTATTTATGATCTACCATTGTTACCAATATTCTTTATGGATATCTAAGTGAATATAATCCAATTATCTTAGTTTTTTAATTAGTTCTATTTTTCTACTAATCATATTAATAAATTAAATAAGTAAGAGTAATCATCGATTTGTTAGTGGTTATACTCAGCAAAATTTTAGAAAATAAACCATTAAATCCTTTGGTTAAATATATTAATCAAGAAATCATCACCAAGTTAAATCATTTATAAATTACCTTTTCATCAATTAACCATCATTAAATATTATTATTGAGTGATAAATTAAGTAATCAAGAGGTTCTCTTCATAATTATCTTGTTTTCTTAGAAAAAAAATTCTTTTTGCAAGTAAATGAATGATTTGCTTTGTTTCACTTTTTATCAATCTTGCTATCTTAGCATTTATATATTTTTTATTAACTCATAAATTCTCATGATAAATTTCACCCCTTGGATGAGCATAAATTTATTCTATATTGGAGTTGACCATCACCATTACTCTATAGTCAATAATTGTGTTATTTCTTGAAGAGTATTGCGACTCCAATGGCAATTACATAATTTGCATCACAATTTCTCCACTTCTATTCACATAAAATTAAGACTTGATAATAAATTTATAGCATGAACCCTCATAAATGATCTACTCATCATAATTTTAGAGCTTGAAAATGAGTTTGGATTTGAGGACTCGTGCATGGATTTTCTTGTACTTGCCCAATTTGAGAAAATTCCATAAATTCTCCCATATGAGTTTAAATATCAAAAGTTAGGAATAATTTGGCCCTTTATTCCCATCCACAAACCCAATCCCTCATTCAAATAGGCCATTTCTCTCCTTTTAATTGATTGCGATCATGCACAAAGCAAATCTCTTACTCAAGTGGGGCGATTTCTCTTCCTTTAATTTCTAGGGAGGAAGGGGCTTATCTCTCAAACAAATAGCACATAATCTATGCTTGAAACTACATGTCCAATCACCATACTTGCATAACAAACTTGAGAACTTTAACATAGTTGTGGGTGAGTTATTGAGGTTCATTAATCATGCTTTGATGAGCCCTCCATTGTAGACAAATCACATACACATGAAGAACAAATATAATTAAGCAAAAGATTCCATATACTTACCCATTTACCAATATTTTCATTGTATTCTCCATTATAAAAAAATCACACACATATAGAACAAATATAACTAAGCAAAAGATTCCATATACTTATCCATTTACCAATATTTTCATTGTATAGTCCATTATAGACAAATCACATACACATGAAGAACAAATCACATACACATGAAGAACAAATATAACTAAGAAAAGATTCCATATACTTATCCATTTACCAATCTCTTCATGTCCTAACTAAGAAAAGATTCCATATACTTATCCATTTACCAATCTCTTCATGTCCTTATATTAATTTATACTCATTTAAAAATATGATAAAAAGAAAGAGACAATGAATATTTAAAAAATTGAACCTCCACATTGCAATGAATGGACCTAAGGAATTGCACTCATTAGCATGGAGTGTCTTACTCATCATAGGGAGTAGTACCTAGACATGGAGAGATTGCCATGAATCAACCATGAAAGCTTGGACATAAGATCCAAGAAGTCATGTCTAATATGTCAAAATTTTATAAAAGGTACAATAGCTATCTACTAAGTGACATATATAGCCACTTACCCTGAAGTATGTCCATACTACCCCATGCCCAAAGCCTATGTGCCTCAACCCCAATGTGTACATGTGCTAGTGGAAAATAGCTTAATTATAAACCATCCCCTCCTACAATGATTTCGTCCTCAAAATCAAAGAGTGGTCGTGCATAAAAGATACATACAAAGACTATATACAAATGCCAAAATCATGACTAAGTGTCCATGTGAAGCCAAGGAGTTGTATGACCCCCCACAGTGTCAAATAAAAAGGATAATAGACTCCTGTTGAAGATGAAGCTAACCATGAAACCACCCACATCAAAGGGAAATTTGAACCATCCAAATTCCAAAAGAATGGCCCTCCAAACATCTAGGTCAAATGGTAAATATGGAAGACCAATGTTGATGATGAGGCTAGCCTCAAATCCACCTGGGTCTAAGGGAAGATCAACAACTAGCCCATCTTCACAGTCATAATGTGAATCCGACACTAAGGATATCCAAACAATGGGCTCAAAACTCATGGCTGGAATGCCAAATTGTCTTGCACAAAAGAACCATTGTGTAAGCCAAGACTAGGATGTGATAAATCATCAGACTCTTAGTTTCACATGCCAGTAATGGGGTTTCTTGGGAGTAGTACACACAAGATCAAGTCACTAATATAATTGAAAGGAAGAACACACCAAGCAAGATAATGGGCTCACAAATTGATGGATTCTAGGCTTGGCTCTGATGCCATGTTGAAATTATAGCAATGTGATGAGCTATGGTGGATCAAATACTAGAATCAACATCATTAACAAAGTGATTAGACAATAATTAAGATGTGATTAGTGAGTAATTAACTAATAACTTAATGTAGGCATGGATAATCAAAAACCAGCAAATTCTCATTAGGCCAATGCCTCAATTTATAGTGTTTACATCCAAGCATCTAATCCCACTGATTTCTCCTTGATTCACTCCACCTCTTTTGCTTGATTCTCTCCACCTCTCCCAAAATATCTCCACACTTCCTAAATCTTCTCATGCTACCCTTTATTCTCTCCCAGTAGATTCTTCTCACCTTTTCACAGGTTCTCTCACATTTACAGATTCTCTTTTACAGCCTCTAACCCTCGGGGGGGTCACTATATGTAAAATATCCCTATCGCGTGCGTTCAAGGCCTATAATTTAAATCCCTTATTTGTGAATTTTTTAATCTATATAATATCCCCTTTTCTTTATGAATCTGTAAATTTTTTTGAAAATTTTTAAATCATACCCTTATGTAAATATATTTCTGTAAGTTTCATAAATTAAAATTATGCTTCTGTTGAACGCACATGATATTCACATTTTTTGTGAGTGACCCCCCCGAGCTCTAACCAAGGGCTTGTTCCCGCACACACCCTATTCACTTGTATATTTCAACACTTTAGGATATGGCTTTACCCTTGGCTTGGGAGCAATTTCTTGGAGCAGTAAGAAGCAACCAACTATTGCCTTGTCTTCCATTGAGGTAGAGTATCGGGTTACTTGTGCTGCTGCTGCTTGTGACGTGGTGTGGCTAAGGAGGTAGAGTATCAGGTTACTTGTGCTGCTGCTTGTGACGTGGTGTGGCTAAGGAGGTTATGTGACGAGATAGGGTTTCTATAGAAGGAACCCATGGTCATCTAGTGCGACAACCAGAGCTGTATAGCTATTGCTCGGAACTCGATCTTCCATGCCTGGACCAAGCATATAGAGATACGATATCACTTTGTTTGAGAGAAGATTTTGGATGGTGACATTTTGCTACCCTTTTGTTTGACGGAGGACAATGGAACGGACCTCTTCACACGAAGCCTCTTCCTCGACAGATGCTCCGTTAGCACTTCAGCTCACTGGGATTGGTTCCACATCCAAGAGTTGAGAGGGGGTGTTAGCATTCATCTCCTGTCTTTACCATATTATACCATAGAGAGTGAGGACCTATGATGTGGGTGTGCCCGTGCGGGAGGAGTCCCCTCAGATATGTCCATTTTTTCCAATTTTGTAGGTGATGGGGGGCTGTGTTTTCTCTCTTTGGTCGGCCTATAGGAGTCGGCTAGCCAGGAGGGGCCCGACTGGCTGACCAGGCCATGTTGGCTGGCTTTAGCTGACCAAGTCACACGTAGTCATGGGGCCATATATTGGGATTGTCGGCCTATTTATATAGGTCGACTGGCTGCCCCTTGTCATACATATATGGGCACTTGCTCCCCCCCACACATTGTACTGGATCTATTGTGTATATAGTAAAGTTTTAGAACACTTCTCCTCCCTTGCACTTCTGTGTTTTCTGCTCTCAGATCTTGGTCTCATTTCCACTGCACATTCCGACACATCAGACCATAGAACTCTATTTGTATAGAGACTTTAGAGTTCTTACCTTGTGCTCCAAAGAGTTTATCCAACATTTCATAAGTTTCTTTAGAAATCGGGAGATCATCGACATAATGTATGAAGTTATCAGACATGCCTAGGGCTATGATGCCAAAGGCTTTTTGATCTCGAGGCTTCCAAGCTCTTTGGGCTTTGTCTTTAGCTTCAGGCATCTTATTGTTCCCCTCAATGAAAGGCTAGAGGCCTTTATGCATCAAGTTGAATTTAAGCTTGGTCTGCCAGGTATGAAAGTTGTCTCTATCAAACAAGGCCAACAATGCTTCAATGAGCATGAACAAATCCCAAAGCGTAGGAATTCCCCACACAGCACAAGCCATGTGAACAAGCCCAAATAATGCACGCTACACACAAAGTTGCACCAAAGTGTGCAAACAAGGCCAACAATGCTCCCAATGAGCATGAACAAATCCCAAAGCGCGTGAACACCCCACACAATAAAGCTATGTGAATAAGCCCAAATAATGCACACTACACACAAAGTTCCCTCAAGGCCTAAGAGAATGTAGAGAGGGCTTGCTCGGTTTAAAATGTAGATTTGGGTGTAGGTGTGAGAGGATTAAAAAGTAGAAGGATAGATGAAAGGAAAAGAAAATAAAAACCTAGAACAGGATAGTCATAGATTATTCTCCTTTGTTTTTGGCTCACAACTTTCCTTCTCATGTTGGCTACTCAGCTGAGCTCTTTCTTCTCTCTATCTCTCTTTCTCTCTCTACCCTTGGATGGGCTATGCCTTGAAGGCAATGAAGCCTTTTATTTTGGTTGTTTTGAAGCTTTTAGTTAGTTTTTTCTTCTTCTTGTTTAAAACTATTATGTGCTTAGCCTCTGAGAAAGGCGATGAATATTTTTTTAATTATTTTTTAAATCACTACTATCGACGAAGATGCATTGAACCTTGAGTGGTGATGAAGCGCATGAGTGCTGCCAAGCCTTACAAAGGGCAATGAAGTGAATACATTGTGCATTGATGATCCAAGCTATGAAGGCTCGACCTCTTTTCTATGCACCTGCTACACAAGACCTCTTTGTTGAACAACACTATGATGTGCTTGTTACAAAGCTTGTTATCCACTACATCCCCAAAGTATGTCCACACTAGCCCATGCCCCTCAACCCCAATGTGTACATATGTTCGTGGAAGATAGCTTTGGTACACACATCATAAGAATTACCTTTCCATATTGATATGTATATTTTTTAATTTTAAAATTTTATCTAGATAATAGTTTGCACTTGATTAGGCCATAAGATATAGGCTCTTTACTTGAGAGCTAGGTTGCACTCAAAACGAACAATATAAAAAATGATTTGTTGAGTACTTCTACACTAAATGTGGATGCCTTTTTCCATGGACCCACACTTGATAAGTGCTAGAAATAAAAAAAAAGACTCAAAATGTGCATTAGTGCCTTTGGGAAGAAGGAGCTAGCGCTTACTTCTTGTGCTTAAATTTTAAATAAGTTGACATACGCTTGAGCTCTCAACTTACTTTGCAAATTTTGTTAGTGAAGTTTTTGTTTTGTGTTATAAAACCAAAAAATAGAAGTTAGTGCCTTTAAGAAAAGGAGTTTTGAGTTTGCTTACTTGAACTTGCTCTGCATTAATTGATTTCTTTTTGACGTTCTTGTTTTATGCTCAGTATTTTCTAAGAGTTTGACACGATATTGAGTTTTGCGTTTGCTTACTTGAACTTGCTCTGCATTAATTGATTTCTTTTTGACGTTCTTGTTTTATGCTTAGTATTTTCTAAGAGTTTGACACGATATTGAGCTTGCTTTACATTTGTCGATAAATCTAGCAAAAAATATTAGTGGATATGTACATGGGCATTTTTCAATAACTCTAGCAAAAAATATTAGTGGATATGTACATGGGCATTTTTCAATAACTCTAGCACAAAATATTATTGGATATGTACATGGGTATTTGCGAAGAGCTTTTGACATGTGCTTGAGCTTGCTTTTTTGCATTTGTCAGTAACTCTAGCATAAAATATTAGTGGATATGCACATGGGAATTGTTTTTGCAATTATTTTATCGCTATATTGGATCTCTTAAATTTATTATAAAATTTTAAATTCAATTGTTTCTCCTTTAAAAATTGACATTTTTATTAATTATAATCAACCCAAATAAGCACCTTGGTTGGAAAATATCACTTGATTTAAGACCCTATAGAACTTAATTTATAAATTTGTTTAATTTTTATTTTCGTACAAAAGAATTTCATATAGAAACATTTTTGTACATAAAAAAGCTCTCGAATATAATTTGTTATACGAGATGTTATTAGATAAATACACGAAACATGGAACTAATCATGTAAAATTGTTTTTGCCTCAAATAATGCAACTTTGTTTTCTCTAAGAGGGCTAGAGTTCTTTTCTATGTGAATTGGTTCATCCTTATTTTAGAGTATGATGGTGGTGATGGCAATGGAGTGCAAATAATTCAAATTCACTTGAGAGCTCTCCTTGAAGCACAAAGAGGGTTAGACTTCCTTTCAATGTGGATTGTTTATAGTATGATGGTGATGGAAATGGAGTACAATTAATGAATCTTTGCTTGAGAGCTCTACTTGCTTGGATTGGTTCATCGTTGTTATGATGGCCTATGGTGTATACAAAAAAAAAAAGAATGGTTGACTAGGGTGAAAAGAGAGAAAGAGAGAGAGAGGAAGAAAAAACTTCACAAACAAGAAAAAGATCCACTAATGTGCACATCTCACTTTATTACCAATGACTATATGCTAAAGACTAGTATTTGAAACTCAAGGTTATTTGTTGACATTTCTTTCTTCCTATTGCATTATAATGATATACATTATATTAATATAAATTATAATGACGTATATAAAGATAATTAAATCACTATATAAGAGTACAACTACATATATAGTTACATTCATCATTTGCAAAGCCTAGGATTCCGTCGCAAACCCCCCCCCCCCCCCCCAACCTTAAAATCATATAAATCTTTTGATAAAAAAATACAACATATCTAATTTTAGGTTAATTCCATTTAGAAATAGTATTTTGTTCAAGGTAATGATGCTTGGGATATTTATGCTTATTTGCCAATAATTATAGCTCCTACATGGTGTAATCATCAAAAGCTCTTTTTCTTGAAGGTTTTTAAAATTATACATAACATGTGATCATACAACAATGGGTACTCTATAGTCATTTTATAGTCAATGATTTGATACTTTTGTTAGTGCACTACTTTTATGATATGAAATCTTTTATCTTACTAGAATTTGAAATGCACCTCTCTCTCTCTCTCTCTCACACACACACACACACACACACATGCATATATGCACTCTCTTTGTTTGTAATGCACCTATCCATGCATGTGGACATGTGGGGTGTGTGTGTGTGTGTGTGAGAGAGAGAGAGAGAGAGAGAGAGAGAGAGAGAGAGAGAGAGAGAGAGAGAGAGAGGTCCACATTGAAAGCATGATATTTGATGGTAGTAATGAAACATGTGGGGTGTGTGTGTGTGTGTGTGTGTGTGTGAGAGAGAGAGAGAGAGAGAGAGAGAGAGAGAGAGAGAGAGGTCCACATTGAAAGCATGATATTTGATGATAGTAATGAAACAGAGATAGACACGCGTGGCCTTTTAATGTGAAATAGAGCATTTGTGTACTTAAATGGGTCTACTAACAAAATGAGTTCCATAAGGCTATGATTAACTTGACGTCAAAAGAAGCCAAAATGATGGGATCAATAGAGGGTCTAAGGTGGTGTGATGATGTAAATAATTATTTTGGTTGATTTATATGAAGAGGAAAGAGGTAAGAGATAAGGTTTGGCATTTGTGAAATCAAAAGCAAATGAAGTGCAACAACCATCCATTTATAGGTGTATCATCAATATTGAACATCTCTTTGGGTAGGTTAAACTTATTTTATATTGGGACATCCTTTTCTACAACCCTTTATCTTTAATGTTGGTCCCCCCATATAGAGATTAAATCACTTGTTAGCCTTTATAGAACACTTTTCAAGCTTCAAGTACTATGCACCCAAAAACTTTCATGGTTTTCATTATTTGATTTAGGAAAGCTTAAGAGAATTTCCAAAGGTATATGAAGGTGTAGACCTTTTAAAATCTTAAAATAATATTATATTTTTCCATGAAATCTCGCACATGCAAGATTTTGTGAGGTTTTTATTTGCACGTGGAGGAACATTTTGTTCTCTCTCCTCACCCTCATTCACAATGCCCCCCCCCCCTCTCTCTCTCTCTCTCTCTCTCTCTCTCTCGTGCGCGCACGTGCACCCCCTCTCCATTTCTTATTGTTGAGACACACTCGAAGAACAAGGTCTTTTTCTCTATGTGTGTGTGTGCACGGGTGGGAGACACAATTAGCTTTGTGGTGGCTGAGAGGATGAGGGTACATTGAGAAGGGTTGTGTGTTCCTTTTGGGTTTGCTAGTATGCTTATGCTGGGTCTCGATAGGATTTGAATGTCACGGTAGGGTTAGGGTTAAGCATCATTTTTCATGTCATCATGATAGGTTTAGGGTCAAGCCTCATTTTCATTACCTCAGCTAGTAGGCTTTGGGTAAGACTTAGCTATAGGATCTTAGAGCCTATGGGAGCCAGCTCGATTTGTAGGATTAAGGATGGTTTGGGCATGGTGGATTGCATGTGTTAGACGGAGGGGGGTGATGGTGAGGAGCAAGATGCCACGTGTAAATGTAACCTTTAGAACTACAGCTATTAAGCTTAGGCATTAACTAATGCATACATTAATTAATTCCCAGATAGAATTCACTTGAATAGAAACCCAAGATTATAGCTCCACTTAAGTTGTAATAATACAATACTATAAAATTGTGATAGTAGTTATTTTTTATGTTAACTTATTGAAAACTTTGAAGACTCATAATTTCAAGGTCCCCATGATCCATTCATTGTCAATGGATCCACAATATCCTCATTGCCTCCTTCACTTGCATCTAGCCTCCCTCAACTGCTTTCGCACCTCTTGCTACCATCCTTTCTTTGCATAGTGCAAGCCATCCCCTACATGGTCAAGAGAGAGAAAGAGTTGCTGCTTGCGTGGCAAAAGAGAGCCTACCAATCATTGGTTTTTAATTTATTTTTTGTACTTAAAAAAGAAAGGATAAAAACCACAGATATCCATAAGGTGCTACATACGATTAGAAATTAAAAAGGGGCCAACTTTATTGAAATGACCTAAAAAGGTCATGAGGGAAACATATTTGTTGGAACAAAAGCTTAGATACAGGGATTAGTGTACTAAGAGATACTTGGATCATTGTTGTGATGTGTAGAACATATTTGGAACAAAGGCAAAGATCCATGGGCTAGTGTAGTAAGAGGTACTTGGATCATTGTTGTGATGAGTAGAACATATTTGTTGGAACAAAAGAATAGATCCATGGGCTAGTGTAGTAAGAGGTCCCCCTACCATATTATTTGCATACGATAATAAGAACCGTGATTGCTCAATGTGTAAGAGAAACACATGACGAAGGAGGGAATTCACAGTCTCACTAGTAGTGTTAATGATAACGATTATCTTGATAATTAATATCACTATCATGATGATGATCACGAAAAGAGATGAGACACTCATCCACCATGCATGATGTAAAAGAGCCTTCCCACACGAGCGTAGTTCAGGGCAGTCGAGCCTTTTCGAAACTAGGCCAAGCCTTTCCAATTGTGCCAAATTGGCACTGTTGGGGGTATTCCTCTAAATATTCTCCACCAGTGTCGGAAATAAACTTTATTTTTCTAACCAGTGAAAAAAAGGATAACCTTCAAGCTTAATCAGTTTTTATTGAAAAAAATGCATAGGTTAATCGGTTTTATAGCTAAATTTTGAATCTTTAAGATTGCGGTTAGTCGAAATGACATTCGGTTTTTCTCAATTAGGCAGTGAAAATTACACTGAAGGACGGTTTTTTTAAGACACTGAGACTATTCTCCGCACTACTAGGCATTCCAATATTTTCGTTCTCAGGAAATGTTTGCCACTAGGTTTTTTTCAAAATCTGGCCGGTACAATTACATGTAAATGCTGTTTTGGTCGAGAGCACCGGTGGGAATGCCACTTGCAGGTGCCCGCCCACCACTACGTGATCGATGAAAGGCGGACAAGGCTACCCAAAGAGACGAGATGTCCGGCTACAATCTGTGGCGTCTGTAACCGGACAAGGACTTTGTCCGCCCGGCACGGCAACTTCAAACCACGTGCGTCTGGAAGTCGACACACGTGTCTGGAATTTCCAAAAATTGTCAACAGACTCCGCGCGGTCTCAGGCTAGCTGCGTGGACCCTGATTATTTTTTAACACAAACTACAGATAAGAGTACCCTCTCAACTAATCTTCCGAGCCAGCTGCATTGATTGTGATGTTTGTTGCTAAGAGACGCGATTAACTAGTAGTATAAGCAATTATTTACAAGGCAGATTAATTCATAAAATAGCTAATCGCTTCGTGATCATAAGCTGCATGATTATAATTATGGCTTAATGGCTTTTTAATACAGTATTAGCTAAGCATTTACGGTGGGTTGAATTCGAAGTCCAAGTTGATTAGATCGTGATCAGGGTAATCAGCGACAATCCCATTTATAGGCGATCCCAATCATTTGTGGCTGGGAGGCCAGATTGACTGCTGATGTATCTCACGATAACTCAAAGCCAGATCTGAGCTCAAAATCAGTTATAGATATTAAGCGCAGATAGTTGACCAATCAAAGTGCAATTACTGATCACGCAAACTGCAACTGATTACCGAGATTACTGATCATTAAACAGCATTTAGCGATTTAAAAATAAGAATCACTCGAACTGCAGTTATTGTTGGATCGATTGTTAGCAGTGCAGAGATTAATTAAGCCGGAATTATGCGTCACAATGATAATTATCAGTTGCCTGCAGCATGGTATCATGGGAGAGAGGGCTTTGTGGTGCCCCCTGCAGATGTTAATGGGATAGGAGGCGTTTTTACACATGGAGGCCAATTCGTGCAGTACAATATTTTTGGAAACCTCTTCGATGTCACCGCCATATACAGACCCCCCATCAAACCCATCAGCCGTGGAGCCTATGGTGTTGTTTGGTAAGTACTCTAATATTGACCTCTTAATTTTTTTTTCTCTACCATTACCTTAATTTTCAATCGAACTTAATACGCCATTAACCTTAACCTAATCTCAGGTTCAATCTGCCATTTTCTCACATTATATGCATTCATTTCTAACTTAATCCGAGGCTTTACAATGTCCTGAATCAGATGTAATAGTTTGAGGTTTGATTTGTCCATTGGTCGCTAATCACCTCTTTGTTTTTTAATCTAATCTCTACCATCACATGAGGTTTAATATGTCCTTAACTGGCATCAATCTTTACCTCATCTCACATTAAACCTGCCATTTGCTCACAACATTACCTTCATATTCGATCATCTGTACCTTCATATTCGATCATCTCACATTAAACCTGCCATTTGCTCACAACATTACCTTCATATTCGATCATCTGTGCCATCATTGCACACTTGCTATTTCAAATCACATCTTTAAGCTGAGAAACACTCATAAATTTGCATCTTATAAGTTATAATTTCTGAAGCAATGCAAGACAGGCAATATAGATGTCTCTCTGATCTGAGATTTATCTTTGATGAGGGTTTGTCTACATGTGACACACTAATTTTTTTTACTCTATAGGCACCACAAGCTTTAGATTGAAGCAACTAGACTGTGATATAATTTACACCTTAAAATAGGCTTTGATCAACTCTGATAAAATGGATAGGACTTACACATTAAAGGTGTGCATCAATTATCGATGAGAGTGCTTTTACTAGATTTGATCATTGGGCTATGATATAATTAAAACTCGAAATTTTTCTAACTGATATTAATTACCAGTGGCCACCTTTATACAAACCATATATCATTAATCAGATGTTCTGTGATGTGATTTGTAATGTGCAATCTGCCATTGTGCGCACACACACAGAGGTAACAAAAAATGGGGCATGGTTATAATGTTTGTGGATCTTTAAATAGATTGCAGTTTGCTTGATGTATTGTTGTTGATCAAGTTAAAAAAAATGTGTAGTTGATGTGATATTGATGACATCATGGACAGTTCTGCTTTGAATCTGGAAACCAATGAGGAGGTTGCCATCAAGAAGATACCAAATGCTTTTGACAACATGATTGTTGCCAAGAGAACTCTTCGAGAAATTAAGATCCTCCGCCACATGAATCATGATAATGTATGTCATTTAGTGAACGGGATCCTCTTTTCTATGGTTCTGCATGATTTAAAACATAACTGTAGATAGTTATATATGTATAACATACATACATAAATTTCACATATCATGCAAGTGTAAATTTCACATATCATAACTGTAGATAGTTATATATGTATAACATAACATACATACATACATAAATTTCACATATCATGCAAGTGTAAATTGTTTTTGCAGCAGTGCAAGTTGAAAGCTTGATTACCAGATTCAAAGGTTTTTGCATGTATTTGGCACAGATTCTTGCTCTTAGAGAGGTCACTCTGCCTCCACAAAGAGAGAGTTTCAAGGATGTATACATTGTAACTGAGCTGATGGATGCCGATCTTCACCACATCATCAAAACAAGCCAAGATCTCACAGAAGATCACTACCAAGTAGGATATACATCCTTTTCAACATGACGGAGGTTCTTATGTGTTAGAAGTACCATTCTGATGTGTTTGAGTTGGTTTTCATGTCATACATGTGTAAGTAGATACATACATCTAGACATGTATAGATACATAAGTACATACTTACATGTCATGTACATACTTACATGTCATTCATAGATATACAAACACATAGTATAGATATGTATATAGATACATAATGCATACATAGATAGGTACATACGTAAATGCATACAATGTATGTATGTATGTATTTATATACATATATTGCATTAATCTTGCTCGTATACAGTAGTGATTGTTTCAAATAAAACCTGAATTTCTTATATCCTTATTGAATATAAAGTATGGTTTTTGAGTGGAATGGTTTTGACAGCATTGCTGCATGAACTTTTGCAGTATTTTCTGTACCAGCTGCTCAGGGGATTGAAGTATATTCACTCAGCAAATGTACTTCACCGGGATCTGAAGCCGGGCAATCTGCTAGTTAGTGAGGACTGTGATTTGAAGATTGCAGATTTTGGCCTGGCGAGAACATTCTCGGAGTCGGATTTGATGACTGAGTATGTGGTGACAAGGTGGTACAGGTCACCAGAGTTGCTCCTCAATTCAAAGTGCTACAGTGCAGCCGTTGACATGTGGTCTGTTGGCTGCATTCTCATGGAGCTCTACAACAAAGAGCCTCTCTTTCCGGGAAAAGATTATGTTCACCAGTTCAGCTCAATCACGGAGGTAGTTATATGTATGGGCTATGATTTACCATCATGATTTGGTGGTTGCCACACGATGTCACATACTGTTTGATATGTCCGTGAGATGTAATTGATGTGTTCTCACATTGTTATATCTTATATATATGTCTTATGATTGATTAGGATGGATTATCACAACGCATATTGCTTCATGATGTTTTTAGGCATGTATTTGATGGGTTCTTGCATTGATATGTTAAAATTAGATGTTGATGGATGGAGTTCTGACATGGGGCTTTACATATTGCTTGATGTATTTGATGTGATGCAGTTGATGGGTTTTCCGAGTGACTCCGAACTTGGCTATATTAGTAGAAGTGAGAATGCAATAAGGTACCTTCAACAGCTACCGAGGCATTCAAAGCAGCCATTGGCAGTCAAGTTTCCACACTTGCCGCCTCTTGCGGTCGATCTGATTGAGAAAATGCTTGCTTATGATCCAAGAAGGAGAATCACAGGTACTTGCATTGATCTTTTTCTTGCAGATCATCTAGAGCAACATGTCCCCTTGTTTCCTTGGACTGTTTGGAAACTTCAAAAGATTCATAATATTCCTGATTTGTAAATGCACACTGAGGCTGGATACTGAACCCTGGGCGTAACCTGTCTGTCCCTGATGGGAGGCCATGACGATGGCCCCTGAAGGGGCCGGTTTGGTATCCAGCCTAAAGGTGGGCTAGTAATTTTGTTCATGATTATGGTGTGATGATGTGTTGAAGCTGTTGCCTTGATGTGTGTGGAGCCAGCTGAAGAGGCTTTGGCTCATCCATATCTATCAGGCTTGCATGATGTGACCGATGAGCCGATCTGCCCGACACCATTTAACTTCGACATGGAAGAGCAGTCGCTTTCAGAAGAAGACATCAGAGAGCTCATCTATGAAGAGGCCTGTCTACACAGCAGAAGGCAACACCATCATACAATAGTGTGATTATGATGCATTGATTTTAACCACCCTTTCCATCATTAGTATTATCATTTTAGTCCAGTGAGATTGCCTTTTTTTTCTTACTGGCCTACTCATAGGAATGAGTGCTTACCCCCATGTTTTTTTTTCTATAATGGGCAAGATGTGCATGCTTTCATACTGCAGCTCAATTTTGATCTATGATTGTGAGCTGCTCATGTGGGTTTTTTATATTCACAAAATTTGGGTGTTGTAATAGAGCTCAAGCTATTATATAAGGGCTTTTATCAAGCTGAGGCTGTCCATCAGCATGGGGCCACCTCGGCCACCCTTTCAACAAACCCCCACCCTGGTTGTTGTTGTTATTACTAGCTGCAATTAAAAGATAACTTCAAAGAAAAGAAAAATGCATGCTTGTGGATGCATGTTTGTGTGCTCTACACATGTGTACACATGGGCGGCCGGGGGACATGTTAAAGGCTTTGTATGTATGATGATAAATGGTGTAGACTTCATGATTTGGTTCTACCTCATCCAAAAGAGAAGCCATGGTTGAACACATATATTATGACGATGAGCTTTTCTTGGCATTATTTTGGCTTGTTGAAAATTTAGGGGCTTTAAACACCTGCCTGGATAAACGCATTCTCTTTGAAGCCACCCTAAGAAGATGCAGGCCCCACTTTCCTTGTTAAGAGCTGGATCTTGAAGGGCCTTCACTCTTATATGGGTCACTGAGTGCCTATCAATTTGTCAGAGAATTTGATGATGGAGTAGAATGCAGGTCAGATGACCGGCGGCAGCCAGGAGCCTGCTGCAGAATGGGCTGACCAAGGGCCCTTCCTGGCTGTCATGGGCTGCTGGGAGCACGACACCTCAGCTCCCATAATTAAAAAAAACAGGATGGTGCAGACACTGGATGCCACATCAGCAAGCAGAATCTTCATGGTGGTTTCTCAGGTGAAAAAGAACCGGCTGGTGCATAATATGTGCGACCAGCGACCGTGACGGTGTAGGGAATGGCCATCCGGAGGCCATTCCCGGTCGTCATGGTCGTGGGGGGAGGCGGAGGTTAGACGCTCAGAAATTCAGTACAGTCAGACTGGAGTTACATGTGGCCGCATCTTCTGCATTCCAGATTCTGTGGTAGCATCTGCTGCATTCCGCATTCCCACTGCTCAGTTGGCAGCAGCTGATGAACTGCTGAACTGATTCCGTTTTTTACAGCCTGGTGATTTGACAGCTGAGATTCACCCTCTGCCTACCCACGACCATGACGGACAAGGAAAGAAAGTTGGACAGATGTGTAAAGGCCCTAGGAACTGGCTGGCTGCCGTTGTATCACCACCAACCCCTTGCTTGGCATGTATAAAGAAAAGCTTGGGCTTGACTGTGGGGCAGCCATCTTGTACAGAATGATGCTTGGGCAAGCATTACTGTCTTGGAGTGTAAAGCCCCTCAGTCTAAAGATGACGTGATGGCAAAAAGCATGGCTTGAAAGCTTCTACCCACTGTAGACTATTGTGATTTTATGGCCTACCTTATCATGGGTAATGGCCTTCATAATGGTCGAAGCTTCTCACCCCCTCATCCTGTCTCCCCTTAATGAGCTTAGGGCATACACACAGTCCTTACATGGCAATGCTGGATGTATTGCACAGCTTCAGTTGCTCAAGCGGGCGACTGACGCATGTACTGAGCAAAATAACAAGCATCAAGCTGGTGTCCGCTGGGTAAAAATGGTTCCAGATCATGGTCTGTGGAGATCGTTCCTCGTCAATGGAGGGAGGAACTTGGAACCGAAGCCCGTGGATGCAAATTCATCCTCAAAGGAGGAACCAAATTTGCATAAGCGGGCCTCTGAGAAGATCCACCTAAGGCTTGGGAGCCAAGGGTATAAGCTTGCTTTTTGCAATGAACCATTTGATCAATGACCCATAAGCCCCATTTGTGGAGGGGTTGAATGAAAACTCTTCATCATGCCAATCTCGTGTTAGTGTAGTGGTTAGAATAGACTTCGAGAGTCCCCATGTTATGGGTTCGAATCTTTCCTATGCGAGCGATGGCACTTGTGTGTGGGGGTGATACCATGTGTACTTTCTACTTTCAAGCCAAGATTTAAAAAAAAGAAAACACTTCATCATGCAACTTTGGCGTGGGTACCCAAGATCTTGAGAAGCTACTCAACTTGGCCTATTCAAGAACGCCCAACAAGAAGTGATGTACCACATGGTGGCCGAGAGAACTTTGTCGGCTACAACCACTCATCGCACACAAAAGCTTCCTCTGAATACTCAGAGAAATTTGCAGCTTTGGGGAGGCGTATGTGCCCACCTGATGCCCAGTGATCCACAACCAGAGACACCAACTAGGGGAGGAACCCACCCAAAAGCCGTATGACACGTGCTAGTTGATCTTCGCCCCTAAGGCAAGGCAGAACACCTCTATATGATGTCGTACGCTCGTTATCACCAAAGAGGGAAAGGAAACTTTGAATCCAAGAGCTATTCCAATGTCCTAACCAAAGGCCTTGGATACCTGTATCTTTGCCCTTGAGGCAAGGCGGCAGAACACCTCTATATGATGCCATAAGGATGACCTTCCATGAATTTCCCTAAGGAAGCTTACTTGTGGAGTAATGCCTTCACTAGATCATGGCACCTAGGAGTCATGCCTAAGCGGCTTCTTCGGAGGGGTTAAGCACATTGGTTAACACATGCATTCTAACATACTACCACACCCATTTTGTAATCTTTTGTAACTGCGCTAAGAACTAAATGATTATATTTAGTTGAGTCCACTACTTGTGCATTGCTAGCTATTATGGTTGTGTATACACAGAGCCTAGGATAGATCACTAGCTTTTTGGGACCCCAGACATTCCATGGGTGGTCGAGCATTGTTAATATGAGGCCTATATAAAAGATTTCTCTTGTTGTGGCATGCTTGGTGTTGGTGTGTTTGCTTGGTGTATTTTCTTGTACATGCTTCCCTCCCACCCCCCCTCTCTCTCATAAGTTAGCTTCTTCTTCTTCCCCATCTAGCAAGCATGCGAGGCACTATGGTTGAGGTAAGTTTTCCCATAGCTCATTCCCTCTTGCTCCTCACCTCACCCATTTAGCAAGACGTGACAAGGTTCAAGCCCCTAGCTTTCCCCCATAAGAAGGGTTGTAGTTTCATTTTCCTTTCCCTCCCATCGTGTAAGGCACTCGACATTGTTCTTGTCTTGGTGAGAAATCCCCAAGGAGTGGGGGGAGGGGGAGCTCCAAAGGTAGTCGATTGTTGGAGGTGTGTTAGTGGAGACCCATCACTCTCTTGGGTATTGCCTACAAAATCTCACCAAATCCATTAGCACACGACTCTGCATCCTAAATAACATCTTTTGGGAGGTGACAATGCCTCACCGAGAGGATGCGATGTGCTTTTAATGTTGAGAAAGGCTATGATAGGGTGCATGTGGCTTTTCTTGAGGGCACCATGCTAAAGATGGGATTTTCAACTGCTAAGGTGCGGGGAGTTTACTCCTCTACTCTCACAACTAAGTACTTATTCACGGCACCCATGCTAAATATGGGATTTTCAACTGCTAAGGTGCAGGGAGTTTACTCCTCTACTCTCACAACTAAGAACTTATTCAGGGCACCATCTCCAAATCGGTGGGATGTCCCTGCTTCCCTTTCTCTTTTTGTTCATGGTGGAGGCCATGAGCTCACCTCTTGATTAAAAAGAGGATTAAAAGGGGAAGCAATATGGTCAAAGATTTGGGGCCTATAAAATGTTACTTTTAAAAGCTAAAAAGTTACTTTTAAAAGCTAGATGTCACTTTTAAAGTGTCACTATCTTTCCAAATTTGAAAATTTCCCTCTTTTCGCATATCCCGTTTTCCCTCTTTTTGTATATCCCAGATGGTGTCACTTTTAAAGTGTCAATATCTTTCCAAATTTGAAAATTTCCCTGTTTTGCATATCCCATTTTCCCTCTTTTTCATATGCATAACTCATTTTTTCTACTTTCAGCACCAACCTCCTATATCCTCCCTTCCTCCCTTTTAAGCTCCTCACATAGCCTCCCTCCCTTCTCCTTCCTCCCATAGCCTCCCTCCCCCCTCCCAAATGCCTCCTCCCACATCCTCCCTCTCCCCACTCCTCCCAAGTGCCTTCCATTCCCCACTCCCAAGTGACTTCCATAGACTCCCTCCTCTCTACTTCTCAGATCTAGCTTTCCATCTTCCAACCTTTACGATAGTTGCAAAGCTCTCCATTTTCTCCCAATTTCTTTCCTTCTCTTTCAGCTCTTTCCTTCTCTCAAGTGTTTTTCTCATGAGAAAGAACACCACATGTATCCTCTCTTTCTCTTTTCTTTCACATTCATTTCTCTTCCTCTACCATCAACTAGTTTTCTCTTCTCTTTTCTTCTCTCTTTCGCAAGCTACCATCGTGACTAGAAGCCCTTTGATCTCTCAGCTAGCTGATTCATCATTCTTCTCAACTCTTAACACCTCTTAGAAAGCTTACTACTACCTATAATGTCTCTTCTTGCAGCCCTTGTTTGACACCCCTCTATTGTCTCACTACCCCTCTGCATCTCTCTGATCTACCTAACTGTTGAAATCCATGGACATCATGTGTATGAGCAAGGTGATTAATGTTAATCCTATATTAATTAAACATGATTAGAGTGGATTAATCTAAGGTGGGTGTAATCCAAGTGTACTCATGTTGATGAGTAAGTGCAATAGACTCAAGTACAATTAGTTTATAAGATTAAGACTTATACTCATAGAGAGGCTTGAGATGTGTGCAAGTGATATGATTTCATTGCTTGAAATGGCTCCCTTTTACATGATGAGGTACACCCTGGGCTTGTATAACAATGTGGGATAAATCCCTTTGCTCATGTGGCTGCATGCTATGCTTTGCACTTTCTTGGCTTACTCAACTCACTCCCTACCGCTTCCTTGTGCTCTTTGGCACCACATTTCTCAACACCCCCTTGGTGCCAAATCTTTGAGCTAATCAAGGTGGTTGGATGCGAGGTTTTACAACATATTTTCACCCCCCCTTGATGGTGACTTAACCTATCTTTGAGGCCTAGAGGTTATCTCTAAGAGAGTGAGGTCCGCCCCTTGATAGAGACTTGACCTATCTTTGAGGTCTAGATGTCTCTTCTAAGTGTAGGGTTACAATAATCATTACCCCATGGGTGCTTAACTGGCTACTCTTAGGTGGTCGGGTAGATACACACAACAATTGATTTTTGGCCTACTCATTTGGTGGCGCCTTTACAACATATGATTTAGGTTAGGGTAGTGGTTGGTAGCTTGATGTTGCTTAGTGTGTCTACTGGCTCGAGATCTCCTTGCTTTTTCTTGATAAAGATCCATTGTTGCTTCCTTTGTTCTTCATGTCTATGTCCTTACCTTCTTCACTTTGTTGATTTCTTCTTGGCTCTTAGCCTTTGCTCTTTGGCTTTACTCTTGGCTCTTTGACAACTTCTTTGGTATGGACGTCATTCTTCTTGTTGCCACTTGATGGTTGGTTCTTGATTTCCTTATGTGTCTTTGATGCATTTAGTGTGGATGACATGCTGTATGCTATGGTCATCTCATGATAGTGTTTAATGCACCTTTGCTTATGCACACTTGTGTGTACCCATTCATGCTAATGAGATAATTTGCCCGTGTGTGTATGTCCCTTCCCCAATGAGCCTTCCAATGATATTTTTCATGCTTGATGTTATGTGAGAAGGTCTTACCATGAGATTTGTCTAGCTTCAATGGTAGTGTTTAGTCTCTTACAACTTGGCAAGTTTGGATGCTTTAAACAAGATGAAATGTAAGTTGTGCGTGGGCTTCCAAATTCTAATTTTTGCTTCTAGAGCTTCTTGATGGTAGCCCCAATGAAAAACTAGTGCTTTTGATGTGTAAACATGCTAAATGCAACTTTAATTGCTCAATTGTACCCTCAATGCATTCAATTTATTACTAACGACCCTTTAATGAATGATTAACGCTAAAAAAAGTGAGTAGCAAGGTTGAGCTTGGAGGATTAAATTGGGCATGTGAAAGCGACCATTGAGGGGGATTTTTGCATGAGGGTGTCTCCCTATATGAGAGCAAGAGCCTTATAAAAAAATAACTCAAATCTTCAAAAAAAAAAAAACGAGTGAAAATTGTAGATTTTTGCTGCTTGGTTTTTTGCTTGTTGTGGTCACATTTGTGGATAAAATGAGCCAAGATTTCATTTTAGGTAGCCTACACAATTGCTAGCCCTAAAGAGGCTTGGGCTAATTGTAAAAAGATGTAGAGAATTCACCAAAAGATCAGTATGTGCTTTAGCTCCGTTTTCTGGCTGTAGGGTGAGAAACTTGCTAATTCCTCTTAGTTGTAGATTAGCCTAGAGTTGATCAACACTCTCCTAAAAGGGATTGGCTAATCATGCTAAGCGCTTGAAATTTGGGCCACAAAGAGGAAAAATGAGATAAAGTCTCCTAATGATATGATTAGTGATGAATAATACTAGAGAACACTAATGGATCAAGAGGGAGAACACTAATTAGTGAAGAATAATACTAGAGAACACTAATGAGCGGATCAAGAGGGAGATGGGTGGATCCGATACCATGTTGAAATCCATGGACATCATGTGTTTTTTCCATCTCTATGCTAAAAACTCTTTACACAATGGCCCCCCCTTGCTAGTAGAAAACCAAAAACCATCATTACACCCATGTGCTCGAGAAAACTATAAGTTCACGCGATCGTTGGCTTCTTGCTTGAGATTCACATCATTTTAGTGTGATTATTAAAATTTTAAGATTTTTTTATTTATTTCATTTTTTATGTTTATCTTTTTTAATCTATTCTCTAGATATATTCTCCACAAATATGTTAGGCCGCTACGATGCTTGTCAAGGACTTTTGGAGGCACTACATGTATTTATTGGGGAGCTCTTGTATGCATGGTCGTATCTGTGACAACAACCTCATAATTCAAAGCTTTTGATGTAGGCTAGATGTTGCCATCCATAATTCAAAGCTTTTGATGTAGGCTATATGTTGCCATCCAAGTCCATGAAGTTTACCTATGGCTCATGGAGAACTAATTTAGATGGCACATCCTTAATAACGCCACCAATTGAAAGCTTCCAATGTAAGCTATATGTGGAAATCCTTGCCTCTCTCATAGGCGAAAGAAAATCCAATGGCTAGTAATGTCTTACAACCCCCTCGTGCCCTCTCAATCAAGCATGGATAGGGTCAAGTAGATGTACTTAATCTTGGTTATCCAAGTTGTATGCATTGTGGATTTGTAATATTCATGTTGTACACAATAATTTTTATGGTCCAAGTTTCCTATGCAATTTGAGTATTTCTACAAATCCAAGTTTTGTACTTGAACATTTTTTTTGGTGATTTTGATTTTGTATGTGATAAGTTTATTTACTATCCAAGTTTTGTGCTTGTTTGATAAGTTTTGTATGTGGTAAGTTATCTTAGTTTTCCAAGTTTTAAACTTAAAATAGGGTTAACAACCTCAATTGTCATTTCTAAAGGTTTGGTGTACTTTATAAATAACTATATAAGACATTACCTTTATAATAGTTTCATTTTAATCCTTCATAAGTTGATAGGTTATTTTACAACTTTCCTCTTAGGAGCTCAGTTCATTGCCTAGATCACCACAAACCCTTCCTCTTTCAATAGTTTCTTCAAACACTAAATCTTAGTAGTAGTAGAGAGAGAGAGCTTGTTGAAAAGTGCAATGTAAAATGAATGGGTTATTTGGTTGAGTGTGTGAAAGCACCCTAGAGGTGCAAGATATTGTGGTAAGATAAGAATGCCACATAAGATGTGTGAATGGTGAAAGTCACATAAAAGAATATGGAAAAGGGAGTGCCACACATGACATGATGATGTGTAAAGTGGGATAATGCTAGAAGGCCTATATCATTGTATGGTTCATTGTGAATGCAATAGAGATCTTGTGTTGAATGTTCGATCTCTCTCTCTCTCTCTCTAGTCATGGGATTTTTAGTGTGGTTTAATCCACCTTAATCTTATGCTTAATCTTGTGTCTATCACCATGATCAATCCCATATTAGGGATTTTAACATGGTATCAAAGCTAGGATGGGCTCTTGGTCATGGTAAATATCTATGTATAGTTTTCTTGTTTATGAGGTTATTTGATTAAGCATTATTTTTATTTTATTATGAAAAAATTTAGCACACTCATTGTCATTAGTATTGCATTTGGCGAGAGATTATGTTGGTAATTAGAGAGATAATGAAGTTGATATGGAAGCTGAAAATGGAGATTTCAGAAATATGAAGACTATGAAGTCTTCATCAACATCAAAGAAGCTACTCAAGAGAGTTGCAAATGGGTTTTGCAACATGGAGAGTCTGTTCATAATCAAAGAAGCTAAAATCAAGATTTTCAGCAAGTATGAAGGCTATGGAGTCTTCGATGTCAACAAGGAAGCTACCAAGGAGATAAATGTGTCTCAAGAAGGTTGGTTTTGTGATTTTTGCCTCATGAAATTTTAAAGAAGGCTTGTTGGTCTATGGGATGAGAGGATCTCATGGTTCTTTGCACTTGGGCAAAGAGAATAAGAGGGGCAATGCTTGTCTAAGAAGGGACAAGTGGTTATGGGATTGGAAGAAGTCCATGGTTGAGCACATTGGAAAGGAAAGATGCTCATTGTTGGTATGCTCATGAAGTATGGACAATGTTGGGTGAAAGAAATTGGGGCTTTCACAAGGTTTTCACTTGTGGTTTCTTGAGAGAAACCAAAATGGAGAAGCACCCTTTTAGAGTGGAGCATCCAAGCAAGAGAGCATGTGAGTTTTTGGGACTCATCAAGGAGCTCATTGTAGCCATAATGATGGATATTCGAACCTTAAAGGTAGGGTTGTAGAGGCAAAGCTTATTGCAGCAACAAGAAGGGGGGAACTATTGTGCCAACCTCAATGTGAGATGGCTAGTGGAAGTCACTAGAGGTGAGACAAGCTTTCAATTGAATACATGGTCTCGTAGAGTGCTCTATTGGCAAGATTTTCCAAACATGGGTGAAATGAGGAGGCACTCTACTATTTTGAAGAAGGCAATACAACAGTTGAGCCAAGTTGCAAGAGAGAAGAACAAGGAAGGCAGAAGACATTATAGCATTAGAGGACAAGCTCAGTTGGAGAAACATTGGAAAATTGTTATGAAAAGTAGCTATGGAGGGATATTGATGAAAAAGAAGTGCTACGAGAGAAGCCGATACAACATAAAATAAGCTCACAAATCAAAGAAGGAAATAAAAGACATGGAGGCCAACAAAATCAAAGCGACTGGAGTGAGGCAAAAGCTGTATGACGGTGGCTAGGAGCAGTCGTAGAAGAGAGTGACGTGATAGATGTAGATGGTTGTTGAGTACGTGCGAAGGAAGGCTGCGGCTACTACAAGATACCGTAAATCAAGGAAGAGCTAGAAGTAATGGCTATGGTAGTAGAGCCACGTGTTGTTTTTTGGAGAAGACAAGGAAAATCTTGGAGATTGAAGGTCGCCATCATGGGAGCTATCTAAGATTCCTCCCTCCAGCTTTTTAGATGTAAAGGTGTAAAAACCTCTCCTTCTCTATTCTTGTTATTATTCCCCTCTCTGAAATAGAAGAAAGATCTTGTGTCACCCTGTTTTGGCCTAGAGAGAGAAAAAGTCTAGAGAGAGATAATCCTAAATTATAATATATTTGGATATAAAAATCCTCCTAGTGTCTAAAATGGATTCCCCTGAAATAGAAATTCAAAAAGAACTTTCCAATATGCATTTGGAATTAATTGAAAATATGTATAAAGGACCTTAGCCTAAGGGTCTACATTTTTAGAAATTTTTGGATTATGGTACAATTAAGGTTTCAATGGGCCAATTGGATTAATCCAAGTGTTGGGATGAGATAAATCCAAAGAATAAAAGAAAATACCCAAAAATGAGTAAATGCTCACATAAGATGAAGAGTTGACTGAGTACAAGGTTTATTAGTTAAAAACTATGAGATATTTTGGAATAACGATGCATTTTTGACACCTTGGGAGGAGAGGACTCTTGAGGTAGGCACCTAATTCATACATGTGGATGAGTTTTTAATTCAAAAAAATTGTGATATTTTTCTCTCCTCTCTTGGATCAAACCAAATAAAAAAGGGAGCCAAACTTATCCAAATCTTGTCCAAATTGAGTCAAACTGAACCTGGAAAATTCTAGAACCCAATTGGACTTGGTTAGTGGCCTCCCTCACCTATAAATAGATCCTTAGTCTTTTGTAAAAAAATCTATGAACTATACCATGCCAGCATTACATTAAAATAATGATATTTTCTATTATCCCTTTAAAATCCTCTAGTTTTGGAGAGATTGGAGCTTCTCTCTCTCTTCAACAATCCCTGGAGATTTCTTTTCAACATACTAAATCAATTGATTGGTTGGGGGCTTTCTTCTAAGATAAAGAAGCAAGCCAAACCTAAAGGTAAGAAGAACTTTATGGTTTTTGATTATATTCTCAATGATTTCACTTCTCAACCCCTCTCAAGCTTGAGAAGTTTCAAATCAATTGTTTTCAATGCAAATCAAGCTTTCTATAAGAATTCTAATGATTGATCACAAAAAAAGTTAATCTTTATTCTTAATTAGGATGCTTTTTTTTTATATATCTCTCTCTCTCAAAAAATAGTCATTCCTATGACTAATTCTTAAGCAAATGAATGCTTCTCATTGATAAATTCTTCATTCAAAATCAATCTCTAAGCTTGTTAAGCTAGAGGTTAAGAAAATAGATTTTTATGCTTTTATGTTAATAAAATTATGGTAAATTTACGATTTGATTCCATAAATTGGATTTAAGTTCAAAGATAGTTCTTATATCATAATTGTATTACAAAGTCTTATTCTTTCTAGAAATATTAAAAATGATTAGTAATAGCAACGAAATTATTGTAAATTTTTTAGAAATTAATACATAGCTCATTTTCATGCATAATGTGAAAAGAGGACTTCCTACCATATTCTAGGATTGGTCATCCTATGCTAAAAGAATGATTTTCATCACATTCATGGTGGAAAACTAATTTTTAGTGTTTATGCATAAATAATTAATTAAAGAAAGGAGAAATTTTTGGTAATTTTATTTTTATAAAAAAAGTGAAATTCCCATGATAGTGGAGATCCATGTAATTTAATGGAAAAAGAGAAATTTTGGTATATTAAAATAATGAATATTTGTATTTAAAGAGGAATTTTAGATAAATTTATTTTATGTATGAGAAAATTTAAATGATAAAAGAGGAATTCCCATTTCAATCATTTAAATGGTTAAAGTGAAATTCTTGGCATATTTGAATTAATGGATATTTTTATTTAAATATAAAGAGAAATTTTAGATAAATTCATTTTATGCATGAGAAATTTTTAAATGATAAAAGAGGAATTCCCATGACATTTGAAATTCAATCATTTAAATGGTAAAAGTGAAATTTTTGACATATTTGAAATAATGGATATTTTTTTAAAAGAAAAGAGAAATTTTAGATACATTTATTTTATGATAAAAGAGAAATTTCCATGAAATTTAGAATTCAATCAATTAAATGCAAAAATAGGAATTCCCATGATATTTGAGATCCAAGAAATTAAATGAAAAAAGAGGAATTTTTAGCATAATTCAAATTATGAGTATTTATCAAAAGTGAAATTTTGAGCATTATTAATTTTATTGGGAAATATGGGTAGAATTGATTTTTGTAAATCCCATGAATCTTTTACTCAAAAGAAGAATATTGAATATCTTTCACTTGAGGAATTTGAGAAAGAATATGAAAATATCCATCGAGAAAAAGTACCTTTAACTAGGCCAAGCAATTGGCAGAAATTTAGAAAAAGTCCCATCATCGGTATCGAAGTTAAAAAGCTACTAAATGTGAATGGATGTGATAAGATGTGAATGGATGTGATAGGATGAGAATGTGATGTAAATGGAGGTGGATGTGAAGAGATGTGGATGGGATGTGATGTGATGTAAATGGATGTGGATGTGAAGAGATGTGGATGGGATGTGATGTGATGTAAATGGATGTGGATGTGGATGTGGATGTGCATGAGATGTGATGTGATGTAAACGAATGTGGATGTGAATGTAATGAGATGAGATTGAGATGTGATGATATGTGAAAGGATGTGATGTGATGTAAATGGATGAGGATGAGATATGGACGTGATGTAATGTGGATGGGATGTATGTGATGTGATGTGATGTGGATGTAATAAATAAGATGGATGTGAATGGATGTAATAAATGAGATGGATGTGAATGGATGCGATGAAATGTGAATGGATGACATGTGATGTGAATGGATGTGAATGTGATGTGATGTAAATAGATGTGAATGGATGAGATGTGATGATGTGAATGGATGTGATGTGATGTGAAATGGATGTGATATGATGTGATGTGAATTGGGATAGATGTGAATGGATGAGATGTGATATGATGTGATGTGAATCGGGATAGATGTGAATGGATGAGATGTGATGTGAATGGATGTGACTGGATGTGAATCAGGATAGATGTGAATGGATGAGATGCAATGTGAATGGATGTGTTGTGATGTGATATGGATATGGGTAGATGTGAATGGATGAGATGTAATATGATGTGACTAGATGAGAATGGATGATGAAGACGACCGGAATACATATGATTGGATGTGGATTAAGCAATGTGAATTGATGTAGAAGAATGTGGAATATCGAGAAATGCTGTGGAACAATGTGGAAAGATGAGAGTTCGTTAGAAACTGTATTTATGACCTATTTTTAAATGATTGTTTTATGTCAAGAATGCTGGGGAAGCATTTTGACCATCTTGTGAATGAGGTCGTGCACACCTAAGTGATCAAGTTGCAATAGCTGACGGAGAGTCAACGGAGGACATCTTGCGTTGCAAGGTCGATCGAGGTCTTGACCAGCCTCGATTTCCGGTACGATCTATGAGGGACCAAGGAAGCAGCCTATGAGTGAAGCACTAGGTGACCTGCAAAGAAGCCTAGAGGGTGCTGACCACACGGTGCTCGGGCTCTGGGTCACCGAAGATACCCACACGTGCGTTGAGGAAGAAAATGGAACAAGGAGTTAGAGCTGTTTTATGAACTCGGGCATGGATCTGGTTGATTGTCCTTGCTGGTCCTCAACGGATGAGTCCATGGCTCTTTGATATGGATCTGTTGGTTGATCTTGCTGATCTTCAATGGGGAGTCCATCTAGATTTTTATAATAAGTGAATATATTTCCAGGTACTATTAGCTACTAGAAACTATTGAAAAGACCCCTGAGTGAATAGGTGGTGAGCGTTCTCGTTGTTGCCATGATGCCATAGGTACACCGATGAAAGAATGATTGGAAATTAGAATTCAACCTAGATATTTTGGAGGATTATGATCAATGATACTATGGTTTCATTAAAAGATTTTTTTAAAGACAGCTGAATCTGTGAAACACGCAATTTCATTAAAAGATTGTTTCACAGCTGAATCTGTGAAACATGCAATTTCATATTGGGTGTGTAAGTGGTGTGACTATCTTGAAGTTTGCTTGAAGTGCCGGCTAGGGGGCCTGGGAACTCTTTTCCCTGGTACCTGGGGCAAAACATAACCAAATTCCTAAATGGATCCTATCACTACAGTGGTTGGGTGGCGGTTAGCTAACCCATGGGACTGGATGGGGTGAGGGGATTCCTAAAATGAGACTCAATTTTGTTACAATACGATAGATGAATTAAATCCCAGATAGTCTTTGTTCTATGTAAAAGAATCAACAACTGTGCCTCTCGATGAGGAAAAAAGCGTTGGTCTCTATGATCCAAGTGCAAGTCTCTTCCTTGATCTGATCATGTGACTTATGGGTTCGGTTGGATTAGTTTGGTTAGATAAGGCAGTTGACCGCGTTAGAATAAAAATATCCTGGAGGAATCGCCCGTGCTTTCTGGGCGAGGGAAGTTTTTCCGGGTTCGGTTTTTGGAAGAATCGCTGGATTAGTCTCTTGTCCGGATATCCGTGGGGGGCGAGGCCCCGAGTGAGAGGCTTTGACCTACGCAAGAAGTGCTACTTTCGCTGTTAGCACACCCCCGATTTTGTTGCGCGGAGGGGGCATGGATCTTTCAACTGGTATCAGAGCGAATTTGGCTAAAGTGGATCAATCAAGAAGTAAGAAATGTCAAAACTTTATGAAGTACCAATAAAAGATTGTAATTGTGTGATGAAATTCATACAAATTGATATTCAAAATAAAATTTCATAAATTGGTAATTAGGTCTTCAGATGGAAGTACCGCAATTGTATGGAATCCCTGACTTGCTTGAGGCCTACATATGATGGTATTTACCTTATAATTCCAAGGACTGTGACTACTTGTATATACCATGGGTGTATAACTGTAGCTCTTTTACTGACAATATATATGAGCAAATCTAAGACCTTGAAATTATAAGCAAAAATGCTATCCAAATGATGAATTCGAATGCTGGTTGATATGATTTTAGAATTCTGGTTGAGAATTGATGAGTTGATTTGGATTCTCATTGAACATAATTCCTGAACTCTGGTTGAAAGGAGATAAGTTGAACAAAGCCACAATGAGGATGAATGGGACAAATCCCAGTGATGATATTGGTAACTGGAATGACGATTATGACTTCAATCACTATGAGATTAGTGGATTGTGCTGACAGATTGCTAATGTTAACCTTTGACCAAGTGGATCTAATTAAGGGATGACAAATTAAGAGCTTGCATAACTGAAATTCCCATGGAGGAATGATCAGATGGAATTTTCAGTCTGATGGACCATTACTGAGGATTTCACCAAGGCCTTCGATGTGCCCGCCGACGCTAACACCATCATCTTTCAAAAGATTTCTGAAGCCAGCACCATCATCTTTCAAAAGATTTCTAGCTCCAGAAGGTGATTCCAACCTCCCACCACCTAAGAGACAACAAGGTCAAAAGCTCAGGATATGGAAAGTTCTAGAATGGAAGAAAGGTCCTTTTCCTAGAACTCAATCCCTTGGAATTTAATTTCAGAAGTTCCACCCTTGAACAAGGAAGTGAAATGTTATAACTGTCAAGCATTTGGACATCGCAGTATGGATTGCCCAACTCCTTTTGGATCAAGGTTTTCGGGGCGGGGAAATCAGGGACCAAGATTGCAGACTCCAGCTCCTTCCTTCTAGAGTAATCAGGTTCCTTTCCACCAAAATCAGGGAAATCCTAGAGGTAGGCCCTCTAACCAATCCTCAGTTTCAATCCAAAGTAATGTAAGACCTCCCCCTCAGAATAGGGGAAGTCAAAGAGAGATGTTTCCAAATCGGCCGTCCACTTCCAAGGCACTAACACTGGAAGTGGTTGAAGAAGAAGAAGATGGAAGAGATTATACTCCACCTACGAGATGAGGACATCTCGCGTTTTTTAAGTGGGGTAGGATATAAGATTTCTCCCTCCAGCTTTTGAGGTGTAAAGGTGTAGAAACTTCCCCTTCTGTTCTTGTAATTATTTCTCCCTCTGAAATAGAAGAAAGATCTTGTTTTACCCGGTTTTAGCCTAGAGAGAGAAAAAAAGTCTAGAGAGAAATAATCCTAAATTAAGATATATTTGGATATAAAAATCCTCCTAGTGTCTAAAATGGATTCCTTTGAAACAGAAATTCAAAAAGAACTTTCCAATGTGCATTTGGAATTAATTGAAAATGTGTATAAAGGACCTTAGTAGTGTAAGGGTCTACATTTTCAGAAATTTTTGGATTATGGTCCAATTAAGGTTCCAATGGTGGATTAATCCAAGTGTTGGGATGAGATAAATCCAAAGAATAAAAGAAAATACCCAAAAATGAGTAAATGCTCACATAAGATGAAGAGTTGACTGAGTACAAGGTTTATTAGTTAAAAACTATGAGATATTACTAAAAAATGAGATATTTTAGAATAATGATGTATTTTTGACACCTTGGTAATGAGAGGAGGACTCTTGAGGTAGGTGCCTAATTCACACATGTGGATGAGTTTTTAATTCAAAAAAATTATGATATTTTTATCTCTCCTCTCTCTTGGATCAAACCAAATAAAAAAGGGAGCCAAATTGATCCAAATCTTGTCCAAATTGACTCAAACTGAACTTGGAAAATTCTAGAACGCAATTGGACTTGGTTAGTGGCCTCCCTCACTTATAAATAGATCCTTAGTCTTTTGTTAAAAAAATATGTGAACTATACCATGCCAGTATTACATTAAAATAATGATATTTTCTATTATCCCTTAAAAATCCTCTACTTTTGGAGAGATTGGAGCTTCTCTCTCTCTCTCTTTAGCAATCCTTGGAGCTTTCTTCTCAACATACTAAACCAATTGATTGGTTGGGGGCTTCCTTCTAAGATAAAGAAGAAAGCCAAACCTAAAGGTAAGAAGAATTTCATGGTTTTTGATTATATTCTCAATGATTTCACTTCTCAACCCCTCTCAAGCTTGAGAAGTTTCAAATTAATTGTTTTCAATGCAAATCAAGCTTTCTATAAGAATTCTAATGATTGATCACCAAAAAAGTTAATCTTTATGCTTAATTAGGATGCTTTTTATGTATATCTCTCTCTCTCCCAAAAGAATAGTCATTCCTATGATTAATTCTAAAGCAAATGAATGCTTCTCATTGTTGATAAATTCTTAATTCAAAATCAATCTCTAAGCTTGTTAAGCTAGAGGTTAAGAAAATGGCTTTTTATGCTTTTATGTTAATAAAATTATGGTAAATTTATGATTTGATTCCATAAATTGGATTTAAGTTCAAAGATAGTTCTTCTATCATAATTGTATTACAAAGTCTTATTCTTTCTAGAAATATTAAAAATTATTAGTAACAACGAAGCTATGGCAAAACTTTTAGAAATTAATACATAGCTCATTTTTATGCATAATGTGAAAAAAGGAATTCCCACCATATTCTAGGATTGGTCATCCTATGCTAAAAGAATGATTTTAATCACATTCATGGAAAACTAATTTTTAGTGTTTATGCATAAATAATTAATTAAAGAAAAGAGAAAATTTTGGTAATTTTATTTTTATGCAAAAAGTGGAATTCCCATGATAATGGAGATCCACGTAATTAAATGGAAAAAGAGAAATTTTGGTATATTAAAATAATGAATATTTTTATTAAAGAGAAATTTTAGATAAATTTATTTTATGTATGAGATCGTTTGTGTATTCTAAAAGTGTTATTTTCATTCTAAGCATAGAAAAATGCATAGTAAAAATATTTTTATTATAAAAGTGTTATTTTCATTAAAATTAAATTCTATGCATAGAAAGATGCATATTGATTATTTTTATTATTATAAAAGAGTGATTTTCATTAGATTTAAATTCTATGCATAGAAAGATGCATATTGGTTATTTTTTAATTATAAAAGAGTGATTTTCATTAGATTTAAATTCTATGCATAGAAAGATGCATATTGGATATTTTTTTATTATAAAAGTGTTACTCTAACCAATATTGATTTTTATGCATAAATAGATGCATAAAAGAAATTTTTTATTATAAAAGTGTTACCTTCATGAATATTGATTTTTATGCATAAATAGATGCATAAAAGAAATTTTTTTATTATAAAAGTGTTACTTTCATGAATATTGATTTTTTTTTTGCATAAATAGATGCATAAAAGAATTTTTATTATAAAAGTGTTACTTTCATCAATATTGATTTTTATGCATAAATAGATGCATAAAAGAATTTTTTTTATAAAAGTGTTACTTTCATCAATATTGATTTTTATGCATAAATAGATGCATAAAAGGATTTTTTATTATAAAAGTTTTACTTTCATCAATATTGATTCTTATGCATAAATATCTAGATGCATAAAAGATTTTTTTAATATAAAAGTGTTACTTTCATCAATATTCATTTTTATGCATAAATAGATGCATAAAAGAATTTTTTTATTATAAAAGTGTTACTTTCATCAATATTGATTTTTATGCATAAATAGATGCATAAAAGAATTTTTTAAATTATAAAAGTGTAACTTTCATCAATTTTGATTTTTATGCATAAAAGAATTTTTTTCAATTATAAAAGTATTACTTTTATCAATATTGATTTTTATGCATAAATAGATGCATAAAAGAAAGTTTTTAATTATAAAAGTGTTACTTTCATCGAAATGGATTTCTATGCATAAATAGATGCATAAAAGATTCTTTTATTATAAAAGTGTTAGTTTCATCAAAATTGATTTTTATGCATAAAAGGATTTTCTTTTATATAAAAGTGTTATTTCCATAGAAGTTGGATTTTATGCATAAATAGATGCATACATAATTTTTTTAAAATATCAAAATGAGAGTTCTCTTCAATCATTGTT
The DNA here is from genome assembly GCF_041138505.1 of Cibotium barometz. Taxonomy (NCBI): domain Eukaryota; kingdom Viridiplantae; phylum Streptophyta; class Polypodiopsida; order Cyatheales; family Cibotiaceae; genus Cibotium; species Cibotium barometz. The sequence goes on along the minus strand of NC_141049.1, from coordinate 33,213,995 downwards.
TAAATCCCATGAATATTGGTAAATGAATAAGTAAATAAGAAAATTCTACTGCTTTATATTCTCTAGGATGGTAATGAGAAAATTCAGATCTATCGAAAATGGAATTTTAGATAAATGATTTATTTATTCCTCATAGGAATACGTGTTTAGTTTTGAATTCAGTTGAGCAAAATACTCAATGAATGAAATTCAGTAAAGTAGTAATTAAAATATTACCCTTCGAGAAAGATAGTTCAGGGAGAACCTTTCCAGACTTGAACCCTAAATTAGACTATGACCACGACTTAATCTCCTTCGTCAGTTTCAAGAAAAGACGATGTGACCAGTTTAGGAAAATTCAATCAAATCACCCACTGAATCTGAAATTAAATTGAGACCTTTGATTTTGATCTGAGGATCAAGATTACACAATTCGAGGAATTCTGCTTGTTGGGAATCCATACCTGTGATCTAGAAGTCTTGGGATACGGAATTAAGATATACTCATTGTATTCAAAAGAAAATCAAAACTAAAAACTTGCATAGAAACCATGTTTTCTTAAAGGATTATCTTACGCCAGAATGCTGGAGGGAGCACTTGGTATATGTGTTTTTCTAAGGTAAGTTCGGTTGCAAGAGCTGGCGGCGGGGAGTGTTCAAAGGACGGCTCACGTGGCAAAAACTTGCCCAGGTCTTGACCAGCCTAGGTATGGTGAAAAATGGTGTGCTTTTGGTACGATGGGCGAGGGCCGACGAAGCGGTCCCTGAGTGAAGTGCCAGGACACCTAAGGAGGATCTTGGAGTGTCCTGACCAGGCGATGCATGGGCTCGCGGTGCTCAGGACACCCATGCGTATGTCGTGGAAGATATATATATGTATGATGATGAGAAAATTATTGTAATCTATTACTGGATCTCGTTGTTGACCTACTGGTCTCAACGAAGAGTCTAGAGTGATACTGTTTTGTGAGAAACAAGGATTGAATGGAAATTTTGAGTTATCACATCTGTAACCAATAATTGTTTGTCAATGGATTGTTTTAAAAGTTAAAGTTTAAAGAGGAGTGTGTGCATATCTGTTTCTAAAGCAAAAGTAAAAGTTAAAGTTTAAAGAGGAGTGTGTGCATATCTGTTTTCTAAAGCAAAAGTTAAGAAAGGCATTCAATTATGGGTGGGTGAGTACTTGTCTGGTTTTACGAATTCCAGTGGTATGGCGGTGGCTAACCCATGGGCTCGAGATGGGGTTAGGCTGTAATCAGTAGAGTTTTAATAATAAAATTGATCAATAGGAATACGCTTAGAACTCGAGTAGTTAATTAAAAGCCTGAAGACTTCTCTGATGTGAATAGATCAATGGCTGTGCCTGATTCAATTAGGAAAAAAGCATTGATTCCTTCAAGTTAAGTCTGTAATAGTTTTCCTTCTATCTGATTTAATCAGATGAAGGCTAGTTCAGTATCTTGACCTCGTTAGAGAAATTTGTTAAGAGCTGACCTTTATTAGATGAAGGTCAATTCAGTATCTTGACCTTGTTAGAGAAATTTGTTAAGAAAATAAAAATGGTGGAATCGTGCTCGTTTTTCAGGCAGGGGAAACTTTTTCGGTTTTGGTTTTCGGAATGACCACCAGCTTAGTCTTGTGCCCGAATAGTCGAGGGCGAGGCCCCGATGAGAAACCCTGCCCCGCGCTAGAGGAAGCTACTTTTGCTGCTACCATCCGGGAATCCGGTGCGTAGAGAGGGCAGTGGGATCTCACAGTTGGAATGGTGAGTACTTGTCTGCTTCTACCAATTCTAGTGGTTGGGCGGTGGCTAACCCATGGGTTGGATGGAGTTAGGCTAGAATTAGTAGAGTTTTAATAATAAAATTGATCAATAGGAATACGCTTAGAACTCAAGTAGTTAATTAAAAGCTTGAAGACTTCTCTGATGAATAGATCAACGGCTGTGTGTGATTCAATTAGGAAAAAAACATTGATTCCTTCAAGTTAAGTCTGTAATAGTTTCCCTTCTATCAGATTTAATGAGATGAAGGTTAGTTCAGTATCTTGACCTCGTTAGAGAAATTCGTTAAGAAAATAAAAATGGTGGAATTGTCCCCGTTTTCTGGGCAGGGAAAATTTTCTCGGTTTCGGTTTTCGAAATGACCACCAGCTTAGTCTCGTGCCCGGACATTCGAGGGCGAGGCCCCGACTGAGAAACCCTACCCTGCGCTAGAGGAAGCTACTTCCGCTGCTACCATCCGGGAATCTGATGCGCAGAGGGGGCAGTGGGATCTCACAGTTAGTATCAGATAAATTTACGTAACAACAGCAAAAATTGCTTAAATTTTTAAAGTAAATCTGGGAAATAATGTTTTCACTTGCTAATATTATGTTGAATGAACTTCAAAAAGTGAAAACTCATAAATTGAATTGGAAATTTATAGATGGATACTCCAAATCTATCTGGCATTCCTGAAATCTCCCAGAGTCAGGATATGATAGCCTTTGCATTCGAGCACCTCATCAACTTTGCTACGACCCAAGTAAGTAGAGTGAGACTTGCACGTCATTTTGAGAGTCTTTACTTTCTTGATCCTCTTGAGCGATGTCGGTATATGTGGTTCTGTGGAGGACGATGTATTAATGTTAGTACCAGTCAGCGTGAGAGGCTCAGGCAAAATATTTCCTTAGCCATGATTTTGATAAGGCTAGGGCTTGTTCAGCATGTGCAACTCTTTGATCATTCACCCAGGAACTTCAGAATTTCATGCCAAATTTTTAGGCTTCTTAGCCGCTTTATCCCTAGAAGTAGAATTACTGCACCTCTTTCTGTAATGAATCGTGTGTACCGTGGCATGTCTCCTTTACAATTTCGCTTCTTTATGCGTATATGATTGAGGCATTGATTTTGGGAGCCGTGATGCTCTATGTATATATCGAAAACTTTGATAATAAACGATGTTTTACAAAAAAATTCCAAATTGTTTTCATGATTGTGAATGGTTAATAAAATTATCAAAGTAAGTCTTGTTTCATGAAGTATGATGAAATAATTATATGTTTAAAGAATAAATCGTAAAAATTAAATAATCATAAATTTGTTTGTCAAAGTTAAGTTGACGAAAATCTCGTTTTGTTAGAGTCATGAGGCGTGCGGCCCGTGCAAGGCAACCGGATCCTCTAACCGATGACGAAAAGTTAGATCCGGATGTTCGAAAAGCCCTGCACAGATCCCAACCTGGTCCCTTCAAGGGTGAAGGGGAGCAGTTAGGTGAAGTAGTGGAAAAGTGGATTGAGGCAATGGAGGAATACTTTGATGTAACTGGCTATAATGAGAGAAGCAAGATGGCTCTCGTGCCAGGTTAAAGATTGTGGAAAAGGCCAGGGTCACTTGGAGAAACCACTCTGAGACTAACCATCTCGATCGGAATACCCAGACTTGGATTGATCTTAAAGCTTACCTCAGAAAGAGGTTTTGTCCTCTGGGCTTCCTTGAAACTAAAATGAATGAGTTCTTGGAACTAAAGCAGGATAGCCGGACAATTGAAGAGTACCATCAGGCTTTTGCCCTTCTCCTTAAATATTCCCCGCAATTGGATGAAGAGCAGCTGATGGCCAAATTCATTCGAGGAATGAACGAACCATTGGACACCTTAGTGAAGAATGCCAAACTTGTCTCAATGGCCGAAGCAGTAAGAATGGCAAAAAACTTTGCCAAAGCCTTTGTGGTTAAGGTCCCGTTAAAGCCTGCACACCATCTATTTTTAAAAGATTCCAAACCCCGGGAAGTACTTCAAACTTTCCTCCCCCAAAGAGACAGCAAGGCCCAAATCAGAATCAGGATACTGGGAGATTCAAAAGTGAAGGAAGACCCTTCCCACAGAACACTTTCTCAGGAGCCCCACCTCTTTCAAGGATTCAGAGGGATGAGCTCAGAAGTGAGAACTAGTGTTTTGGATGTCAGAATTTTGGTCACCACCTAAAATATTGCCACCACCTAAAAGATTGCCCGACTCCTGCCATGTCAAGGGGGTAGGGAAGTCAAGGACCGAGAGTGCAGAGACTAGCCCCTTCCTATCAGTCAAATCAAGGTCCACCATCTTGTCAAAATCAAGGCAATCCCAGGAGAACTCCAGCTAAGCCATCTGCCTCTGCTAAGCCATCTGCCTCTGTCCAGAGTAGCCTCAGAACTCCTTCCCAGAACTGGGGCAACCAAAGAGAAAGACTTTCACCTCAGACTGCAGCAGCTAGAGCAGTCACAATAGTAGAAGTAGTGGAAGAGGAAAGAGGACAGATTTATGCAGCAATTGAAAACCAAGGGCCAAATCGCCAATTCTTCGTCATCCATACTCCAGCTGAGTATCAGGGTAAGCCTTTTAAGCTTTTGATTGATTCAGGCAGTACTCATTCTTTCATTTCCCCAGGATGCTTGCATAAGCTAGTCTTAGAACACAGAAATCAGGGAAACCTAGACAAGTTGAATTGGCCAGTGGGAAGATTCTTTTCACTCACCTTGAGACAAATCGTATTCAATTCAATCTAGATGGGAATTTTAGTGACTGTCAATTTAGAGTTATACCTTTGGGAGTTTTCGATAGGAATCCTTGGAATGGATTGGCTCCACAAAAATCAAGCTGACACTCACTGTCATAATGGAACCATTTCCTTCCGTGATCTTCATGGAAATAAAGTTCAAGGAACCGGAATTTCAGGATCCCCAAGTCTGCAATTAGTAAAGACTTCTAAGTTACTAAAATGACTTAGAAAGAAGCAGCTCATTTATGTTGTCAAAATGAATCCAGTAGACACAAAGTTAAAAGCTAAAGAACATGAACGGTTGAATTAATATGATGATTTATTCCCAGCAAAATTATCAGAGATGCCTCTAATTCAGGAAGTAGATCATGTGATAGAATTGATCCCCGGAGCTCAGCCACCAGTAGCCCTGCGCACATACAAAATTCCAGTTCCTGAAGCCATCAAACTCAAGGAACAGCTTAGACAGCTGTTAGAGCAAGGGTTTGTAAGACCCAGTGTTTCCCCTTGGGGTACGCCAGTTCTCTTTCAGAAAAAAAAAGATGGAACACTAAGACTTTGTGTGGACTACAGAGGTCTCAAAGGGAGTGCCACATGGCACGATGATGTGTAAAGTGGGATAAGGCTAGAAGGCCTATATCATTGTATGGTTTATTGTGAATGCAATAGAGATCTTGTGTTGAGTGTGTAATATCTATCTATCTATCTCTCTCTCTCTCTCTAGTTATGGAAGTTTTAGTGTGGTTTAATCCACCTTAATCTTATGCTTAATCTTGTGCCTACTATCACCATGATCAATTCCATATTAGGGATTTTAATAGAGCTAACACCAATCTTCTGTGAAAAGATCAATGTGCAACAAACACTCATGTAACCAAAGACAAATTCCAAGAGATCTATCACTACATGGACTACTAGGACAACATTGTAAAGCCCTATTATGCATAGCATTGGATGATACCAACAAGCAATGGGTTCCATTTGAATTTTTAGCTTTATCTTTAATAATGAAAGACCTTCCATCATAAGCACTTGAAGAGATTCATTGACTAACTATTTTCATTGAGTGTCACCCCCTTGATATAGATCAAGCCATGAATCTTGGGATGAGAAATATAGGAGCAAGATTCTCGAGAATCGAGTCTTCCTACTAGAGGGTGAAGTAAAGGGTATCCTCAATAATGAAAGACCTTCCATCATAAGCGATTTAAGAGATTCAATGACCACCTATCTTTCACTAAGTATTGCACCCTTGATATAGATCAAGCCATGAATCTTGGGACAGGAAATATAGGAACATGCTTCTTGAGGATTGAGTCTTCCTACAAGAGGGTGAGACAAAAGGGTGGCATGTCCTAAAAGAAAGTTAAGCCTTAATCAACAACCCACATAGTTCTTAATGTACATATGGTGGACACGTAGGAGCCTATAGAGCCTATAGAGTTGAGTTAACACTTTCCATTTACTATATCAAGAGAAGGATGAATGACATCATGTGTTGGAGGAGGAGAAGGTTTAGAGATTGACATTCTTTCATTGGTTCATAGGAACCAATGGAAGAATATCCTCAGAATATCATATACGTTGGACGAGGAGGAGGTTTATTGTTCACATTAGGCTCTTAAACTTTATCCACCATGTCCACCACCACCAAACGTTCCTCCACGATGATATAGAAGAACAAGACTTTGTCTACACGATCAAAGATTTTAGAGTTCCATATCAAGTCTTTAGGGTCAAATATTTATGGAAGATTTGAGAGTTCCATACCAAGACATCAGGGTCAAATATTTATGGAAGATTTGAGAGTTCCATACCAAGACATCATCTTGCATGCTCTGAAACTTATCATAGTAGCTACTTCATTGATTGATGGTTTCTTGTTTTTATCAAGATCCTCCTATGACACCTGACTATACAAAGTCTCTTCAATTTAATTGCAAGGAGTGCATCAGCAAGAACGGATCAACATATACTTTAGTGATTTAGTGAGGATGTTGTTACTATGGTCAAACAACAACACGTGACCTTCTTTGTTCGTGGATAGCCAAAGTCTCATCTTCTATAAAATAAGTCTCATTTATAGTAATACATAGTGGCTTTGTAACCCTAAAATTTGTTACCTCTTTATTTAAACCATGGTGTTCCACTTCTTGCCACACTGATGTCATGCAACAAACCATCACTTTATCCCTTCTAATGCACTTTGAGGCTACGCCCCATGCCAAACTTCTTCATGAGCTTTTGAGCTTTTTGACCATGGAATGTAAGAGAGGCTTCTTTTTTTCACAATTATAAGCATTTCATCCCACCCAAACACTTGAAGAACCGATTGAGCATCTCATAGAGGGTATTGCTCTTCCTTGTTTCCTCCACCATTCTTGTGCTCATTGTTATTGGATATATCTTCTACAATATCCTCATCCTCGCCCACCCATATGGTAGAAATCTAGGGGTGTGGGTAGCTCTAAAGCTAATGAGTGGGTTTAGTGATGTTGGAAAAGAAGCATTTAAAAAATTGTTGATGGATATACCTTGGGATTCTACTTCTATGGTATCGACATCGTTGCCCACCCAATGTCCATCCCAAGAAGCATATTACCTTGTAAAAAAGACATAAGGGGCTTTTGGAAAACTTGTAATCTAGCCTCCTTGTTGTGACCCTAGAATAGTATTTCACGATGTGTGACATTTTGGGCCCCAACTTTGGTGCCTTTTTGGTAGCTTGTTGTTTAAATATTAAGTTGATGATGAGTTTGAGGAACCAAATTCTGGTGATGATGTAAGACTTAAGAAAAGTTCTATTGGCTCACTATCAAATGACTTAGATGATGTGAAAAATAAAAAAGTTATATTGGCTCACTATCAAATGACTTAGATGATGTGAAAAATAAAAAAGTGGTAGATCATAGTTTCATGGTTTTACTCTTATTACTTAAGGGTGTTAGCATAGGAGCTATAGACAACAGCCATGAAACACATGCTATGTCAACATAGGAGCTATAATAAAAAAGGGCAAAAAAACACATACCATAGATATGAGGTGCTTTCTAAAGCACAAGTGTCAGAATAGGAGCTATAATAAAAAAAAGGGCCATAAAACACATCAAAGCACAAGTGTTGAGGAGCTTTGAGTTGGGAAGTAGTCTCATGGACAATGCTAATTGTACTATTGACCCTCTCTCCCCCTTTTTGTCCTCCCTCCCTTGCATTTGCTCCCCCCTCCCCTCCCCCCAGTTGTAGAGTTGGACAGCTCAACACAAAGTTTGTGCAGGTTCTAGAACATAAGCAATACTTTAATGAATGGGATAAACTTCTATAAAGCTATAATTACAATATGAAACAAGCTTGCTCTAAAATAAGCATCTATGCTTAGAACTCAAGGTGATGGACACAGGCATCAAAAAGTAAGTGCTTAATGGGTTCCTAGATACTTTCTTTTCATCCTTGTGCTTTGATGACCTGAATTCTTTGTTATAGTTATTGTATGGTGTAACAATACTTTCATAATAATAGAAAGGATGCAAGTAAATGTAAATAGAGGTATTGCTATTAGTGATATGGTAGTGTCGGCATGCAAGTCAGCATGCAAAGTAGAGGTATCTATTATTAATGATATGGTAGTGTAAGCATGCAAGTCGGTATGCAAAATGGTTTTAAGACAATGGGTGGCCAATATGTGTCCATTGTTTATGGATAGTCGAAGGAGATGCTCTTATAGACATCATCAAAAAACCTAGATGGTGGAATGTGAGTCCTACTGTAATGGTACCTATGTATAAAAGAGCAAGTTTGAGAATAAAGGGTAATCTCCCCTACACTTTTGCATTTATTATGGACCTTGCCCATCAATGCTTTTATGCACATCTTGACATGCTCTCTTTTAAAGAACTTGAGCTTTCATGGTGCTTCCTTGGGTTTAGGTACCCTTTTGTTCTCATTTGGCACTATCCATGGTGGGCTTAACCTAGAAGTGCTACTACCTGTAAAAAAAGGAGTGTTCAAGAAAGAGAATCCATAATCCATAACCTAGAAGTGCTACTACCTGTAAAAAAAGGAGTGTTCAAGAAAGAGAATCCATAATCCATGCCATGAAGACACTTGAAGCATGGTATTTAAATAGCTAACTTCTCTTGATTTTCACTTGATTATCATGAAGAAACATTAAGCGCAGTATTCAAATAGCTTACCTCTCTTGATTCTCACCTGCTTCTTCAACATTAGGCTAACTTGGAAGTGTCAAACTATTTGCAAAAAAGGAATGTTCAAGAAAGTGAAACCAGCTTCTATGTCATGAAGACACATGAAGCACATTATTTGAATAGCTTCCCTCTCTTAATCCTCACAGATCTAGAACTCATCATCAAGGTCAAATTTTTTATCTCGTCTAATTTAGGGTCTTTGTCTTGTCTAATGCAGAGCATTCATCATCAAGGTCAACATATTCCATCTTGTCTAATGAAAAGGTCATTCATGTCAAGGTCTAATGTAGAGTATTCATCTTGTTAGGCTTTTCCATCTTGTGTAATGGAGAGTGTTCACCTTTTCTAATATAGGGTGTTCATCTTATAGGGTGTTTGTCTTTTTTAATGTAGAGTGTTCATCTTGTCACCATTTTTCATTAGTTTTTCGTATGTAATTTTTCATCCTTGCCTCTTACTCCTGGAAGCTTCTTTCACAATCAATTACTCCCTTCCCTTTTTACAATTAAGAATTATGAGCTCCTCCCCTTTGAAAAAAGAGAAAAAAAAGAGAGAAGAAAAAGAAAACACCCTTGTGGAGGAAAAGGAGGCAACACCCTTCCACACACGGAGCCTCGGCTAGGGAAAAGGTGGAAACACCCTCTGGTTGGCTTCATCTAACCCTCCCCTCCTTTGCATGATCATCAGGTTGGTTTCCTAATTCTTTCCTAGATCCTTTATAGAAAAAACCGTCTTCCAAAAATTTCTTTCCACCTCCTTGGGTGGCTTCATTCCGTTTATAATGTCAATCATCTCCCTCAGTGATATTCTATGAATTATTTATCACCTCCCTGGGTTGACAATGTATTAGCCTCATCTCTGAGAACCTCAGCTTTCAATACCACCTCTCCCTATGTGGTGTCTATTTTATCCTCTCCATCAAGTCCCCTTCTAAAAATTTATCCTTGCCCATAACAACTGCCTCTCATTGATCTTACTTTCATTATTACCGAAGATCACTTCCCTAGGTAGTCCCATTCTTATCCTCCACATCAACAATCCTTCCAACCTTTTCCACCAGCTGCCTCCTCTTGCTTTTGTCACTTTTGTAATGGCCACATCAAAAGCCTCTATATCAATAAACCTTTTGATATTCCTCCCTATGTGTTGTTATTCCAAAAATAATGTTAATCTATCATCATCGAAAGTCACTCCTTATTTCCATAGTCTCTTTCAAGCACTCTTTATATACTTCCAATGATACCCTTCTTGGATTTTCCAAGATAATTTATAACCCTCCTTAGGGTTATGAATCTCATTTGTAGGTCCTAGACACATGTTCCCAAACCTTATTCCTTAGTTTCTTCTATACCCTTTCGATAAATTTCACTTTTGTTGGTGATATATCCATGCATTGGATTCTTGTTTACACCTCCCTAGGTGGACACATAGCTTTGTTATTCCATAGTTCTAGTTTGCAGTAGTAACATAGCTCCCCTCTCAAGCATGGGGACGCTTCTAGTGATCCCTTCCTTGTGTGCCTCACCTCCCTTGGTGATATTCTCGTCAACTCTAATATAAGTGGTCACACTTTCCTAGGTGTCAGCATCATGAGACTCCCCCTCTAGTAGTAAATGCATATCTCCCCTTTCAATTTTGGGGAAACTTGTCCCGTGAAAGTTGTTCTGGATAATTGCAAGACAGAAACAAACTATTGGTTAGTCCTCTCCTGTCAAGGATGAGGCACGCTAGTTTATGCACGTGTGAAGATTAATCCTACAACATGGTGGCAATTCAAGGAGTCTCTTCTCCTTTTCTCCTTGTTATCTTTCATATTTATGCTATATGCTATACTTATAAAGAAGGACATCACAATGTTTCATTGGCACACGCATGCACCCCTCCATTCCCAACCCTTGCATTCAAACATGAACTTGATATACGAGTGTTGGTACTCTTTCTGTTTCTGCAATTTAAGTATATAACACAATTATGGATGCACTGGGTAATATCTTCTTAGAATGAGAACTATTGACAGCTTTAAAGATTTCCTAAAAAAAGATTCCTTTTTAATCATATTTTGAAAAATCCATGGTGCTTATACTAAGTTTCTATGTTGAAAAAATCATGATGCTTACATATAATCATATCTAAAATTACACTAAATTTCTATGTTTTGGGATTTACTAAAATTAATCTAAAAGTGACAATGTCCTAAAAATACACTTGTATAAATTTAAAAAAATATAAATCCAAAAAACTATTGACTAAAGTGTAAAAAATAACCCCAAAATAAATTTTGAGTTTTATGGGAAATGCTTACAAAGAATTCATTAGCTTTTTTATAAGTTCATTAAGTCCTTTACATTTGAAAAAAAAGACACACTTCTCAAGTGTGAGAAAAATGTGATAATATGGCTAGAAACAATGAAGTAAAATGTCATAGCAGTGTCGAGATCAATGGGAAATAGTGATAGGATATACATTGATAAGAATTATTTATGAAGATATAAGGACTGTAGGAGTGTTTATGGATAATATATGTTGAAGTTGAGGAATTTATAGGTAGAAAAAAACATAAGGGATGGAAAACATTGAGGTAAAGGGTTGGTATAGTGAGTGTATAGAGGGGATAGTCACTATAGTGAAATATAGTATTTGGTAAATGATGTGAAATATTTGGAAATGATTGTATTTAAGGATAATTATGTGAGAATTGTATAGTCTTTTATCACTATTTATTGGAACAATGTTAATATAGGCTCAAAACATTGAGAAAACAAGAGTTAAACAATGAGGTGTAATGAGTTTGTAGAGGGAGATGGCTGATCACTATAGTTTACTATAGGAGGAAATAGTGAGGTAAAATATGTGGAATAGTATGCTTAAAGGATAATTTTGAGGCTGTGTTTGGGATGGCACACTAATTTGTCATTATATATGAGAATATCTGAGTATAGGCTCAATATAGTGTAACTAGGGAAGGTTATAGTGAGTTTGAAGTATAGGAAAGGTTTATCGTGAGGGTTATGGACCATAGTGGATAACATAGTGAGTTTATGAGGGAAATAGGAAGTTTATGAGTGGAATATAATGGATTTGGCTAAGTATTGGGAATACAATGATGGATATATTAGTAAAACAGTGAGGCTATATGTATGGGACTTAGAGTATTTTTGGACACATATGACATTGTGGATATATTTAGGACGCATTTGTGCATTTATTGGTAATAAAATGAAATGTGTTTCAAAATGTGATTATTTATGGTATTACCAATGATCCTCCCTAAGGGCACTAGTGGGGCTACTAGATAAAAAAGGTGATGTAATTAGGGTTAGTAGGGGGGACAAAGCTAGAGTAGAGCAATAATTACCCCTCCTTTAGGCCATCAAACTAATGGATACAATATGTACTCTCACCCCTTCCCATTGGTCCAAACATAATCAAAAGGTCATTAAAATTAATCCTAAAGAGCCTTTTTTAAGACCATATTTTCTTTAATGATTGCCACTTCTAAAGATTTTGATCTTGTGACTACTTTCCTTTTCCACCTCTCCTTTGAATTGTTGAAACTTTTCAAAAGCTTCACTTTAGCTTTCAAAAAATATATCCAAGCTTTCCTTGAATAATTATTAATGAAGGTTATGTAATATCTTTATCCTCCACTTCTTTGAGTTTGCCCCCCATAGATCCATGTGTATAAGTTCCAAAGGCTTTTGATGAACTAATTCTTCTTGACGACTTCAAGGCTTACTTGCTCCTTTGCTAATTTGTATACTGTCTCTTTCAATCGAAAGATACTTATGTGACCAAGTCTTTTGTGCCAAAGCTCAACCTCTAACATAGAGGAGCTTCTTGTATATACACATGCCTCTAATGTAGGGATTGCATCCAAGAGAGACATCCTTCCAACCCTTTCACCTTTTGCAAGAACTTTACATGTTAGTCTTACACTATACACCTACCTGGATTCATGATCACTTGCATATTTTTCTCCACAATTTGTCCAACCAACACCTAGTTTTTTGTAATACCTGGAACATAAAGAACATTACTCAAATATTATATACCTTCTTCAAGAACATCTAATGGTATATTCCTCTTGTGAGTAGCATGGTGTGATGTATCATCTCTAGTGGATACACTCTTCTTCTTAGTGACTTCTTGTTTTGGTTCAAACAGCTCTTCTCTTCCAGTCATGTGATTTGTACATGCAGAATCTATGTACCACTTGTTTTTTTCCAAAGACTCTACCATTGATCAATGATGCCTATCAAACAAGTTATGTTTGTCTTCTTCTTTTCTCTCTCATTTTGTCGAGGCATAATTTCCTTGGCCATTCCTTATATCTCTTTGTTTTGAATAGCAATATCGAGTTCAATGTCCCATCTTGCCACAACAGTTGCAAGAATCTTTGTTATTTGTCCTCTTCTGCCATTATAGCCTCCTTGATTAGAGGATTATCTTCCACCTCGGCCCTCTTTGATTATTCCTTTAACTCCCCCTATTTGCTACGAAGTCCTCATGGATATCGTTACCTTAGCCTGCTCCAAAATTACCACCTCTTTGGCCTTGACATCCACATCCTTGTCCTCAGCCTCTTCCTCAGGCTTTTCCATCACCACTATATAGAGCACTTTCATCACTCCAATCTTCTCTTGATGAGCTTCCCTCAAGTATCTGTTCAAGATTCAAGAATCATCTTTGCCACAAGTTCCTCGATAGGGGCATACATTGATTAACAAACTCAATATTCATGGCTTAATTAGATTACTTGTGTAGAAAATGTAAAAAATTAGATTAAGAGGCCCATGTGAGGTCCTCTCACAAAGACATTTATTAATTATAGAAAGCATCTCGAACACTTGCTTGAATGATACCAGCCTAGTTTCCTATGATTTATTGGTAATGGTTGGTGAAAATTTATCAGGTTATTAGTGAAAAAACATTATTTACATTTCCAACCTCTAATTTGCCTAATGCATATTACATATTCTAATTTTTTAAAAGTTTCTCTCTCTTTTTCTATCATATGGGAAAATGTAAAAAATGTAAGAAAGAGCAAGAGAAATAGGGACGAAATAATTTACAAACTCAAGCAATCCAACTATTGAGGTTTTAAGCATAGAACTAAAGATGAATAGTGGTAGACCAAAGAAGTTATATCTAATGTTGGGGCATTATGTGGTCAACCCTTCAACTTCAAAATTCTTGAGCTAAGTGTGATAATATCATTTAAAGGTGATAGTGATATTGATGAAGCATTACTAAATAATCTTCATAATTTTATCACAAAATAATGCCTTGTTGAGAAGTTGCTCATTGGAAAGAGGATGTATATTTTTCCATCTACACTATCAAATGGTTATTAGAATTCATGCAAAGTCAATTATTGCAGTCAATATCTCAGATAGGATAAAAACAAATTCAATCATATTGGTGGAATTATAATGTGTAGGGCTTTTAAGGCAAAAACATATGTACACATTTCATGGGATGATAGATTATGATATGAAAGATCTAGACAAGCCTCACTATAAAAATGTTTCACATAATATTAGTGCAGAAGATATTTTTATGGGGAATAGAAATTTACATATGTAATATGGTGTAGATGATCTCAAGAAGAAAGTTTGTCTCACTCCAACAAACCATTTTGATAGAGCATTGATGTTTTGGAAATTCCATTTAAAGCATCCAATTGGATTGGTTCATGAACAGATGGAAAAGAAATGAGAATGAAGTTGATGATTTGAGATATGGAAAAGTAATGAGAATGAAGTTGATGATTTGAGTTATACGTACAATATAGATGAAATAGTAGAGAATGAATACAAGACCAAAAAGTAAACAATTGAAATAATGGAGGAAGAACAAACACATAGACCTAGTAAAGAGATAGTGAAAGAGAACAACATTACTATATAGAAATTGAAGGTGATGATATTGACGACGATGAGGAGAACATCCATAAGCTACAATATATTCCTTTGTGCAAAAAGAGGTATATTGGTATTGTAATCACATAAAATAATGAATAAATTACTTTTTACAAAATTGAATCCATGTGAATTTTCATCATTAATAATAAAAAAGTATCTATGGTTTTAGTTTTTTGTTTGTCTTTTTCAGTTAATTTTTTTTAAGAGTAGAGGCATTACCACCACAAAATAATGCCAAGATAAAAAGAAGTCTAGTGAATAGCATATGAATATATATTTTTTGGTGGGTAGATTTTAATGTAATAAAAATGCTTTCCTAAAAATTCATCCATTTGAATATAAACGCTGCAAAGTTTTGACATTGTCCATTCACTATGAGACATTCCTTTTGTACCTTAAGAATATTGTCCATTCTCAATATTGTTCCTAAAAATTCATCCATTTGAGTTTAAACTAAGTAAAGTTTTGAACATTGTTTGTTCCACTATGAGACAGTCCTTTTGTACTTTAAAAACAATATTGTTCATTCTCACTATGAGTAATTCCTTTTGTACTTTAACACTATTCAAATTCATGAATCATGACAATGAAAGGACATCTCAATAGGTGGTTATGTGTATTTGGTCCTTCAAAGGGAGACTAAGTGATCTTCATGATGATGAGAAGAGGGAGACTAAGTGTTGGATGCTTTTTTTGTGTGCTAATAAGTTCCAAATGTTATCGTGGTTGTTTTTTGGTTCCCTCTAATGATGGTATTATTTAAATTTTTCACAAGCATTATTAATGTCTTTTACTCTTTGTTTATTTTGAAGGACTATGTTCATTGAATTTTCCTTCTCAACAACAATGATCATTGATGCCATGATGAGATTCTATTGAATATTATTTTTTAACTACATGGACTTGTTGATGACCTTGAACAATGCTTGGAAAAAAAACGCCCTTTTTAACAATTAAAATAAGGGCAATTCCTTAATTAATATGCTAATTTTCATTTATTGAAAGGCATTCTAAATGCCAGCTTTATAACTAAAACGAATGTATAAAAATTCATCCATATGAAAAAGGCTACAAGGCAACACCTTTGATGGAATAGGGCAACACCTTTGATGGAATAGATCTACATCAGGAGAGGCCCTAGCCTATGTGATATATGTAATATATATTTTTTTCTGTATGTGATGTATATGATGCATGTAATTTTTTTTTTTGGTATGTGATGTATATATAATATTTTCTGTTCCTAATGAAGTTGCACTTTTCTTGCCAAAAAAAGGCTATAAAAAATCTTAAATTATTATTTTTTTCAAAAATTTGGCATGTAAAAATACACTTAAAGTGTTGTAATGGGTTTTTTTAAAGCACTATTTCTTTTTCTTTTCTTTTTTAAAGCGCTATTTCGAAATAAGCCGCGTGAAAGCTCCTAAGCCTCCACGTGGAAGCTTGGGAATGTTCGATAATTAAAATATAGGCCACTAAAATTTGCGTAAATTCGCCAAAAATCTGCTAGCTTGCATGCCGACCGCTTGTCGCTGTCTAATTTGTCTGCATTACATTCTCTTTGGATCAAATTAAGACTTTACCTATAATTAATCAGATTGACCAATCAATTGATAAGTCGTTTGCATAATGAGTTTGATTCTTTAATCTCTCTCAATAGATTAATTGGGGTTAGAGATCATAAACAAGCTCAAAATCTACCCAACAGAGGGCTTTGATAGCTTTGCATCGTTCTGTAATTAAAGAATTACTGGGGCGCAGTGATCAAACTAAATCAGTTGATTAATTCTTGCAGCTGTAATCGCTTTGAATTGCGTAATCAAATTCATATTGCTATAATCATACAAATGGTATTAATGGACATGAGGGCCTTGATCATCTTCTGCATTATAGCCTGTAATGGCTACCTAAACATGATTAGGTATGTGCAAGCTTCTGATCCAGATCCCCTCACGGATTTCTCTGATAACTTGGCAAGCTTCACCTTCAGAGATATGTTGAAGAATGGAGATGTCTCGCATGGTGCAGGGGGTACACGAGCAGGCCTCAACATCTCTCTCTACCCAGCCATGGAGTGAGCACATCTAACCCTCCTATTAATCCTTCATTAATTATCAAAATATCGGATTGAATTTGTTCAGATTTGCGCTAATGAGGAATCATAGCCCAGCTAGCTTCCAGTTTAAGTTTGATTAGAAGTCCTAGATTTTCATTTTTCATATAAAAGTATGTACTCTCAATCCCCTTCTAATCCTGCTAATTCTTACACTAATCAATAGACTAGTTTGATTATAAACTCCATTAATGGGCAGGTCTCAAGGTTTGACATATGTGAGGTTTCAAATGAAACCCTGTGGAATCAACCTTCCACACACACACCCTCGAGCTTCTGAGATGCTCACCCTCATTGAAGGAGGCCCACTTCAAGTTGGCTTTGTGGACACAGATGGTAAAATTAGCCACCTTTGATTAATTGCCCAATCCCTTAATATTTGCATACAATTAGCTTTATCTCTTAATGATTTCACATTAATGATTTCCTCTCAAAAACCCTACCTACTTGATCCAATTCATTGATTGCTCTCATTTGTGGCTCTATTATCTCTTGATCAATAGTTAACCTATTTTAAGCTGCTAATCATGATAAAAAATGGTGATGTGTAAACTATGTAGGGAACGCCCATATTGACATTATGAACAAGGGGGATGTGACTATCTTTCCAAGAGGGCTTCTTCATTATGAGCTTAATGTAGGAGATGAAACTGCCCATTTTCTCTCAGCATTGGACAGTCAAAATCCAGGCACATTGGTAAGAGAGAGAGAGAGAGAGAGAGAGAGAGAGAGAGAGAAGATCATCAAGGTGTTAGAAATTATGAAGGTGTTTGTCTGAGTGATTAAGTGTGTGTGTGTGTTTTGATAAAAAGCCATTGTCTTAATGTGCTAGTAATTATGAAGATGTTAATTTGTCTGAGTGATTAAGAGAGAGAGTGTGTGTGTGTGTGTGGTGTTCTCTAATTTTATTAATGATGCAGAGTGCGGCGGGAGCTTTATTTCAGCTTCCTGTGCGTGCATTGGCAGCCAGCTTGAATCAAAGGGTGACCGATGTTTTGGCAATCAAGTCCACTCTCTATGAGTATGGCCATGCCTTGGAAATGAGCACAGTCTCAGGATGCGTCCCCGGAAAGAACATTGTCAACAACTTTTAACTCTTCACATCATAAACTCTCCCTTATCATATAATAAGTCACTTCATCCCACAAATGCAAACCTCCCTAACACACCTTTAATCTCAACAACAACAACAACATATGCTAAAGCCGTGTAGGCTCGTTTACTCGTTGATTTGGAAGCTAGGTTTTGTAAACATTTCCTTTGTTTGGGTTTTATTATATATATATAAAAAAGGTGCTACCCCTTGGCTTTTGTAAGTGGTGCACAAGTTTACAAATAAAATACCCCTTGGCTTTTGTAAGTGGTGCACAAGTTTACAAATAAAATACCCCTCCTAGTGAACTCACGTTGTCGGAAATTCCGGACACGGAATCACCTGCCTCTATAGCTGTCCACTCCAACAGCCTTGGAAACACTAACACCAACGGGGGCACCACCAGCCCCCACCGGCTAGAACACTACTCTCACGGTTCACCACACCACCCACACCAGAAAGACAGCACAAAACAGGGGCACCATAGACAAAGTAAACACCCAGCAATTAAATTCCCAGTCAACACATCATACAAGCTTCTTCCGACACAGAAGCTTTTACTCACACAACCTTACAAACACTTTGGCTTGGATTTACTGCCAAGGGAATTCGACCACGGCCTCACCGCCTCTGGAATTACAACCTTGTGTCTAACAACCAAGCCTCTTCAACCACGAACACATCAGCACTTTAACCTGTTCTGCTCTCGCCAGCTCTGCTCAGCCAGGTGTCGTAGGCGACCACCTCCCTGTCTTCAAAAACCCAAGTCGGCACCTCTAGTGCAGCCAACACACAACACCCAAGGCACTCTCTCTGGTCGCTAACCACCGGCAACACCAAAAAAACCACAAACCTGCTCGCTAAGCAAAACCACAGCTACACCTCCACACTGAACTGCCAGAGGCGGCTTCCACCAGTCGCCAGCCCATCTGTATCCTTGCCAGCAGCTGCGCCAGCCACACACAAAAACCGGCCACTCTCTCTCTTCAGAGGGCACCCCACCAGCAACCCTCGACTTCCCTAGCCCGTCGGCTCTGTGTGTCACAACCAGCAGCTATGCCAACACCTTTACGTCCTTGCTTCTCTCGCATCCAACCGACGGTCCCTCTCCAGCCCGTCGCCCACCAGTGCGCCAGCTAGCCCTCCTGCGCTACTCTTTTCTCGCTTGTAAAACAAACCGAGGCCACCTTCCAGCCTTGCCTGCGCACAGCAGAGGCCGTCACAGCTAGCCTCTCATAACCAGGGACCCTACTCCCTCCTGCGTTTTTTTGTTCACCTTTGCGCCCCACAGCCTCTTTACGTGCCAGCCACCGCTAGCCTCCGACGTTTGCTCTTCTGGAAGAATCTGCCACACCTGCCCAAATTGGTATTTTCTCCATTCAACATTCTTGCGCCACCTCCTTCCTGCCATGCACACGTAGCCACCCTCAAGCCTTCCATTTTACACCATATTCAAGGCAACATTGGCCCCTTCAATTTTTAATTGCCCATGCTTCCACACACCTTCAAATACAACCTAATGCCCACTTGCATTTTTGGACGCATACACATTCAAAGCGGCCGAACAGCTGATACCACCTCCAGCGGACCATGCTCTGGACAAACCTGTACAAGCCTACTACCAAACCATCCACTTTGTACATCTTCCAAGGCATTCCAGGGCCAAGCTCTTCACATGCCATGCATCCCATATGTACACAAGCCCAAAACACCTTTCAGATTTTCACCTGACAATGTGATACACTTACATTTTTGGAGGTGCACCCTCTGAGCACGGAAAAAACCTCCTAAGGAGGGAAAAAGTGCCCTAGCCCATTATTAAGGCTATGTTCAGACATCAATATATATGGCTACAAATCCCCCTTATAGTGATGTGTGAATATGGAGAGGGATCCGTGGGCTGATCAATACCCAAATGATAATAAGCATAAAGCTTTGTTGAAAAGCTTCAAACTTGTCTCATGAGAGCGCTTTTGTGAGAGAGCTTCTCTTGTTGTTGCGAGAGAGCTTTTGTAAACATATTTGCCACATTATTATATGTAGAGACATAAGCGAGGCTAATCTCTCCTAATGAGCCTCTCCCTCACATATTGATAATGAACCTCAATGTGCTTTTATGCACATGTACTCTAGCTATTAATGAAGATGGAGGTGGGGGAGTATTGTCCAACACCAAGGTTTGCCAAAATCTGTTTGACCCATACACACTCCACAGTCACTACTATATGGATCTTCACAACTCAAAGTGGCCCCACCAGCAATTTCTTCTTAGTGACCCATGAAATACATGAATTATAGAGGTGAAAGAAAAAGGCACTAGTGGACACCGCATATCATAACATTTAGAATCACTGAAAGCATGTAGCTGAATATTACCCCCTTAGGATAGAATAGCACAAGGGACTAAGTTTTATCCTGTAAGTATCGAAATAATCGCCTCCAATGCTTACTTCTGGGATTGTGTATAAACATGCTTAAGTGGAGCTTTAACTGCTTGTGCAAATAGGCCACTTGTGCCTCATTATGTACTAGGTAAAAAGCACAACACCCACATCCTAAGCCTACTTGGTAGTTTTACACAAGAAAATATGAGGAATAATGCTCTTTTTTTTGGAAAGTTCCACTAACACATATGCATATCATCTGTGTCATCCCACCTAGTTTGTTTCGTTTGTGGGAGGCGTGCCATAGTTACATTTGAACTAGTGTCACAATCTAAAGTACCTATACTATCATATGCTAGTAAGATAGGGCATGCCTTAATGCCAACGGTGACATTCCAAAGCCCTTTGGCAACCAATACATGATGCATCATATATGACCACAACAAGTAGTTAGTCTTCTCAAGCTTCAATGAAAAACATCCCAAATACATCACTCCCTGCTATTTTAGCCTTATTATAGCCTACGAATAATGAGTCTCTTATTATACCCTACAGGTACTATCAATGCCCACTGAATGCAACTGAGATAGCTTCCAGTAGATCACTGATGTGACAAAGGGAACTTGCAAAGTGTATGAAAAATGGTAGAGTATAGAATGTAGAAATATTACTAGAGCAAGAATATAGAAATCAATGATAATGTTGATGATGGTGTTGAAGCTGTTGACAATGAGCTTGAAGTTGCGATGTTGATGAACGATGATAGTCACGTTTGCACACCAAATGCAAATAGATATATCATCGTTCATCGAATGCAAAAATGTTACTAGAGAAGGAAATAGATGATAATGTTGATGATGATGTTGACGTTATTGATAGAAATCGTAAAGATGGGATGTTGATGAGTGAACGATGATGTCCGTGGTTGCACAATGATGGCCCTGTTTGCACACCAAATGTTGTTGTAGTGTAGAAAACCCAAAATTAAGCAAAGGCAGTTTCAACTGACACTCTCCCTAGATGTCTCTGAAGACCTTACAACATGAAAACAAGCCCTAAAATGTGCCCAAAATGCCCTGAACACTAGCAAAAATTCTATTAATATAGATAGCCATATACTATAGGTTATACCTTCTTCACCGAAGAGGATAGCTCAATGTGAGATAATCAAAAGAGCATCTCAAGGAGAAGATGACAAGGGGGTGAGGGCCAAGAGAACTTGCTCTAATCCCAATTGCTGGAGTGGAAATCAAGGTAGCAACACGCATAGAAGAAGATGACAAGGGGGTGAGGGCCAAGAGAACTTGCTCTAATCCCAATTGTTGGAGTGGAAATCAAGGTAACAACACACATAGATACAATAAGGAAGGAGAGATAGATAGAAGCACAACACTCAAAGTAGATTGATGAAAATGAGTGAAGCACAACTGAAGTGACATGGTAAGGTCACTTACACACTCATAAGAGTGTGTAGGTGACGTGGTAAGTTCACTTACACACACTCATTTAAGAGTGTAAATCCTTGGCATGAGTAGGTCTTGATCCCCCTAGAGCATCTTCCTTCACACATAGTGTAGTCCTCAAAGAATCATGGTCTTGTTAGGCTATCATATTTGTAATTGTTGTAGATGAGGGTAACAGTGAGAGGATGGACTATAATTTGATGAGATGCACTACACCAAAATTCATCCTCGACTAGGATACACCAAAAGGTCATGGATTTTCTTTTGATGCCCACAACATGATTGTATAGCAAGTCAGGTAGTAGCATGGGAGGATGATTGAGTTTCAAAATTGGTAGTGGGAGTTAGAGGCCTTTTAGTGCTTGGCAATCAAGCTTTATCTTGATTGAGATCATACCAAATGCAGCTCTCACTTGCATCGGCACCTTGGAGAAGCTTATCATGAAGGTATTATGAATGCTTTGACAGCTAGAGATCGATTTTGATGACTAGGTCTATGTCATGCCATCATTTTTTATATGTAAAGTTTTTGTACTTATGTGGAGATCCTTGTACTTAGTTAATCATGTGCCTTGAGATGTACTTTTTTACTTATACACAGATCCTTGTAAATTCTTGGGTGATCATGTCTTTTGAGATGTAATTTCATCCTTAATGCACAAATCCTTGTACTTAGTTAATATTACGCCGTATATCCTTGTACTTATTAGTAGTTAATCATGTTTTTTAAAATGTGCTTTTATACGCATGCATAGATTCTTATACTTAATTAAGCTTAGATCCTTGTACTTATGTGTAGATACTTGTAGATACTTATCCCCCACACTCGTACAATGTCTTGTTTGACAAGGCTTAGATAATGATGGCATATGGCATGGGGGAGAGGTCGCTTTTATGAGAGCTCTCAAGGCATAACGTGAGACTCTAGAAAATGGCATTCGAGCCCTATTAAATGTTTGAGCCTACTCTAATCAAAATGAGAATTCGCATGTGTGGAGGGGGTTCCCCCTCACACCCATGCAAAATCTTATTTCCATCTAATGAGGTTGGAATATGATGGCATGGGGAAGAGTTAAATTTTATGAGGAGAGCTCTCAAGGCACATGGACTTTAGAAAATGGTGTCTAGGCCATGTTGGACATCCTAACGTCATCCTTTCATAATGAGACTTCATAGGGGTGTGGAAATGATCCCCCCTTAAACCCATGTAAAGTCTCATTGCCATCGGACGTGGTTTGGGCATGATGGCATGGGGAAGATTCCAACCTTATGTGAGAGCTCTCAAGGCACATGAGACTCTATAAAATGGCACGTATGACCCTATTAAACATCTAAACCTTGTCCGATTACTGGCAATAATATGCAAGGGTGTGGAAGGGGTCCCCACCCACACCCGTGCAAACTCTTGGGTCCATTGAATGAGGTTCGAGTATGATGATGGCATGGGGAAGAGTCTATAATTATGGGAGCTCTCAAGGCACATGAGTCTCTAGAAAATGGCACCACATAAGATCGACTAAACATTCGACCTCATTTGTTGATGGTGATGATGAGAATTGGCAAGGGTGTGAAAGCCCCCCCCTGACAAGTGCAAAGTCTTGTTAACATCAACGTGGTTTGCATATGATGTCCTAGAGAAGAGGCCGATTTCATAAGCTCTCAGGGCACATGGACTCTAGAAAATGGTGTTTCGGCCGTGTTGGGAATTCCCAAACCTTGGCCGAATGGTAAGGAGACTTTATAGGGGTGTGGAAGGAGTCCCCCCCATAGCCATCAAAGTTTCATTGCCATCAAGGATGAGGTTTGGTATGATGGCATGGAAAAAGGTCCAATTTTGTGAAATCTCAAGACACATGGAATCTAAAAAATGGTGCTATACTGAGCCATGTTGAACGTCCCAAAACTCATCTAATGGTGATAAGACTTTGTAAGCTTGTGGAAGGGGTCTTATTACTATCAGAAGAGGTTTGGGTATGATGACATGCACTTTACAAGAGCTCTCAAGGAACATGGACTCTAGAAAATGGTGTTTAAGCCAAGTTGAATGCTTGAACATTGTTTGATTGTGATGAGACTTTTCAAGTGTGTGGAGGGGGGTTCTCCCCACACCCGTTCAAAGTCTAGTTACCATAAAATAAGGTTCAGGTATGATGGCATGGGGAAGGTTCCAATTTTAAGAGAGATCTTAAGGAACATGAGACTCTAGAAAGGGAGGGGATTCCTCCCACATCCATGCCAAGTCTCATCACCATCTGATGAGGTTCGTATATGATGGCATGGGGAAGAGTTGAGTTTTATAAGAGCTCTCAAAGCACACATGGACTCTAGAAAATGTTGCCTCAGGCCTAGTGTATGCCTAAACTTTGTTTGGTGGTGATGAGACTTTACATGGGTGTGGAGGGGGTCTCCCCCCACACGTGTGCAAAGTCTCCTGACCAAGCTCTAGTATGATGGCATGAGAAATATTCCTATGTTACAACAGCTCTCAAGGCACGTGAGACTCTAGAAAACATTGTCGAGGTCCTATTGAATGTACACGCCTCAGCCGATGGTGGCGAGACTTTTGTAGGGGTGTGGAATAGTCCCCCCCAGAGGCATGCAAAGTCCTGTTGCCAAAGGACAAGGTTAGGGTATGATGACATCAAGAAGAGAGAAATTTTATGTGAGCTCTCAAGGCACATGGACTCGGGCACATGAAGGCTCAAATCTCATCCGATGTTGATAAGACTTTGCAACACTTGAACCTTCTCTTATGGTGATTCCATTTGTGCCTTAAGAACTCTCATAAAGCTAGACTCTTCCCCATGCCATCATATGTTACAAGACTTTGCGTGGGTGTGGAGGGGGAAGAGTCCACTTTTATGAGAGTTCTTAAGGCACAAATGGACTCTAGAAAATGGTCTGTAGGCCCTGGTGACTGCCTACAACTTGTCTGATGATGATGAGATTTTCTAGGGGTATGGAGGGGGTATCCCCCCACATGTGTGCAAAGTTGCATCACCATTGGTGAGGTTCTATTATGATGGCACGGGGAAGAGTATTTTACAAGAGCTCTCAAGGTGTATGAGAATCTAGAAAATGGCACACATGTGCCTTGTTGAATGTATGAGCCTCAACTGATTGTGGTCATACTTTATAGAGGTGTGGAAGGGTCCCCCTTCCCACACAGGCATGCAAAGTCTCATTGCCATTAGATGATGTTTGGGTACGACGGCATGGGGAAGAGTCAAATTCATGGCACATGGACACCCGACACAAGAATGTTTGAATCTTGTTTGATTGGTGACAAAACTTTGCAATGCTCAAACCTTGTCCGATGGCCTAATGTGATTACCCTATTAAATTTTTAGAAAATGAAATATTTAGAGAGAATCTTATTGTTAAAACTTGAACCCAATCAACGAATGAAAGAGACAAGATATACAAAGTATAAATAGATGTATTAGTTAACTTTCAACATAGAAATTAAAAGCAACAAAGGGGAATTATTGTCGTGTGTGTGGAGAGGATAAGGAATTGAGGGGATAGTTGAGTAAAGAGTTCATGAGCCGAGAGTTTTTGCAAATGTATTGTATTGTTGAGAGTTTAAGCTAATGCTGAAGAATGTCACATGGGTTGGTCGTCTCTATTTTGCTACATAGTTTTCTCTATTCTGAATCCATTCCATGTTAAGTGCATTCCTACATGGACATGAACTTCTGTCTCGAATCATGATAGACCTAGGACAGACCTAGGAACTAACTTGCTTGTAGTCATGACTAACTTCCCAAGATTAGCCATATAGGTAGCTCAACGTGCCAGTATTGGCATATTGCTCTAGGCACAGTTGCATTAGTCACTGCTCTTCAGGAGCTGACTAGGTGGTTCAGAACCATGTAAGTGCCAAGTATTGATTGGACAATGAGACTTTTGGCAATCATGATGGGGAATGTTATGCCAAGAAGGGGAGTAGGAAGGTAGAGGTTAGTTCTAAGGTTAGTCTTGCACAGCAAGTTTGAATAGAAAAGCTAGTCGGGGTAGATCAAGAGAGGAAGTGAACACACACTTATGTCGGGTATGGTCATGAGGGAGTGACAGGAGTGCAATGGACAGTGCATGGAGAATGAAGAAAGATCAAATGGACCAGCAGGGACCGCCCCAAACAGTCTAAAGTTGCAGGGAGTGAAGGGCATTCTACGTCAACAAGAATGACAGAATCAAGAACCTCTGAGAAATCAAGAGGGAGAGCATCCAGGAGCTTCAAAACATGAGGCAAGAAGATAAAGAAGAAGAAGAACTGGTAGATGTGGGAAGGATGTCTCTCAAATACCCGAAGCTCAAGGGCAAGAGTGAGGAGGATCTAGATGCTCACATCTTTGCCTTCGAGATGACATTGTTGGCCACTCGAGCTCCATTGTCACAAAAGATAGAGTATTTTGAAATAACTTTGGGTGGTAAGGCCACCAATTGTTATGCACAATATGGTATGGAGCACTTCCAGACATTTGAAGAATTGAAGAAAGTTTTCCTAAAAAGATTCAGGAGAGATAAGACCATCACATAAGTACTAGAGAAGTTGCATAGGCTGATTCAAAAGAAGACGCTAACTTAGAAGAAGAGGCCAAAGAGGATTATGTGGGAGAATTTTGAGCACTGCTAATGTGTTTGGATCAGCCCAACAACAAACCTGATCTAGCCACATTGAGTCAATGGTTCGTGAGAGGATTGAGGGAAAAGCTCCAGATGGCGGTGGCCTCGTATGATTTGGAGACCCTCACCTTTGAACAAGTGGTGGCGGGAGCTCTGGGAGCAACCAGAGCCGAGGGGATCTTGAAGCAGATAAGCAAATACCCCAAGAAGAAAAAGAAGGACAAAAGAAAGAAGAAGAGGAAGAAAATTTCGAGTCCAATTCTAGAGAAGACACCTCAAAATCAGATTTCAGTCAATCACAGAAGTCAGATGCTGAAGAGCAAAAGCCCCAGAAGAAGAAAGGCAGGAAGAAAGTGCAACCATTATGGGAAAACGGGACTCATTACTGGGCTTTTTAGAGTAAGAAAAAATAGGCACCCATGCAATGAGCGTGAAGGCTACATAAAATAGAAATTCCCAAAAAAAGGAACAAGTTTTTTGAAAAAGATCGAATTTGTTGCTCCAAAAAAAGAGGGAAAATGACATTCTCTCTCTTCTTTTTCCTCCCGTATGTCAGATGCTATCAACATTAAAGTTTGAAGCAATAAATTTGCCTTTCCCACCCATTGCATACATTTGGGAACACACCCAATTTCTTCTCTTTCTTGCTCTCTCCTCACGGCACCATACCATCTCACTCTGTGATTTCTCAATTTTTTGCTCTCTTGTCACCATCAAACAACCCTCTGATTGAAATGTCGACATGCCCTAGCAGGCCATCTTTACAAATCCAATATATTATGATTCATAACATGCTAGATGCACAAAACACATGGAATCCTCTGATGGTTTTGAAGGGGAGTTGGATTTTTCTATAGCTATCACGGAAGAGAAAGCAAAGAGGATCATCAGCAGCAAACGATTTTATATCATGTTGGAAAGGAAGAATCCAAGGATTTAGACACGGAAGCAAAAAATCAAGTATCAAAGAGGTGCTTGTCCAACATGTGTATTTGCATAACAAGTTAAGGCTGGATGGTTAGCCACACGATCTTCCATGACACAGACTAAATTGTAAGCTTCTAATTCATTGTAGCTTCATTTTAAACTCAACACAGCTTTTTTAATGAGATTGTTTGATTGATTTTTTAGATGTATATCCTTCAATATATATTGAATGGAAACGAGTGGAATCAATAATTGGCATCCTTGATGTTCTGCATGCATATATTTGAGAGCAACAATACAAAGGTCTCTCTCCAAGATCATTGGCTGAGGCAGGTATATTCTTTTACGACCACTATTTCCAAATTCATACTAGAATGCAGCTTTTGGCACATTAAGTAAGGCTCCTATACCCAAATTCACAACTCCAGAGTGGGAGTTACAAAATGCAACGATAAGTAAAAGTTATCGAGCAAAACTTTTCTAAGAGGTGCAATGTAATCTCAAACCACAGATCTCTACAAGACTTGTTTGATTAGCATTCACAATGTCGATAATGGTATTTGTGGATTTGTTTACAAAGTCAAGAATACGGGTTACAAAAACAATGTTTGTTTGTGAAAACATGCAAAACATGGATATGCTTGAAATCCTATTGACAGAGGATGGGATTCAAAGGAAGAGAGAAATGTAATTTGATCTGTGGTAATGAAGACAATGTGTTGCAAGTATGTCACTCGTTAGTCAGAAATTCATCATGTCTTTCTACTACAGACATATACACAGAGTATATAACGAATTAGTGCCAATGGATCAAGACATGGATGAGATGGATGGGAATGCTCTTATTGAAATTGCAATTAAACTTAATGATAGAGTGATTTAAATGGTAATCATTGGTAAAAACTACAGTCTACACTCGGGGGGTCACTCATAAATATGTAAACGTAGCACGTGGGTTCAACAGAAGGGTTTTTAAAATCCTTTTTTTACACATTTTTTACATACAAAAGGGTACCATTTAAAGGGGGTATTTATAGATTGAATATAAAAAGGGTGTATTTTATTCATGAAAATTTTATAAATAAGGGGTTTTTAAATTAGGCCTTGAACGTACGTGATATAGAGAGTTTACATATAGTGAACACCCGGAGAGTCTACAATAGTTACGACAAGATATCATGGATGAGAGACAAACAGAACTGCATTCTGACTTCTGTTTCAGAGTAGGCAAGCAAGTAAACAATCTAATACTGTCAAAATGCATAATATGACGATTTCTAAAATAATTTTCTTTACTGTATAGGTTTCATCGAGATGTGAGCAACATATATATTGTAAAGACCTATAAGACAAACAGGTGACACTAACATGTAAGTGAGCAACATATATATTGTAAAGACCTACAAGACAAACAGGTGACACTAACATGTAAGTGACCTTGATTATTATTATTTTGCGGTGTTTTGACTTTGAGTGCATTTCAAAACAATTACTAGAAGACCGAGGAGGGCAATGAGACAAAATTGCAAGACACACTTTAAACAAAGAAGATAACAATAACGTGATATTGTTCGTTAGGAGTTGGGTTCAGTGTCATATCGTGTTGTTGTGGTCGTTTGTTGAATGACGTTTAAACAAATTGAAACATACACTTCAAGAGCTAAACGACCACAACAATGCGATATTAGGGCGTTCTACCAACAAGTATATCTCGTATTGTGTTGTTGTGGTTATTTTGGGGATCAAGGAAAATGCACTTTATGGCGCCTCATCACACCATTAAAACTATGTTTGCCCTGACTTACGTTTGAATGCAAAATCTTATGTTTTGGTAAACTACCACAACAACGCGATATGGGACATTCTACATGGACTTTTGACCGACATCGCGTTGTTGTGGCCGTTTTGTGTCCATATTTGTTTTGTTATTTGAACTATATTCAATGGAGATTTTGTCAAAAATTAACCATACTATTTTTATGCCATGCAGTAAAAGGTATGGACTAAATGGCCAAGTTTGAGCTATCAATGCCAATTTTTTGAAGAATGCAACTCCATGGTGAGATGGTTCATTGTCACAAAGAGAGAGGTGCTGTGGCTATTGTGTTGCCCTCCTCGAATGGCTATCTATAACTATTTATTTTTCAAGGTCACAGTTGTTTTATGCAATGTGCTCATCACTCCTCCTCGATGGAGAGTTTGTCACAAAATGTTTATGCATATATAGTGATATTTCAATTATGATTTGTCGCAAATTGGAAGAGATACGTTAAATGTGATTGCATAAATATCTCAATGTAAGAAAAAGAAAAAGTAAAGTGAGACCTTGAGTACAACACATTGAAAACTTAAGAAAAGTACAAATTACAAAGGAAGACAGGATTTATTATGATTGCATTTTAATACATCAAGCCTTCTCTTTTTTGAGGAGAAAGGTAGCTCTTCAATAGTGGGGGGAGCGAGCTCTTCTACAGTAGGGGGAGGGGGAGCTTCTGTAGTTGGTTGAGGGAGCGCTCTTGAAACAGGTTGGCGGAAATGGACAAGATCTTGTTTTCCATATGGGGGAGGCATCCTGGGATCCTTCAGCCCAAAATAATAATTACTTCTTTAAAAAAGGTATTCGGGGCCCTCTCCAAAGGTCTGCAGAGCAAATTCCTTATCCAAAAGAAAAGCTTTATCTACGTTGCACCTCATTGGATATCCCCCTAGATATCTTAAAAGAACCTTCAATACATTAAGCACAGAAGTAACATTCTCCTTTGAGAACCTTGAATGGTAGACTAGCACTTAGGGATATTTGAGGCACTTCAGGTAATTGCCCAGCAAGGATTCATTTCCCAGTCTTGCCGCATGACGAGCTCTAGAGGCACAAAGGATAAACAAATTTGACTCCACATATAACAGGAAGACAAAATTTTAGAAATGATTAGAACTTGCCAAACTGAATCGCTCTATAAATCAGTAGAGCTATTAGCAATGTGTACTTTCTGATTTTCATCTTCAACAATGTTTGGTTTCCATAGATTGACACTTGTGTTTTCAACTATGCAACTCACCGTTGTAGCATCCACTCCCATACGCGAAATGATCAGCCTCTCCTGGATAGTCCTAAACTCGTCTTTTCGGAGGGCAGAGTGGACTCGTAAGCAGCCGCATCTTGAAACATTTGACAAAGGGTATCTTCCACAGCCTCAAGAACACCCTTTCCTCAAGATTTCTATCTATTTGGAGGTATTTTTTGTCTCCATGCTGGACAAACCCTTCATCTTCGTCGAGATGCTGAGCAATGATGGCAAGGCAATAGTCCTGTCGCCTATATGTCTAACAAGAGGACATAATGCCTGCCTTCAATAAAAAACAAGGGTAAAATTGACAAGGGCACATTCCCAACTTCCTCGTCCGCATACTGGCGTGTGTCCTGCTGGACAGGAATGAGGGTGTCACAAAAGCGAAGAGCCTAGATGTCAACATTTTGGGCCTCCCACCTCTCCTCCTCCCAATCAATATCGTTCTCTATTTCCGGAGTTTCTTGAGCTCCATCTTGGAGAAGACCACCTTCACCTTGAGGTCCAAGGGAATCCTTAGTGTTCTCATCCAGTTTTTAGATGGAGGTAGACAATGAATCCCTCATAAAAGCAAACAAAGCTGCATTTTCTTTTGTGGAGCAAGTATTTCTGCTCCTTGCAAAGAGCACTGGACGACAACCTGCTAAGAAGGCGTCTAAGCTTTCGTATGACTTCCTTTGTCCGCTTTAGGTCAAGGGCATGAACGAACAAAACACCTTCAAACTCCACTTGACTAGCATAAGTAACATTTGTGAACTCAAGGTGCTGAGTAGCAAGCTAGGAATCAAGAGACCTCAGCACGTCTGCAAAGAGAAAACTTGGCATTGAACATTTTAAAAATATTTGGCTGGCAATGGTGCTGTTTGACTTTGTAGAAAAAGTCAAATAGCCTGACTTCAGGTGTCTTAACGACAGTTCCATCTTCCTCCTCCACAACTGTGAAATTTCTAGGGCCACAACTGTAAAATTTCTAGGGCCAGCCTATATTCGTCCAAAAAACAAGCTGTCAATGAGCACCAAAGTCGAACAATGTGAAGAATTTATCAGTGACAAAACAGAAACAACCGTGAAGGGAGCATGTCGTACGCGAAAAAATATCTCTCATCGTGTTGTTATGGTCGTTTTTTCAAGTAATTAAATAACCCTCAACGATGGCAAAAAGTGAGATATACCAACGCTATAGCTTAGAATGACCACCAAAACGCGACGGTGGCCATCCTTATAAGAAGAGTAGTAGACAACTACTCGAAGCTTAAGTAAACAAGAACATGATGAAAAGTTGAGCGTAGTAGAAATTCTCTTACAAAATGGCGACAACAACGCAACGGGAGTTCATCTTAATGGAAAGAATATGCCTCCTCCTATTGCTATGGTCATTTTTGGATAATATGCATAATTCAATCTAAACAAAGAGAAATATGAGGAAATTGGAAGGCATAAACACATAAAAGGGTAAGAGTTACCTCCATAATGGATGATAAGGAAGGATTCAGGGTTTGACGAAGGCATAGTGAAGGACTCAGACAAAGACGAAGGGAAAGTGATGAGGAAACGACAAAAAAAGGAATGAGATTGGGAACATTGGGTAGGCTCAGGGAAAGGGCTCGAAAACTGACTTTTTTCACGTGGCATGATGTGATTGATGTGGTGCATTCAATGCCAATTAATGTTATATTTAATTTTGCATGCTGTCACTTTCGTCATCATGGGAATCCCGACCTCTGTTGCTTCTGTGTCTTTGTCATTGTCTTCGCCTTCATCTTTGTCTTCGTCTTCACGACTACGGTGTTGCTTCTATGTCATTGTCTTCAACCTCATGACTACACTATTTTGTGGGCTGATTCCACGACCTCACACAGAGGTAATATAGTGACATACATTGGGTTTTTGGCTGATTTCATAGTTTTCGAATTTTTGTGTTGGTATTCGCTATTGGGGTCACCTTGCAATTTTTGTGTTGTTTTCGTGTTTCTCTGAGATACGACTTTAGCATAGGTGCTCGTTTAATATAGGTAGCTCAAAAAACATTGTATCCACCAAAATGACCACAACATGTTGGGAGGTCATCCCACTAGTAGTTATACTCTGTATCGCACTGTTGTGGTTACTTTGGGGATAGAAAGTTTTAGAGGTGGGGGCCCTTCTATCTATGAAAACTACCACAATAACGCGAGGGGAGGGCATTCTACCGGCAAGTATGTGTCATATCACATTCTTGTGGTCTTTTTTGTTAGCAAAGAGAACTGCAAGATGGGAAGTCCTTTCCTTCCCCCAAAACTACCACCACAACGCGATGCTAGGTCATCCTACTAGTAGGTATACCCCATATCGCGTTGTTGTGGTCGTTTTGGGTGTGAAGGTGTGTTTCGTTTGAATGAAGATGCTTGAATGCAAAATCTTATGTTTTAGTAAATGACCACAACAATGCGATACAGACCAATCTTAGTCAGAGGATGACCACCATCGCGTTGTTGTGGTTGTGTCTTATTTTCATGTTTCTCTGAGATAGGAGATTAGAATAGGTGATCATCTAATGTAGGTAGCTCATAAAACATTGTATCCACCAAAACGACCACAACACATTAGGAGGTCATCCCACTGGCAATTATACTCTGTATTACACTGTTGTGGTCACTTTAGGGATAGAAAAATTTAGAGGTGAGGCCCCTTATATCTATGAAAACTACCACAATAACGTTAGGGGAGGGCATTCTACCAGCACAAGTATGTGTCGTATTGCGTTGTTGTGGTCGTTTTCATAGCAAAGAGAAATGCAAGATGGGAAGTCCTTTTTCATCCCCTAAAACTACCACCACAATGCGATTCTAGTTCATCCTACCAACAAGTATACCCCAAATTGCATAAGTTGTGGTCATTTTGGGTGTGAAGGTATGTTTTGTTTGAATGCAAAATCTTATGTTTCGGTAAATGGCCACAACAACGCGATACAGACCAATCTTAGTCAGAGGATGACCACCATCACGTTGTTGTGGTCGTGTCTTGTTTTCGTGTATTCGGTCCTTCTATGTCATTTTCTCAACTTGCTCGTCATCATATTGTTATTGTTGCCATTTATAATAGGTTGTCATGTGTTTTCATGGTTTTAGATATCATGGCTAAGACAAAGTCCACGGCCCATTGTACCTCACCAAATGATCTTGGCATAGTGAGACGAATAGAAAAGGGAAAGAACATAGATATTATGAATCAAGCTTGGAGGACTTGAAAGAGGAATTGTGCTAGCATGCTGAGAGAGATTTGCAAGGTGAAGAAGCACATGTCTGTTGCCATACCAAGACTTACCTTCTAGAGGTTGGTCATGGGTATCTATGCGGATTATGGCCTAGATATGCGGCCTAGATATGCGGCCTAGATATGCACTGGAAAGCTTCTACCATGGGATGCCTCCAAGAGTTCGCAGAAGACTTCCTTGTGGAGTTATTTTAGGATAGCTATGTCATGGCGGCACACACTCATCATGTTACCATCATGCCTAGGGACATGGCTTCTCTTTGGTGTCTCTGTTTCAGATAGTACGACAAGACTCTTGAGCTTGTTGTTATTCTTGATTGGAGAATGAGGGAGATCTTAGAGGTCCCTCCCATTCTAAGGCAAAGGGTCAGGATCGAGGAGGTGCCAATCACCCATAATCAATACACTCGCTTGAAGAGGAGGGCTGAAACCCTTGGATGACCAGACGTCGAGAATGCACAAGAACGAGGAGATGAAGAGAATGCGGCTGAGTCGGTGGAGGAGCAGGTACAAGAGACCCTGCGATAGCTGGAGAAGGAGAGGAGGGCTGAAGCCAAAAGGAGAAGAGTGCAAGAAAGAAGATATCAAGTACAAAGGGAGAAACAAGAGTTGTCTTCCGATCCTCTTGCGACAAACTCACAGGCCCTCGAATATTTGAGGCCGTACTTTGAAGTTTGGGTCTCGATTCGCAATGCTGACTACTTTTTCATTGTTGGCACTAATGAAGTGAATATTCTATTTGACTCCTCTAGAGGGAGGTCAATGACGATTTGATGTCCCTCATTCTCAAGTTGGTGGCATTCTAATGTATCTTTTCTCTTGTGGGGTCCATTGTAATTCTCTCCAATTTCATGTTCGGCTTGCGTTTACAACCTCATCATTTCAAGATTACTAGAAGATCACCAGTTGTTGATGTATATGGTGAATCGTTTGGTCTCAATGGTCCTTGCATCCAAGGTCACCAGCATGATCGATATCTACGATTGGTTCTACACGTGAGTCATCGATCTGATACAAATTGTGTTCTTTTCATATCACGAGGAGTAAGTTGCTTAATTTATTTCATTTCTATTATTCACGGTTTGGCCCTTGGGCTCGTTTTTCTTATACATAATTCTTAGTCTATCCTTTTGCTACTTGTAGTGCCCATTGGAGTTTGGTGATGTAACACTTGCTCCCGACCAAGAAATGTTACTTGGTCAATCCACCGGTGGCACTCATGCTAACGTTATGATGCTATGAGTACATGTAATAAAGACAATTCAATTTTTTGGTTATCATATGGACATTGTATTTATATTATTATTTTGTTTGGGATGCAGATCCTTGAGGAAATTCATTGCAACCCTAGAGGGTGTCACCCAGGATGATTTTGTAAGCTATACAATATATATTAGATGTAGGGTTCCACGTCAACCGGATGGTAGCTCCTATGGTTTGGCGTGTCGCGTTCAATGCCTTCTTGTGCTGATGCACACTCTGCTTGAAATACCATCAGAGGTACAATTTTGTACATCACATTCTAAATACTTTTCTACTAATAGTCTTTTGTTTAATGTCTGTTATTCATCCTTGACCTTTCTTTTTGTTTTTTGTAGAACCTCCCATCGAATGCTTACGAGGAGGACTATGATATTTTCTAGATCAAGCTTATCGAATAGATAAGAAACCAAGTTAGTATTAGGCCCTGGTATGCCCCTTATCCTTTCGCACCACCAGCTCCACCACGGTCCACCACCCCCACTCCCCCTCAATGCGGGAACTATCCACCTCGATACCACCTCGATAGTCCTGATCATCCTCCTCCCGGTCGTGTGGAGTCCCCCCCTGACAGTTCCGATATTCCGCCACCCCAAACATCATAGGGGCTTTGTAATTTTTACCTTTGTATGAAATTTATCAATGAAATATACATTCTCTATACGGGTCATCTTTCAAGACAGGACTACCCCAAGTCATGTTGTTGTGGTCTTTTTGTTGAGAGAGAGAGAGAGAGAGAGAGAGAGAGAGAGAGAGAGAGAAATAAAGAATTATAACTACAAAGAAAGATTAAGAACATCGAGTCTCTCTCTCTCTCTCAATCATCATGATGACATCAATAAATAGTAATCATCATGATGACATTAGTAAATAGTAATCATCATGATGACATTAGTAAATAGTAATCATCATGATGACATCAACAAATAGTAATCATCATGATGACATTAGTAAATAGTAATCATCATGATGACATTAGTAAATAGTAATCATCATGATGACATCAACAAATAGTAATCATCATGATGACATCAACAAATAGTAATCATCATGATGACATTAGTAAATAGTAATCATCATGATGAGATCAACAAATAGTAATCATCATGATGACATCAGCAAATAATAATCATTATGAATGACATCAACAAATAGTCCTTACAATCATCCCCCAATTGTATTCATCATAATTTCACACGAGCACACACACTTGAGCCAGTGGTTAAAAGATGAACTTACACATTACACGGGCACACGCGCTTGAGTCCTAGTTAAGATTACACACACTCCTTTGTCAACATTACACGGGCACACATGCTTGAGCCCTGGTTAAGATTACACACACTCCTTTGTCAACATAGCCACTTTATCAACACACCATCCTTTGCTAACATTGAGGTAGTGTAAAAACTATGGAAAAATCACCTTTCTTGCACGGAGGTGGTATTAAACTTTATGGGTCTTTTCGAACCCCTCCAACACCTGGTGCCCCTTTAATCATTGGGAAAGAGACTGAACATAATAAAAGTGCTCAAAATTTTGCAAGGTTTGGAGCTAGCCCTTCTGGAGGTAAGCCTTTTCTCCTCCCCTTTATCAGGCTTTAGCTTAGTGCTTTACTTAGTGGTTCCATAGGAAAGCCTAACTAAGTGGTTAGCTCAGTGGTTGCATAGGTAAGCCTAACTCAGTGCTTTCTCTTTGCAGGAGAAAAGAGAGGTCGCAAAAGCCAACAAGCACGCCTTGCAAAAAATTGTTGAGGTAAAATCTGAGTGTGACCAGAGGATAGCCCAAGCTAAAGAGTGGCTAAAGTACGAGGTCAGAATGCAAAACTGGTGTATCACATAATATATAGAAAGGAGGGACTTAAGTATAGTGGCTGCTTTGAAAAAGATGCTGAAATCTCTGCTCAACTTAGGAAAGTTGTAGCCTTGAAATTAAGGGATAATCATTTGTAATATCTTTTTAAGTTAGGCTTCTTAAAAAAAAGCCATTTTGTAATATCTCTCCTTTTATGTTGCTAATATAAATATGTGCCCTTATGTCCTTCTCACTCTAATGTATACAAAAACAATGATCTTGTTGAAACTCCCTCAGCTCTTTGCCTGAGTCTCGGCCTTTGGTTATTGCGTGGCCATTGTACGAGCGCCCTGGTGAGTGTGTACAATTCTTTTTGGGGCGGGGTCCCCAAATTTGGGACGCCAGCCTCGATTTGCCTACCAGACCACCCGGGGGGTGAAATTTGTTTTTCGGCGGAAAGGCGAAAATGTCCAAGACGTCCCCCCTGGTCCGTTGGGGTGTAGACCATTCATCAATCGAACGCCCGGTCGTGCATTTATTAAGGTTTAAATGTCATAGTTTTTAACTAAAAATAACTAAAATTTACGTATAAGCTTGATCCGATGTTTGTTTTAGATGCTGTAAAATCCTATATTAGAGCAAAATCGCACGTAGATTCCAAATTTGGACTAAGAATTTGAAGATTCTAAGTGGGAATGGCTCGTGTAATCAAATCACTGATTTTTATACCATAAAAACTCATAAATTCATCTATTACATGGACATTTTTAAATTAATGAAGATGGGCATGTTACATCCTTCCCCCCTTAAAGAAATCGAGATGTCCTCATCTCGTCATTACATGGACATTTTTTTATTAATGAGGATGGGCATGCTACATCCTTCCCCCCTTAAAGAAATCGAGATGTCCTCATCTCGTCTCATGACTTACAGCAGCAGCCCTCACCACTCATCAAAATGTTTTTGCATTTTCCTTAAGGACATCTCACAAATCCCCCCCATTTGCGTGGACTTTAGCAAGAGATTTTCTACCTTGGAGAAGGTTCACACGCTATAATTTTTTACCCATAGAGTGAGCAAACGATCTCGGAATCAAGATCCAACTAAAGCATTGCGACCGTAGCATTGAGCACTACAAGGAGATTTTCAGGATGGCCCCATCCCAAAAACATCAAAATATTACCCTGCGAGGAGCACGCATTAATGAGATTGGAGAAGATACTCCTAATGTGGCTCCAACTCTCCCGTTGCAAGCTCCACAAGGAAATGGTGGCTAGGTTAGCTTGGTTATCTTTTAAAAAGAGTTTTTCTTTAATATTAATGTTAATAAATGAAGAAAGAAGATGTGTATCTTTTCCTTTGAAAAAAATGCATGAAGCTACTATTTGAGGTGATGCTGTATTCAATGGTTTGTAATGAAATTGTTATCTTTAAGAGAAAGAGTGTAGGTTTTTCTTGGCTTCAACGCTAACTCCATTCCGCGCTTGTGTAGTCGGGCAACGTCATTAGCAAAGCCTGGGATCGGCCCAAGGTATCCCTCATACCATTGGGAGAATAAGGTTTGCCGATTGAGGCGAGAGATTGTGATGCTGTCTAGTTGTGAGGGCCCAAGCTAGTGTGGTGAATAAGCCCACCCTAGTGCGTAGACATCCCTCTGAGGGGGCAGGAGGATCAAGTGATGGAGCTCGAGAGCGCAACAGGCCGGCTTGAGTCCTTGCAGCTACCAACGATGAGGTGTATGGTCCCATAGGGTTTTGCCCAGCATGTAGAGGCTAGAAGGTCGAATTCTAGATCATCGGCACTATAAAAGAAAAGAATAAGAAAGTTGATTTGGCTTGTATAGAATTGATTCTTATATAAGATTTTTTTTAACAAATCTTGTCTTTGGCATTATTATACTGTGAAAAGAGGTTGTTTTAATGAACCTTGTGTGAAACGACCTTAATTAAGGAATATGTTTATTTATGTCAAACAGTGTGGTAGGATTAATTAGAAAATAAACTGACACGTGAGGGGGGTGGAAAGTGGGAGGATGGAATGCCCCAACGGCACCATCCTACGGACGGGTTGACCCGATCAATCGGGTAGCTTTCCAACAGATTAAGTGAAAGCCCTATGCTAGATAAATAGGTTCTCGAGTAATTCTATTCTAGAAGACTAGGCCAATTGGTGGCTGTGCCTTGCATGGATGAGGAAAAAAGCATTGTCTCTAGGAATCAAGACTAGTAGTTGCCCAAATTATGATCAATAACCCTATGGGTGATTTAATTTTTAGAAGACCACACTCCCCTTGTGGGATAGTATATGAATCGTATCCTTGAATCTCTGCATGGTCATGGTGTCGATGAGTAGGAAATTTTCTCCAAGTCAAGACAGTGTGGACTATCTTTTTTGTTTTCCCTATTTTGTACATAAGGTTTTAACAAACTTACATGAAATACATTGTGGATTTTGATATGGGCTGGGAGCTGGAGTTTATAGGCACTTTTACCTAGACACTTGATAACTATGTGTAGGGACCACAATACCTAGGGCTGAGCTTCTTATATTTCCCAAGTGATAGAGAACTTTGTTTGGATCCACTCATAGAGAAACTTTGTCTCCTTCCTTGAAGATCCTTTCAGACCTCTTAGTGTCAGCATATGCTTTTGCCAATCTTGTATATCCTTTTAGATTGCCTTGGTCTATTCCTCCATCACTTTGAGCATTTTCCTAGATGTCTCAACTCTTATGGTTGGATCAGAGAAATTTAGAGGAGATAAGAATTCTTGCCCATAGAGTGCTTTGAATGGTGACATTATTATGCTCTGATGATAAGATGTACTGTAGGCAAATTCTACCAGAGGAAGATATTGAATCCATCTTCTTGGTTCCTATGCACAATATGCTCTAAGTGTCTTCAATTACCCGATTGACTCTCTCAGTCTAGCCATTAGTCTCTAGATGATAAGTTGTGCTAAAGCAAACTTGAGTGCCCAAGGCTTGACATAAGGACTGCCAGAACTTTGAAGTGAAGTCAGAATCCCGGTCACTTACTATCCTCTTTGGGAGACCATGAATTTTGAAGACTTCCTTGATGAATATTCGAGTAACATCAGAAGCTTTGAAGGTCTTCTTTTGCTGGTATAAATGCACTCCCACTTCATTTGGGAAATATCCAAGGGTTGAAGTTTCCCAGGAATCTTGACCCTTTCATCTTTGATCCTTTGGCGTGAGAGACATTGCTTCAAGTACCAAAGGACATCATTTTTCAAGCCTACCCAATGAAAGCTCCTTCTTACGGAATTTAATGTTTTTGCATAGCCTGGGTGTCCTGCCACCACAGCAGCGCCCACTAAATCGTGCTCGAGGTGGGAAGGCTATGTTGTGACATCATGCATGGTGGATGTGTGTCTCATCTCTTTTTGTGATCATCATCATGATAATGATATTAATTATCAAGATAATCATTACCATTAAACAATGCTAGTGAAACCATAAATTCCCTCCTTCGTCTTGTGTTTCTCTTAAGCATCGAGCAATCATGGTTTTCTATTATCATATCAAATCATCGGTAGGGGGATGTAGCCATGTGGGGAATGTAACATAGTCCCACCATCATCAAGATTACTCACCACCACCACCATCTCAATAATAAGATTGATAGTGAGGAGATACCAAGAGGAGATACCAACTACTACTGCTCGAAAAAAGAATCTTTTTTCAACCAATCAAAATAAAGGTGATGCTAAAAAATAATCAAGATTTAGAAGACATGTTGGGATTATATCTAGAATATAAAATAAGACATGTTGGAATTATAGCTAAAATAAAGACAATGTAAAAATCCAACCGGCATTTTTAAATTTCTAGTGAGAAAAACACACACTACAAATCGAGTTGTTTGAGCACTACCCATTATTCTTAGTCACAATCCACATTTGGCATCTACTTTATTTGTAGCAATTTATAGCAACATACTTCACCATAAATTAGACCTAACAATGGACTGAACACTTTAATTTTTCCTGGACACTTAAATATTTCGTGCACCACTCACAACACCTAATGAATATCTATGGTTTTTAACCTTTCTTTTTTAAGTACAATTAAAAAAAAACCCATGATTTTTAGGCTCTCTTTTGCCATTCATCCCTCTATATGCAAGCAATAGCTCTCTCTCTCTCTCTCTCTCAACCATGTACGGGATGGATTGCACTATGCAAAGAGAGGATGGTTGCAGAAGGTGAGAACGCAGTTGAGGGAGGCTAGATGCAAGTGAAGGAGGCAATGGATCCATTGGTGATGGATGGGCATGGGGACTTTGACCTTAGGAGTCTTCAAAGTTTTCAATGTGTTAACACAAAAAAATTTAATATCACAATTTTCTAGTATTGTGAATACAATATTATCACAACTTAAATGTACCTAAATCTTGGGTTTCTATTCAAGCAAATTCTATCTGGGAATTAACTAGTTCCCACTAATTAGTGCATGCATAGAGTAATGCCTAAGCTTAATGGCCTTAGTTTTGAAGGTTACCTTTACACGTGGGATCTTGCTCCTCACCAATACCGCCCTCCCTATGGCACATGCAATCCACCATGCCCAAACCATCCTTGATCGTACAGCTCGAGCTGGCTCCTAAAGGCTACTAGCTCAGAGATAATAAAAATGAGGCTTGACCCTAACCCTATTGTGATGACATGCAAAATGAGGCTTAACCCTAACCCTACCATGACATTCAAATTCTATTGAAACCTAACATAAGCATACTAGCAAGCCCAAAAGGAACACACAACCCATCTCAATATACCCTCATCCCCTCGTCCCCTCGGGGAGTTCACCTCAAAAAATGCTAGTGTACCACGTGAGTTGAACAAGAGGGGTTTTTTAATTAGATACATTGAGAAAAATTAACACGATTACATTAATAGGAGGGGTCTTTTAATGCAACTTTAGAAAAAAATCATTTAGTTCATAAGTAAAGAGGGGTTGTTTTATTGGGGGAAAAGTTTTAGTTTTAAAAGGGGTTTTTTAATACCTCTTGAATGCACGTGATACCTAGGGTTTTCTAGTAGTGCAACCCCCCAAGCTCGTCCCCCACAAAGCTAATTGTGTCTCCCACCCATACAGATAGACACACACACAAACATAGAGAGAGAGAGAGAGAGAGAGAGAGAGAGAGAGAAAGAGAGAGAGAGAGGGAGGAGGGGAGGGTAGCACTGTAGTTAAGGGTGAGGTAGAGAGAAAAGATTGCTCCTCAACATGCAAAAAAAAATCTCAAAATATATTGCATGCGAGATTTCATGGCAAAAACATAATAATATTTTAATATTTTAAAAGGTCTACGCCTTAATATATCTTTGAAAATTTGTCAACTCTTTCTCTGAAGCTTTCCTAAATCACTTAATGAAACCCAAGAAAGTTTTCTAGATGCATATTACTTGAAGCTTGAAAAGTGTTGTGGACATGTAAGCAAGTGATTCAATCTCTATATGGCCCACGAACAGTAAAGATAAGGGGCTATAGAAAAGGATGTCCCAATATAATATAAGTCTTAACCTTACCTACCCAAAGAGATGTTCACTATTAATAATTGATATACCTACAAAATGGATGGTTTGAAACTCTTGTTGGAATGTTATAGAGTTATTGCACTTCATTTGCTTTAGATTTCACAAATGCCAAAGCCTCATCTCTTACCCCTTTCCTCTTCATATAAATCAAACCAAATAATTGTGCATGTCATCACCTTACAGCCTCTATTGATCCCAT
Source organism: Cibotium barometz (assembly GCF_041138505.1). NCBI lineage: Eukaryota > Viridiplantae > Streptophyta > Polypodiopsida > Cyatheales > Cibotiaceae > Cibotium > Cibotium barometz. The sequence goes on along the minus strand of NC_141049.1, from coordinate 33,171,635 downwards.
CATTTTGGTTTCTTTTGACATGAGGTTAATCATAGCCTTATGGAACTCTTTTGATTAGTAGACCCATTTAAGTACCGAAATTCTCTATTTCACATTAAGAGGCCATGTGGGACTCTCTCTCTCTCTCTCTCTCTCTCTCTCTCTCTCTCTCTCTCTCTCTCTCTCTCTCTCTCTCGCACATGCATGTGTGTGTGTCACACACACATCACATGTCCACATGCATGGATGGGTGCATTACAAACAGAGAGAGTGCATGTGTGCATGCACGCATGTGCACGTGTGTGTGTGTGTGTGTGTGTGTGTGTGTGTGTGTGAGAGAGAGAGAGAGAGAGAGAGAGAGAGATACATTTCAAATTCTAGTAAGCTAAAATATTTCATATCATAAAAGTAGTGCACTATCAAAAGTATCAAACCATTGACTATAAAAAGAGTACCCATTAACTATAAAATGAGTATAGAGTACCCATTGTATGATGACACGTTATGCATAATTTTAAAACCTTCAAGAAAAAAAACTTTTGATTGCACCATATGCTGTTAAAGTAGGAGCTATAATCATTGGCAAACAAGCATAAATACCCCAAGCACCATTACCTTGAACAAAATACTATTTTTAAATGGAAGAAACCCAAAATTAGCTATATGGTATTTTTTTATATCAAAAGATGTATATGATTTTAAGGTTGGTGGGAATCCTACTTTGCAAATGATGAATGTAACTATATATGTCGTTGTATTCTTATATAGTATTTATATAAATAGAATGTATATCATTATAATGTAGTAGGAAGAACGAAAGGTAAACAAATAACCTTGAGTTTCAAGTACTACTCTTCAGCATATAGTTATTGGTAATAAAGTGACGTGCACATTAGTGGATCATTTTCTTGTTTGTGAAGTTTTTTCTTCCTCTCTCCCTCTTTTTATCTCTTTGCAGCTTAGTCCACCATTCTTTTTTTTTTGTATACACCCTAGGCCATCACAGTTTTTGTTTTGTGCTATAAAACCAAATAGGAATACCAAAATAGGCATTAGTGCCTTTAAGAAAAGGAGTTTTAAGTTTATTTACTTGAACTTACTCTGCATTAATTGATTTCTTTGTGAAGTTCTTGTTTTATGCTTAGTATTTTCTAAGAGTTTGACATGTTATTGAGCTTGCTTTACATTTTTCAATAACTCTAGCAAAAAATATTAGTGGATATGTACATGGGCATTTGGCAATAACTCTAGCACAAAATATTAGTGGATATGTACATGGGCATTTGTTAGTAACTAGACTAGCACAAAATATTAGCGGATATGTACAAGGGTATTTGCTAAGAGCTTGACATATGCTTGAACTTTCTTTTTTGCATTTGTTAGTAAATCTAGCATAAAATATTAGTGGATATGTACATGGGAATTGCTTTTGTATACCTCACAATTATTTTATTACTATATTGAGTCTCTTAAAATTTTTATAAAATTTTAAGTTTAGGTGTTCCTCCTTTAAAAAAGTGTATTTTTATTAATTATAAAACAAATCAAATAAGCACTTTGGTTGAAAAATATTACTTGGTTTAATACCCTCTAAAAATTATTTACTAATTCATAAATTTGTTTAATTTTTTTTTCATACAAGAGAATTTCATACAAAAACTTCTTTGTACAAAAAAAAGCTCTCCAATAAAAATTGTTATACGAGCTGCTATTTAGAGAAATACTTTGGGATTCAGATACCTCAGGATCGCTGGGTGTATGACTGAGTGACGTAGATCTTACCTGCTGAGACAGAGTAGCTGTGTTGGAACCTACCCCAATCTAGAGTCTACCACCCTTACCACCATCAGTTTTTCGAGTCTTAGAAACTACAACGGAACCCCCATACTTCACCTATGTGGACCGCTCTATCCTTATGTTATAGTCGAGCTTAGGAATTTCTCTTCATGATGACAAATAAAACTAATTATATTAGTCTCAGATATTTGTAACAAAACTTATCCTTGTAAATATTTGGAAATAAAATGATTGCAATGTCTTACTCTCAAAAAAAGCTTAAGCGTTGTGCAAAGTATGAATCTTGTAACCTTAAGAATTTTTACAATGATGGCCAGGATGATCAGCCTCCACTTCCCAATGTGCTTTACACCAATATCCAGGAGAAGAAGCTCCTGCTCAAGCAAATGCAACCTCCCTCCTTTAACGGAGAAGGTTAAAAGATTGAGAAGGATGCTGAAGTCTGGATTGAAGCAATGGACGATTATGTCTCTGCTGCTGCTGCCAGTACTGGAGCAGAAAATCAGTTTATGCTTGTACGGTTTTACCTCACCGAAGATGCTAAACTCTGGTGGAAATAGTGGTGCCATGACAAGAGAGTCACCTAGCATTCTCAAACGTGGGAAGACATCAAGCAGGCCATGAAGGGAAGATATCTTCCCCCATCCCATGAATCCATAAAGATGAATGAGTTTTTTAGTCTTAGAAATTGCAGCTTAACTCTGGAGGACTACTATTCCAAATTTATTACTCTTCGGAAGTATGCCCCAGCCATGACTACTTCCCAGCAAGTGGCTCGTTTCTACCAAGGGTTAGATTCTCACCTTGAAGCAATGAGGCCAAGCACGTTATAGGATGCTCTCATACGAGCAAAGCACCTTGTGAAAGAAATGAGGACTGACAAAGCTATGACTACTTCCCAGCAAGTGGCTCGTTTCTACCAGGGGTTAGATTCTCACCTTGAAGCAATGAGGCCAAGCACGTTACAGGATGCTCTCATACAAGCAAAGCACCTTGTGAAATAAATGAGGACTGACAAAGCTAAGCCTCAAAAGAGATCTTACCCTGAGGCAAATCCTAAAGATCAGCCCTACAAGAAACCCCAACAGAATTTTCCCTACTACAAAGGGCAGCAAAGAAACTCTTTTGTCCCCCACTCATATGCTGCTTCTTCCAAATAAGACCGTATGTGTTTTGAATGTAATGAGTCCGGACACTTTAGGGCCAACTGTCCCAAGCTGGTAATATCATTTCCCCAAGGTGGCAGAGGAAATCAAGGTCGTGGAACCCCTATCCACCAAGGTGCAAGAGGCGGTGGATGTGGCAGAGGCCATGGAGGAGCAGTTGCTAGAACCGCCTGTACTATAAGTGAAGAACCAACCTTGGAAATGGCTAAAGAAGAGCGCACCATTGTCCATGCGGCGATAGAACACCAAGGTCCAAATCAACAATTTGGTGTAATCCAAACCCCAGCCACTCACGGTAAGCCATTCCAGCTTTTGATTGATTGTGGTAGTACCCATTCATTTCTTTCTCCTAGGTGTTTGCAAAAATTAAACTTGGGTCAAAAAACAGGTAGAAGAATGATTGTAGAGTTAGCCAGTGGTGGGAAAGAAGTAGTATCTCGCCACTTTGTAGGAAACCTTGATTTTGAGCTGGGTAATGAGCAAACTCATGGCCACTTTAGAGTCTTGCCATTAGGAATTTATGATGGAATCCTTGGGATGGACTGGTTAATTGCAAACAACGCTAGCATTCACTGTAATCAGGGGAGTATCACTTTTGAAAATGAGCATGGTCAAGTAGTATCCGTTTAGGGAAAAACGGGTAAACCTAAATCTAGGGTAGTCAAGGCAAAACATCTTCTCAAGGGAGCACGTAAGGGTCAGCAAGTTTTCTTAGTCAAGCTCAACAAAGCCATTAAACCTAGTAAGGAGACAGAACCCTCTTGGCTCCAAGAATTCTCTGACATCTTTCCTGAGATGGCTACCGCCTCCTCGAGAAGTAGATCATGAAATCGAGGTGATCCCTGGAGCTCAACCCATCTCAAAAATGCCCTATAAAATGTCCCTCCCTAAAGCCAATTAACTTAAAGAGAAACTTTCCCAACTCATTGAGCAAGGATTTGTATGCCCCAGTAGCTCTCCTTGGGGAGCACCTATTCTTTTCCAAAAGAAGAAGGACGAAACTCTCTGCCTCTGCATAGATTATCAAGGGCTAAAACAAGTCACCTGTCAAGAATAAGTATCCTATCCCTCGCATCGACACCCTCGCATCGACGAGCTTCTTGACAGGCTTCATGGGGCCAAAGTTTTCTCAAAAATAGATTTGAGGTCTGGTTACTATCATATCATAGTCAAGGAAGCAGATATACCCAAGACAGCCTTCAATACCCATTATGGCCACTATAAGTTTATTGTAATGTCGTTCGGGTTAACCAATGCTCCTGCAACATTCAACCGCCTAATGCAAGATATATTCAACATTCAACCGCCTAATGCAAAATATATTCCGTCCTTGCTTGGATGAATTTGTGCTTGTTTTTTTTATAACATCTTAGTCTACTCCAAATCAATGGAAGAGCATGAGGAGCATGTGCATAGGGTTCTGTAACTATTGTGCAGACATAAACTCTATGCCAAGAAGAGCAAATGTACTTTCTTTACTCATTAAATTGAGTATCTTGGGTTCATCGTCGCCAAAGGTGGCATCTCAGTAGACCTCGCCACAAGGTCAAAGATATAGTGGAGTGGCCACACCCTAAATCAGTTTGTGAAGTCATAGGATGGTATAGGATTTTTATCAAAGATTATGCCTTGGTGTAGCTGCACCCTTGACGGATCTTCTTAAGAAGGATTGCAAAGTAGTGTGGCTGCCAATCCATCCAAACAGTTTTGATCAGCTCAAGGTCATTATTACTTTTGCCCCAGTCCTGAAACTTCCTGATTTCACCAAGGAATTTGAAGTGGTTATACTGATGCCAGTAGTCTAGCACTTAGGCCAAGAAAGGAAGACCAGTCGCTTATACTTCCCACAAGCTGAAGCAATATGAAGAAAATTATGCTACCCATGATTTGGAGCTCTTAGAAGTCGTTCATTGCCTCAAATTACGGAGACAATATCTCTTGGGGGGCAAATTCCAGCTTGTAACTAACCACAAAAGTCTGAAGTGGATCTTCACCCAGCCTAACCTCAGCATGCGACAAAGGAGATGGATTGAAATTCTACAAGAATATGACTTCGACATCAAATTCTGTCCTAGGAAAGATAATGTGGTAGTAGATGCACTTAGCCGCAAATCTTTCTTAAGTGCAATTTCAATGCCAAATGATCCCATACTCGTCAAGGTGAAAGAAGTCTCATCTCATGATCCAGATTATCATAGGATGGTGAAGCTAGTAGAAGAAGGGGAAAATTCAGAGAAAGAGAAGAATCTAATCAAGGGATACTCCACTCATGAAGGAACCCTCTACTCACAAGCTATGTATCCCTAAGGATCCTGCTTTAAATCCGCAGCTGAGATTTTTTCGAAACTAGGCCAAGCCTTTCCAACTATGCCAAATCTCTAAAAATTCTCCACTAGTGTCAGAAATAAACCAGTCAAGAAAATGATGACCTTCAAGCCCAACCAGTTTTAAATGAAAAAAATACATAGGTTAATCGGTTTTGTAACTAAAATTTGGAAACTTGGTAAAGAAGAGGAAGGTGCCCGCCCACCACCACGTGAAAGGCACGAGATGTCCGTCCCCAATCTGTGGCGGACAAGGCTTGTCTGCCGGGCAAGGCAAATTGAAAGCACGTGCGTCTGGAAGTCATCACACGTGGACCAGTGTTCGACTAATCTGTGGAGCCTGTTTTGTTGCTGAGAGACGCGATTAAGAAGTATATAAGCAATTATAAGGTAGATTAATTCATCAAATAGCTAATCATTTTGTGATCAGAAAGCTCATATGCATGATTATTATATCGCCTAATACTAGAATTTACGGTGGGTTGAATTCAAAGGCAATCAAATCCAAGTTGATTAGATAGTAGTCAGGGTAATCAAAGACAAGCACATTTATAGGCGATCCACTCATTAGATTGACTGCTTATAATGTATCTCACGATAATTCACAGCGAGATCTGAGCTCAAAATCAGTTATAGATAGCTATTGATCAATCAAAGCGCAATTACTGATCACGCGAAGTGCAATTACTGATCACCAAGGGGAGATTACTGATCATTAAACAGCATTTAGCAATTTTCTTTATTAAAAAAAAAAGAATCAATCGAACTGCGATTATTGTTGGGTCGGTGGTTAGCAGTGCAGAGATTAATTAAGCCGTGATTCAAGGAATTATGCATCACAATGATAATGATCAGTTTCCTGCAGCATGGTATCATTGGAGAGAGGGGTTTGTGGTGCCCCCTGCCGATGTATAGTTCACCAAGCTTAAAAAAATGTATTGAAGTTCATCAAGCTTTAAAAAAATGTATAGTTGATGTGATATTGATGACATCATGGATAGTTCTGCTTTGAATCTGGAAACCAATGAGGAGGTTGCCATCAAGAAGATACCAAATGTTTTTGACAACATGAGAACTCTTCGAGAAATTAAGATCCTCGGCCACAGGAATCACGATAATGTAAGTCATCTAGTGAATAGGATCCTCTTTTTCTATGGTTCTGCATGTGATTTAAAACATAACTACAAATAGTTATATATGTATAACAACACACATAAATTTCACATATCATGCAAGTGTAAATTGTTTTTGCAGCAGTGCAAGTTGAAAGCTTGATCCTTACCATCAAAGGTTTTTGCATGTATTTGGCACAGATTCTTGCTCTTAGAGAGGTCACTCTGCCTCCACAACGAGAGAGTTTCAAGGATGTATACATTGTAACTCAGCTGATGGATGCCGATCTTCACCACATCATCAAAATAAGCCAAGGGCTCACAGAAGATCACTACCAAGCAGGATATACATCCTTTTCAACATCACGAAGGTTCTTATGTGTTAGAGGTACCATTCTGATGTGTTTGAGTTGGTTCTTATGTGTTAGAAGTACCATTCTGATGTGTTTGAGTTGGTTTTCATGTTATACATGTGTACATAGATATATATATATATGGACATGTTTAGATACATAAGTACATACTTACATGTCATTTCATAGATATACAAACACATATTATAAATGTGTATATAGATACATAATGCATACATAGATAGGTACACACATAAATTGGAATGAAGGGATGTAATGCATGAAAAATATGAGTAATCACCATGTAAACATGATGCCTAAGTGTGTTTAGTCTCTCACCAAGAGAATGGAAATAGCCTTCCATAAGCCAAGAGAGAAGCCATGAGCTCCAAGAAACATAAATTTCCATTTCTAAAAATGATCATCAAAAGTTACAACCATGGTCCAAGTCCCCTCTTTTATACATGGACTTGTCCCATGATTAACCCTATTAAATAAAGTTCCTACTTTATTACAAACCATCCCTTCCCAAAGATTTTGTCCTCAAAATCAATAACATGTACAATCTCAAAGTATGAGACTCTAATGTAATCAATGGGAAGTGGTTAAGAGTTCTCAAGTACATCCAAAGCACATATACAATGAAAATCCGGATGTATACAAGTCCACAAAGCTTCAAGCCCAAAGTGTATGAGTGGGACTGTTATGACAGCCCTTCTAGTCGATGAAGACCCTTGAAAATCCTTCATTTAGACTCCATATATTGGGCTGAAAATGATATGTACACTCAGCCATATGTAGCCCACATCATAATCTTTCATTAGGATATGCCATGAAGCTTGTTGGAGTAGAAAAATAGGCCCAATAGTAGACCTTCCTAAAGCTGTCCAGAAATTACAGCATGTATACTTCTCCTCATATTACCCAATTTGCTCAAGTAAACCATACCACTTGGTCACGGAAAGTCATCCACAAGTAAGCCATGTTGTTGGACATACTCCAATGATTGCCAAGTAGCCTCATCCATGGGTAATTGCTTCCATTTGACAAGGTATTCATCAATATTCCGATTCCTCAACTCTCTTGTCCTCTTGCCAATAACCCTCTCCGGCTCATAAATGATCTCACCTTCTTCATTCATGGGTGGAAGCTCTTCCATCTCTTGAGGCAAAGTCTAAAGATCCCATAAACCTCTTAAGGTTAGATACATGAAACACATTATGGATCCTTGTCGAAGAAGGCAAATCCAACTTGTAGGCCAAATCACCAACCCTCTTGATAATCAAGTATAGTCCATAATACCTATGAGCCAATTTTGAGTTGGTTACACCTTTGAGAGTGTTATGCCGACTCTTGGGAAGCTTCAATAGCACATAATCATCCTCTTGAAACTCCACATTCCTTCTATGAACATCCGCATTAGCCTTCATGACATCTTGAGCCTTCTTCATATTGTCCTTGCAAAGTTGAAGAAGTTGTCTCATTCTTTCCAACTCTTCTTTTGCCAATGGATTGACCACTTTGTCTTCATGGAAGGCTATCGATGGCACATGCACTTGATATCCATAGAGAGCCTCAAATGGTGACATGCCAATACTCAAATGCTTGCTTGAATTATGGCAAAATTCAGCAAGATAAAGCCACTCATCCCAAGATGTTTGCATGTCATGACAATAGTGCCTCAAGTACACCTCAAGCCATTTGTTTGTGCACTCCGTTTGCCCATCCGTTTGAGGGTGATAGGCCGTAGATGGAGTGATTTGAGTACCCAAGCTCTCATATAATGACCTCCAAAAAGTCCCCATGAACTTGGTATCTCGATCACAAACTATGTCCATCTCCTTTTCGGTAAGCTTTCTGCTTTTAAATGCAATGACTCCATGCTCTTGATACAAAACTGCCCCAATTCCTCTACCACTTGCATCCGCCCTCACATAAAATGTCTTTGCAAAATCCGGACATACAAGTATAGGGGCTGAAGTGAGCAACTCCTTGAGCTCATTGAAGCTCTTGTTGGCAATGGAATCCCAAAAGAAAGCCTCCCTCTTGAGCAAGTCGGTAAGAGGTGCCGCAATGGATGCATAATGTTGCATGAATCTTCTATAGAAAGAAGATAATCCCAAAAATCCTCTCAATTGAGTTGTATTGCTTGGTGTTGGCCACTCTTTGACACATGCCACTTTCTTAGGATCAGCCCTTATGCCATTCTCACCCACCAAGTGTCCAAGATATTCCACTTCATTGACCATGAATGTGCATTTGCTCTCCTTTGCATAAAGCTTGTGCTTCCTCAACACTTCAAACACTTGCTTCACATGACATAGATGTTCCCCTTTGCTCTTGCTATAGATCAAGATGTCATCGAAGAACACTAGCACAAACTTGAAAAGAAGGGGAGCCAATATCCAATTCATCAATGCTTGAAAAGTGGCCGGAGCATTTGTAAGACCAAAGGGCATCACCATGAAGTGAAACAATCCCCTTTCCGTCCTAAATGTTGTCTTCTCTTCATCACCTTCCTTCATCCTTATTTGATGATATCCCGATCTCAAATCAATCTTGGTGAAGAACTTTGCCCCTTTGAGCTCATCAAGAAGATCATCAATGCGAGGTATGGGATACCTATTCTTGATTGTGACCTTGTTCAAGTCACGATAATCAATGCACATGCGAAAGGATCCATCCTTCTTCTTCACCAAGAGAACGGGAGATGCAAATGGAGATTGTGAAGGTTGAATAAGACCCATAGCAAGCAAATCTTGCACTTGCTTAGCCACTTCCTCTCTTTCTACCTTAGACAAACGGTAAGGAGTCTTGTTGACAACCTTTGCATTCGGTTCAAGTACTACGGCATGGTCAATCTCCCTCTTAGGTGGTAGACTCTTTGGCACTTGCAAAATATCTTCATACTCCTTAAGAAGAATTGCCATTTCCTCATCTATGTGCTGTCCACTGCCTTCCATCCCCTCTTGGGTAACATGTAACACATAGATAGTGCCAAAAGCCTTAATCTCTTTCTTGAGTCGCCTTGGAGTGATCAAAGAGAGCTTCTTAGGTGCATTTGCAGCAAGTACCACTTGTTGCCCATGATGTAGAAAGCTCATGAAACCTTTTTGAAGGTTCATGTGAATGTCACCAAGTGAAGCCAACCAATCACACCCCATGATAATGTCGATGGGACCCATATCCAAAACCACCAAATCACCTTCCCAAGTGTATGAAGAGGATAAAACCACTTTTGTAGAAGGGCAAACCAAGCTAGTCTTCTCACTTTCCCCATTTGCCACTTGCACTAACGTTGTAGGTGTCTTCTTTGTGTTGAGTTTGAGAGAGTTGATGGATTTAGAGTTGATGAAGCTATGAGTGCTCCCGGAATCCACAAGAATATGTGCAACCCTCCCATTGATGGTCCCCACCAACCTTAGTGTACTTGGGTTCTTGCAACCCGCCAACAACTCTTGCGAGATAGAGCATATGCAAGCTGAAATTTCTGCGTTGGTAGGCATGTCTCCGTCCACAAGGCTTTCCTTAACTCCACCTCCCGGATCAAACGGAAACTCACCATCCTCCGTGATGAAAGAATGGTCTTCAAGTGACTCCTCATGTGCTTCTTCATTGCAATCCTCCCATTCCTCAATGTCATGAGAGTCATCCTTGTTCTCTTCCTCATCCATGAGGATCATAGTGGCCACAATCTTCTTTGATTTGCACACATGCCCGGGTGACCACCTCTCTTTGCACTTGAAACATAGCCCTTTGCTTCTCAACTCCTCAATCTTTGGATCATCCATTCTTTGAGTCTTCTTGAAGGGTTGAAAGGGCTTCTTCTTCATGAAGTCACTACTCTTTTTGGCATCAAATTGATGTATCCCATTCTTTGGCTATCCACCCCCAAATGATGTAGGAGTTCTTGGATTAGAGGATGGTAATGTAGAGGTAGGACCTTTCCCAAAATTGTAAGAAGTAGTGGTTGGTTTGAGTGTGTCTTTGGTGAAGGTCATGGGCTGAGACCTCTTGTACTTTGGCTCATAGAGTTCGGCTAACCTCATAGCTTCTTTGAGAGAGCTAGGCCTTTGAGCCGACACATCCGCCTTGATGAAGTGTTCAAGCCCATGCACAAACTTTTTCATCTTCATGTCTTCACTCAAGCCTTCCACGTACATTGAAAGCTTCAAAAATCTCTTGATGTAACCTCTCACCATCATCCCCTTTTGAGAAAGCTCATACCATTCTTCATGGTATCAGTCGAGCACTAAGGGTGAAATGAAGGCCAAGTTCATCTCCCGCTTTAATCCTTCCCAAGTTGATGGTGTGTTCCCTTGTTTGACCAAGTGCCTCCACCATTGATGAGCATAATCTTCAAGATGTAAGGAGGAAAATTGTACCATATCATGCTCACTTTTTGGGTAAAGTTGGAAATAGGTGTCAAGCTTGGTAGCCCACTCCTCCAGCTCTTGCGGAGATGACCCGTCACCTTTGAACTTCGATAGTGAGATTTTGTCTTTGACATCCTTGGAAGATATGTGGGATGGGTTATCATGTTGGGTAGAGGGCTTGAATCTTTGCATCTTTGAGTATGACTCCATAAATTGTGCAAAGTCTTTGTAATCCCTCTTGATGATATTCGACAATTCCATCCACTTCTCGTGAGCATCCCTTTGTCTTTGGGCAAAGGACATTTGATTCCAATCGAGTGCAATCTCCTCATTATTCACAAACACCTCATCCTCTTCCCTTGAATGCATTGCCCTAGAAAAGGTAGGACCCTTTGATGCATTGAGGGTGAGACAAACCCGAATGAAAAGAAGGAGGAAACATGTCCTTAACAAGATGTCTCCGTGCATCCGCCATGAATCCCCGAGTGGATGCTCCCAATGGATCCTCTTGTACGGCCTTCATGGAATCCTCATTCAAGATGCCCTTGCCTTTTCTTTGCTCATAGTCACCATAATTCCCATGCTTTTCTTGTGCTTGAGACTTCCCAAACTTGTCCTCCATCACACCAATCCGTGAGGATAATGTTTCAAAATGAGAATCAAGCTTGGAGTCTAAGGTCTCCAACCGTTGTACAAGCATTTGCATGAGGGTGTCATGGTTAACCGCCGCTTGTGTCCCTTGAGAAATTTGATTATGTACATTGCCCCCATTGTCTTCATTGATGAATGCATCCCTTGCATCCATATTACCTTCCATGTCCTCATCACCAATGATCATTTCTTGCACAACATCCCCACCCTTGCGTGGTCTTCCCTTCGGCATAGTGAAGAAATGCAAGATGTTGGTAGAATGCCCAAATGATGTCGGAATTGGACAAAAGAAGGTTCTATGGGTAGGTAATGGTGTCTACTATCCTCCCAAATGAACACAGTAAGAATTAGGTGTGGGCAAGTACTCTCTGTTTTAGGGTTTGTGCGGGACAGCTGAAAGTAGTAATTTGGCTCTAAAACGCAAAATATATGTCGGAATTAGGATTTTGACGGCTCTATAGAAAGCTAACGGAAGATAGAACCTACCCCTAAAAGCATTTTGATTCAGTCAAAGTGGAAGTATATTTTGTTTGACTTTGACCAGAAAGTCAACATGACTACTTTGACCGAGATTGTGATATCCGATTAAGGGGTTCTCTATGGCTCATTTGAAAACTCTCAAGGAGTAGAATAGAGTCGTGTAATCACTTGGACCTAATCCCAAAAACCCTAGGACTGAATTAGGGTTTTGTAAAATCCCAGAAATTCCCAAAATTCGGTCCCAAAGCTCAATCCGGCTACAAATGATTGGTGTTTCTCCCCTTGGTAGTTGTGAATAACTCTTCAAGTGTATCCATGGGGTAAATCTCCAATCAATAAGCTTGTTTGGCTCCCTTGTTGGAAAAATTCCGCCAGAGTCTCCTTTGTAATTGGAACCAAATCTCAAATGAAAATGCAACTTCTCAAATCACAATGCAATACTCTTTGTATCCCACAATGTCATGAAAGATCATATGTACTCTTTTTCCATCAAAGAATTTGCAATATCCACACAATATGACGGAAAAGTGGCCCATTGCTCAAATGCATCCACAAAGTCGATGGTGAGGATTGTTGAGGACGCGCGTTGAAGCTTGCCGATCTCCCGGCCAAGCTCTTCTCACCCCTTCACCGAGTTTTCCTCCAAGGTGAAGGTTGAGGCCATTTCTTCACACCGGTGTACCTAATCCCCCTTTGTACCGCTTTACCAAGCAATCACGGCACAAAGAGTTCAAGCCATTCTCCCCTTGGCCTCTCCAACTAATGCCAAGGTACCCTCACACATTGCTAGATTCTATAGAAACTTGAAGTGGTAGCAATGGTGAGTGTAGGTACAAAATGATGTGGATAATATCAAATGATAGAACAAGTTTGTTGGCTTACAAGTATTGAGCATGACTCATGCCCTTTTACAATTTAGAACTCATCAATAAAGCATGGACTCATGCCTCAATCCATCATCCAAAAGCTCCAACACAAACCAACAATTCACAATGCCCTCACCATGGCATTTGCATAAGCATTTGTTAACCACAATCAAGGCATTTGCAATGGCATTCCAACAATCCCTTTCGCATCATATTGACAAATTCATGCTTCCAAAACTTATGCTCTCTTATGCCCATGTGTAAAACATAGCATTGGCATGGCTATGTATAGCATCCATAGTGTCTATATGGCATCAAGATGAGCATGAGGGACTCCAAAAACATTGCATAAGCTTGCTATTCCATCAATGGCATGCCAAATGAGACATAATAAAGAAAATCCCCCAAAATGTGATCTATGAATTGGCCAAGCTCATGTGGAATCAATTCCTTTCACCATTGCCATCAATAATGCATGGAGAAGCAATATTGGCATGTGAATGGTCAAGCTTTAATGGTTAATTTCTGAAAATTAGGGGAGTTTGAATGTGTCCAACCCTAATCCATTCCCAAGCTCCACCAAATGCTTCAAACTTGCAAGGGATTGATCAAACCACTCACCAATGTCATCCGGAAAGCTTCAATGGTAGAAAATGTTGAAGAAGCCTCTTGTTGAAGAAAAACGTGGCCCCTTTTTGCTCCCTGATTTGCAGCCATTAAAGACCTCCCATGTGCAAAGAAGAGGGCTTGAAAGAAGCTTCAAACAATGGCTAAGCTTCATAGCTTGGAGGAGGCATGGAAGAGGCGACGAAATCAGCGAAATTCAGCCACGAAATTCAGTGTGGAAGTGAAAAATCAGCCCCATTGCTAGTCTCCATGCTCATTGAGAGAAGAAATCACCATAATATGATGCTTGCAGCCATCTATGTTGAGTAGAACTTGGCAATGAAAGCTCAACTTTCAGCCATGGAGAAAGGTTCACAAGCTCCCAAATCTTGAGAAAAAATTTGCAAGAAAGAGGCTCAAATGAAAGATCTCAAGAAGCTCTACAAAAGCCCTAAGGTTTGGCATCAAAACGGGTAGAGGAAGAGCATCCCATGGCTATGGAAAGCTTGAGGAAGAAGAAGATGATTACTAAACATGATTAGCAGAAAAGTTAATTGCAATTAGTCACTTGCCCTAAGTTTTGGCCCTATTGCCCCAAATTTTTGGTCCAGAGGCCCAAAATTTGGTCCAAAAATGGTAAAATTAGCCAAAATCACTCAAAATTCAAGCAATTTCCATGAAATGCTCACCATCTCCATGAGATTAAGCAAGATTAGAGAAGATTTGTCAAGAATCACTCAAGGATTACAAGAAAATGGAAAAAAAATGAAAGAAACTCAAATTTTCAAGCAAATTTTCCCAACAACCCATGCATGCCCATGATCAAAATCAAGAGCTCTGATACCAATTGGAATGAAGGGATGTAATGCATGAAAAATATGAGTAATCACCATGTAAACATGATGCCTAAGTGTGTTTAGTCTCTCACCAAGAGAATGGAAATAGCCTTCCATAAGCCAAGAGAGAAGCCATGAGCTCCAAGAAACATAAATTTCCATTTCTAAAAATGATCATCAAAAGTTACAACCATGGTCCAAGTCCCCTCTTTTATACATGGACTTGTCCCATTATTGACCCTATTGAATAAAGTTCCTACTTTATTACATAAATGCATACAATGTATGTATGTACCTATTTATATACATATATTACATTAAGCTTGCTTATATACAGCATGTATTGTTTCAAATAAAACCTGGCTTTTCTTATATCCTTATTGAATATAACATATGGATTTAGAGTGGAATGTCTTTGAGAGCATTGCTATATGAACTTTTTCAGTATTTCTTGTAGTTGCTTGGGGGATTGAAGTATTTTCATTCGGCAAATGTGCTTCACCACGATCTAAAGCCGAGCAATCTGCTAGTTAGTGAGGACTGTGATTTGAAGATTACAGATTTTGGCCTGGCAAGAACATTCTACAAGTCGAATTTGATGACTCAGTATGTGGTGACAAGGTGGTACATGTCACCAAAGTTGCTTCTCAATTCAAAGTGCTACAGTGCAGCAGTTGACATGTGGTCTATTGGCTGCATTCTCATGGATCTCTACAACAAAGAGCCTCTCTTTCCAGGAAACGATTATGTTCACCAGTTCAGCTCAATCACGGAGGTAGTTATATGTATGGCTATGATTTACCATCATGATTTCACTACAAGGGATCGGGCTCATACCCGCGCTCCTAGCCGCTAAAAATGACTTGTGAAAAAAAGTAGCAGGCCCATGTATCAGCGCGTGTATCATCGTGTCCAGAGACATGCGTGTAAAAGCGCGTGTATAGGACTACTCAGACGTGCTCATACATGGGTGTATACACGCGTTCTGTTCAGTTCAGATGCATTTAGACGCGTTCATACATGCGTCTATACACGCGTTTTGTTATTTTAGATGCGCTTATACACGCGTATTTCTCAGTTTTGACGCGTTTATACACGCGTGTATTACAGATTATCCGCGTATATACACGTGATTTTTAGCAGTTCTGACGCATTTATACACGCGAACAGAGAGCAAAAAAAAAATCCAGAGAGTGCTATTTGGTGCCTGAATACTGTTCCAGCATTCTAGCACCCAATAACACTCTCTGGTGGATTTTTTTTTGGTGCATTATTAGACCATCCACGAAGAACATATGCACGAGGGAGATTAAGACAAGAACGACATGAATGCATACATTGTCAATACACGATTCAAGACAGACATGAATGTAATACTATCGATTCACGATTTAATATTACTATCAAAATTTCACACATATATACAAGGGAGTCCATATCTCGAAGTAGCCCATGGCTTCAGTTTACAAAAAAATATATACAACCACATCCTCAATATGGAATGTGATACTGTAAGTCTGAGTACTACTCAGACCCAGATGATGACTCGGTTCTCCCTCCATGCTCAGATGAGCTCACATCGGTCGGAATGTCCGATGAGTGGTGCTCACGTCCACCCTCTGCAGTGGCGGCGGGTGGATCATCACAGCAGCTTGTGCCTGTTCAAGTAATATATAGTATATAAGTATATATATATGTAATTCAATAAACCAAAATCATTTGTTTAGAATTTTCAAGTACCTGTCGACCGTATGGTCTCATGGCCATCTCAAACTGCGCGTCCGTAATACGTCCCTCGGCTCTGAAGATGGCCCACGTGTCACGTCTGCTATGCCGGCAAGCATACGCAATATCGTGGGTTGTGGGCTTCCTCCCCGTAACCCGTCGCTGTTTCATAATCAACACAATTTGTAAGATTAAAACAATCATAGAATCAATGAATTAAGTAAACAATCAAATAAAGTGGCAAGATACTTACGAACTCTGCCTCCCATGACTCGATGCCGCCAGATCCGAAATGCGAAGATCCAATGGTCTCCATCTGGATCCGTCGTGCCTCCACATGTTGCCTGGTCTTCACGCCACCCTCTGCTCGTTTCTTTGCCTCCTTCCACTCGCGTTTGTGCGCAGTGGCAGGTTTCTCGGCAGAATAGCCACCCGCAGCTACATTTAGCCGGTCATCGTACGCGAGTTTTTTAAGGTGAGATCTTTTATTACTTAAGATCTCCCTTATTCGCGTCCTTTCCCATACATCCGAGAATGTAGCATGTGGGGGATTGGGGTACCGACTATGTACATCCTCTATCACCTCCCCAACTAATCGACTATTTTGATCTTTAAATTTAATAAAACAATTTCTATACGAGTTTGATACTACCCCACGCATGTACTCTCTCCCCCTTGCATCCATCACTATCCCGCCCCTATCCGTCACATCATAGTAGATCACTCTCTCCACCTCTCTCATCTCCTCCTCTTCTGAACTGTCTCCTCTAACTCTTCTCCCTCTATCTCCTCTCTCACCGCGTGCCCTACTACCTCCCCCACCTCCCCCACCAAAGCACCCGCCGCATCCTCCACTCCCACTCTTCCTACTGCTCTGCGGGTGGAGTCACGACTGGGGGATTGTCTACGTGACGATGGCTGTGAGCCCTGACGTGACGGTGGCTCTGATGAGGGAGCACCTGATGCTGGCTGTGAGGGTGTGCATGAGTGTGTCTGGGAGGAGGTATGTCTCCTCGGTGGACGTGGAAGAGGAGAAGATGCATGCCGTCTCGTCAGACTCGTAGGCATAGACGGCACTGGAGTGCCCTGGATACTCACGGTAGGGGTATAGACACCAGGTAGGGAAGGAGGGGGATGGGCATACATATACTCTGTAAGCTCAACTAGACCAGGATGGCGCCCAAAATGATTTAGCATCTCCATCAGCCAATTGCTGTACGCAAATGGATCGGATGAAGAACCTGGAATATCCATAAAGAACCTGCAAAAATAATCCTCATGTACATCATGGGCTGTCTCTTGACTCACACAAATATCATCATTCAAGTCACCTATCAGCCTGCAAACCATAGAAACAGGAAACGCAGTCTCGTATATACACCTGTCCAGAAACGCGTGTATACACCCGTCAAAAAATGCGTGTATACACCCGTCCAGAAACGCGTGTATATCCACGTGAAAAAACTCTGCAGATAGGATACACGCGCTTTTACACGCGTTTCTACACGTGACCTGTGCAAAAAAAAATTTGAAAGGGACCGACCTCCGACAAAGTGTCCTTATAAAAGGACCACTGTCGCCCTTGTCAAAATCGTTCACCCAAAATCGTGTACACAGAAGCAAAAGGACGGAGACAAACCCAAAAAGCAAAGAGAAAATAGCATAAACAAATCTTTATGCATAAAGCTTGCAAGAAGGCTATGCATAGAGCTTGCAATAAGCCTATGCAAGCTCTATGCAAAGTTTCATGCAAGATTTATGTATAAAGCTTACAAGAAGGCTATGCATAGAGCTTGCAATAAGCCTATGCAAGCTCTATGCAAAGTTTCATGCAAGATTGCAAGCCTATACAAGCTTTATGCATAAGCTCTATTCATGAGCTTTATGCATAAACTCTATGCAAGCCTATGCATAAATCTTGCCGATAAGTCTGTGCATAAGCTTGCAAGAAGCCTAATGCATCAAGCTAAACCTAAACCCGACACCCAAGGGTGCACTAAACAAAGAGTTTGCATTAAATAATACAAGATCTACCTACCTCCCCATCTTATGGTTTCTTGTATGCTCGGGGGGTTCACCTAAAAATATGTAAGTATTCCACGTGAGTTCAAATGAAGGGGTTTTTCAATTCAAAATTTTAAGGTAAATTTATAGACTTACAATTACAAAAGGGTTTTTTTATCGATTTTGAAAAAAAAAACCTATAATTCTATAAAGAAAAAGGGGTCAATTTATTCATTAAAAATTCACAGGTAAGGGGTTTTTTAAATACCCCTTAAACTCATGTGATACATAGGATTTCTTAGTAGTGCACCCCCCAAGATTATATTCAAGGAAAAAAAAGAAAAGAAAAAAAAACATAAGCACCAAGGGTTTATGGTCCATACCTGAAAGTGAATGGGATTATTTAAAGAACTTGACCTGCAAATACACACAACACAAGAAAACCAACAAGAGAAAATCATACCACAATAGAGCTAAGGAAGGAAAAGGAAACAAAGGCAATGAACCTTGACACCATTACCTTGAGTAGTGAGAGAAGGAGAAGAGAAGGAGAAGAAGAAATAAACCTGCAAAACAAAATAAACACACACATCGACATACACACACACACACACACACACACACACACACACACACACACACACAAATTAGTAAGTCCATGGCAACAAGGAGGGAAACATGAAAAAAAAGGTGGGGATGAGGAGTCTCCACTTGTGGATCCAACCCAAATTCTCAAGAAAAGAGGAATAACAATCGTGTGGCAATGTTCTGTAATTTTACAGGTACCAGTATAAGCGTTAATATGGACACTGATATTATCGATATATACGTTGTGATGAGAGGAGTCTACAACTGAAATCAAACATGATGTATGGGAACATACAATGTATATATGAAGGTGAGTAGTGAATCCTAGGTGGCCAAAGTGGATAAGGGCAAGTGCAAAAAACCAAAATGGAAGGTGTATGGGTGAACAAAGGAAGCAGGCAACACAACTTTCTAGAAGGTATCAAGTGGCAATGGGCCTAAGAGGGGCAATTGGGAATATTTTCAAGGAGATAGCAGAAAGACCACATGAGAGAGAAGCAAGAGAGTGAAGAGTGAGTAAAGAGAGTGGGTGAAGCGACTAAAGTGAAAAGACTACCTACTACAGATAAAGGTCTTACAGTTTTCGAAGGTTGAAGAAGTGAGATTCAGTATAGCATAGGTGAAATTGGATAAGCCAAAGCAAAGGATGAGTTGTGGACCAAAGAATCAGATAGGAGTTGGTTTCCCTGATTTTTATGTGGCAACTCTGTTAGAGACATGACAGTCCAATTTTATTCAATTGTAGCTGGTGTCGGTCAGCTGAGTGTTGATTTGCGTCTGTTTGGGAAGACTTACTTTTTGTGGTTGTTAATTC
The DNA here is from genome assembly GCF_041138505.1 of Cibotium barometz. Taxonomy (NCBI): domain Eukaryota; kingdom Viridiplantae; phylum Streptophyta; class Polypodiopsida; order Cyatheales; family Cibotiaceae; genus Cibotium; species Cibotium barometz. Next base: position 33,151,958 of record NC_141049.1, on the reverse strand, counting down.
ATTGTAGTGTGAATTTTTGGGTGAAGTTGATGCTTAGGGAGAGTAATTGTTGGGGTCAACTGAGTACTGATTTGCATCTGTTTGGGAAGACCTGCAGTTTGTGGTTGTTAATTCATATTGGGGTGTGAATTTTTGGGTGAAGTTGATGCTTAGGGAAAGTAATTTGTTGGGGTCTACCTATGAAGGATCCTCAAATTTTTAGTGTGTTCTTCTGATATATTTGAACCCATGTCTCAGGAAAAAGACTGTCATTATTTTTGTGAAGAGAACTAGGAGTTAAAAGCTTGAATCGGTTTCGTTATTGATGAGAATTTGTGGTATGGAGCTTGATTTGAATTGTTTTGATTTAGTTTCTTGAAATATAATAGCTACGCATGTATGTCTATTGTCTTGGGAGTCAAAGCTGACTTGGAGTTGAATCGGTCACATCATCAACTAAGAGAATGTAGTCAGACAGGGTCAGAAGGATGTCTACAGTCATCTATGCATCAAGGGTGATCGGCAAGAGAGGTAGAAGGGTCGATTTAATCACTTTGGGTTGAAGGGAAGTAGTTATGAGTCCCATTTGATAGTCAGAATATTGACAATAGTTAGTAGGTAGCGGTCGGCTACTATCAGTAGTCAAACAGTTAGGTTTGTTGGCTAATTGGTCGTTCAAAGTCAGCTGCAACTTGGTTACAATCAACTGAGTGTTTATAGGGTTGTATCTTTATGTGGTTTGAGTGTTTAGAGGGTCTAGAGGTGTACTTTGGACTTTGTCATCTTCTATGGCTAAGGGTGCACTCCTTGGATGGTTTGATTCAAATTGGTTGTTGGTAGGCTGGAGACCTGGATACTCGACATTTGACCACTAGTTGTGTTTTTTCACTTGGGTTGAGATCCATTTCATGGAGCAATAAATAGCTGTAAGATTCCTCCCCAACCTCTCAAGATGTTCAGTTTCTTCCCCCGTAATCAATCCCCTTTTCAGAATAATAAAAGATCTTGTTTCTACCTGTTTTGGCCTAGAGACAGAAAATGTTCTAGAGAGAGGTAACTCAAGTTTTAGATATCTTTGGATGGAAAATATCCTTTCTTATTTAACTAAATTCCCCCAAATCAGAAGTTTAAAAAGAATTTCCTAAGGTGCATTAGAAATAAATTATAATCTGCTCAAAAGACCTTAGCCTAAGGGTCCAAATTTTCAGAAAAAATTGGATTAAGATTCTGAGGGACATATTGTTAACCTATGACGGACAATGAGACGTACTATGTTTTACGTCATGTAATTAGTTTAACTATTCTGAGTCATGGGCCGGGCTTGTCGGCACCATATGTTAAGAATGAAGGGATTGGGTGATCGCCGATGAGAGGCGCACCTTGAATATCAGTAGGATAAGGGTTAGGATCGACCGGCCATGTATGGGCACCCAAGTGTGAATGGCCAAGTCACCTATAAGAGTCAAATGTAACCCTAAAATCCTCATTCTCATGTGTTGTGAATACAAGAGTGCTCTTGCATTATCTCCTTGGTTTCCTTCTCCTGCGTGTGAGAGAGAGAGAGAGAGAGTGAGAGAGAGCGATCGAGCGGCACTGTGTAGCGGCACGGCGGCGGAGAGGTGGTAGAGCGGCGACGGCGGCTCCTTCTTCACTGCTGCGACGCGGGAATCCTTCAAGGCGGCGGTTAAGCGGTGAGTGACACACCCTTTGCATTCTGTTTGAGCTTCCTTCCCTGGTTGTATGCTTGCAGCCATTCGTGGCTCGCATACGGTGCTCGGCAAGTCCCCAGCTACGACCTGTGCGGCAAAAGCGCACATTTTTGGCGCCACTGCTAGGGAACTGCCCTCCTGCACCAAGCTCCAGTCTGCAGCTCGGGCTGCTGCGTGAAGTTTAATTTACACTGTAGGAAAGCGTCTGTGTGTTTATTGTTGAGGTGTTTCTGTGCTTTGCAATCCGTTTCTGCAATTTGTCTTCTACATTTCTGTTTCTTTTGTTATTTTTCCGCTCCGCGTGTGGGCGTGCATTCTGTTATCTGGTTTTCTGCGTGTGAGGGGGGATTTCTGAATCCCTAGACCGGTGCTGTGTGCGAACTGCACCGCGGCCAAGGTTGAACCCTAGATAGAAACCCTAGAAAACTTATCTCAAAAAAAAAGAAGGAAAAAAGGAAAAAATTAATTTTAAAAAAATTTAAAAAAATAAAAAAATAAATTTTATTTCTAAAGAAAAGAAAAAACCAAACGTGTGGAGAGGAAAGATTTTTTAATTGGAGAAAAAAATTTTGAAAAGAAAAACCCCCAATTGACCCCGACCTCGGTCTTTTGATATATATATAGGAGAGTTAGCCTCCATAGCTTTCTTTCAAGTGAGAGCTTATGGAAAGTTGTGCCCTATATGTAGCCCACTCCCCAAGGAGTAAAGTGAGCATGTGGGATAAAGCCCTCACCCTTTCCTCCACAAGCAAATAGGCTTTTGCCCCTTCCCCCATAGGGAAACGGACTGTTTTGAGGACCACAGGAGCTCTGGATAGGCGAACACGGTGCTGTAAAGCACGCTAGGACCCTTTAAACGATACACTCGTTTTGAGCTATCACACGCCCTAGTCCAAGTTTGACCGTAAGTAAGGGGGTCAAAAACGAGTTAAAAACAATCTAAAAACAAGTAAAAACGGGGTGCGAAACACCTAAGAAACCACTTGTGTGAGTTTCAAGGGTAGTTACCAAGGCACGTAGGGTACCCACGTCACATGCATCTACGTTCTGGTCGGGTGCTAAAGCCTGAACCACTAGAAAGCGTTTCAGTCTACGCAGACTCACACCATCCCTCCACGTCGGCTGGAACCCAAGGGAGTGCAACCCAAGATCCACGAATAGTGGATAGTGACTCGTCCTCTGACTCAAAAGCCATGGAAGGGCACCCTACCAAGAACCCTGAGGAAACAAGCCAAAACATGCCAATGTGGGCCCCACAACCCGGATCTAGCATGTTTAGTCGTCTAATAGAGACCTTTAGTAGAGCTACACGCTCTGAACATGCGACAAGCGAAGTAAATGAGGAAGGAGGGGTAGTAGATTCGCCATTCACATCTTATGTAGACCCTACACTCCCAAAGAGTGTCCATGTGGATATTCTACCCACTTCGTTTAATGAGGGCCCTACTGAGCTACCACCTTCCGACGCGCCTCCTAAAGTAGAGGTTCCTAGAAGCCAATCCATAAGAAGTGACATTGCGTCCACTTCAAGAGAACCGTTTGGCACACCAAGTCTAGATGGGATATTTCTCAATGAAAACTGGGAATATGATCTACATACAGAAACTCTAACTGACCTATATACGGGTTACACATACCATGTAGGTTGGTTAGAAGTCCTACGATCTATATCTAGCGCCACTAATCTAGAAGAGCAACAACACATGATATGTGAGACTTATTCATAGAATTATCCAATTTGAGAGGCAAAATAGGGGAGTGAATGTAGTTTCCACTGGCCCTATGAGATTTTTGGATACGGGCAAGGCCAAACAACCAACCCTATCACAATTGGAGACTCCCTCTCGGTGAGTCCCATAGACCCTTCGTATGTAGTTTCGCTTGGAGTCTCAATGCAGGTTGAGCCCACGAGCAGTAACTTTAGCTTTCCAACCTTGGCTCAACTTTCCATTAAGGAATCCACAATGCCTACCCCAATGATGAGCATAACGGAAAGTGCACCTGTTACCGCTGTAGTTAGTACGATGCCGCAACCTAGCGGAACAGTACATACAACAGTGCGTGCCGGTGCCTATCAACCATATGTACCTATCGCTACTCATGCTCATGTAGCTCCTACGCCTCTTAGTATGCCAATGGCATATGCTCTATGACCGCCTTATCACAACCCTTATCCAAGAGGAGCTAGGCCTAGCCACATATTATATCCTACGTCATTTGCCAACATACTCAGACCAACGCCAACTCCTATCAGCCAGGCTATCCCAGAAGTGCCTCCACCAGCTATGCCTGCTCACCTAGGTGATCTCGCAGCGTTTGCTCAGACGATCGGACGATCTATTGTGGAAAACATGCGGGGTATGCCTGAGAGAGAACCTAGAAGCAAGGCAGTACAAGTGGCTAAGCTCACTCAAAACTTCAGTGGTAACGAGGATGTTAGGAAGCACATTGAAGTCTTTGAACACATGTGTGATTCCTTGGAATAGCACAATGAGTTGCATAAGTGTAAAGCCTTAGGCTTAACCACCTTGAGTGGGAAGGCTAGAGATTAATTTGCTGCTACTCTAGAAGGTGGGGAAATGAATTGGTTTAGCCAATATGGGTTAGCCCATTTCAACACTTATGATGTGTTGAAGACAACATTTGGGAAGATTATGCTCAAAAGTTTAAGAGCCTGTTCAAGAGATTGGATGTAGCTGAGAGACCTTCAATTGAGATGTTGGCTATGTATTTTCTCAAAGGGTTGAGAAAGGAAATCAAAGGGGTTGTAGCAAATGTGGATATTGTTGGTTGTTTGGATGCATTAGTTAGGGTAGCCCCCCACTAGAGTAGAGAAGAGGTTGGGAACAAGAAAGCCAAAAGAAAAGAAGAAGAAGCATCACTCTGATTCAGATTTGGAGTCTAATTCAGATGAGGATTGAGAGGTGAAATTTTAAGTTCGGAAGAAGCAGACACTGATCTCAATTTTTAGATGAATCTGATGAGGAAAAAAAGAAGAAAAAGAAGCATTCTCCCAGGAAGTCTAAAAAGACTAGAGGAAGAGGTCCCCCACAAAAGTGGAGGGAACATCTTTTGAAAAGAAAATAAAACAAAGTTTAAAGATGTTGGGATTTAGTGCATTAGGTGTGAAGGAGAAGTTTTGTGACATATGCCAAACGCTAGGTCATGAAATAGTGGGATGGTGGTATAATCCTAGCTTTAGAGTAAGGATTCCAAACTCAGATACAACCTCACTGAGAGAAAATTATATTCCCGACAGCAAATCAAGCCATGCTCAATCATTAGCACAGAAATTTCGATCAACCACCTCGGAGGTTCCAGAATAGACCTAATTGGCTTAGTCCACAAGGGTAGCAAGAGGGTCCACGCAAACGTGTGATTATTGTGGTCTTAGAGGTCACAGGGTTGGGCCATTATGTGAGGTGTGGGTTAGGCATAGGGATGCCAGAAATCAGGCTTATTCTAGCACCTCAATAGCAACAGCCACCAACTTCAGTAAATGCGGTGTTGTTGGAAATGCATTCAGAAGGCGAGTCTCTGGAAAGTTCAGGACACTGTCTAATTCTCCTGTATTGATGGGGAAATCAGCCCTTTGTTGTTGGGGGTAATGGGGGAATCGGTAGAGGGTCCTGTTAAAATAACTTTTGGAGATCATTACAATTGTGATTGTTTAGCGTGTCCAGATTGAAGAGTGTTCGGAGGAAGCACCAACTTTTACAGTAATTCGAGCCAAAGCTAAGGTTAAGGGAACCCTAGATTAGCTAGAACAAGGAGAGGTTTGGAAAGGGGTTCTGAAGGAGATCAATAAGATCCAAAGAAAGGTAGATTTTCCTATGTTCCAAGATGTGCTTGGGGGAAATAGTGGTTCATCAAGTTGTAAGCAAGAGTCAACCCACATAAAGGAAGGTAGGGGTGGTTCGTCAAAAATTTTTGAAGCTTTGTTGAAGTCTCCGATTCATCTAACTTTTCAGCAAGTACTGCTTTCATGCCTAGTTTCTGGGAGTAGTTGGTGACAAAGCTTCTGACCTTGGATGAACCAGAGCCAGTTAAATAGGAAATTGTTCAGCACAGTCCAAAGGATCTGGTAACTCTGCTAAACCAGGTAGAGACTAATGTGGTGGATTATAAAGTACCAACTATCCAAGCTTAATTGAAAGGTAAAATATTGAAGGAAGTTTCTTAGATGGGGCTTCGGGGGTTGATATATTACCAGAAGTAGTTTATAGGCATAACAAGTTGGGGGTGTTACAGCCAGCTCCATTTCAGGTTAAAATGGCTGATCAGAGGAGACTACACCCACTTGGAATTTTGAGGAATCAGGACATAAGAGTGGCAAGTGTGAAATTCAATGTAAATTTTGTGGTTCTTAAGACAGATAGTGGAGAGAATTCTTATGACATGTTGTTGGTGGTTTTTAGATCGGCCAAGCTTAACTGGGGTGCTGATACCGCTCTGATTAGATCTGGGGAAAAGGAAATTCAACTTTCTTTTACAAAAAAGGTTCTTTTGAAGAGATGCCATAGGCCACTGGTAGCTCAGACTATCAATTTTGCAAATGTAATCCAACAATAGTGCCGGTTTTTGAGATAGATGTTGAGAAGATTATGAAGAATATGGGGGTTTTCTTAAACTACTCCAGCATAGCCTATAGACCTTGGTCAAAGATCCCAAACACTTTTGGAAGATTCGGGTCCGAGTTTTGACCTAGTCCTGGATGATTCAGCTGATAAGTTGGAACAAAATGATCAGAAGGCTATTAGAGAGACTGATCAGAGATTTGAGCACCCTATGCAAAGTTCTTCTCATGTTGGTGCAGATGAATTGCAAGAGCTGAATTTGGGCTCTAAAGAAGAATCGAAACCAGTGAAAGTGTCTTTGTCAGAGGTCGATTTTTGGATGATTTGTTTAATTTGTTGATGGAGTTTAAAGACATTTTTGCTTGGGATTATTCATATATGAAAGAAATAGATCCTGCTATATACCAGCATAGGATTCATTTTAAGAAGGATGCAGTACTAGTGATTCAGTATAGGTGCAGGATGAATCCGAATTATGCCAAGCTGGTGAAAGAGGAAATTGATGAGTTGTTAAGGGTTGGGTTCATCAAACCTGTTGATAAAGTGACTTGGTTATCACCAATTGTGGTAGTACTAAAGAAAAATGGTAAAATCAGGGTATGTGTTGAGGAAGTTAAATGCAGTAGCCATTTCAAACCCATTTCCTTTACCTTTTACTAATACTCTATTAGATGATCTAGCTGGTCATGAGATCTACAGCTTCTCGGATGGGTTTTTAGGCTATAATCAAGTTTGTAAGGCAGAAGAGGACATGACAAGACTGCCTTCATCACTGAATGGGGACCTTTTGTGAGCAGATGTATAGCTTCTTGGATGGGTTTTTAGGCTATAATCAAGTTTGTAAGGCAGAAGAGGACATGACAAGACTGCCTTCATCATTGAATGGGGACCTTTTGTGAGCATAGTAATGAACTTTGGATGGTCTTTCTTCTTTTCAGGATACAGTACACGACTTTTGAACCATATTTTATAGATTTCATGAGAGTTTTCCTCGATGACTTTAGTGTTTTTAGGAGGAGGATGGATCATTTAATGCATCTTCGGTTGTGTTTTATGAGGTGTAGGATGTTTGGCATGAGTTTGAATCCTTTTAAATGTGCCTTTGCTATGAAGTCAAGAGTATTGTTAGGTCAAGTTATTTCTCAAGATGGTATGTCAATTGATCCTCGCAAGGTGGAAGCAATTCAAAAGGCCAATGCTCCAAAAAATGTCTTTGAGGTCATGAGGTTTGTGGGATATTTAGTGCTCCTTTGTCTCATCTTACCAAGAAAGGAGTGGAGTTTCTGTGGTCAAGTAGTCAAGAGAGGTCTCTTAAACTTTTTTAAAAAATATTGGTGGTGGCACCTGGAGAGACGGAAAACTCTCTCTCTTGTAGCAAGAGGAGTACGATCCACACTAAGCTCAATCCAATGGGATTTGCATCCCTTTCGGAGCTAGGGATTCGACCCGTACCGGTGCACAAAAGCTTATCCACAACAAATGGAGAGAATGCTCATGGCTACCACCACTTGACACTTAGACTAAGCATACACACAAGCTCAACTTGTCCTCATTCCTACACACCCATTCATTCACAATTACAAGCAAGAGGAATACAATCACTATGCACTCAAGCAAAGAGAAAGACCTCACTCCACTCCTATCTTCCTACAAGCATGCATACATTCAAGCATCAAGCTTCCATGAAAGCTTCAAATCAATCCATGTACTCAAAAATGAAATACTAAAAGCATGCATAAGAGTAAAATGATTAGAGAAGAGGATGAGAAAGACTCATGACATTGCTAATGATTCAATGAAGAGATTAACCTCATACAATGATGTAGATGGGGTGAGAGAAGAGTCTTCACCTCTATGGAGAAGAGGGAGAGTAGGTCTCTCAAAGGAGCTCTTGCATAAACAAAGCCCAAAGTGTCTAAGCTCTCAAATGAGCCACCTTTTATACAAAAATTCTAGGACTCCCATAAGTCCCCATGTGGGATTATTATCAAACCCTCTCCCACATTCATCTACAAAGTGGAACTCTTTTCAAGAGCCCTAAGTATTGTTTTTGTTGCATCCTGGTATTGGTATTGATCCTCATTTGCCAGCAACACTCCCCCCTTCCTATTTTGCGCACGTCCTCGAGCGCGGTAGTAGCAAGAGCTGCAACAAAAAACAATTGATACGAGTAAAGTCCTTTATTGATAAAAAGAAAAGAAAAGCAAAATCAGCAATAATAATTACACACGTGAGCATACAAGTGCAAGGCTGATTAAAGTTTTAAATGAGTACTAAAATAGGTGAGTAAAAACTAGTCAAAGTGAGACTTAGGTAGTAGATAATGCTATGCAAAGGCAAGTGTCTTTGTACACCTCCGGTTATGACCGCAGTCTTAATGTCCTATCAGTATGTAAGTTACTCCTAAGTGGCAACCCTACTCCTAAGTATGAGCAAAGGTGATTGGAGCTCTCTCTTGTTGTTTTTTTTTTGTTTTTTTATTTTTTTGTTTTTTTTTTGATATGTGTGTAGAAGGTGATAAAGATTAAGGTTCTATCCCCATGAGACCCGAGCAATGGCCAAGAGACCTCCGCCAAGAGAATCTAAAGACCGCTAAGTATCTCAAGGGCGACAGACCCTTTTTCTTTCTGTTATGATCTAAGGAGTACCCCTTGAAGATGAGGGCATCGGTCTTGAGGGCCCATAGTGTACCCCCGAGTCCTACCAACATCTATCAAGGCGATAGATTCCTCAAAGTTCTTCTTCTGAAGTTTTTAGACATTAGTGTTCACCCCATGGAAACCAAGGCATCGGCCCCAAGGTGCTAAGACAACCTCAGGTCCTACCAAGCATTTCACATGGCGGTAGACACTTCATGTCGCAATTCACCTTGTATATATATTTTTGTAGGTTATATTTTCATAAATTTTTTATTACTCGTAGCACCTAGCTCATATCTAAGAGATAACTACCACTAGGGATAACTAATATACCTTGAAGACATAAGTACTTGGCATACTCCCTTGGTATATATCCTACACTGTCTTTGGATATACATATCTTTTACTAAGTCTTCTAAGACTCTAGAATTCACTCACCATATTTTAACTACAAATCAAAAACTCAAACCAGCCAATATTGTGTACATGCAAACCATATATTCGAAAGATAAGAGCACTTAAAGAAATAAAGATTAAGATTTGCATACACCTGTTGTAGTGCCCTGTTGATGTTGTTCGTTTGCATTGAATAATTGCAGATTTTGTGCAGATTGCTCCTCCTTGATCTTTGTAAGCGTAGCATATCTCCCCCCTTCCTAATTCGTGTGCACGATAGGTGGACTGTAGGGGCGTATCTGATGCTCTTCTTAAGCTGAGATCTCTGCACAAAGTTTTATTAACAAACAAAAGAAAAAACAAAAGAATAAAATTTATTAGTGGTGCCAATCACCAAATATAGCCGAGGGGAAAAAACCCAATGGGAGAAAAGTGCCCTGGCTTGTCGATCTTATTTTGGAGTCGTTGAACTTACCCTTGCGCTGATGGTGGAGATTATCTCAAAAAGAACATAATCCTTTAAAGGCGTAAGGCACCACACTATTCAAACATTGATCTACCAAAGAGCTTCATTTGTAGTGTTAACGCCTTATCTTTAGCTTTTGGTATATCCTTTTTAAGAGGTGTAGACTTTAGCAATTGTCTTGGAATTTGAGCAAGATAAGAGGATTTAGGCAGTGAAGCACCAGAATCTATGCTCAAATGAGACTCCTTTGGACTTGTCTTAGGTACACCAGTTGATGGTTGAATTATGTAACAAGGAGAAATCGGGACAACCGGTGTTTCAATACATGTTTTAGGAAGATCAACATAAGTAGATTTGTAAGTGCTATCACAGCCACCTTTCCTTTCTTGAAGAGTTTGTGTTGATTTCTTTTGTACCCACTGATATGGAAAATCAAGGGTGGCTTTTGGAATCTTTTTGAAACACTCTTTTGCCCCTGTCAAAGCATGGCATTTTGGAAGCCAAATTGCTGTTGCACCCTCATAATAACCTTGTGCTTTGAGCACATTTTTTTGGGAACCCATCGAGTAACAACCCGAGGTTTAGGCTTGGAAATGATGTGCTTCTTAAGAGGCTTAGCAACTGGAATAGATGGTACAAGTTTGTACGCATCTTTGGGTAGCCACATTGATGAATCCTTCTTGCCTGGCCTTCTTTGAGCAGCAACTAGAGTAGTTGGAACATGCCAGCCATGGCCCTCACTTGAGTACTCATCAATTATCCACATCATTTGTTTTGGAGCTTCAAAAGCAGATTTTGATTGTGGGTTGGGTAAGGTAGAAACATTACCCTTTTGACACGATAAAGCTCGTGAAGTAGCAGAGACTTCCTCTACTTGCAGTGCTGTTGTGGATGCATTCCTATAGTACAAATCATCTCGAAGGTTATGTGGTTGTACCATTCGTATAGGAATAATGTCATATCCATCTGAGTCACAAAATTGAATTGGCTTCGGTAAAGCACATGTTGATAATGTTGCAAGGACATGACTCCATTCTAGTGGATCAATTAAATGCTCAGGGAAGGGTTGTGGAATGTATGCCTCGTCTGATACACTTCGATTACCCTTAAGTCTCTCAGTGTTGAAATCCCTACATGAGGCTCCACACATCCATAGATCTTCTCGCCCATCTGACAATGTAACTCTTGAGCCCTCCGATGAAGCAGAATCAAACTCATCTATTGGAGACCTTGTTACATCACGATACGAGTGATTCCTTAGGTTGACCCTTGTGATGACAGAATCATGTCGGAGGTACAAGTAATTGTATCCCCAATCTTGTATCATTTTAAATTGTCGCATGAATGGTCTACCCAATATCACTTCGTAGTTTGGATGCTTTCCAAAATCCACTACTGCAAAGGTGTGCTCATATTCAATCCCACATGTGCTGACCAATATGTTCTCAAGCAGCCCAAGGGGATGTTCTAAGCTTCCATCTGCTAGCTGCAAGCGCATCCTGGTACTCCTAATAGCTGGTTTGCCCCATTTTTCCCAAATGGACCGTGTTACAATGCCCACTCCTGCTCCACTATCAAGTATTGCAGTTGAAGATACTTTTCGCACTTCTAATGGGAGGGTAGCATTTCCCTGATCGTCTTCACAAAATTTTCCTACTTTGTTGATAGGAACTGGCATTACATGCTTTGTTTCAGAGTGTATAGTACACTCATGGTGACCCTTTTGTAGCAATACCTGCTCTGACAAACATGTGGCAATATCATTCCACAACTCAGGTTTAAGCTTTATCAATTCAAGCAAAGGTAAGGTACAAGCCACTGGTGCTGACAAAATAGCTTGCACCATACTCATATCTTTCTCCTTAGTCAACCTTTTATGCATTGAGGGTATCCTCAAGGTTTGAGAACAGTTCTCATATTCTCCCAGATAGGACGGTAAGGTTTTCATTATATGCTTACTTCTAGGAGAAACAATTGTGTGACCTTCCTCCTGGATGCTTGGGCGTCCAAAATTGTTTTCCGAATCTCTGGTAAAATCCACCTCAGAGAATGGAGGCGAACTAACAGAAGACATGTTCCCATTAATTTTCTCATTTACTGCGGCCCACATGTCATTTGCCATGTCCTCATTAGCATCAATAATTTCATCATTGCATGGGAAGACAAGGCTAGGTGATGGTAGACTTTCTTCTTTCAATGGAGTGTCAATTGGTGTCGATCTTTCGCTTTGGGCTTGTGAAATGAACTCACTTTTCATTTCTCTACTTGATGACACTTCCGGTATAGTTTCTAATGTTGGCTTAAGAGAGGTTGGGCCCCGAGGAATAGGTGGTGGTGGTCCCTCAAGTATCGACTGAGCTTCCCTAATGAGTTGCTGATTAACAGCTAGATTGATCTTCTCCTCACGAGGGTTTGGGTATTCTTGAAGCTTTTTGGGTAGCTCAGATAAAGCTGCAATGCGACTTCTATGAGCATCAATGATGGCCTCTAGAGTCTCATTCACTTTATCCACAAAAACAGAACCCCCAGAACTATCCTCAGTCGTACTAGCCTTATCTTGTTTAGCACTAGGCCCAGGTTGAGGTTGATGTTCCTCATGCACTTCTTGGGATGTAAAAGTTTTATCCTGTATGATTTGTTTAGAGGTCTCCTGAGAACTAGAAGTGGATGCACTTTTAGTTTGCTTGTTTCGGTTCTTCTTTCTCCTAGTGGTCTTTTTTCTACTGGACTGTAGGGTCTTGTCCACTAGATTTGTCTTTGCGTCCCTAGTTCGAGGTGTCTCATCAGTTTGTATTTCAGCGTTTCGTGTTTGTGATCGAGTCATGACTCTAAGTGGCACGATATCCTCATTCTCAGATGAAGGTGGTGATGGAATTGTGCCTACAAGGTTAAGTGAAACCTTTGGTTGGGAGTTGCCCTCCTCATGTGGTTTCAACAGACAATCCTTCGGGAAGTGTTCGACACAACACCCCAGACAATATCTTTCTATTGGTGGAAACTGTTGCACTGTTGTATTGGATCTAGATGCTTGCCTTGAGCGATGTGGACAATCACGAGCCCAATGGGGTTCTCCGCACTCATAACAGGGGCCCATTGGTTTGGCCTCTACTTTCCTTGGCTGCCATTGACCTGAGGGGCCTGGAGTCCTAGGTTGGTAGCCGCCTAGCAACATTAAAGAGTTTTGTTCCCCTGGTTGAGTCTCCACCAGTGCTTGGTTTGGGTATGCGGGACTTTCAAAAATATTTTCTTTGGATGAATATGATACATATTCTTCCTCCACATAGCCTGGGTTTACCAATTCTCTACACACATTTGAATTGTCATAGTCCACAATCCTTACAGGAGCAGTCCCTGGAGCAAGAGGTTGAGCACCAAGAACAGGTCGTGCTTGTTCTTGTGTCATCGGTGGCTTACGTTCAAAATTAGTATACTGTTGATACATTTGTGGAGCCACTCCACCCCTCGGCTGCTCACGTTCCTGTCTCATTCTCGCAATGCGAGTACAATCCTGGGTGGTATGAGTAAAGTTCCAAGCACAGGCTTGGCACCACTTCTTTGTGGGTTGGTTTGAGACTAAAGGAGAAAAGGTATTACAGTCCTCTGTTTTATGGTCACCGCCACATGCTCCACAAAGATGAGGACCTGTAGGAAGTATACTCCTCATTCTCTGCTGTTGTTGTTGTGGCTGCATGGGTGGACGATAGGTTTGTCCTAATCTCCTTAGCACTAGGTTGGCTATTTGGTCTGGATTTACTAGTGCGCTAGACCCTGAACTTTGATCATCACCCCATTGATTTCTAGGTTTAACCTCAGGGCCAGAACCATCCTGGAATTTGAAGTTATCGGTGAAATCCATAGCATCATGGCAACACTCATTGAAACTTGTATGCTTCTGTGCATAGAGATGTGTATGCAGTGTCGAATTTTTGAGGCCTTTTAAGAAGAGAGAAATTAATCGACTTTGGGCGGGCTTCTCATCTTCTGGGCAACGATTAATGTACTGCTTCATTCTATTTACACAGTCTCTAACACTCTCATTCTCTCCTTGTTTGAAAGAGTAGATATGTGCTACTGTGTCATGTTGAATTCCCATCAAGGAAAAAGCAGCAATGAATCTCTCTTCCAAAACTCGTAAAGAAGTTTTGTCAGAAGCTTCTAATGCCTGAAACCAAGCAAGGGCCTTTCCTTCAAGAGTGAGTCCAAACCCTTCTATCTGAGTATGCTTATCAGCAACTTGCTCAGCTCGAACTGCTTGCCTAAAAGCTGCTACATGGTCGTATGGATCTCCCGACCCTTCATATTTCTTTACCAGTTTCTGAAGAGTTGATGGTCTTACTTGTCGTGAATACTCATCGTAGGGCCTACGGCCTCTTACCCTTAGTGGGAATTGTTCCTCTCTTTGGAAAGATGGTCCACATGTTTCCAAAATTGGTGTGGGTACCCTATTACCAGCCTCACCAAACCCCTCTAAAGATCTTGTCACCCTCATTTCAGTTGGTGCACTTATAGGAGGCCTAGTTGGCTCCCTTCTCATCCGATTGTCATAGTGGGAAAGATGTTGTTTTGGTGTGACCTGTGGTCGCACATTTGGTGTAGGACGATATCGTGGTGCTAGAGTTGGGCTACTAGCAGTGGTCCACTTAGATGTTGAAGGTCCCTCTCTAGTGAACTCTCGTAGGGGAGGAGCAAGAGTTTCTCCAAGAAAGGCTGTCTCTCCTGGTTTGGCTGTATGTGTTGAGAACACTTCCATGAATAATGGTTGTCCTTTCCACGTGAGTTCCCTAATCTCTGTCCAATCTAACGTTCGATATTCATTGGCCCATTTATCAACTATTCTGTGCACCAAATTGAGATCTACAAGAAGTAAATCATCTATGGATGGCTTTGAGGACTGGGCATTGGATGGTCCAGGCATGTCCGGCTCGATGAGCCAATCATCTCTAGACTCTTTTGCTCTGGAAAGTTGTGAATAGTCTAACAACTCAGTTTTAGAGAGCTCCCCTAATTTGTCTACCTTTTCCGGATGGTAGGTGACTTCATAGCGAACACCATCTCCACCCATGTACATGTTACCCTGGTCATTGACTAGAGGTGCTCTATCAAGTTCTGAGAATATGTCGGCTATCTTAACAAGATACCGTTGTTGTGGATCCCTAAAGATCTCAGCTCCTTGAGCATTAGTGTAGACATATTGGAGTCTCACATTGAATGTTAACCCCATGGTATCGGCTTCAAATGGATTAAAGGATCGTGAGGGTGTCCTATTTTGGGCTACGGGATGACTAGTTGATGGCCCTAGATTGTCCATGGACAATGAACTACTTGTTCTAGAGGAAAGGGTATCGGATTGGGATTCAGATAGGGTTTCAGCAATATCTGCCAAATTGCCTACCGATTGGGTCCCACTTTCTTGCGTAGGCACTCTAGAAGGTGCCCTAGGCCCTATGGCAGAATCTATCAGACGTCCTGACCGTAAGTGCATAAGGTCAAATTTTGTTTTGGTTTTTGGGTTTTTATGTGTTTTTGTTTTGGTTTTTGTGTTTTGTTTTTTTGATAAAAATATATATATATATGTATATATATATATATATTTTTTCCTACCTAATCACTAACGACAAAAAAAGAAAATGTATGGTGTACTTATCTAACCTATTTTTTTTTATTATTTGTTTTTTTTTTAATGATTTTATGATTTTATGATTTTGATTTATATATTTTTTTTTTTTGAATTTACACAAAAATTATGAATCACACTAAAAAAAAATACTAACTATGCACACAGTTACAAAAATTTAAAAAATGCAAGTTAAACTAATTATGCAAAAAATTAAAAAAAAATGAAGAACTACAAAATATGCAAAAAATAATAGACTCCTAAAAATCCAAAAAATTTTCTTTTGTTTGTTTTTTCCTCCTTTTGTTGGTTTTTATTGTTTGTTGGTTTGTTTGTTTTTTTTTTTTAATAAAATGAATGAATTTCGTGTCAAAAATAAAAAATTATAAAAATACTAATTATGCATGCAGTTACAAAAATTCTAAAAAATGCAAGCTACTTAAATTATGCAAAATTTTGTACAGAAATAATTTACAATGGATTCCAAAAAATAACAATTATTTTTTCTTCTTTTTCTTTTTTTTTTTTTGTTTTGTTTGTTTTTTTTAATATATATTACAAAAATTTAAAACAATGCAAGTTACTCTAAATATGCTAAAAAATACAGAAATGAAAAAATAAAAATATACACACAATATGGACTCCTAAAAAAAATAAAAAGAATTTTTTTTTATTTTAATTTTTATTTTAATTTTATTTTAATTTTTTTTCTTTCTTTTTTCTTTTCTTTTTTAATCTTTTTTCTCTTTTTTTTTCTTTTTTTTTAAATTTAATATATTATAGTTTTTTTTTTATGGTAAAAAATAAAAGCAAAATAACAAAAAACAAAAAAAAAATAAAAAAATCAAAAAAATACTAACCTGCGTTATCTCCTCCGGATTCGTTGCTCCAGCACCGCACCCGCACCGCTTCCGGATTCGTCGCCGATTCTTCAGACGCGTCTTCAATGCTTCTTCTTCTTTTTCGCCGCCTCACTGTGCTGGCTACTGCTTCGCCTTCAACTCCCAGCCTTCAATGGCCTCCTTCTCGAGTCAGTCGCCTCCTTCGCAGCCTGCCGGTTGCCTCCACCACCAGCTCTTCAGTGTGGCCGGCCACTGCAAGCTTCACTTCCCACAGCGCCTCCTTGCCCAGCAGCTGCCACCTGTTGCCCCTCGGCTACACCGTCTTCGACGCCTCCTCTCCACGATTACTTTTCTTCATGCAGCCGTCGTCTTCGTCTGCTTGCTATGCCACGTCAGCTGCAGCCACGTTAGCCAGGCCTTTCGCCTTCTACAGCTGCAGCCTCTGCCGTCGTCTGCTTCAGCTTTCTTCCATCTGTCGGCTGCTCACCTACCTCCACTACTTGTCGCCTACTCCAAGCTTGCCGACTCTGCGCTCTTGCCTTTCTCCTCTCAGCTGCCGTGTTACAGGCTCCTCCCACTGCTGCAGGCGCCCCCACGCTTCCACTGCTGGGCAGCCGCCTACTCCAACCACCTCCACGTCCGCTGCTGCCAGCCTCCAAGCACCTCCAAAGCCTTCGCTAGCCAGACGACCATCGTAAACGATTATATATATATATATATATATATATATATATATATAATTGTTTGTTTGTTTGTTTTTCTTTTTTTTTTTTTTTAAACAAAATGTCTCCTCTGCCTCCTTTCAGCCGCCGACTTCCACGATGCAGTCCTGCAAAAAATATAAATCTATATATATATATATAGATTTATATATATATATATATATATTCTTTTAATAAACAGCCTCTTCCTCCTTCCGGCAAAGGGCAGCAGCCCTTACCTCTTCTTACCACCATCCAAGACAACCATATATTCGAAAAACTCTCTCTCTTGTAGTAAGAGGAGTACGATCCACACTAAGCTCACTCCAATGGGATTTGCATCCCTTTCGGAGCTAGGGATTCGACCCGTACCGGTGCACAAGAGCTTATCCACAAATGGAGAGAATGCTCATGGCTACCATCACTTGACACTAGACTAAGCATACACACAAGCTCAACTTGTCCTCATTCCTACACACCCATTCATTCACAAATACAAGCAAGAGGAATACAATCACTATGCACTCAAGCAAAGAGAAAGACCTCACTCCACTCCTATCTTCCTACAAGCATGCATACATTCAAGCATCAAGCTTCCATGAAAGCTTCAAATCAATCCATGTACTCAAAAATGAAATACTAAAAGCATGCATAAGAGTAAAATGATTAGAGAAGAGGATGAGAAAGACTCATGACATTGCTAATGATTCAATGAAGAGATTTACCTCATACAATAATGTAGATGGGGTGAGAGAAGAGTCTTCACCTCTATGGAGAAGAGGGAGAGTAGGTCTCTCAAAGGAGCTCTTGCATGAACTAAGCCCAAAGTGTATCTAAGCTCTCAAATGAGCCACCTTTTATACAAAAATTCTAGGACTCCCATAAGTCCCCATGTGGGATTATTATCAAACCCTCTCCCACATTCATCTACAAAGTGGAACTCTTTTCAAGAGCCCTAAGTATTGTTTTTGTTGCATCCTGGTATTGGTATTGATCCTCATTTGCCAGCAACACTCCCCCCTTCCTATTTTGCGCACGTCCTCGAGCGCGGTAGTAGCAAGAGCTGCAACAAAAAACAATTGATACGAGTAAAGTCCTTTATTGATAAAAAGAAAAGAAAAGCAAAATCAGCAATAATAATTACACACGTGAGCATACAAGTGCAAGGCTGATTAAAGTTTTAAATGAGTACTAAAATAGGTGAGTAAAAACTAGTCAAAGTGAGACTTAGGTAGTAGATAATGCTATGCAAAGGCAAGTGTCTTTGTACACCTCCGGTTATGACCGCAGTCTTAATGTCCTATCAGTATGTAAGTTACTCCTAAGTGGCAACCCTACTCCTAAGTATGAGCAAAGGTGATTGGAGCTCTCTCTTGTTGTTTTTTTTTTGTTTTTTTATTTTTTTGTTTTTTTTTTGATATGTGTGTAGAAGGTGATAAAGATTAAGGTTCTATCCCCATGAGACCCGAGCAATGGCCAAGAGACCTCCGCCAAGAGAATCTAAAGACCGCTAAGTATCTCAAGGGCGACAGACCCTTTTTCTTTCTGTTATGATCTAAGGAGTACCCCTTGAAGATGAGGGCATCGGTTTCGAGGGCCCATAGTGTACCCCCGAGTCCTACCAACATCTATCAAGGCGATAGATTCCTCAAAGTTCTTCTTCTGAAGTTTTTAGACATCAGTGTTCACCCCATGGAAACCAAGGCATCGGCCCCAAGGTGCTGAGACATCCCCAGGTCCTACCAAGCACTTCGCATGGCGGTAGACACTTCATGTCGCAATTCACCTTGTATATATATTTTTGTAGGGTATATTTTCATAAATTTTTATTACTCGTAGCACCTAGCTCATATTTAAGAGATAACTACCACTAGGGATAACTAATATACCTTGAAGACATAAGTACTTGGCATACTCCCTTGGTATATATCCTACACTGTCTTTGTATAGAAATATCTCTTACTAAGTTTTCTAAGACTCTAGAATGTACTCACCACATTTTAACTACTAATCAAAACTCAAACCAGCCAATATTGTGTACATGCAAACCATATATTCGAAAGATAAGAGCACTTAAAGAAATAAAGATTAAGATTTGCATACACCTGTTGTAGTGCCCTGTTGATGTTGTTCGTTTGCCTTGAATAATTGCTGATTTTGTGCAGATTGCTCCTCCTTGATCTTTGTAAGCGTAGCCTATCTCCCCCCTTCCTAATTTGTGTGCACGATAGGTGGACTGTAGGGGCGTATCTGATGCTCTTCTTAAGCTGAGATCTCTGCACAAAGTTTTATTAACAAACAAAGAAAAAAACAAAAGAATAAAATTTGTTAGTGGTGCCAATCACCAAATATAGCCGAGGGGAAAAAACCCAATGGGAGAAAAGTGCCCTGGCTTGTCGATCTTATTTTGGAGTCGTTGAACTTACCCTTGCGCTGATGGTGGAGATTATCTCAAAAAGAACATAATCCTTTAAAGGCGTAAGGCACCACACTATTCAAACATTGATCTACCAAAGAGCTTCATTTGTAGTGTTAACGCCTTATCTTTAGCTTTTGGTATATCCTTTTTAAGAGGTGTAGACTTTAGCAATTGTCTTGGAATTTGAGCAAGATAAGAGGATTTAGGCAGTGAAGCACCAGAATCTATGCTCAAATGAGACTCCTTTGGACTTGTCTTAGGTTCACCCGTTGATGGTTGAATTGTGAAACAAGGAGAAATAGGGGCAACAGTTGTTTCAATACATGTTTTAGGAAGATCAACACAAGTAGATTTGTAGGTGCTATCACAGCCACCTTTCCTTTCTTGGGGAACTTGTGTTGATTTCTTTTGCACCCACTGATATGGGCAATCAGGGGTGACTCTTGGAACCTTTCTGAAACACTCTTTTACCTTTTGCTCAGCATGGCATTTTGGAAGCCAAATTGCGGTTGCACCCTCATAATAACCTTGTGCTTTAAGAACCCGTTTTGGGATCCATCGAGTAACAATGCGAGATTTAGGTTTAGAAATTATGTGCTTCTTAAGAGGCTTAGCAACTGGACTAGATGGTACAAGTTTGTACGCATCTTTGGGTAGCCACATTGATAATTCCTTCTTGCCCGGCCTTCTTTGAGCAGCAACTAGAGTAGTTGGAACATGCCAGCCATGGCCCTCACTTGAGTACTCATCAATTATCCACATCATTTGTTTTGGAGCTTCAAAAGCAGATTTTGATTGTGGGTTGGGTAAGGTAGAAACATTACCCTTTTGACACGATAAAGCTCGTGAAGTAGCAGAGACTTCCTCTACTTGCAGTGCTGTTGTGGATGCATTCCTATAGTACAAATCATCTCGAAGGTTATGTGGTTGTACCATTCGTATAGGAATAATGTCATATCCATCTGAGTCACAAAATTGAATTGGCTTCGGTAAAGCACATGTTGATAATGTTGCAAGGACATGACTCCATTCTAGTGGATCAATTAAATGCTCAGGGAAGGGTTGTGGAATGTATGCCTCGTCTGATACACTTCGATTACCCTTAAGTCTCTCAGTGTTGAAATCCCTACATGAGGCTCCACACATCCATAGATCTTCTCGCCCATCTGACAATGTAACTCTTGAGCCCTCAGATGAAGCAGAATCAAACTCATCTATTGGAGACCTTGTTACATCACGATACGAGTGATTCCTTAGGTTGACCCTTGTGATGACAGAATCATGTCGGAGGTACAAGTAATTGTATCCCCAATCTTGTATCATTTTAAATTGTCGCATGAATGGTCTACCCAATATCACTTCGTAGTTTGGATGCTTTCCAAAATCCACTACTGCAAAGGTGTGCTCATATTCAATCCCACATGTGGTGACCAATATGTTCTCAAGCAGCCCAAGGGGATGTTCTAAGCTTCCATCTGCTAGCTGCAAGCGCATCCTTGTACTCCTAATAGCTGGTTTGCCCCATTTTTCCCAAATGGACCTTGTCACAATGCCTACTCCTGCACCACTATCAAGTATTGCAGTTGAAGATACTTTTCGCACTTCTAATGGGAGGGTAGCATTTCCCTGATCGTCCTCACAAAATTTTCCTACTTTGTTGATAGGAACTGGCATTACATGCTTTGTCTCAGGGTGTATAGTACACTCATGGTGACCCTTTTGTAGCAATACCTGCTCTGACAAACATGTGGCAATATCATTCCACAACTCAGGTTTAAGCTTTATCAATTCAAGCAAAGGTAAGTTACAAGCCACTGGTGCAGACAAAATAGCTTGCACCATACTCATATCTTTCTCCTTAGTCAACCTTTTATGCATGGAGGGTATCCTCAAGGTTTGAGAACAGTTCTCATATTCTCCCAGATAGGACGGTAAGGTTTTCATTGTATGCTTACTTCTAGGAGAAACAATTGTTTGACCTTCCTCCTGGATGCTTGGGCGTCCAAAGTTGTTTTCCGTGTCTCTGGTAAAATCCACCTCAGAGAATGGAGGCGAACTAACAGAAGACATGTTCCCATTAATTTTCTCATTTACTGCGGCCCACATGTCATTTGCCATGTCCTCATTAGCATCAATAATTTCATCATTGCATGGGAAGACAAGGCTAGGTGATGGTAGACTTTCTTCTTTCAATGGAGTGTCACTTGGTGCCGATCTTTCGCTTTGAGCTTGTGAAATGAATTCACTTTTCATTTCTCTACTTGATGACACTTCCGGTATAGTTTCTAATGTTGGCTTAAGAGAGGTTGGGCCCCGAGGAATAGGTGGTGGTGGTCCCTCAAGTATCGACTGAGCTTCCCTAATGAGTTGCTGATGTACAGCTAGATTGATCTTCTCCTCACGAGGGTTTGGGTATTCTTGAAGCTTCTTGGGTAGCTCTGATAAGGCTGCAATGCGACTTCTATGAGCATCAATGATGGCCTCTAGAGTCTCATTTACTTTATCCACAAAAACAGAACCCCCAGAACTATCCTCAGTCGTACTAGCCTCATTTTGTTTAACACTAGGCTCAGGTTGAGGTGGATGTTCCTCACGCACTTCCTGGGATGTAAAAGTTTTATCCCTTATGTTTTGTTTAGAGGTCTCCTGAGAACTAGAAGTGGATGCACTTTTAGTTTGCTTTTTTCGGTTCTTCTTTCTCCTAGTGGTTTTTTTTCTATTGGACTGTAGGGTCTTGTCCACTAGATTTGTCTTTGCGTCCCTAGTTCGAGGTGTCTCATCAGTCTGTATTTCAGCGTTTCGTGTCTGTGATCGAGTCATGACTCTAAGTGGCACGACATCCTCATTCTCAGATGAAGGTGGTGATGGAATTGTGCCTACAAGGTTGAGTGAAACCTTTGGTTGAGAGGTGCCTTCCTCATGTGGTTTCAGCAGACAGTCTTTTGGGAAGTGTTCTACACAACACCCTAGACAATATCTTTCGATTGGTGGAAACTGTTGTGCTGTTGTATTGGATCTAGATGCTTGCCTTGAGCGATGTGGACAATCACGAGCCCAATGGGGTTCTCCACACTCATAACAGGGGCCCATTGGTTTGGCCTCTACTTTCCTTGGCTGCCATTGACCTGAGGGGCCTGGAGTCCTAGGTTGGTAGCCGCCTAGCAACATTAAAGAGTTTTGTTCCCCTGGTTGAGTCTCCAGTGTTTGGCTTGGGTATGCGGGACTTTCAAAGATATTATCCTTGGATGAATATGATACATATTCTTCCTCCACATAGCCTGGGTTTACCAATTCTCTACACATATTTGAATTGTCGTAGTCGACAACCCTCACAGGAGCAGTCCCTGGAGCAGGAGGTTGAGCACCAAGAACAGGTCGTGCTTGTTCTTGTGTCATCGGTGGCTTACGTTCAAAATTAGTATACTGTTGATACATTTGTGGAGCCACTCCACCCCTCGGTTGCTCACGTTCCTGTCTCATTCTCGCAATGCGAGTACAATCCTGTGTGGTATGAGTAAAGTTCCAAGCACAGGCTTGGCACCACTTTTTTGTGGGTTGGTTTGTGACTAGAGGAGAAAAGGTATTACAGTCCTCTGTTTTATGGTCACCGCCACATGCTCCACAAAGATGAGGACCTGTAGGAAGTATACTCCTCATTCTCTGCTGTTGTTGTTGTGGCTGCATGGGTGGACGATAGGTTTGTCCTAATCTCCTTAGCACTAGGTTGGCTATTTGGTCTGGATTTACTAGTGCGCTAGACCTTGAACTTTGATCTTCACCCCATTGATTTCTAGGTTTCACCTCAGGGCCAGAACCATCCTGGAACTTGAAGTTATCGGTGAAATCCATAGCATCATGGCAACACTCATTAAAACTTGTATGTTTCTTAGCATAGAGATGTGTATGCAGTGTTGAATTTTTGAGGCCTTTTAAGAAGAGAGAAATTAATCGACTTTGGGCGGGCTTCTCATCTTCTGGGCAACGATTAATGTACTGCTTCATTCTATTTACACAGTCTCTAACACTCTCATTCTCACCTTGTTTGAAAGAGTAGATATGCGCTACTGTGTCATGTTGAATTCCCATCAAGGAAAAAGCAGCAATGAATCTCTCTTCCAAAACTCTTAAAGAAGTTTTGTCAGAAGCCTCTAATGCCTGAAACCAAGCCAGGGCTTTTCCTTCAAGAGTGAGTCCAAACCCTTCTATTTGAGTATGCTTGTCAGCAACTTGCTCAGCTCGAACTGCTTGCCTAAAAGCTGCTACATGGTCGTATGGATCTCCCGACCCTTCATATTTCTTTACCAATTTCTGAAGAGTTGATGGCCTTACTTGTCGTGAATACTCATCATAGGGCCTACGGCCCCTCGCTCTTAGTGGGAATTGTTCCTCTCTTTGGAAAGATGGTCCACATGTTTCCAAAATTGGTGTGGGTACCCTATTACCAGCCTCACCAAACCCCTCTAAAGATCTTGTCACCCTCATTTCAGTTGGTGCACTTATAGGAGGCCTAGTTGGCTCCCTTCTCATCCGATTGTCATAGTGGGAAAGATGTTGTTTTGGTGTGACCTGTGGTCGCACATTTGGTGTAGGACGATATCGTGGTGCTAGAGTTGGGCTACTAGCAGTGGTCCACCTAGATGTTGAAGGTCCCTCTCTAGTGAACTCTCGTAGGGGAGGAGCAACAGTTTCTCCAAGAAAGGCTGTCTCTCCTGGTTTGGCTGTATGTGTTGAGAACACTTCCATGAATAATGGTTGTCCTTTCCACGTGAGTTCCCTAATCTCTGTCCAATCTAACGTTCGATATTCATTGGCCCATTTATCAACTATTCTGTGCATGTGTCCTGCACACTTCTCAACTACCACTACATAAGCTAGAGGAAGATCCAGCTCTGGCGATTTAGTTGTGGCATAATATCCCTCTAACGAATCCTTATAGACCTCTTGAAGTTGGTCATCCTGTAAAACCTTAGTCACAGGAATTTGTCGTACAAACTCCCATTGACTTTCATCCCCCTGATCCATTTTACACTTGCCTTTCCTATCCTTGTCCAAATTGAGATCTACAAGAAGTATATCATCTATGGATGGCTTTGAGGATTGGGCATTGGATGGTCCAGACATGTCCGGCTCGATAAGCCAGTCATCTCTAGACTCTTTTGCTCTGGAAAGTTGTGAATAGTCTAACAACTCAGTTTTAGAGAGCTCCCCTAATTTGTCTACCTTTTCTGGATGGTAGGTGACTTCATAGCGAACACCATCGCCACCCATATACATGTTACCCTGGTCATTGACTAGAGGTGCTCTGTCAAGTTCTGAGAATATGTCGGCTATCTTAACAAGATACCGTTGTTGTGGATCCCTAAAGATCTCAGCTCCTTGAGCATTAGTGTAGACATATTGGAGTCTCACATTGAATGTTAACCCCATGGTATCGGCTTCAAATGGATTAAAGGATTGTGCGGGTGTCCTATTTTGGGCTACGGGATGACTAGTTGATGGCCCTAGATTGTCCATGGACAATGAACTACTTGTTCTAGAGGAAAGGGTATCGGATTGGGATTCAGATAGGGTTTCAGCAATATCTGCCAAATTGCCTACCGATTGGGTCCCACTTTCTTGCGTAGGCACTCTAGAAGGTGCCCTAGGCCCTATGGCAGAATCTATCAGACGTCCTGACCGTAAGTGCATAAGGTCAAATTTTGTTTTGGTTTTTGGGTTTTTATGTGTTTTTGTTTTGGTTTTTGTGTTTTGTTTTTTTGATAAAAATATATATATATATGTATATATATATATATATTTTTCCCTACCTAATCACTAACGACAAAAAAAGAAAATGTATGGTGTACTTATCTAACCTATTTTTTTTTATTATTTGTTTTTTTTTTAATGATTTTATGATTTTATGATTTTGATTTATATATTTTTTTTTTTTTGAATTTACACAAAAATTATGAATCACACTAAAAAAAAATACTAACTATGCACACAGTTACAAAAATTTAAAAAATGCAAGTTAAACTAATTATGCAAAAAATTAAAAAAAATGAAGAACTACAAAATATGCAAAAAATAATAGACTCCTAAAAATCCAAAAAATTTTCTTTTGTTTGTTTTTTCCTCCTTTTGTTGGTTTTTATTGTTTGTTGGTTTGTTTGTTTTTTTTTTTTAATAAAATGAATGAATTTCGTGTCAAAAATAAAAAATTATAAAAATACTAATTATGCATGCAGTTACAAAAATTCTAAAAAATGCAAGCAGGATCCCCAGCAGGATCGCCAAAAAAAAAAAAAATCAAAAAAAAAATAAAAAAATCAAAAAAATACTAACCTGCGTTATCTCCTCCGGATTCGTTGCTCCAGCACCGCACCCGCACCGCTTCCGGATTCGTCGCCGATTCTTCAGACGCGTCTTCAATGCTTCTTCTTCTTTTTCGCCGCCTCACTGTGCTGGCTACTGCTTCGCCTTCAACTCCCAGCCTTCAATGGCCTCCTTCTCGAGTCAGTCGCCTCCTTCGCAGCCTGCCGGTTGCCTCCACCACCAGCTCTTCAGTGTGGCCGGCCACTGCAAGCTTCACTTCCCACAGCGCCTCCTTGCCCAGCAGCTGCCACCTGTTGCCCCTCGGCTACACCGTCTTCGACGCCTCCTCTCCACGATTACTTTTCTTCATGCAGCCGTCGTCTTCGTCTGCTTGCTATGCCACGTCAGCTGCAGCCACGTTAGCCAGGCCTTTCGCCTTCTACAGCTGCAGCCTCTGCCGTCGTCTGCTTCAGCTTTCTTCCATCTGTCGGCTGCTCACCTACCTCCACTACTTGTCGCCTACTCCAAGCTTGCCGACTCTGCGCTCTTGCCTTTCTCCTCTCAGCTGCCGTGTT
This sequence comes from Cibotium barometz, assembly GCF_041138505.1. Classification (NCBI taxonomy): domain Eukaryota; kingdom Viridiplantae; phylum Streptophyta; class Polypodiopsida; order Cyatheales; family Cibotiaceae; genus Cibotium; species Cibotium barometz. The sequence continues at coordinate 33,125,744 of NC_141049.1, read as the reverse complement.
ACAGGCTCCTCCCACTGCTGCAGGCGCCCCCACGCTTCCACTGCTGGGCAGCCGCCTACTCCAACCACCTCCACGTCCGCTGCTGCCAGCCTCCAAGCACCTCCAAAGCCTTCGCTAGCCAGACGACCATCGTAAACGATTATATATATATATATATATATATATATATATATAATTGTTTGTTTGTTTGTTTTTCTTTTTTTTTTTTTTTTTAAACAAAATGTCTCCTCTGCCTCCTTTCAGCCGCCGACTTCCACGATGCAGTCCTGCAAAAAATATAAATCTATATATATATATATAGATTTATATATATATATATATATATTCTTTTAATAAACAGCCTCTTCCTCCTTCCGGCAAAGGGCAGCAGCCCTTACCTCTTCTTACCACCATCCAAGACAACACACCAAGAAGGCAATATAGATTTTATATATTACAATAGTGATCTTGATGAAAGGGAATGGCACCGCTTACTTGCTTGCTTGCTACCAAAATTTTTATTGTTTTTTACATGTTAGTGAAAAGCATGAAAGCATGAAATGACATAAAACAATGAAGGTAAACATAATGAACGGTACTTGGAAAAAGCAATAAAACATAAAACAATGCGGGAAAAACCTCAACCGCTCAATGGTTTTTTTTTTTCTTTTTTTCTTATCCTAACCTTATCTACTCACACCGAGATCACACACTCGAACTTAATCTAATCACTCAATGGTTTTGCAACCAAAAGAGGAAATAGTGGTGGTTTCCACACACTCTCAACCGGATTTGAGTCTTTTCCCCGGCAGCGGCGCCAATGGAGAGACGGAAAACTCTCTCTCTTGTAGTAAGAGGAGTACGATCCACACTAAGCTCACTCCAATGGGATTTGCATCCCTTTCGGAGCTAGGGATTCGACCCGTACCGGTGCACAAGAGCTTATCCACAAATGGAGAGAATGCTCATGGCTACCATCACTTGACACTAGACTAAGCATACACACAAGCTCAACTTGTCCTCATTCCTACACACCCATTCATTCACAAATACAAGCAAGAGGAATACAATCACTATGCACTCAAGCAAAGAGAAAGACCTCACTCCACTCCTATCTTCCTACAAGCATGCATACATTCAAGCATCAAGCTTCCATGAAAGCTTCAAATCAATCCATGTACTCAAAAATGAAATACTAAAAGCATGCATAAGAGTAAAATGATTAGAGAAGAGGATGAGAAAGACTCATGACATTGCTAATGATTCAATGAAGAGATTTACCTCATACAATAATGTAGATGGGGTGAGAGAAGAGTCTTCACCTCTATGGAGAAGAGGGAGAGTAGGTCTCTCAAAGGAGCTCTTGCATGAACTAAGCCCAAAGTGTATCTAAGCTCTCAAATGAGCCACCTTTTATACAAAAATTCTAGGACTCCCATAAGTCCCCATGTGGGATTATTATCAAACCCTCTCCCACATTCATCTACAAAGTGGAACTCTTTTCAAGAGCCCTAAGTATTGTTTTTGTTGCATCCTGGTATTGGTATTGATCCTCATTTGCCAGCAACAGCACCTATTGTACAATAGCCACAACAAGATTTACCATTCCATGTGTTTGTGGATGCGTCTAATGTGGCTGTTGGAGCTGCTTTCATGTAGGAGAAGATAAAAGAGTGGTTCAGTCCAGTGTGTTACACTTGCAGGATCATGTCTTCTACTGAGAGGAATTATTCAGTAACTCAACAAGAAGCATTGTGTGGTCCATATGGTCTGCATCAGTGTTCACAAAATTGATTAGACTTCTCTCTCTCTCTCTCTCTCTCTCTCTCTCTCTCTCTCTCTCTCTCTCAATAGGCGTTAAACATAAGCAAAAAAGGGGGGAGGGCACCCTCCCCCCCTTCTCTCTCTCTCTCTCTCTCTCTCTCTCTCTCTCTCTCTCTCTCTCTCTCTCTCAATTTATAGAGAGAGAGAGAGAGAGAGAGAGAGAGAGAGAGAAAAGGGAGGAGGGTTATAGCACCGAGTGCTACAACCCTCCCGCCTAAGGTTTAATGCCTTCTCTCTCTCTCTCTCTCTCTCTCTCTCTTTCAGTCTCTGTTTCTTTCTTTCTCTCTCTCTCTCTCAATAATGTGAGAGTCTCTCTCTCTCTCTCTCTCTCTCTTCATTCTGTTGGCTTGTGTAAGAGTGGTGATTTATGTATAAAACAAGTGAGATGCAATATTTAATACAAAGAGTGTTATGTGCTACCACACCTCCAAGAGGGAACTCAATGCATTCACCTAAAGGATGAGCAATAGATCACAACCGTCATCATAGGGCACTTACCAATGCTTCGAATTTGAGTCCCTTGAGGCCTCCAAGCTCACTTGTTAATCTCCAAACCTCCAAGATCCACCTCCACGTTGTCACCGTAGAGTCGCTCACACCGTCGCATAGGGCAATCACTCTCTCTCACTCTCCCACACAAGCATGAATCATACAAGCATAGAAGAGCCATAATGCTAGAATGCTCTCTCTCTCAATATCTCTCAAGACACAAAGAAGAGCTCTCTTCACATCCTTATTCACACCTCCACATCCACATTCACATTCATAAACATCCTCATCCACATTCCATACATCCATTTCTACATTCACATTCACCTTCACATCTATTCTTTTATAGCACAACCATTCTCATCCTATCACAGCCCATACACATCTTATCACATCAGATACACTTCTTACCTCATCCCATACACATCTTATCACATCCTATCACATCCCATACGCATCTTATCACATCCTATCACATCCCATACACATCTTTTTACATCCTATCACATCTCATACACATCTTATCGCATCATCTCATCCAATCACATCCTAATCCCATACGCATCTTATCACATCCTATCACATCTCATACAAATCTTATCGCATCATCTCATCCAATCACATCCATACACATCTTATCACATCTGTTACACATCTTATCACATCCGATACACAACTTATCACATCAGATACACATCTTATCACATCACTATTACATCTTATTACTATTTAATAGCTTTTTTCTAGATTGATACTGATAATAGGACCTTTTTTTTCTAATCTTCAGTCAGTTGCTTGGTTTAAATTAAAGATTCTTTTCTGACGACTATTTCCATATTGCTTCTCAATTCTTCAATTGAATTTTATTTCATATTCTTCTTTTGAATAAAGGAATTCATGGGATTTATAGAAATCAATTCTTCCCATATTTCTTCATTTGGTAAAAATAACCATAAATCGAATTTATACTAAAATTTCCTCTTCTTCCCATTTAATTTGTAGGTTTCCAATTACCATGGGAATTCCTCTTTTTGCGTTTAATTAATTACATTCCAATGTTCTGGGAATTCCTCTTTTTCCATCAAGTATTTCTCATATAATAAATTCATCTAAATTAAAATATCCATTATTTCAATATGTTAGAAATTTCTCTTTGCCCAACTAAATGAGGGAATTCCAATTGTCGTAAGAATTCCTCTTTTGACATTTAAATATTTCTCATAGATAAATAAATTTATCTAAAAATTTCATCTTTGAAATTAAATAGATTATCCCATAATTCCAATATCATAAGAATTTCTCTTTTCTCATCCAATCATGGAATTCCAAATGTAATGGGAATTCCTCTTTTAACATTTAATTATTTCTCATAGATAAATAAATTTATCTAAAAATTTCATCATTGAAATTAAATAAATTATCCCATAATTCCAATATGATAAGAAATTCTCTTTTCTCATCTATTCATGGAATTCCAAATGTAATGGGAATTCCTCTTTTAACATTTCATTATTTCTCATAGATAAATAAATTTATCTAAAAATTTCATCATTGAAATAAAATAAATTATCCCATAATTCCAATATGATAAGAAATTCTCTTTTCTCATCTAATCATGGAATTCCAAATGTAATGGGAATTCCTCTTTTAACATTTAATTATTTCTCATAGATAAATAAATTTATCTAAAAAAATTCATCATTGAAATTAAATGAATTATCTCATAATTCGAAAATGATAAGAAATTCTCTTTTCTCATCTAATCATGGAATTCCAAATGTAATGGGAATTCCTCTTTTAACATTAAAAATTTATCTATACAAAAAGATAAATTTAACTAAAATCTTTCTTTTTTTTAAAAAAAATTTTACATAAATTATACATAATCTTAGCCTTCTAATTCTTTTCTCTAAATCAATGGAATACATGGATTCCCAAGGTCATGGGGATTACTCTTTTAATATAAAATTTAAGTACTAGAAATTCCTCTTTTTCTTAATTCAATAATTATGCATAAACATAAAAATCAATTTCTCCATGATTACTATGAAAATCTTTCAATTAATCCAGGATGATAATTCCTAGAATATGGTAGGAAGTCCTCTTTTCATACTTTGAATGAAAATATTTTATGTGTAAATTTTACAAAAATTTCGCCATAGCTCCACTGCTGCTATTACTTACTGATAAATCTTTGTTTATTTTAAAAGAATGAACTTTAACATTATAGATATCATTAGAATGATCCCTAATTGGATCATTAACCCATTATGGATTGAATCATATATTCTCATGAAATAACTAATTTAAACGCATATAAAAAAGCCATTAATTTGGCTCCAATTAAACAAGCATAGGTAACCGGCAATATAATCACTTATAAAAATCAAGATGGAATCTCCGTTGAAGATCAGCAAGATCAACCAACAGATCCATATAAAAGAGCCATAGACTCATCTGTTGAGGACCCGCAAGGTCAGTCAACTAGATCCATGCCCGGTTCCAGAAAACAACTCTTACTCCTTGTTCCAATATCTTCCACGACGCACGTGTGGGTATCTTCGGTGACCCAGAGCCCGAGCACCGTATGGTCAGCACCCTCTAGGATCCTTCGCAGGTCACCTAGCACTTCACTCATAGGCCGCTTCCTTGGTCCCTCATCCATCGTATTGGAAGCTCACCATTTAAATCGAACTAAGGCTGGTCAAGACCTCGGCCGCGACCTTGCTACGCGAGACGTCCTCCATTGACTCTCCGTCTCAGCAGTTGCAACTTTAACAGTTAGGTCTCCACGACCTTAATCACAAGATAGTCAAAATGCTTTCCCAGCATTCTTGACATAAAACAGTCATTTACAAACAGGTCACAAATACAGTTTCTATATTGAACTCTCGTCTTTCCACATTATCCCTCTTCAGTCCACATTACATATTCACATTCCATTCATATGTGTACTCATTCTCATCCAATTACATCATTTTCCATCTCATCACCTCAGATTCATTCACATCACATATCATATATTCACATCCCAATTCACATGTCATCACATCTCATCCATTCACTCATATCGACAACACATCATTTCACATACACATTCGCATTCATTATTCTATATACACATCCACAGCATACATCCAATTCCACATCCGCATTCATACATACACATCCATATCCACATCCATATCCTCATTCATACATCCATATCCACATCCACATCCATACATCCATTTCCACATCCACATCCACATACATACAGCCATTTTCATATCCACATTCATACATCCACATCCACATTCCATATCTACATCTATACATCCACATCTATACCCACATCCATACATCCACATTCACATTCACATCCATACATCCATATCCACATTCCACATTCATACATCCACATCCACATTCACATTCATACATCCATTTTTACATCCTCATTCATACATCCACATCCACATACATACTTCCATACATCCATATCCACATGCATACATCCATTTCCACATCCACATTCATATATCCACATCCACATTCTATATCTACATCTATACATCCACATCCATACCCACATCCATACATCCACATTCACATTCACATCCATACATCCATATCCACATTCCACATTCATACATCCACATCCACATTCACATTCATACATCCATTTTCACATCCTCATTCATACATCCATATCCACATACATACTTCCATACATCCACATCCATACATCCTCATCCACATCCATATATCCACATCCACATCCACATCCACATCCATATCCATACATCCACATCTATATCCATATATCCATTTTTACATCCTTATTCATACATCCACATCCACATACATACATCCATATCCACATCCACATTCACATCCATACATCCACATCCACATTCACATTCATACATCCACATCCACATCTCATTCGCACATCCACATCCACATCCACATTCACATTCATACATCCACATCCACATCTCATTCGCACATCCACATCCACATCCACATTCACATTCATACATCCACATCCACATCCTCATTCGCACATCCACATCCACATTCACATTCATGAACATCCTTATCCACATTCCATACATCCATTTCTACATTCACATTCATACATTCACATACACCTTCACATCTATTCTTTTATAACATAACCATTCTCATCCTATCACAGCCCATACACAGCTTATCACATCAGATACACTTCTTACCTCATCCCATACACATCTTATCACATCCTATCACATCCCATACGCATCTTATCACATCCTATCACTCCCATACGCATCTTATCACATCCTATCACATCCCATACGCATCTTATCATCCTATCACATCCCATACACATCTTATCGCATCATCTCATGCAATCACATCCCATACGTATCTTATCACATCCTATCACATCTCATACACATCATCTCATCCAATCACATCCCGTACACATCTTATCACATCAGATACACATCTTATCACATCTGTTACACATCTTATCACATCTTATCACATCAGATACACATCTTAGCACATCACTATTACATGTTATTACTATTTAATAGCTTTTTTCTAGATTGATACCGATAATAGGACCTTTTTTTTCTAATCTTCAGTCACTTGCTTGCACTACTACATGATAGCCTAATATTGGTGCTTATACCGATGTCATTAAATGGGGTCTAAAAAAGCCCCGTCATCGGTATAAACCCCGGTATCTGCACCGGAACCATGACGTCACTATAAGCGTAGTATTAATACCGACGCTTATACCGGCATGTATACCGATGCCCATACCGACATGTATACCGACGCCCATACCGGCGCGTGTATCGGTGAAAATATCGACGTTAATATCGGCAAATATACCAGCAGATATACCGACGACAGTACCGGTAGATATACCGGCAGATTAACCGGCGAATATATCGACGGGTATACCGGCACTTATACCGGGGAATATACTGACGCCACAACAATTTTTTTTAAGACAGAATGGTGTTGCTTGGCTGTTGCCTGGCTGCTTGCAGTTAACAGGACTTTACAGCAATAAACAGACAGCACCATTCTGTCTAAAATAGAGCATAAAAGACAACCGTGCTCGTTTTTTTATTTTTCAGTTAAACAAGAAATTAAACATTACTCATGAATATTTTGATCATATACCAATATTTTGAAGGTCTTACATTATGGTAATGCCTCCCAATTGATGGTCTCTCCTTCTTCTTCAAGCATCTCAAATAAGGCCACAAGGCCATGTTTGTGAGCGTACTTCTCTTCTCGCCTACTTGGTGGGCGATTCATGGCCAACTCCTACATAAACGATTAACAATTACAACTTTTAGAAATCAACATTTAGCCCACATACATACATTTAGATAAACAAAATTGCTACAAATACTTATTACGAATTCATGGCGCATGGTTTCGTATAACCACCACTCCCAAGATGAGAAGCCCCTACTGTTTGGAGTCTTGTCCTTGCCGCCTCTCTTTGTTGTTGAAACCTCTCTGGTGTCTCTGTGAGCTCCTAAGCTATGGCTTCCCACTCCCTATCATCTAGCCAAACAGGTTTCTCTTTCCCCTCTCTAAATGCATCCCTCGCCTCTGACCACTCATTAGAGACGACATTCATAGGGTCAGATGGCTGAAACTCTTGCTTTATCTTTGTATTTATGTAATTTTTCTTCTCTTTATCTTGCTGATCCCATAAAGTCATAACAGAGTTGTGAAACTGTATAGTGCACAATTGTCGAATTCGTGTCTTCATTGCCTTCCCTGCACTATTCATTATAGGTGCCCCATCCCTAATTGTGTATATCTTGTTGTTGTCATGGTCATGTGCACCCCAAGGAGTGGAAGGTGAACCTATGGGTGTGCTATCAACAGATGAGAGCGAAGGACGACGCTCACGTGGTGGTGGTGTCACAGCATCTGTGGCACTACCACCACAACAACCTCCCCCTGAAGACCTAGTACGTGAGCGACGTCTATGTGAAGAGGTGGTAGATCGAGCTGTAAGAGTAGTGGAAGGTTGTGTGGTATGAGGTGTGGGAACTGCTGTCGTACCTACAGGTGTGGGAACTACCGTCGTGAAGCCAGATGGTGAGGCAGATGTCCCTGCTCCAGAACCCCAATAAGTCTGAGCCATGGCTCTCTACTGTGGAGTCATGGAAGAGAAAAAACCATATAACTACTCGGGACTCATGCCTTGAGGTGTAGGGTTAAATGAGAAATCAGGACTGTAAGTTGAGCGGCGGTGAGTCATCACCCATGGCCTGTGGACAAAAAACCATATGACAAACTTGTGTGAAATGAAAATTACATGGTAAACAATGAAAGAACCATATGACAAACATTAACAATGATAAACAACAATGTTGCGGATTTGCTGGGTTTGAAAAGAATGAAGAATTTCAGGGTAAACTCGAAAAAATTTCTCAAGCATCCATTTAGCATCTTCTTGTGGATGATGCTTGAAAGTCAAAAGATACTTGAAGTATTGATTACCTGTTCTTGTTGTTGTTATCTCTTGGTCAATGATAGCATCAGGAACTAAGACTTCTTCCTCTCCTTCAATAAGAGGTGGTTCCTCATATGTTGGATGAGTAGGAAGTGTTCCTTGAAAAGGTATCAAGAGATGGATATGAAAAGAATTGTGGATATTCCAATTAGATGGAAGCTCTAGTCTATAGGCCACATCATTAATCTTTTGAAGGATTTTAAATGGCCCATAATATCTAGGTGCTAGCTTCACTGCAGGGAATTTTTCCACATTCTTTAATCACCGTTTTTCAATTCTCAAAAGTACATAATCACCTTCTTGAAATGAAAAATCTTTGTGCTTCCTATTTGCTTGAGATGTATACTTCTCTTGAGCTCTTGCAATACAATCACGCACTTCAGATAAAATGTGATCAAAGTCTCTAACATATTGGTTGGCAGCTTCAATCTTATGAGAGAGTCTAGTAGCCGGAATAGGCAAAGCTCTACCATAGATGATCTCAAATGGTGCTCAACCACCAATAGCAGTATGAGGAGTATTATTATAAGCAAATTGCAGTAGGTATATGTACTTATCCCATGCACTAGGTTGTTGGGAAACATAGGCTCTAAGCATATCTAAGATAGTGCTATTTGTGACTTTGGTCTGTCCATTTGATTCGGGATGGAAAGCCGTGGAAAAATCTAACTTAGTGCCTAAGTTTGAGAAAAGAGCAACCCAAAAGTGACTACAAAATTTAGAATCTCTATTAGAAACTATCACTTTGGGTAGTCCATGATGAACAAAAATTTGCTTAACAAATATGTTCGCGGCTTGTTGAGAAGTTAGTGTCTTTTTACATGGAATGAAATAGGCTTGCTTACTAAACCTATCCACTATTGTCCAAATCATGTCATGGTGACTGGAAGTAGTAGGAAAGCCAGTAATGAAGTCCATAGACACTTGTTCCCATGGTCTATCAGGAATAGATAGAGGCATAAGCAATCCCAAAGCTTTGCCTTTGTAGCTTTTAATAGTTTGGCAAATGTTACATTCAGCTACAAATTCAGCTACATCATTCTTCAAATGAGGCCAAAAGAATTCTCGAGAAACTACTTGAAGTGTTGCAGAAACTCCTCTATGTCCCACAAATGGTGGTTGGTGCATCTCTTCCAAGACAAGTTGTCTATAAGGTTGAGTAACACACAATCTTTTCTCAAAGAAAAGATAGCCATCATTATGAGAATAACTTCCTTGAGGTGCCCAATTGTTTTCACGCAATTTGATCCATATTTCAGAAAAATCTAGATCAACTTCATAAGTTTCTTTCATAAGTATAAATGGTTCACTTTCAATAATGGAAATGTTGTTGATATTTGGTCTTCGACTCAAAGCATCAGCAACAACATTTTCTTTTCCAGGTTGGTATTGAATCATAGGTTGGAAACTTTGAATGAAAGATGCCCATTTGATGTGCCTATCTGAAATAAGAGGTTGCGTAAGCAAATGCCTAATGCTTTGTTGATCTGTCTTGATGAGAAATTCAGAGCGCATTAGGTAATGCTTCTAGATTTTCAAAGCATGCACGACTACTGCTAATTCCTTGTCATATGCGCTATAATTTTGCTCTGCAGGCTTAAGCTTTCTACTTTGATAAGCAATAGGATGGTTGTCTTGCATAAGAACAGCTCCAAATCCTTTGCCACTAGCATCAGTCACTACTATAAAGAATGGTCTTTGAAAATCAGGTAGTGTAAGAACTGGTGCTTGTGTTAAAGCATTCTTGAGTGTTGCAAAAGATTTATCTTGCTTAGTCATGCTTACGTCTACGACTCGTGAGCTGTCTTTCCAATTCAATACGCTTCTCTCTTTCTTCTACAATTTGATGTTGTAAAGAAAGGAGTTGCTCTTGAATTGATGGGTGGTGAGATAGGCAAATCTGCCATAGTGCTTGTGCAAATGATGTAGATAAATAAAATTTTACTTTATTTGATGTAAATAAATAAAGCAAAAGTAAGTACTTATCTTGTTTTTCTCTCGTAATTTGACCTTGGTTGAAGCTGAACAAAGACGCTATTCAATGGTTGAATTGAATTCTCGTCGCTTCAAACAAATCTCGAATGATCCTGTGTGATTCAAGAGACTTGGGCTAGTCGAATTGTTGATGAAATAATTTTTCTGCACTTTGAAACCTGCTAAAACAGTCCTGTAAACCTTGCCCAATCTCTGCAATATTTTTTGAAATTTTTTAGGATTTTTCAGAAGCGATTTCGGAATTTTCTGGCCTTTTCTAGGCAATTTTTAAGCCTTTTAGAACCTGTAAATCACTTTTCTGCACCCAAAAATTTCAGATTTGGAAACCTTTTGTATTTCTCTTCAAATTTGAAAATAGGAGAAATAAAGGCTCAAAAAGGTGATGTGACTTGCATGGGGTTTGGGAAAAGTAAGATTTGGATTAACTTTTGATTAGTGGTTGATTAGGCTTATGGGGATTAAGCTCTTTGGATTTTTAATCACCTCCATGCACCGTTTTGTGCTGGCAGGCTGCTGCCGTGCGCCTTCTCCATGAGTTTCTTTTTGTGAATTTTTTGATGGCTTTTACAGAGATTTACCTACTCCGTCCATTATAGATTTACTCATGCTTGAAGCTTTCTGATTTCTGAGAGAATCTCGTGAGGTTTTTGGCTATGAGGATTTCATTCATGCGGTCAGATTTTGATTTCACTGAGTATTTGGAAAAACCACTTTTTGATAGAGAGGGATGGTTTTGCAGGGTGGTGAGTGGGTTTGATAGTAGATCTAGTTTTGAATCTTTGACCTTTGGGTAAAGACCTACAAAACACCCTTCTGTCCACTGGATAATTTCCTGCACTTTCTTGATTTTTGAGAAGTTGAAGCCCTTTCCTACCTTCCCCACAAATCTCCTAGCCCAAGCTCTGATACCACTGCAACCGGAATCTTATTCTAGGAAAGATTTTGGAAGAGTAGAGAATTCACAAGAATTGATTCAACCATAAAAACCATTGCTTTGCAAGCTTCAACTAAATCAAATCAATTGAAATTTAAACACTTAACAAAATTAAAATACTTAGCTCAATAGACCATATTGGGTGCAATCTTCCCCCCTCTTGTGCGTGGCCTCTCCCCACACAAGAGTATTTCTTTATTAGCTTTCTTTTTCACCAAAATTAGGCCATAGCCCCCAAAATATACAAGATGTGCTTTTTAGAGAGCACGGCACTCTTCTTTAACAAAAATAGAGTGTCAAATATTGGGACTAGGGTAAAGCCATAGGCTTTAATAAATTCCACATAAATAAATGTATCTTTCCTAAAGTTCAAAATGGAAAAATCATTTGCTAAGGTTGCAAGCTACTATGCTTGCCAAAAATGAAATGTGATGAACCAAGACATTTCTTCCAAAGTAAACTCTTCAATTCCCATAGTCTTCATCACCTGAAAATATAAGCCCAATTAATTATTAAATTAATCCCACAAATATTAAACAGGCATCATCACCAACTCATGACTACCAGGCGTAAGTACCCCAGGAATCACCCTGCCATACAAACCTAACTGAAATAATCATAGGTGGCCTCAAACATACGTCATATACCGCACGTATTAATATTTATAGTGGTGTCACCCACGATATTAACCTAGCCGGCATGACGCAAGAGTAATCTCGGCGTCCCCAAATTACTCAAGAGGGGATAAATAATATTTTTCTAGAGGACTTAAAATATATTCTCATGACAGTTTCGCTATCCCACAACAAAGGGACAAGATGCCACTCACCCCTATTATTGTAAGTCAACCTTTTGAAAAATGGGGAGTAGGTCCATCAAAAATCATCACCTTATTATCCACATGCTAATGGTCAAGAAGAGAGTACAAATAAAATTTTGTGTGTACTATCTTGACAAAAACCTTGGAAGCAAGTCAGACGGACTGGGAACATAAGCTAACAGTAGCCCTATGGTGGGCATATCAAACATCTTATAAGGTAGCAACGGGATACACTCCCTTCCGTCTAGCTTATGGTGTTGAGGACATAATGCCTATGGAATACCTAGTTCTGAGCCTAAGGATTACAATGCAAGAACGTCTAATGTAGAATGCATTAATTGAAAGGCTAATAAACTTCGAGAAGCTTGATGGGACGAGGCTAGTAGCATCGCATGGACTCATGGGTCGAGAAACTACACAAGAAACATTGGTTTGACAAAAATTTGAAACAAAAAGAACTGGAAATGAGGGACCTTGTCCTCATGTATGGTGTAGGAAGCACGTGGAAAAAGGAGCTCAAATACATAGACCTAGGACCCTTCCAGGTGTGTGAGATCACACCTCAAGGGTCGGTAAGAATTGAGATAATTGATGGCATACAGATGGAGGGTTACATCAATGGAAGAAAACTCAAAAAATATTATGGACCACTAACCCAAGAGATGCTCTTGCAAGAACATCTCTTAAAACAACAAGAATAGCTTGCAAAGGAAAAAATCCAGCAAGCTCAAGAAGAGGCTAAGGCAAGGGAGGCCAAAACTAAACAATTACTCTCCAAAAGCGGATGTTACATGTCAACATGGCTTCCTTGACTCTCTCAAACGAAGAGGAGCTGAGCCAGCACAACTCAGGGTGGAACTCTTTACAGCTAAATACCATGCAACAAGCATTGCACTAATAGATATGGGATCGAGTCATAATTTGATCTTATATGAGACATGGGAAGCCTTAGATAGACCACACCTTGAACCCACGAATGCACAAGTACACAGTGTACACTTGACAACTACGAAAGCTAAGGGGTTTTTAAGTATTAACATTTCCATCAGAAATAATTCCTTGGTTGGGAAAGTGTTTGTCATGCCTGCAGGTTCCATGGAAGAGGAAATAGTTCTAGGACGATCCTGGATCTATGCCAACAAATGTAATATCCAATGGGAGAAAAGAACATTACTATTGAACGAGGGCGACAAGGTCATGTCCATACCCTTATAGAGCCTGAAAAATAGAGGGAAACAGATCATGATTGATGAAAAAACGACACTGAATACAGTAACATCAACTCTAAAAATAGAACAAGCATCAGGTCCCACAAAGCCTACACAAACAATACTCAAAGTCGTATGGTACACAGAAGTGGGTGCCCAAGGTTCAACTCAAAAACCAACCCCACAAGAAGGAGAAGAAGAATAATATGGGGACAGTAAGAAAGATTTACAAAGGAATCAAAAGTCAGACTTGGCCTACACAAACAAATTAGCAGGACTCTAGACATACCAATATCCCACAAGGCTTTCATAAGAAATGGGTCCGAAAAGATTTACTACGAGCACAAGGATACTACCAAGGCAATATGGCAGTGTGGGTACCCAAACCCCGCTTAGTGGCCACCATCACAAGCAGTTCCGGTAATAAAGGAAAGAGTACTAAAAGCATACAGTATCAACTCCCAACCAATATTGAAACTGTGCCAACATTGGTGTGGAGGAAGAAGACAACTCAACAAGATGAGTTGGGAATTGCAAAAGCAATGTTAGTAACCACTTCAATCACACACTCACAGAACTGAACAAGGATCCTAAAAGTAGAAACAAACAAGTTTAGCAAAGGAACATAGATAAAATCCCCCAACCACAAGACCACTAATAACATTGTTCAGCTGGGTGGAAGGAAGAATCAAAAACTCCCACACGGAGCTAAAACGCCTGCAACAACACTTACCCAAAAGTGCCAAGGTGTCACCTTGGTTTTCATGGCAATGAAAGATGAAGGTATCCATTTGTTACATAATCGGTGCAAGGTAAAACTGGGTATCATTCACTCATTTAATGCATGTTTGAATGACTGAGCATGAAGGAAAAAATAGAGGGTATCAATCTTGCACATTCATAATCCAAAAATTTCATGCCATGAACTGGTCCAAAAATGTTCACGCCGTGAACTGGTTCAAAACAGTTCACGCCATGAGCCAACCCTAAAATGTTCACGCCATGAACTGGTTCAAAAACATTCACTCTGTGAAACGGTCATTTCTCATGAATTGAAAGATGCCACATGGCTTTCTTCATTAAGGCAGTCACCTTGTCCGACAGCTGCGTTATAAAATCAAAAATTCTTTCCTTTCTCGTCGTTTTGCATTGTGTGTCCATCGCTACTTGCTTGAGCTCCCATTTCCAACCAGCGTGCATCGTCTTCCTTGGATTTTCCAACCATAATTGACGATCATCGATTAAGCTGTCGGCCTTGGAAACAGAAGTTGTAGAGACCCCAACAACCACCCAAGCCAATGCTACAGGCTCCCCAGCAAGTCAGAAGAAGAAATCAATGCAGGTACCCAAACGGAATTACATGGGCCCATATACCCAAGCCTTCCATGGGGCCAGTATCAGCAAAGGAAGCCCTTACGGCCCATGGAAAGGTCGCACTGCATTACCATAGCCCAGAGTGCCTCCAAATCCTAGAAGAGGCAAAGGTCAAAGAGAAGCTGGAGAAAGTGGGCTTAGGGAGAACGGCACAAATACTTCCAAGGAGCATCGACACGGAGCTCTGTGTTGAGTGTATCAAGACCTATGACAAAGGCACCAAACGTGACAGTATCACAAAGGCGACGGCACAACAAAGTAGCTCCTGATCATGGAAGAACTCATTCATGATGCTCTACGTAGCTCCCACCAGTAGTCAAAGTCCACACCCATGCATTCGAGAAAATGCCTTTGGACGCAATGCTAAAGAAGAGTTCTTATAACTCCAATGGGATAGAGTACGAGAATATCCGAGATGAGGCTACAGAGAAAGCCTATAGGGCTATGTCACTGATAATGTAGGTCAAGCCAGTGGATCGATACAACAGGGTACCATTGAACAGGATCGCTAAGGTACATGAAGAGAAGGAGGAGGACTAGGCCTATTATATTCATAGAGAGATGGAGAACTATCTGAAGGCCCACCAATCCAAAATATGCAACCCATACCTGCTCACCCAATTCCTAAATCATGTGGTAAAAAGGCCTCTCCCAGAGCCCGAACTAGCATAGCAACTACAACTGGCACTACTGCCAAAGCAACCACCACTAACAGCTGAAGAAATGCAAGAGGGCCAATATGTCCTAGTGGAGACCTAGACCATTATGAAGGAGATAAGGAAAGGGAGAAAGAAGAAGACAGACAAGAAAATGCGGGGCATCATCCGAGACATAGCTGTAGAATCACAAAGACTAGAGGCTGAGGTGGCACTGGAAATCAAAAAGTACAAGGACGCATTGACAGAGCAAGAAGCCACAATCAGCCAAGCCACTCAAGAGCAAACACAGCAAGTTACTCCTGGCTATAGAGAAATCCTATAGGGCTATGTCACTGAGATGAAAATGCAGGTCAAGCCAGTGGATCGATACAACAGGGTACCGTTGAATAGGATTGCTAAGGTACATGAGGAGGAGGAGGAGGACTGGGCCTATTATATTCATAGAGAGATGGAGAACTATCTGAAGGCCCACCAATCCAAAATATGCAACCCATACCTGCTAACCCAATTCCTAAATCATGTGGCAAAAAGGCCTCTCCCAGAGCCCGAACTAGCATAGCAACTGCAACTGGCACTACTGCGCCAAAGCAACCATCACTAACAGCTAAAGAAATGCAAGAGGGCCAATATGTCCTAGTGGAGACCCAGGCCATTATGAAGGAGATAAGGAAATGGAGAAAGAAGAAGATAGACAAGAAAATGCGGGGCATCATCCCAGACATAGCTATAGAGTCACAAAGACTAGAGGCTGAGGTGGCACTGGAAATCAAAAAGTACGAGGAAGCATTGACAAAGCAAGAAGCCATAATCAACCAGGCCACTCAAGAGCAACTGCAGCAAGTTACTCCCAGTGAAGAGCTCGGCACAGCTAATTTTCACAAACTTGTCTCCACTTAAAGATTTAACTTTGGCAAACACACCGGCAAAGATAGAGCCCGAACAAGCAGCATCAATTCTAGTACAGGGCGACTGAGGAAACACAAGGCATTGAGGTAGCAACAGATCAAGCGCATAAACCAGTAGCCCATACTGATACTAGCAAAAGACAAAGAAGTGTAGAAGCATCGTGTCCAAGAAAAAGAAGCCATTTGGAAGATGAGGGAAGAATACCCCAGCTGTCCTTCCTACAAAATGTTAACTATGAACAGTTCATGCAAGAAACAATGGAAGGTTTGGATGAATTGTTAAACATGCCACATGCAGGACTAGAAGAAAGTGCAAGCACAAGCGCACCATGGGAGCAGGAGAAAAAATTATGGCATTGCAACCTCCTCACAACACACATGCTCCATGATTGTAACGCTGCCCTTTAGAAATAGGTTAACGAGTCAAACACACAAGTGCAGACCTTAAAGGACCACTTGGCCACACATTGGGATGTCATAATGAAAATCTTGAAGGCCAAGAAGGAGCAAAGAGACCAGATACAAGGCACTGGAGAGCAATAATGTGGTCCTTAGCCAAACCATTGTACAAAGGATCAAAGAAAATACAGACCTCAAGGCAAAGTTAGAACAAGCTTGTAAGATTCCTCCCTCCAGCTTTTTGAGGTGTGCAGGTGTAAGAAAGATTACGTTTTACCCTATTTTGACCCTATTCTGGTCTTATAATTATTCCCCTCTCTGAAATAAAAGAAAGATTACGTTTTACCCTATTTTGACCTAGAGAGAGAAAATGTCTAGAGAGAGATAGTCCAAAATTAAGATATTTTTGGATATAAAAATCCTCCTAGTGTCTAAAATGAATTTCCCTGAAATAGAAATTCAAAAAGAACTTTCCAATGTGCAATTGGAATTAATTAGAAATGGGTATAAAGGACCTTAGCCTAAGGGTCTAGATTTTCAAAAAAATTTGGATTATGGTCCAATTAAGGTTCCTATGGGCCAATAAGATTAATCCATGTGTGGGGAGGAGATAAATCCAATTTGTAAAAGAAAAATACCCAAAAATGAGTAAATGCCCACATAAGATGAAGAGTTGACTATGTACAAGTTTTATTAGTAAAAAACTATGAGTATTACTAAAAAATGAGATATTTTGGGTATAATGATTCCCTTTTGACACATTTGTAAGGAAAGGGGATCCCTTCAAGGAGGCGCCTACTTCACATGCTTGAATGATTTTTAAACTCAAAAATAATGTGATATTTTTATCTCTCCTCTCTCTTGGTTCAAACCGAATCAAAAAGGAACCAAACTAGGTCCAAATTTGGTCCAAATTCAACCAAATTGAAATCTAGAAAATTCTAGAAATCAGATGGTCTTGGTTAGAGCCTCCCTCTCCTATAAATAGAACTTGAGCCTTTGTAAAAAAAAATAGGAGAATTTTACTATACCAGAATTATACTGAAATAATGATAATTTTTACTATTCTCTAAAATTCTCTCCAAATTGAAGAAATTGGAGCTTCCCTCTTTCTTCAATCTTCATTGGTGGCTCTATCAACATACCAAACCAATTGATTGGTTGGGGGCCTCTATCGTGATCAAAGAATCAAGCAATTTGTAAGGTAAAGTGTGAATTTTGATCTTTTTTCATAATTTCTCAATGTTTCTCTCTTCTCAACCCCTCTCAAGCTTGAGAAGCTTAATTGGAATGGCTTTTGAATGCTATTGAAGTTAATTGATGAATGGTAGTAAAGGAATACATAAATTTTTATTTATGCTTAATTTTAATGGTTTTTATGTAATTTCTCTCTCTCACTCAAAGAATGGTCATTCCCATGACCGATTCTCAATCCAAATGAAGCTTCTCATGAAGCTTTCCCTAATCCAAGAATGAATTCTATGCTTGTTTAATTGGAGGCCAAATTAATGGCTTTTTTATGCTTTTAAGGTAGTTATTTCATGATAATTTATGATTCAATCCGTAATGGGTTGATGATCCAATTAGGGATCATTCTAATCATATCTATAATGTTAAAGTTCATTCTTTTAAAATAAACAAAGATTTATCAGTAATAGCAGTGGAGCTATGGCAAAATTTTTGTAAAATTTACACATAAAACATTTTCATTCAAAGTATGAAAAGAGGACTTCCTACCATATTCTAGGAATTATCATCCTAGATTAATTGAAAGATTTTCATAGTAATCATGGAAAAATTGATTTTTATGTTTATGCATAATTATTGAATTAAGAAAAAGAGAAATTTCGAGTAATTAAATTTTATATTAAAAGAGCAATCCCCATGACCTTTGGAATCCATGTATTCCCTTGATTTAGAGAAATGTATAATTTATGTTTTTTTTAAGATTTTAGTTAAATTTATCTTTTTGTATAGATAAATTTTTAATGTTAAAAGAGGAATTCCCATTACATTTGGAAATCCATGATTAGATGAGAAAAGAGAATTTCTTATCATTTTGGAATTATGAGATAATTCATTTAATTTCAGTGATGAATTTTTTTAGATAAATTTATTTATCTATGGAAAATAATTAAATGTTAAAAGAGGAATTCCCATTACATTTGGAATTCTATGAATAGATGATAAAAGAGAATTTCTTATCATCTTGGAATTACGGGATAATTTATTTAATTTCAATGATAAAAATTTTAGATAAATTTATTTATCTATGAGAAATAATTAAATGTTAAAAGAGGAATTCCCATTACATTTGGAATTCCATGAATAGATGAGAAAAGAGAATTTCTTATCATATTGGAATTATGGGATAATTTATTTAATTTCAATGATGAAATTTTTAGATAAATTTATTTATCTATGAGAAATAATTAAATGTTAAAAGAGGAATTCCCATTACATTTGGAATTCCATGATTGGATGAGAAAAGAGAAATTCTTATCATATTGGAATTATGGGATAATCTATTTAATTTCAAAGATAAAATTTTTAGATAAATTTATTTATCTATGAGAAATATTTAAATGTCAAAAGAGGAATTCTTATGACAATTGGAATTCCCTCATTTAGTTGGGCAGAGAAATTTCTAACATATTGAAATAATGGATATTTTAATTTAGATGAATTTATTATATAAGAAATACTTGATGGGAAAAGAGGAATTCCCAGAACATTAGAATGTAATTAATTAAACGCAAAAAGAGGAATTCCCATGGTAATTGGAAACCTAGAAATTAAATGGGAAGAAGAGGAAATTTTAGTATAAATTCGATTTATGGTTATTTTTACCAAATGAAGAAATATGGGAAGAATTGATTTCTATAAATCCCATGAATTCCTTTATTCAAAAGAAGAATATGAAATAAAATTCAATTGAAGAATTGAGAAGCAATATGAAAATAGTTGTCAGAAAAGAATCTTTAATTTAAACCAACACTACTAGAGGTTTAGGGCATACCAATGTTAGAACACCGATGCAAATGTCGAGCGTCGGTATGTATGTTCTAAACTTGGAGGCGAAAAGTCGGGCGGGTAATTTTCAAAAGTTCGTATACCGACACTTATACCGACGGGTATACCGATGGATATACCGATGCATATACCGATGCCCGTAAGTCTTTTACAGTCGAGAATCTATTATTCTCTGTTTTGCACGGCGTTGAACTGCATCCAGAGAAGGTATGCGTCCATCTCCCTCAAGCGTTCGCCTTCTTCCATTCAACCCACTCTTGTTGTGTGTGTGTGTGTGTGTGTGTGTGTGTGTGTGTGGAGAGACTTTGTGAAGTGTGTGTAGATCTCCCTCTCTTTCTCTCTCCTTGGGCAGTTTGCCTCTCCCCATCTCCTCATCTTCTTATGGCATTTTGCCTCTCCCTCTCTCCTCATCTTCTTATGTGTGTGTGTGTGTGTGGAGAGATTAGGGTAAATGGAGATTAGGTTAAATGTGTGATGTGTGTGTATATCTCATTCCCCTCTCTCCATCCTTCTTCTTACCTTCTTAATTATGTATGGAGAGAAGATTTGTATGTGTGTGTTGTGAGAGATGTAGAGAGTGAGAGAGCTTGTGTATGTGAATCTATTACTAATGTATGCAATGTGTGTGTAGGTTTGTTTCTTCCACATGTGTCCTACCTTGCAGATCTGCTTCAAACATGCACTATCCATTGAGAGGTAAGCGTATTACCAATTATGTTGTTTTATTACTTCTCTTTTTGTTCTCAATTTGTAATTTTTAATTGAAATTGAGTATGCAAGCTTGTTGTTTTTAATTTGTTCTCAATTTGTAATTTTTAATTGAAATTGAGTATGCAAGCTTGTTGTTTTATACACATATATGCTAATATTAGCATATATGTGAGTGCATAAGAAATTAATGTATGTGCTTATTTGTCTTTACACACACGCACACACTTTGCAAGAGAGAGAGAGAGAGAGAGAGAGAGAGAGATTTTCTTTTTGGCGCATACCCACCAAGGCGTTTCGGTCTCTTTTTCGACTTGAAATCTAATGTCTAAGACATGCATGTGAACGCTATGTCTATATGTATATACTCTAATGTAATTGCCTAAAGCACATATCCATAAGCTAATGTATATGCCTAAACATCGCTAATGTATACTTGATCTCCCTCAATGGCTCGGGAAAAGAAGCCCGTTTGACGCTTTAAAAGTTATTTTCAAAATCTCCCTCAATGGCTGGGAAAAAGAAGCCCGTTTGACGCTTTAAATGTTATTTTTAAAATCTCCCTCAACAGCTGGGAAAAAGAAGCCCGTTTGACGCTTTAAATGTTATTTTTAAAGAAGCCCTATTTTATGGTTTACATAATGCTTTGTGTAATGCATAATGATTTGCATTTAATGAGCTACATATACATGTTATCCTGCTAGATGGAGCCTCTCAATCTTGAAGAGAGAATAGCGTGTCCATGCATGCGATGTGTTGAGATATCGAGCTCGTCTAGTGAGGCGGTGGACACTGATGACCCGCCTGGGGGATAGGCCCCACACTTACACCACTAGCATGGTTGGTGAGATCATGGGAGATATGCGGCCAGTGGGATGACAGGCTGTGTGACAGCCATTCTAGAGACTGGCATAGTTATAGCGCCAGCTCATTTAGTCGGGTTCACACTATAGAGAACCCGTGTATGTATTGGTTGAGTACCTTTCATATTATGAGTACTCTTATTCTTGTATATGGTGTGTTGAGTGTTGAGTAGAGAAGAAGAAGATTTTCAGCCTCTCACCTTGTGTGTTCTCCATTAGGGTTTTGTGAGTGTGTGTGTGTGTGCTTGCAAGAGCTCAAGCTCTCTTCCCCCCTGCATCTTTTCATGGTATCAGATCCTGGTTCGTGCTAAGGGCTGAGCTGCAAGCAAGAGAACCACAGGAAGCGGTATGAGGGTAAGAGCTTCAACTACTCTTCCCTATTGTGTTGGTGACTACACCCTTGTCGGGAGCTCTACGGGAGGCACCGGCAAACGGTCTCTAATTGAGGAGCTTTCTTCGTGGGAGTTAAGCTATAGGGCAACTATACAGTCCTTTGGACTACAATTTTTGGGGCAAAAACGCGTTTTGGGCGCGTCTGGACCTCCGTTTTTCAGAAAGCAGGCGATTTCGAGCACTGCGGGTAAGTCATCAGTTCTTTGCAGAACTCTGTTTTAAGAACTGCAGGAAGACAGATTGACTGTGCAGACACTGTGGGTGCTGCAAAGAGGTCTACAGTTGCCATTGGGTGTATGTATGCACATTGAAGTCACTGGTTGACATTTGAGAGTACTACAGTACCGCTTTGCAGAAAATACAGCATTTGTACAAGAAAAACCAGAGTGCAGTTTCTGGTAAAATTGTGTGTTTGGCAAGATGTCTAATGATGGCATAACACAGATTGTGGCTGAGAAGCTGGATAAGAATAA
This sequence comes from Cibotium barometz, assembly GCF_041138505.1. Lineage (NCBI taxonomy): Eukaryota > Viridiplantae > Streptophyta > Polypodiopsida > Cyatheales > Cibotiaceae > Cibotium > Cibotium barometz. The sequence goes on along the minus strand of NC_141049.1, from coordinate 33,103,162 downwards.
CTTCCATGCTTGGAGGTTCAGGTTGACGAATTTCCTGATGGGAAAAGGCTATTGGGACTACATAGAAGGTGAACATGAAGAGGCACCGGAGATACCGGATATAAATCCGACTGCTGCAGATGTGAAAGAGTTTAGAACCAAGGAGCCAGGAAGGTTATGTATTGGCTCTCCATTAGTATACAGGACACCATGATTGGGCACATTCAGGATGCCAAGTCCCCCAAGGAGGCGTGGGACACCTTGGTAAAGCTCTATGAAACAAATACCAAGGCACGTAAGATACAGTTGAAGAATGAACTTCATACTGTGGAGAAAAAGAGCATGTCTGTGAATGACTATGCGTTGAAGATAAAGGGTATTGTGGAATCCCTTGCATCTATTGGTGTGTCAGTAGATGATGATGACAAGGTGGAAGTCTGTCTACGTGGTCTCGGGCCACAATATAAGGCATTTAAGACGTCTATTCAGACTCGGGAAAACATTCCCAACTTTACAGATTTGGTGTCTATGCTGATTATCGAAGAGAAGAGCTTGGGTGAAGACCAACGGTCTTCACAAAGCAAAAATAGTTCAGAGCAATAGGCCTTCTACACGAGTTCAGGAAGAGGACGAGGTAGAGAAGGCCGTGGACGTGGTCAAGGAGGTGGCCGAACAGGTAATCAGAATTATGGCCAGCAGCAGCAGCAACAACAACAGTCCCAGAATCAACAACAACAACAACACGCAGGTGGAAGAGGCAAATTCAGAGGCAGGGGGAGTCAAAGAGGTCGTGGAAATTGGCAAAGGCAGTACAATGATGCACGTGAATGCTATTATTGTGGTAAGCCTGGACATGTGCAGGCAGAATGTTATAAAAAGCAAGCTGACATGCAAAATGGGAAAGTGCAGCAAAACAACTATGCATCCTCAAGCAGAAATAATGAGGATAATGAAAGGTTGTTTGTTATGCAGCATGTCGTGAATGCCATGTCTGAAAATGTTGATGCAGTACAAAAAGATAATGTATGGTATGTGGATTCAGGTGCTTCGAACCACATGACGAGTCATGGGGAGTGGTTCAAAGAGATGAAAAACCCGGAAAGACCAGGTTTTGTGGAAACAGGGGATGACACTGCTCATCCAATTGCCCACATTGGAGATGTGCCATTGTCTATGCAGGATGGCAAAGTGAAGTACCTTGCAGATGTACTTCATGTACCGAACATAACAAAGAATCTGGTTTCAGTTGGCCAGATGATTGAGCAGGGTTTGCAGGTTCGGTTTAACCCTGATGGGTGTTATGTTGAAGATTTTAAAGACAAGTGCAGGTTGGTTGCAAAAGGCAACAGAGTGGGCAGAATGTTTACATTGAATGTAGACATGCCTGAAATGAGTGCTGCGATGTTTGCAAATGGTTCAGGAGTTGTTGCAGACACAAACATATGGCATAAAAGAATTGGACATGTAAATGTGCAGAGATTGAAGTCTATGCAGACAAAAGGAATTGTGACAAGGCTGCCAAAATTTAAAGTGGAAGGTATGCAGAAAATATGTGAAGCATGCCAATTTGGGAAGCAAACAAAGCATGTGTTTCCATGTAACAGATATGTGAGCAGAAATGCACTAGATGTTGTGCATTCAGATGTATGGGGTCCTACGAAGACCATATCTATGGGAGACTGCAGGTATTATGTGACTTTCATTGATGACCACACAAGGAAAGTGTGGGTATATTTCATGAAAGAGAAGAGTGAGGTGTTCACTCACTTTCAGAATTTCAGAGTTTTGGTTGAAAAGCAAACAGGGAAATATGTAAAGTGCCTAAGGTCAGATGGAGGGGGAGAGTACTTCTCCAATGAGTTCTCTGAATTCTTGAAGAAGAATGGTATTCGGAGACAGTTTACATGCAGATACACTCCGTAGCAAAATGGAGTTGCTGAGCGGAAAAACAGGCACATTGCTGAGATTACGCGAGCATTGATGGAAGAGAAGAATATGCCGCATTGCTATTGGTGGGCTGAGGCTGTTTCTACAGCAGTATACATCATGAACAGGACTCCAACTGCAGCCATACATGATGTAACTCCAGAGGAGAGGTTTACTGGCAGAAAACCAGATTTGTCTCATCTGAAAGTTTTTGGATGCATTGCATATGTGCATGTGCCAGATGAGCTGAGAACTAAGCTGGATCCGAAAGCTGAAAAATGTATGTTTATTGGATATTCCCTTGAGCAAAAGGGATACAGGTGTTATAACCCTGCTACACGTGAGTTGAGGGTAAGCAGGGATGTTGTCTTTGATGAGATGAGCAGCTGGTATGCTGCTGAAAAAGAAGCTATTGGGACTGATGTGAGTGGAAGTGTGGTTGCACAGAATGCAGGTCAGCAATCACAGTCTTTGAGTGGACCAGGAGAGTCCTCATCTAGTGGGTCTGTTGATAAACCATGGAGTGGCAGGCTACGTCATAATACCAGTCCTGCAAATGTGATTACTACATCATGTAAAGGAAAAGAGAAAGTGGTTGAGCCCCTTGGTATGCCTGATATTTTTGCAGGGCATTCTCATGTTGATGGAGAGTCTAGTAGCTCAGATATGAGCCTTGATGAGGAGCTTGGGATCCTAGCTATGAGAACACCTGGTGTAAAGAAGGCTATGGAAGCCATGAATGAAAAGCTGCAAAGATCTGGGAGAGTGAAGAACCCTGTGCAGAGGTTTACTTATGATGGTTATGTGGCACATCACTATGCATATATGGCAAAGGTTGTGCAGGTTGTTGAGCCCACATGCATTGATGAGGCTGTTGGAAATGTGTGTTGGGAGAAAGCTATGGATGAGGAGATGGATGCACTATATGGAAATGAAACTTGGGATTTAGTGCAATTGCCAGAAGGCAAGAAAGCCATTGGATGCAAGTGGGTGTACAAAGTTAAACATAACAGTGATGGAAGCATAAACAGGTACAAGGCTAGATTGGTAGCCAAAGGATATGCGCAGACATATGGGATTGATTATGAGGAAACTTTCAACCCAGTTGCCAAGATGGCAACGGTGAGAGTTGTGATAGCAGTGGCTGCGTCAAAGCAATGGTCTTTACATCAGATGGATGTAAAGAATGCATTCTTGCATGGGGATTTGCAAGAAGAGGTGTATATGTTGCAGCCACCTGGTTATGAGGATGAGGGTCACCCCGAGCATGTTTGCAAGTTGAAGAAAGCCTTGTATGGCTTAAAGCAAGCACCAAGAGCATGGTCTGACAAGATTTCTGAATATCTTGTCACTATTGGCTTTCATGTAGCCAATGCAGATTTCTCATTGTATGTGAGACATGGTGATAGAGGAGTTGTGCTTGTTGTCATCTATGTAGAGGACTTGATCATTACGGGGGACCATGATGCAGAGATCTTTGATGTAAAGATCTTGCTTAGACAGAAGTTTGAGATGAAGGATCTGGGGGAGCTCAGATATTTCTTGGGCATTGAGGTGATTAGGTCACCACATGGTATTGGATTATTGCAGAGACAGTATGGCTTGGACATGTTGTCCAAATATGGTATGACAGGCTGTAAGCCTATTTCTGTGCCATTGGATCAGAATGGCAAGTTGAGTGCAGATTCAGGAGAGATCTTGGAGGATCCTACTATGTACAGACGCATAGTAGGAAGTTTGATCTACATGACGATCACCAGACCAGATTTGAGCTATGCTGTTGGGTTGGTGAGTCAGTTTATGCAGGTTCCACGGAAACCGCATTTGGATGCAGTGAGACGCATACTGAGGTATGTGAAGTCTACTTTGCATTGTGGACTATTCTATGAGACTGGGGCAGAGATATGTGTACATGGGTACACAGATGCTGATTGGGCTGGTAGTATCTCAGACAGAAGATCTACCAGTGGCTTCATGTTTTCTTTGGGGAGTGCTGCTGTGACTTGGAGCAGCAAGAAGCAGCCTACGGTTGCTCTATCGAGTACGGAGGCCGAGTACAGAGGAGCTGCTATGGCAGCATGTGAGGTAGCTTGGTTGAGAAAGCTACTTGCAGATTTGGGTCTATCAGTGGATAGACTGGTTGTCATTTTCTGTGACAACATTAGCAATATACAGTTGGCCAGGAACCCAGTCTTTCATGCTCGTACGAAGCACATAGAGGTCCACTACCACTTTGTCAGAGAGAAGGTCTTGGCAGGAGACCTTGACCTTGTTTATGTCAGCACAGAGGATCAGGTAGCTGACATCTTCACCAAAGCATTGGGTACAGAGAAACTCCACAGATTTAGGGCTTCGCTTGGTGTACATGAGATGGAGTTGAGCTCGAGGGGGAGTGTTGAGATATCGAGCTCGTCTAGTGAGGCGGTGGACACTGATGACCCGCCTGGGGGATAGGCCCCACACTTACACCACTGGCATGGTTGGTGAGATCATGGGAGATATGCGGCCAGTGGGATGACAGGCTGTGTGACAGCCATTCTAGAGACTGGCATAGTTATAGTGCCAGCTCATTTAGTCGGGTTCACACTATAGAGAACCCGTGTATGTATTGGTTGGGTACCTTTCATATTATGAGTACTCTTATTCTTGTATATGGTGTGTTGAGTGTTGAGTAGAGAAGAAGAAGATTTTCAGCCTCTCACCTTGTGTGTTCTCCATTAGGGTTTTGTGAGTGTGTGTGTGTGTGCTTGCAAGAGCTCAAGCTCTCTTCCCCCCTGCATCTTTTCACGATGTAAGTACCAAATATTTTGAAAACGAAGGATTTGCAACCAGCATATTCATGACGCTAGCATATTTCCAATGGAGCGCTTACAAAATTTACGGTTTCAATTGTACAACCAAGCAAGTGTGCAACCGCATCTTGATAACATTGCACCTATGAATTCTCGTCCCCAACAAAGGATGAGAATATCGAAGGAGGGAGTGACAGATGGAGCTCAATTAACAACACCCGAGGGAATGGAAGAAGGTCAGGGAATGGAAGAAGGTCCAATGGAGGAAATGTTGGATGCCTTTATCAAGCAACAAGTTCTCTTCGAGGAGCATGAACATGAAGATCATCAACCACGACATTCTCAACGGTCAAATTATGAACTAGAGGAAGAGGCCATGCGTAAACTTGCACGCCTTCCACTATACAATGGTGCCAAGATATCTGTATTGCATGCATCTCTTACGTTGCTAAATTTACAGTCAATTTTTGGATGGTCTAATACAAGTGTCACTGAACTCTTCAAGTAAGGGATTTTTGGAGATTACACCTACTGTTGAAATGATAAATTTTCAACTTGTATTGATAAATTTTCAACTTGTATTTGACTAAATCTTAATAGTAATGATCAGATATTGCCATACTTGCAGGCTTTTGAAAGACCAGATATTGCCATACGGCAACGAGATGCCTCCATCTCGTGCAGATGCCAAGAAGTTATTGAAATCCATAGGCATGGATTATAATAATATTCATGCTTGTCACAATGATTGTTGCCTCTTCCGCCATGAATATGAGCATTTGCAAGAATGTCCCCATTGTGGCTCTAGCAGATATTGAGAAGATGTTCAGGGGGAAGCTATCCCGGTAAAGTTTCTTAGGCACTTTCCAATAATCGTAAGAATAAAAAGCATGTTCAGGTGCAAATCTATAGCAAGCTTGATGACATGGCATGCCACAACTTGATCCACAGATGAAGTGATGCGTGTGCCTGTTGATTCATCTGCATGGAGACACATTGAAGAGAAATGGCCGGCTTTTAGGGAAGATCCTCGTAACCTCTGTCTTGGCCTAGCAATGGATGGTGTAAACCCTTTTGTTTTAAGGAGCTCTTCATGGAGCACATGGCCTGTTTGCCTTGTGAATTTGCTCGGTTCTTCCCCTTGTTCCCTAATTGGCTTGGGCTTGTGTCAGGACATGGAGTGGTGTGATATTTGCGAACACTAGTCTGATCTGTAAACTAATTCAAAAGACTGTCATTGACTTTGATCCAAAATGAATCCTCCTATATCTTTTATTGTCCTCTAAGTCCAACTAACCTCAATCGCTCAACCCCAAAACCATAGTGAACTCCTTCCTTATGCTCCGCGGATCTTTTGCTGACACTAATCTGAGTGATCTAGATGGATATCGATTCAGCCAACTAAGACGGACAAAATTGACTTTGCTGGTTTAGATGGTGGCCTGATTAGAAGTGGAAGCCAAACCACTTGCATGATATGGACAATCCTTGATCAAATGATCAATATCACATTTAGTACAAGTGAGTACTGGCATGTCATTGGGTGTAGCAGTCACTTGTTGGGGTTGCTGCATATGAACCATATTCTTGTTTGGGCACTTGGCGATTCGATGCAGCCCTCCATAGCCAAAACATTGTAGCAGCCCTCTCCTTATGTACGAGTTCATGTCCTTGCCCTTCCACTATAACTTGGTTTGAAACACAAGTAGTACTGGCGTGTTATTCTATAGGACGTAGAATTTAGGCATGACCTCCGCAGTTTCCTCATAGTACTCTTTGCTAAGTTCTACTTCACGTACCATATCACATCTTATGATGGCTCTTCAATCAATACTTGGTTAATTTTAGCTTGTGGTGGCTATGGTGGTAGAACTGGTGGTGGTAGAGGTGAAGCGTCTTGTACCCGGAACATCCCCCTAGGTAAATAGGAAGAGTTGGGTTGTCCTGCAGCAGCAGTAGAGTGATACATCCAAGTGGCACTAGAAAGCCAATGGAGCTCTAGGTACTGGTAGTTGTGCAACATTTTGGAATCTTGGATATTTGCATATTGAAGTGTCATGATTCCTAGATTTTACACAGTGTGCACAATAGAGTAACGGCCTTGCTCTTAATTGTGGACATTTGGTGGTAGTGTGATTCAATCTGCACATAGAGCACCACACCAATTCCCCTACGGGTGTACATATGGTTATGCTCATGCCCAGATGTTTCTCTTCCCTCCTTTATCTTTAATTTCTCTAGTATTGTGTTACTGAGCTGTCATGTTTTCGCCTTGCTTGCTCCGAGTTCCAATTTCTTGGTGACTCGAGACACGAGAAGTCATAGTTGTTGAAGATATTCTGACATCTTATGATTGCGACAATTCCAGCATATTATCTTCATATTCAATTGCAAGTTTGCAACATGCATCTAGAGTGGTTGGTCAGGCTAGTACCAGATAATCATGCATCTTGTGGTCTCTAACCCCTCTCCAAAGCAAGGCAATAACTAATCGTCAATTAACCTCTCCCATAGCTTGCACCTTGAATTTAAGTGCTTAAATCAAGACACATAGTCTCTCATTGACTTCATTTCCTTTTGTTTAATATTTTGCAGCTGTGCCATTGGGCTCCATTGGTCACTACTTCTGGCAAAGCTGGGCACAAACACATTCTTGAGTCATGCGAAGTTAACCTTATCCTCTGTTTTGAGGATTCGGAAGCACTGATGCGCTTTCCCTTCCAGGGTCAGTGAAAAGGCATGAATCATTATCACATCACTGATAGGCCTGTAGATTTTGCATGTGGATTCAAAAATCTCTACATGTTGGATAAAGTCTCCATCCCCAGAAATTTTTGGATGAGTTTGGAAATGATATGTGGCTTCATGGAGGGTCGGGATTCTAGAGAAGTGCCTAGTCTCCTGACCATTCCTAGGCCCATCTCTGCTCTGCAGAGCCATACTCAACAAATCCATCCTTGTGGCTGCATGAAGGTCAATGGTTGGTCTTTGAGGAATTTCTCCCCCCTTCCTAGACCTCATCCCTCTTCCTGTGTTGGCTCTTCTAGGTATCTCTGGTCCATGGGATGGTCCTGCCACTTCACCTTGGAGTGGCTCATCATTAGTTGCCTCTGTGCACCTTTACAGAATTAAAAGTTCCATGTCTTGTAGGAACGTAGGATGATTGATCATCTTCTCAATATCTTTTTTGGTGTTTAAACCGTTCTCCACTTCATCCACTATTCTTTCTAGATTATCCTCTTCTTCTAGGGTTACAAACCCCTCCCCAACTTTGGGCTCTTCATTTATGGGTTCCAAGTTTGGAATTTCTCCCTCACTTCTTCCCATGACATTCCGGTTCCTTACCTCGTGATTGGAGTAAGTTTAAACCTCCCATCTCCTTTAGTTCAGCTCTTGTCCTTCGAGTGTCGAGCTCTTGTTTCCTTAAGCTCAACTCTCGTAATTGTCGTTTGACCTTGATCCTTCTTAGATCTAACTCTACTTCCTCTGAGGTGGGGAAGAATACTTGACCCACCCTGGCCGCACTTTGCATGTCCCGTCTCATTTGGGGGGTGCCAGTGTTTGATAGTTTGGATGGGCACTTCTTGTCTTGGACCAAGTCCAGCACTGGTTGACGGACCCATGTCTGGAGCTTGCACTTCTTCGTCACAGCATGACTAGTTTGGAGACCAAAGAATCCCTGGATGATGTCAATGATACCACTGGATCTAATTGGGGAGAGTGGTTTCTCCTCTTCCCCAAACCTAGAGTACCTCAGCCCTTCTTCCATGGACTCTTCACTACCAGTTTCAATGGTGATCAGGTTCCTTAAGACACTTAGGTGAGTGGTTATTGAGTGACCAAATCCCACACTTTTTTGATAGGAGGATCTTAGGTGATTTGATGCACTATCGTTAGGTGTAAGATTGTCTCCGATGAGCTTTCAAGATCTTAAGTGCATGTATGCATGATTTGATAAGTTACTTTGATGACACACTTTAGTTTTGATTAGATTCTATCGATCTATTTTTGAGGCCGTGAGATTACAAAGAACAGTTCATCATGTGAAGTGTGAGAAGATAGTTCACGTCATGAATGTTTTTTTGCTCTTTCACATGTTCAAAATTTTTTGCTCTTGGGATCAGAATTCCTTGCCTTGTTGTAGGTGTCACTCCATAGCCTTAACCTGACTATACCAAACTCATGCATTGGATTGGACTAAACCGTGAGTTTGCTGGAAAAAGTTCACATCGTGAAAAATAATGGGTTCATGCCGTGAAAGTCTTCTAACATGGTTCACGTCGAAAGGAGTTCTGAAATAGTTCTTGTCGTGAACAAATTTCTGCACCTTCATGATTCCCTAATACCCTCACAATCCTCCAGACTCCTTCAAATCTGTTTACAAAAGCAACAATCTCTTCTTCCTCCCCTGGTATAGCTTACTGAGTTCCTTCTAAAGGTTCTCTAGACTTTTAGTCTTCCTGTACTTTCTTCTTAATGCATTTCTCAAGTACTCCCAATTACCCCTCTACTCCTTTGTTAACACATCTTCATATCATTCCTGGTCGCTCCCTCCAAAAGCAGTCCTATTATCTAGGATTTGTACACATCATCATTGTTTCTCAATGTTGTAAAAAAACTCTCCTCATCAAGAAGTGACATATTCTCCCCTCTCACCTTTGAAAACATAAGCAAAATAAGCCATAGGTCCTGAGTTGATGGTTTACAACCTGTTGATCAAGGTCCTAAGCAAGAGATTTTTGTTCCTCAGTGGGGGCACCAAAGCATGTTGGTGGCTGGGTGGTGGCCTCTATACACCACCAAACAGACACACAAGAAGAAAATGTATAAGGATCTTTACTAGGGGATATTAGGATCCTAGCTCAAAAGGCACCAATCAATCAGGAGTCTATCTTCTGACCTCCAACAGCTGACACAAATGGACACCTTAACTCCACTCAATCCAGATAGTATGATACCTTTAACTGTCTCCCCTGGTAAAAATTTAATCCCAAAACCTTTGATCTTTAGCCTAAATACCTCAATTGACTTCCTCTGACAAGCTACTGACCTGAAACCTTTCTAGCTGTCATAGAGTTGATTAAATTCTAACTATAGTCTAGAACGGATGCCTGTAGTTGATCCCAGTAAAAAACATGTCTACATGACTCCCAGAATGACTTCCAATGTTAACAAACTTCAAATACTTTCCTTGGAACTTCACTGAACCTGTGAGCTGTCCTTTGCTGACTCCCTGCGAACACCAGTCTGATCTAGCTGGCTGTAAACTAATTCAAAAGACTGTCATTGACTCCGATCCAAAATGAATCCTCCTAGCTCTATTTTTAACATTCTATTCTCAATTTAAAATTAATCCCAATTTGAAGTAAAGTACTCTAATCTACTCAATTTTCACTTTCTAGTAGTGAGTAAATAATAAGAAAAGTTTAATCAAATTTTTTGTTACTCATTCTAGGATAAAGAAAGGCTGAATTCTTAAGGAAGAGAAGGGGGCAACCTTTTCATCAAGGCATAACATCAAGATTCACTTTAATCAACTAAAAAAAAGCAAAGAAATCAGAAAACCATAGATTTGAAATTAAAAAGTAGAATTTTTAGCTTACATGGAGTTTTGTAAGCTTTCCTTTGGCTTAAGGGATTGAGGGTTCTACTCTTGTTTGGATCAAGAGTGGCCACCAATTTCTTTGGAGAGGATTTAGTAAAAAACAATTGAATTATCAAGAGAATTCAATGTAATTGGCTCTAGGTAGGAGTAGAGTAACAGTGCATAAACACTATTAAGCTTTTACAAAGGGGGATGCTTCTATTTATAGGAAAAAGTGAGCCTCAAACCAAGCAAACTGATTCTAGAATTTTTCAGATCAGTTTGGTCAATTTTTGACCATTTTTGGGTCAGTTCAGCTTACTTTTTAGAACTAGACTTGAAATAGGAGAGAGGAGAGATGAAATATCTCACTTAATTGATTTAAAATTGGGAAGCAATGATGAGAAAAAAGGTGCCTCCTTCATGAGGGGGAATCCCCACTCTGAGGCGTCAAAAATTCATTTTTTTAATGTTTCCTTTGGTCCTTAGTCCACTCTTCATCTTATGTGAGTAATTACTCATTTTGTGGGGGTTTTCCTTTATTTATTTAATTTATCTCCTCCCTACATTTGGATTAATCTTATTGGTCCCTCAGAACCTTAATCCAAAATTATTTGAAAATCTGGACCCTTAGGCTAAGGTCTTTTGAGCAGATTATAATTTATTTCTAATGCACCTTAGGAAATTCGTTTTAAACTTCTGTTTTGAGGAAATTTATTTTAATAAGAGAGGATATTTTTTCATCCAAAGATATCTAAAAATTGAGTTACCTCTCTCTAGAACATTTTCTCTCTCTAGGCCAAAATAGGTAGAAATAAGATCTTTTATTATTTTGAAAAGGGGATTTATTATAGGGGAAGAAACTGGACATCTTGAGGGGATGGGGAGGAATCTTACATTCTCTCCCACTTGAAAAACGCGAGATGTCCTCATCTCGCAAACTGAGGGTAATCTCACAACAGTTCGGCTTCATTCTCCTAGGTGGCGTCTTCAAAAGGATAGAACTTGCATTTGACTAATAATTCTCTTAGAATTTTGTTCCTGAGAACCTTCTCTCGAACATCAAGGTTTCTTCAGGTTGGAGTTCCATCAGCCCTTGGGTTGAAGAAGTTAAGAGTTCATCATTAAGCACATGATTCGGGCTTGGTACATATTTCTTAAGTAGGCTGACATGAAATACATTATGTACTTTTTTGAGATGAGGAGGCAGAAGAAGTTCATAGGCTAAGTCACCTACTTTCCTTGTAATCAAATATGGCCCACAGTATCTAGGGGATAACTTCTTGTACTTCCCAAGAGATAGAGAACTTCTTTTGGGGCGTACTCGAATGAAGACCATATCTGCTTCTTTGAACTTTCTGTCTGACCTCTTCTTATCTGCATAGTGCTTCTAACTGTCCTGTGCAGCTCTTAAATCTTTGTGGATTGAGTGCATCTGCTGCTCCATGTCGTCAAGCATCTATCTAGACATCTGACCCTAATCAATGGGTTGTCGGACCAAGTTAATGGTGTTAGGCTGTCTTGTCCATACAGAGCTTTGAAAGGGCTCATCCCGATGCTTCAGTGATAAGAGGCATTATAGGCGAACTCGACTAGGTGCAGATAGCTTAGCCACGTCTTGGGTAGCTGTGATGAGATCCAAGGAAGTTCCTACTGCTTTGAAAAATGCAGTCCAAAATCTTGACGTCGTGAACTTGGGATCTCGATCACTTACTATTCTCCTGGGTAGGCCATGCAATTTGAAGATTTCCTTGAGGAACACTCTCGCCACATCCATTGCAGTGTAGGTTTTTTTTATTGGAATTAGATGGGAACCTTTGATTAGTTTATCAACTACCACACGACCAAGATGGAGTTGTAACCTAATTGTACTGTGAAGGTAGTCCAGTAATAAAATCCGTACTGATACATTCCCACTTCATCGGGGTGATGTCTAATTGGATGTAACTTCCCAGGCATTTTTACTCTCTCCGCTTTGACTTTCTGACAAATCAGGTATTGACGTACATGATTAAGTACATCCTTTTTTAGTCCAAGCCAAAAGAAGCTTTTCTTTATAGACATGTAGATCTTGATAGTAGGGAGGAGTTTTGCTTTCCTGCATAAGTAGGGTAGCAATAGGGCCAAAGAATCTATCCTGCATGATCTTCTCTCTTACTTCATCAATGGATTTGACACCACTGTGATTGCAAGCAAGGAGGCTTTTTTGCTGAGGGCATTTGCTACCACATTTTCTTTGCCTGGGCGGTACTTGATTTCAAAATCAAATTCCTGCAGGGTCTGCATCCACCTAGTCTTTGGCGCATGTTGAGATCCTTCTAAGTGAAGATCCACTTTAAGCTTTGATGATCTATCATCAAAGTGAATCTTTGACCTAGTAGGTAATGTCTCCACAACTTCAAGTCATATACTATTGAAAATAGCTCCAGGTCATGGACGGACAGCATAATTTCTCTCATGCATTCTGAGTTTTCGGGATTCATAGGCCACTACATGACCTTCCTACATGAGTGCACCTCCCAGGGCAAAACCACTGGCATCAGTTATTACTACCTCAAAGGGTAGAGAGAAATCTGGCAATTTAAGAACGGGATTGGTTACCAAGGTGGTCTTCAGCTTATCAAAATCCCTCTGACACCTGGCAGTCCATTGGAATGGAATATTCTTCTTGAGACGATTAGTCAGGGGGAAGCTATGAGAGCATACTTAGGTATGAAAATTGTATACCAACCAGTGAATCCCAAGAATCCTTTGACTTCTTTCACTATCTTTGGTTCAGGCCAATCTATGACTGCTTGGACTTTTGCGGAGTCTAAAGAAATTCCGTCTTTGGATACCAGGAAGCCCGCTACGCCCAAGTATTCAACATGGTCGACAGAGAAAGTGCATTTGCTCTTTTTTGCAAAGAGTTGGTGCTTCCTTAGAATCTCAATAACTTTTCAAACGTGAGCTTCATGGTCAGTTGCATTCTTTGAGTAAATCAGAATATCATCAAAGAAAAGAAGAACAAAATCATCCAAGTATTCTCTGAGAATGTCGTGCATTAGGCGATTGAATGTAGTTGGGACATTTGTCAATCCAAACGGCATGATTGTAAATTCATAGTGCCCATATCGAGTATTGATGGCTGTCTTCGGGATATCTTGCTCATTAATCCTGATTTGGTAATACCCTGATTTGAGATCTATCTTTGTGAAGATCTGGGCTCCACTTAGCCTGTCTAGAAGCTCATCAATTCTGGGGATAGGATACTTATTCTTAACTGTTTAGCTGATTGAGACCTCTGTAATCCACACAGAGTCTTAGTGTTCCATCTTTCTTTTTCTTAAAGAGAACTGGTGCTCCCTAAGTTGAAACACTGGGTCTTACAAACCCTTGTTCTAACACAGCTGCCTAAGCTGTTTCTTGAGTTCAATGGCTTCAAGGAGGACTGGCATTCTGTACGTGCGCTGTGGGGCTGAGCTCCGGGGGTCAATTCTATCACATGATCTACTTCCCAAATTGGAGGCATCTCTGTTAGCTCTGCTGGGAATAAATCATCATACTCACTTAACCATTCTGGTTCTTTAGCCTTTAACTTTGTGTCTACCAGATTCATTTTGACAACGTAAATGAGCTGCTTCTTTCTAAGTCCTTTCAATAACTTAGAAGCTTTTACTGGGGATCCTGAAATTTCGGTTCCTTGAACTTTGTTTCCGTGAAGGTCACGGAAGGAGATGGTTCCATTGTGATAGTGAATGTCAGCTTGATTTTTGTGGAGCCAATCCATTCCAAAGATCCCGTCGAAAACTCCCAAAGGTAGGACTCCGAACTGAAAGTCACTTATATTCCCATCTAGATTAAACTGAATACAATCCGTCTCATGGTGAGTGAAAAGGATCTTCCCACACTGGCCAATTCAACTTGCATAGATTTCCCTGATTTTTGTTCTAAGACTAGCTTACACAAGCATCTAGGGAAAATAAATGAACGAGTACTACCTGAATCAATCACAAAAGCTTGAATAACTTACCCTTACACTCAGTTGGAGTTGGATGACAGAGAATTGACGATTTGGCTCTTGGTTCTCAATTGCGGCATAAATCAGACCTCTTTCCTCTTCCACTACTTCTGCTATTGTAACTGCTCTGGCTGCTGTAGATTGGGGCAGAACTCTTTCTCTTTGGTTACCCCAGGGAGTTCTGAGATTACTCTGTACAAAGGCAGATGGTTGAGCTGGATTCCTCTTGGGATTGCCCTGATTTGATGAGACATTTGACTGATAGGAAGGGGCTGGTCTCTACATTCTCGGTCCTTGACTTCCCTATCCTCTTGACATGGCAGGAGTCGGGGGCAGTCTTTAAGCTGGTGACCGAAACCCTGACACCCAAAACACCTGTTCTTACTTCTAAGCTCATCCTTCTGAATCCTTGAGAAAGGTGGGGCTCCTGAGAAAGTGTTCTTAGGGAAGGGTCTTCCTTCACTTCTGAATCTCCCAACATCTTGATTCTAATTGGGGCCTTGTTGCCTCTTTGGGGGAGGAAAGTTTGAAGCACTTCCTGGGGTTTGGAACCTTTTAAAATTTGAGGGTGCAGGCTTTGGTGGGACCTTGACAACAAATGCCTTGGCAAAGTCCTTTGCCATTCTGACAGCTTCCACCATTGAGACTGGCTTGGCATTTTTCACTAAAGTGTACAATGGCTCGTTCATTTCTCGAATGAATTTGGCCATCGGTTGCTCTTCATCCAAAAGTGGAGAATATTTGAGGAGAAGGGCAAATGCCTGATGGTATTCTTTTATTGTCCGGCTATCCTGCTTCAATTCCAAGAACTCATTCATTTTTGTATCCAGGAAGCCCGAAGGATAGAACCTCTTCATGAGGTATGCTTTAAGATCTGGCCTGGTCTAGGTATTTTAATTGAGATGGTTTCTCTCGCAATGGTTCCTCTATGCGACCCTGGCCGTTTCCACGATTTTTAATATGGCGAGAGCCATCTTGCTCCTTTCATAACCGGTTACATCAAAGTACTCTTCCTTTGCCTCCACTTTTTCCACTGTTTCTCCTAACTGTTCCCCTTCTCCCTTGAATGGACTAGGTTGGGAATTGTGCAGGGCTTTACGAACATCTGGATCTAACTCTTCATCATCATCGGTGTAAGAGGATCCGACTGCCTAGCTGCGCACCTCATGATTCTGACAAAACGAGATTTTTGTCAACTTAACTTTGGCATCAGATTTATGATTATTTAATTTTTGAGATTTATTTCTTAAATAATAATTATTCCATCATAATTCTTAAAAACAAGATTCACTCTGATAATTTTATTAACCAATATTCACAACCACGAAAACAATTTAGAATCTTTTATAAAACATCGTTTATTATCAAAAGTTTTTGATATATACATAGAGTGTCTCGGCTCCAAAAGTCACTACCTCAATCGTGTACACATAAAAAGGCGATACTGCAATGGAGACATGCTATGATATACACAATTCATCACTGATAAGGGTGTTGTAATTCTACTTCTAGGAATAAAGTAGCTTAGAAGTGAAAAATTTGGCAAGAATCTCTGAAATTCCGGGGCGAATGATTAAAGAGTTAGACATAATGAACAACTCCTAGCCTTATCAAGATCATGGCTAGTGAGATATTCTGCCTGAGTCTTTTTATTTAACTACTCGAGTTCTAAGCGTATTCTTATTTTTCAATTTCATTATTAAAACTCCACTGATTCTAGCCGACCCATGGGTTTAGCCACCACCCAACCACTCGAATCGGTAGAACCAGATAATTACTCATACATGGAGTAATTAAATTTTTTTTAAAAGAATGCACAAACAGTGGGAATTACTCTTTTTCAATAACATAAAAATAAACTTTATTTTCCACAAAATTTAAGAAAATTTTACCATAATCTCCTTTGTGTGGTTGACCATTTCTCAATTTTTAATATTCTATTTTCAATTTAAAATCAATCCCAATTTGAAGTAAAGTACTCTAATCTACTTAATTTTCACTTTCTAGTGAGTAAACAATAGGAAAAGTTTAATCAATTTTTTTGTTACTCATTTTAGGATAAAGAAAGGCTGAATTCTTAAGAGAAGGGGGTAGCCTTTTCATCAAGGCATAACATCAAGATTCACTTTAATCAACAAAAAAAGGCAAAGAAATCAGAAAACCATAGATTTGAAATTAAAAAGTAGAATTTTTAGCTTACATGGAGTTTTGTAAGCTTTCCTTTGGCTTGAGGGATTGAGGGTTCTACTCTTGTTTGGATCGAGAGTGGCCACCAATTTCTTTGGAGAGGATTTAGTCAAAAACAATTGAATTATCAAGAGAATTCAATGTAATTGGCTCTGGGTAGTAGGAGTAGAGTAACAATTTGGTAAATTTTTGACCATTTTTGGATCACTTCAGCTTACTTTTTGGAACTAGACTTGAAATAGGAGAGAGGAGAGATGAAATATCTCACTTAATTGATTTAAAATTGGAAAGCAATGATGAGAAAACAGGTGTCTCCTTCATGAGGGGGAATCCCCACTGAGGAGGTGTCAAAAATTCATTTTTTTAATGTTTCCTTTGGTCCTTAGTCCACTCTTCATCTTATGTGAGTAATTACTCATTTTTTGGGGGGTTTTTTTTATTTCTTCAATTTATCTCCTCCCTACATTTGGATTAACTTTATAGGTGTGCACTTCTTCTGCACAGGTCATAGCTGGGGACTTGCCGAGCACCGTATGCGAGCCACGAATGGCTGCAAGCATACAACCAGGGAAGGAAGCTCAAACAGAATGCAAAGGGTGTGTCACTCACCGCTCAACCGCCCTCTTGAAGGATTCCCGCGTCGCAGCAGTGAAGAAGGAGCCGCCGTCATCACCGCTCTACCGCCTCTCCAGTGCCGTGCCGCTACACAGTGCTCGATTGCTCTCTCACTCTCTCCCTCTCTCTCTCACACACGCAGGAGAAGGAAACCAAGGAGATAAGGCAAGAGAACTCTTGTATTCACAACACATGAGAATGAGGATTTTAGGGTTACATTTGACTCTTATAGGTGACTTGGCCGTTCACACTTGGGTGCCCATACATGGTCGGCCAATCCTAACCCTTATCCTACTGATATTCAAGGTGCGCCTCTCATCGGCAGTCACCCAATCCATTCATTCTTAACATATGGTGCCGACAAGCCCGGCCCATGACTCAAAATAGTTAAACTAATCACATGACGTAAAACATAGTACGTCTCATTGTCCGCTCATAGGTTAACATGCCCCCCTTCCTGATGTAGATTCCGTCCTTGGAAGCTATGGTATGGTAAGCTCGATAGGGTTGTTGTGGTGAACCATCTGCAAAACAGGGAAGTAGAGTGAAAGTATGCTAGAATTCAAAAGATATAAAGTGTATAAATTCAAGCATGTTAGACCACAATGGATGTTGCTATGAGAACTTAGTTTAAGGGTCACATGAATGAGCTAGTGTAGCAAATTAACAAGAGTTTAAAATTATTGAAAGTAAATCAAGAGTTAGCAAGGTGTCAAAGGTTAATCAAGGTTTATAACTGGCCTAAGTCAAGGAAAATAACCAAGCTTAATAAATAAACAGATGACCACACTATGTCTACTCTAAGAACAAGTTAATACCACAAGCCTAGGGACACAAGAAACATCAGAGTTACAGGAGCCTTTTGCCTTTTTTTTTTGCACGTGACAATTTTTACACACAATGGCGACCTTCCTAAGGCAAAGCTAACATCGATCCTGGTACCATGTTTAACACAAGGCATTATCCAGGAATCTATTAGCTCACTTTAGGCAAGGCTACCCCCTACCAACCAAGGCATCGGTCTGGAGTAGAATACTCCTCGCCTACCAAGTATCAATAAGACGATAAGCCAACATCAAAGCACATCATAGACTTGTATTGCCATTTATTGTAGGCTTTTTTTTAAAATCTATTTCTTTTGAGCTTTGCTCCTGAACTATAATTTGTCTTGCATCCTTTCGACAAAGGGGTAAAAGCTATGTCCTAGAGGTCAACACACACATGGCCAGGTGTCAAACATTAAGATGGTTTGACCCTAGACGTAAGACCATCGTATTCCCAGGTTAACTAAAGACGTCATGCTGCCTAGAAATATTTTCAATAAAGTTAAGCTCATTAATGATTTACACTAGCATGCAAGCAACTTCAAAAACTAAGTAGTACATTGACAATTTCCATGTGGTCATGCATTATAGGTCATGCAATTAATTGAACAGTAAAAATGGAAGAGAGTGGGTATGGAAGAATTACACCTGTATTTTGATTCGATGAGAAAAATGCCCGCAATTTGATGAGATATTGATGTATGAGCATTGCGGCTATCTCAGAACTTGAAAGCGAACCCACCTCAAACTTTTCAACCTGTACAATCAAACTAACAAGCACTATACCTTGAGAGGCATATCAGTGTGAAAAATTCAAGACTCGTTAAGGACTCTAAACTAGAAAAAACTTGAAAACACTAACCTACCTACCAGTCACCACACTACTACTGAGGATACGGTAAGAGGATGTTGTAGAGTCCTGGCTCTAGCCCTAAGGCTAAGCCTCTATCCACATCATCCAAATAAATAAAGTCAACCTCAGTAGTGCCATGAGTTTCATCCGTCCATTCATCATTGTCAGATATTTCCTTTGCATTTTCCCATCCACATAAACTCATCAAGAATGTAACCATGCGAGGATAGTCATCTTGTGGAAAAGGAAAGCATTGGGCTATCGGGGATATGTCCTCTACGGAGTAGGGGTCAGTCATGGTCAATAGGGGAATTAGCCATTCTAATTCCTCAACATTTTCCTCTCTGGCTAGTACATCTATATGATCCCATTCAGTTTCAATTACAAGATAGCACATGTGGAATATCTGAGAAAGGTACAGATGATACCTCTCACCAAAGGTAGGAGTGGATGAAGTGTATGATGATCGGGCATCTGCCATATCTGCAAACACAGATATAGCATCAGTAGGTTTATGACAAGTCAATCTAGTTCTTGATTGTATACGGATGTTTCTCTTGTTTTTGTGCTCTTGCTCTTTTTACTATTTTTTGTTTTTCTTTTCTTTGTTTTTTTTAAAATGTATGAAGCTATATATATACATCCCCTTGAATTTGGCAATTACATGGTCAGGGGAGAAGGTTAAGGAGGAAGCATTAGAATGTCGAGCATGAGTACATGCTCCCCCTTTCCTTGGGTAGATCATATTATTTGCAATGATGTTGCAGCCTCTTGGAACCAATTTGTCCAGCGGGTCATAGGTTGTGATGTGGGCAGATAGCTTTTTATGACCCTTGTGGCCACATCCAATTGCAGAGATGGTAGTGTACGCTCCCATTGACGAATGGAGGAAATGGTTTCCGACGATACTATTACAAGGGGAGACATAGACTCATCGGTTTTTTGTTGGGTGTTGGCAAGAGTAGGTGTAGAGCATGTAGAAACTTCTATATGAGTGTGTGCCTGGCATGAGGAGCTAGAAGCTTCATGTGGCTCCCCCCTTCCTGAGCTAGGTGGTAATGATTGATATCATTTGGGAATCCAAACTAACTCTGGAAGAAGTGGTGCGGAGCACTCTATTACCTTTCCCTTACCACGGTCTTGAATTGTCATTGGGGTGGCAACAATTGGTTTGCAAGGTTTTACAGGTGATGTAGAGGGATTCAGCTTATGTTTAGGGACCCAAATCAGGTCAATGCCCCTCGTAGTATCCTTGGGCTACTAATAATTTTTTAGGGATCCATCGTGATGTTACATTGCCCTTTCTTGGGTGGTTAGCTGCTTTCCTTTTACGAGGCTTCTTGGTGGCTGAACGAGATTGAGCAGGGGGAATAGCTGTTAACGAAGCTTTTGGGACCCATTTGTATATACTCTTTGGCATAGTAAGCGGAACCTTAGATACCACCTTGCCTATTTCCACTCTTAGCGTTGAAGCGTTAGAGGGGTGGCAAACAATCAAAGATGGTTTTGCCATTGGACTTTGTGATTTTTCATTATCTAACATTTGAGTGGATGACTTAGGTGCAGGATTTTGAGCGGTCAAACCTAGTGTTGGTTCTTGCGTTGTGACTCGTCTGGTTGCCCAATCGATATTGCACTTGAGAGCCATCATCCATTTGCGCCCTAAGTTTACAGTCCCTTCCATGGTACCCGCAGGCATAACTAAAAAGCTTTGAATTATGGTCCCCTTGTCATAGGCAACCGGAGTGTGCAGAACTCCTGAGACAGGGGTTTTTTTCTTGTTGATTCCTTGAACTTGGATAACACTCTTGGATAAAGGTGGTTTTCCAAGTTGACACCACACGCCATATGATAGCAAATTGTGTTGAGCTCCTGTATCCAATAATGCATTATACAGCACCTCTCCGTAAGGACTCTGTAACTCAATTGGGTATCTTAGAGGTGGGTCAGATTCCAGTGAATCCTCATCTGCCTCCTCGAAAAATGCTTGTGTAATCCCCAAGTTGGCTTCTCGTTGGCGCCTAGCACGCTGTTGACGTTCTTTGGCTTCGACTCTCGCTTGTATCTTTCTAAGCTCAGCTTGTTCTTTAGCTGCCTTCTTTTGATGGATTGCATGTAACTCCTCTTGGCTCAAGGGGTCATAGTATCTTTTGAATTTACTCCCATTAAGGAATCCAATGGTTTCAACTCCGTCGAGAGTCTCCACTCTGATGGTACCTTGCGGGGTAATTTCGCATACTCTATACGGTCCCTTACCAGCATATTTGAGCTTCTTCTTTTCGTTACGCACTCCATACATGAGGACTTTATCCCCAACCTTGATGTCCTTGTCCTTGAGGTGGCAATCAAACCATTTTTTCCTTCTATCCTTCTCCACAAGGGCATTGTATACAGCTAATTGTCTTTCTTCGTTTAGCCGCTCAAGGATATATAGACGCTCTACTAAGGGATTACCATCCCAACCCTCTTGAGTAGCAACACGAAGACTAGGAATGACAAATTCCCACGGCATGACTGCTTCTTGGCCATATACCATTTTGAATGGTGTACCACTTTGTACGCAGTACGATAGGCCCATAAAGCTGTCGTAAGCTTTAGATCCCAATCCGTGCGATGAGCTTCAACTGTCTTTGTCAAAACAGAGATTAATGTCTTGTTTGTACTCTCGGCTTGGCCATTCGCTTGCGGATAATAAGGAGTAGATTTATGATGGAATATCATGAAATTTGTTGTGAGCTCCTTAATCACGTCATTTATAAAATGCGTCCCATTGTCGCTCACAAGTTCAAAAGGACAACCGAAGCGTGTGATTATATTTTCAAAGAGGAACTTGGCTGTTGTCCTCGCATCTACCTTACGTGTCGCTTTCGCTTCAGCCCATTTGGTCATATAGTTAGTGGCCACAATAATATAGCGAGATTGTGTGTTTCGGGCCGCTGGGCTAATTGGACCTACAAAGTCTAAACCCCACTTTTCAAATGGTTAGTTTACTTTGATTGGATGTAGGGGCATCTAATCTTTCCGTTGGGGTTTCTTGTATCGTTAGCATTCATCGCAACCCTTCACAAAGAGTGATGCATCTTGGAACATAGTGGGCCACCAATACCCTGATTGTAAGATCTTTCGCGCAGTTAAGTCTCCTGAGAAGTGACCACTGGCTACACCCATATGTGCCTCTTACAAAATGTATAGATACTCATCCTCTCGGGCACAACGCCTAAGAACGTCATCCTTTCCTCTTTTATAAAGAGTCCCGGCTATTAGGCAATAGGGTTCACATTCTTTGATCAGCTTTCGAGCTAGATCTTTACGAAGCTCCTTGGGTGGAAAGCCATTAACCAAAAAGTTAACAATCTTCTCACTTCATTCAGGCATTGTCTCCACCATGAACAAGAAAGTGTCCGGTAAGTCATCATCAACCCCCGTAGGAGCCTCACCATTAGGTATGCGAGACAAATGATCAGCCATAACATGTTTTTTGCCAGGTCTCACAACAACAGTGAAATCAAACTCAAGAAGAATCAATAGCCATCGTGTGATTCTTCCTGTGGAGCATGGTTTGTTTACCAGATACAACAATGCTTGATGATCCACATAGAAAACAAACTTGGTGGCAAGGAGGTAATAATGAAATTTCCTTACTGCATATATCATTGCCAACCCTTCTCGCTCCGTAGTGGTGTAGTTCATCTCAGCATCATTCAACTGGCGACTGGCAAAGCTAATGGGGTAGTCTAGCTTGTGTTCTCCAGGTTGAGTTAACACACCCAATAGCAAAGTTTGATGCATCAATATGCACATGGAAGAGTAAATCCCAGTTAGGCATTCTCAAGATTGGAGCACTCGCCAAGGCCTTCTTTAATAGCTCATAGGCACGGTCACATTCTTCGGTCCAAATAAACTTGATGAGAAGCTTATACAATGGTCGAGCTATCTCGGCAAAGAAGAGAATAAACCTTCAATAATAACCAACGTGGCCCATAAACCGTTGGACTCCCTTGTAGTTGGTGGGTGTGGTGGCAATTCCAGAATGACCTTGATTTTACTCTCGTCCGTGGAAATCCCATTTTTGGACACTATATGCCCTAAGATAACTCCGTGTTTAACCCAGAATTGGCATTTGAAAGGATTCAAGGAGATGCAATATAATCTACACCTTTCAAATATTTTTTGTAAACACATCAAGTGCTCATCCCAAGAGGAATGAACACAAAGATCATCTAAGAAAGCTTCACAGAAGTCCCTTAGATATTCCTTAAAGGCCGTGTTTATCAATCGTTGGAATGTTGCAGGTGCATTGGTCAAGACAAAAGCCATGACGCGAAAGGCAAACACTCCAAACTCCATGATAAATGCTGTTTTAGCTTGGTCCTCGACTGCAATTGTGATCTGATTGTAACCCGAGTACCCATCTAAAAAGCTATATGCCTCCTTGCCTGCCACTCTTTCAAGCACATGTTCAGAATATGGCAGGGGGTAATGATCCCTTCTGATGGCTGCATTAACCTTTTTGAGATCAACGCACACTCTGAGTTTCCCATTCTTCTTTGGTACGATGACTATCGGAAAAACCCATTCTGAGTGCTCAATAGGGTATATGAATCCACATTTTACAAGCTTTTCAATTTCCTCTTGTACAATCTTTGCGTACTTAGGATTCATTGGGTAGGGACGTTGCTGGACTGGTTTAGCAGTGCTAATCATTGGAATCGTGTGTTGCACCACCGAGGGTGGAACACCCTTCATATCATGATATGTCCAGGCAAATATGTCCTTGAATTCCTTAAGAAGCTTCGTAAGTGCAGCTTCTTCCGCATTGGTGAGGTCTTGAGCAATAAAAACTGGTTTAGAATCCTCACCCGGATCTGCTAAGTCTATCTCCTTAACTACTGCAGGGCCATCGTAGACACCGCTACTCCCATTGGTAGGCATTCGTTGGGCTTTTGTGTAGACCACTTTACGTTCCCCTGTGGTAAATGATTTGAAATGCTCGGGTGCGGGGTGTAAGTCTACTAGTTCTTGTTGTGCTAGGCTTTTTTCTTTCAATTCCGCTTCCTTTTGTTGTTGAGCCAACTCTTGGTTTTGCCGCCTTCTTGCGGTACGACTTAGTTTCGGCTTCTCTTTTATTTCTAATTGGGCGATGTCATGAGGTTGCGGAATACACCACATGACACTTTTGAGGTATTGTCCCCAATTATCCGCTAACTTCCGATGAGCATCAATGGCTCCTACATAACTAAGCCATTCTGCAGTGGATCTTTCCTTGTTTATTACAGTGCGTACATTAGCTCGATAGTGTTGGCGCTTATGTCTCGTTTTCTTCTTACCAAGTTCTTGATTTTTGTTTCTATCAGATTCGAACTCACTTGGTTGACCTTCACTTGTGTCCCCCTCACTTTCGGATGAACTGCAGGAGGTCACCATCCTAGGCCTTGAGCACATTGCTTCCACATTTGGGTGGGTCTTTGATTCATTCCCCCCATTAGAGTCAGTTTCTTCTTGAGATTCATACTAGAGTTGCATTGGTCAGAGTTTTCGCTACTTTCAGTGTCGGTGGAGTTTGCCACGTTCCCGCCATCAGGAGTCAAGTGCATAACACCTATCATGTTTATTGGCACTAATGGTGGCATATCTTGCCCCTCAGGTGTTACCCAACTTGTGCCTCTATTTCCCCATGTGTCTATGGTTGCCGCTAGGTGTACCCAATCCACGTTATCCGACTCAGTCATACCCGGTAGGACATCCATATAAGGAGAATCTTTCCCATCATCAGTCTCTTTTTTGCATGTATAGCAATATCTTAATGGGGCGGAGTGAATAGTGGTATCCGATCGATTATCGATGATAACCTTGCTTCCTAAAGGATGTGCACGACCATTCTCAAGATCAACTCGAATGACAGAGTCGTGGAATTGTAGGTAGACATGGTTTTTCAACCAATCATGCACCATTTGTGCTTCCCTCATGAAAGGACGTCCTAAGATCATTTGATATGACATAGGATGCTTGGAGAAATCCATTACAATGAAGGTATGTTTTACCTTGTATCCCAGAACCTTGATCTTAAGGTCCCTTAACATTCCAATAGGTTTAGCAATAGTTCCATTTGCCATCTTAACCACTATGTTTGTGACTTTGAGGTGAGGTCTCCCCATAGATTCCTAACAGTTTTTAGTCACAATGCTCACTCCAGCACCACCATCAAGGATTCCCTTTAGAGTTAATCCCTTGGTAGTAATGGGGAGGGTGGCATTAGATTCGTCACCTTCAAAGTATTGTCCCAACTTGTTAACAGGTATTTCAACGACCGAATCTTCATCTAAGTTGGGTTGTAGATCCCAATGCTTCCCTTCATCTTGAAGCGTGTCGGGTCTATCCATATTTGAAAATTGTGGTAGCCCCGCCTTTAGTTCTCCATTGAGAAATGCCTGAAGAGCTAAGAATAGCTCAGGATCTCCGTATAATTTGGATATGATCGTGGTTCTGATTTCAGAGGACATGAAATCCATTAGCTTGGGCACATTTAATGGTACTTTTCGAGATATCACCCCTTGACTAGGGATTGGTGAAGATGGAATCACTTCCTCTTCGATGGGGTCAAGCATTCCCTCACTAAACATTCTTTCAAGCAAAAAGGGTGTTTGCCCACTTCCTGATGTCCTACCCTCACTTTCTTCCCGAATGATACTAGGTATAGCTAATGGTTTATGGTTCCTGTGAGGCTGAACTTGCGTAGGAAACACTGTGTCTGAAATTTTGATTTTTCTCGGGTTTGGCTCCAGTTCTCTTTGTGTTTCTTCTAGCAAACTCCTTAAGTGTTGCACTTGTTCAATCTCCTCAACTGGGTTTGGGTAAGTTCCAATCTTTTTCTTAAGGGTTTTTGGCCCAAAAGGCTTGTCTTGGGGAGTCTTAGTCAGTTTGGGTGGTCGAGAGGGCATTAACTGACTTGGTTGTGGGGCTGAGGAAGTTTCCTTCTGTTTTCCCTTATTTATGTACTCGCTTGATTCTCCTTCATTGAGCTCCCGAGTGGGTTCCTCCCTTAAGGTAGTGGCTTTGGTCCCCATGGTTTTTATTGAATTGGAATCATCTTCAGGATCATTCATATACATGGGGTCGTCTCCTGTCCCTATGTTAGTCTTTGAACTAGGCTTGGAGCTCGTGGCATTAAGCGATCTCTTCTGCCGTGTTTTCTTTTTCTTTGCCTGAGCGATTGATGCAGTATTCCTCTCTTCAAGAATGTAGTTTTGATTTTGAAGCATTGACCGTGTAACTACATTCGCGGGTACAACAGGTATGGTTCCTCGTGCCTGGTTGGTGACCTCAACCAAATTCAATGGCGTTGTTGGAAATATCACCCAAATCCATTCAAAGGTTGAAAGGGGCTATATTACCTTGATTACTTTACTCAAGATTCATCCTCAAATGGACGCCTACTTCAAATATAGCCTAGAGGGCATCTTGTTCATTTATGGCAAACCCACATGGGGGGAGATGGGATCTTATGCTTGTAAGACATCATAGGTGATGTCATGAGGTCATGTACTACTTGCCTATATAAGAGGCTCTTGCTAATGAAGAGAACAACTTGTGTGTTTCCATGTTTATGCCTAAACCATGTCTCATTAGTATCTCCTAATCCACTCATAATCTTGCTTCTAATCATGACCTAACCATGACCATAGCCATGTTTGATCCTCCTTAGCTTTGCTAATCCACTCACAAAACCAAGATTTGGTATCAGAGCAAGGTTTTACATTATCCAAATCTCACTCATTAGGGATTAATTAGCACCTCATTAGCTTAATCATATCTTATCCTCTCCTATTATCTAGCCTGAAAGATAGGCAGTCCATGGAGGGGTTGTTGCAAGATCACGGTGTTCAGTTTTATCCAGTTTATGCTGGACTGGGACAATGCTTGGAGAGCAACTTTTGGGGGGCAAGGTACTTAAAATAAGATCAAGAAAATAATAGAAAATACGCTTATCCTTAAATTAATCCAATATAACTTAAATTAATATAAATTAGTCTAATTAATCAAAATTAATCAAAAATATGATGAAATGATAAACAAATGATCTTTCCATACTTAGAGTGATCCAATTTATTTTTCCATAGATGCACCATTACAAGTACACTAGTCCCTATAGATTTTAGATGATTCACATCAAAAATGTAATTTTACTAATTAGATTATTAATATTTGCAGGCCTTCTGACAGTTTGGAAGAATTTTGAAAAAGAGATCATTAAAAATCCAACCATTGGATTTGCAATTTTTACTAACCACCACATTCTACTAATGTCTCAGTATCTACCCACTCTTTTGATCTACAAGATTGAGGACTTTAAGTGGTAGCTATTGTGGGTACAAAAAGTGGCGTATATTATAACACTTTAAAGACCTTGAAATATTTAAAGAAAATAGACAAATATCTTAAAATTTTCTCAAAAAATCAAGTTAAGCTCCATATTATGTGAAGATCTAAGGTACAAAGTGGGAATTTCATATGAGTTTATATGCAAAAGATATTAGCATTTTATGGAATTAGTTCAAATTTGGGACAGGGTGTATACATTGACTTTGTACCTAAGAAAATGAGGACTTTTGACTATCTAATGCTTAATCAAATTATGCAACTATATTTCCAACTTTGAATATGATGTTTCAACAAAAGAACTTGAAACGAAATTCCTTCATTTACTAGGAGAGATTAGCCACTAAAGGTAAATAAATGCCTGTCTTTTTACTGTTTACAGGGTGCCTGAGTGGACAAAACTGGGCACCCTGATCTTGTAACCACCCGGAGCATCAAGATCTCATCGCCCACTTCAAGACTCACCACAAGCGCTCAGCCAGGCATTCTCAACTCAAAGACGAAGCTGCTGACGGGTGGAATTAGCCAGAGAGCGCCTGGAGCCAACGGCATTGCAGCAGAAAGCGGTGCCTTTTTATTTGGGGAAAAACGCTGCCCCATCGCCATTGCTTCACCAATCTCTAATTCCTCAAAGCCTCGAGGGTTTTCATAGGCTGCCAACACGCCTATCTGGTCAGATTTGCAAATGGTTGTGTGGTTTGGTGGCTGTAGGACTGACAGAGCTTCTGGAGCTTCATCTCTTAACAGTAAATGAATGGGTGATTATTCCACTTAATCACCAATGTTTTGTGCTTAAAATAGTCTCAAATCACTGATATTTAAAGTGCTTAAAGCATTAGATGCTTGGACCTAGGCCTCTACTTCCTTCAAGTACTCCAAGTGACCCAATTTTTGGAAGTTATTTTGAAAGCATTTAGCACATTGGTCACCATATACTTGATGATATTACTATATTGTGATGATGTTATTGTTTACATCATTTTTTGAATCACAATGGCTGAACCATTTGATGCTGAATCATCAAATATTCAACATTTTAAGTCTAAGAAGAAAAGCAGAAAGCCGAGGAGACGGGTAAGAAACAATGTCTACAACTCAAGAGCAAACAATGTTTCAGGAGGGCATGACTGGTTTGAATTTTTCATAAATAACCTTCATCTATTTGGTGAAGGTATCTAATCTTGTAAAAGCATTAGACACTGCCCTTGAGTGATACTCAAGTGGTAAGACCTTGCTTTATCATCATGTCTACATCCTCATTTCATGTTGATAAGTTTAATGGGGTAGGCTTTCATACCTGGCAAGTTAGAGTAAGATTTATTCTCATGAAGAAAGGTCTGTGGGGAGTTGCTAGTGGAAAGGAGAAAAAACCTACCACTAGAGATGGTGAGCAAGGATGGTTACCTAGGGATGAGAAAGCTTTTGCCATAATTGCATTAGGTCTAAGTGACAACTACATACATCATATCTCTAATGCAAATAACTCCGCTGAAGCATGGGAAATCCTAGAGAAATTATTTGGGGCAAAAGGGAAGCATTCCAAGATAGGGCTGAAAATCCAATTTTTTAAACTTGAAATGAAAGCTTCTGAGTCTTTACCTTCTCATCTAAATTATATGAAAAGCCTAATGTCACAACTTGCAACAATAGGAGCACCAATAGATGAGGAAGATGCCATTGCAGTTTTATTGAAAAGCATGCCTTATGATGAATATGGACAGTTAGTGTCAACTCTCATGAATCTTCCGGATCCTACTTTAGAAGCCATTGAAGCTACACTCCTTGAGGAGTACAAGAAGAAGCAAGAGAAGATAGGGATAGTTGAAGGGGCATACTTCTCCAACAACAAGTCACACTTCAAGAAGAAGAACTTCATCGACACAAAAGGAAAGAAGAAGACTTGTGGATTCTGCGGCAAGGACAATCATATTGAAGAAAATTGTTTCTTCAAACAAAAAGCACAAAAGGCATTCCTCGCAAGTCAAGACAAAGAAGAGCTTCAAGAAGAGGCCTCCGAAGAGGCCAATTTTATCGAAGATGAATGGGCCTTTTGAGTAAAATCAAGGGATAGCGCATACCATGTTTAAAACCTCTCCATCCTAAACATAACTATCTCATTGTAAGCTTTACTATGGTATTCTAGAATCATCCATCATTGCTAGCATTGTAAACCTAACTGGAATAAGACCTACGGGCACCAGCATGGTCATCATAACTAGTTTTTGTATGTTGTAACTAGAGCCTAGAATTGCCATCATAAAGATAGCATTGTCATGGATTTGGTTGAAGGAGGGTTTGTTGGAAATATCACCCAAATCCATTCAAAGGTTGAAAGGGGCTATATTACCTTGATTACTTTACTCAAGATTCATCCTCAAATGGGCGCCTACTTCAAATATAGCCTAGAGGGCATCTTGTTCATTTATGGCAAACCCACATGGGGGGAGATGGGATCTTATGCTTGTAAGACATCATAGGTGATGTCATGAGGTCATGTACTACTTGCCTATATAAGAGGCTCTTGC
Organism: Cibotium barometz; assembly: GCF_041138505.1. Lineage (NCBI taxonomy): Eukaryota > Viridiplantae > Streptophyta > Polypodiopsida > Cyatheales > Cibotiaceae > Cibotium > Cibotium barometz. The sequence continues at coordinate 33,073,501 of NC_141049.1, read as the reverse complement.
TAATGAAGAGAACAACTTGTGTGTTTCCATGTTTATGCCTAAACCATGTCTCATTAGTATCTCCTAATCCACTCATAATCTTGCTTCTAATCATGACCTAACCATGACCATAGCCATGTTTGATCTTCCTTAGCTTTGCTAATCCACTCACAAAACCAAGAGGCATAATCTTGGGTGCATTAGGATTATGTGGACATTGAGCAATCAAATGATCTATGCCACAATGATTACATGTGAGTACCGGCATTCTCGATGTGCTCCCTTGATTTGGTTGCATATGAGTAGCGATCTTCTGTAGCCTATTAGGGCACTCCGCTACACGATGCGGCCCGCCACACTCGTAGCATTGAAGCGGTGGTCTCCTCGCCAAGGTATTAAGGTTTTGCCCTCTTGTGGTGGCGAGAGCAGCCGCTTGATATACAGGCTTGACTTGCCCGAAATGATCCTCATGTAGTACTGGGGAATCATTTCAAATGTATCAATCCCATATGGAGCAGTGGGGTCTATCTCCTCTTCATAATCCCCACACGCACTATGTGACTCACAACCCATCCGGTTTATTGGGGTAATCCTTGGATATGGAGGTTGTGGTCCTAGCACTGGCGGTGGTAACGGCACAGACTGGACTACATTCGAATTCCTTGGAACTATGTGCTGTGACAGTTGCTCGACAGGTTGTGCAGGCATCAGCGCAGGTACTTGAGGTGTGTTTGACCAGGCTAGTGGTGCTTGATTTGCCAACATTCGCTTAAGTACTATGCAATCTTTAGATTGATGGCCATACTTACCACATGCATTGCAATTCCCATTGAATTTAACTTTGAATGTGGGACATTCACTCGTGCTATGTGGTCCTAAGCAGACCGAACACCATTGTTGCTCTCTCCTTGGGTACATATGGCTATTCTGAGGAGCTCGATTACCCCTAAAGTATTCTTGGAGAGCCTTAGGTCAGTCTCACAGACATTCACTCGTGCTATGTGGTCCTAAGCACACCGAACACCATTGTTGCTCTCTCCTTGGGTACATATGGCTATTCTGAGGAGCTCGATTACCCCTAAAGTATTCTTGGAGAGCCTTAGTAAGGTCGGTCCTCACAGACATTTCAGATATCTTGGGCTCCTTGGCAATAGGTTTTACCGTCATTGGCTCGTGCCCAGATACTTGCGAACTAACGGATTTTGTCTCCGAAGACACCTTTTTACCTGCAATCATCAAGTTGTCTTCTAACTGGATTGCATTGACAGTGACTGCTTCCCACGTTGTAAGACCTCTAATGACTAGGCCATTGTAAATGTCCTCATGGCACAATCCTCGGATGAATCTATCCAGCAGTTGGTTATTATTGAAGCGCTCATCGGGAGTGCAGCGAGAATTTAGATGCTTCAATCGACTTATAAAGTCTCTCACTGACTCCCCTTCCTCGCGTTCAGCTTTTTGGAGTTGAGATGCTACCCCCCAAGCACACCCTCACGTATGTATTCTTTCAAGAACAATCTCTTGAGAGTGGGGTAGTGAGTGCGCTCTTCAACCCTTAAGGTTCGATACATCCCCATACAACTCTCTTGCCATCATGTCTCAAATTGGGCTATGTGGCAATCGGGGTCTTCTTTCGACTTTCCCAAAAATTTGGAGGCTCTGACCTTGGGGTTCAGTGGTGGAGGTACAAGTTGTGCCATAACTAGTTAAGGTGGTATTCTACCCCTTGGATTTCTTGGATTAGGCCTTGATGAAAGTGGATTAAAAATTAATTGCCTTCTTGGAACTTGCCCCAAGATGGTTAATGCAGCCTCGCTAACCATCTCTGAATTTGGACATGACTTACCTCTTCTAGAGATGGTTCTTTTGGGACCACTAGATCTACAGCCAGTGGCGGTGCCTGGATCATCCAGGTTTTGGATTTCTTGATCTGCGCCTTCGTGAATGACCCTTTGATTTCGACGCTCTTCCACACTAAACCAATCCCGAAAAATGTCTTCTGCCCACTCACAATCTCCTTGTGAAGAACTTAACCCTAGATCGGACAAACCTACAGCCCTAGCATGCCTTCTTGATCTAGTGACATACGAGTGAGACATACGACGGGGTAACACCCAACCATTATGAAATCAACACTCAACCATGAAACTCACAACCATACTTACCAAACACCCTGTCCCAAGAACATTGCTCCAATGGTCAAGACCCTAAGTCACGAACGAGCAAGATCGCCAACGTGTACTCTGGTTGAAGCCTAGTACATTAAATCTAATGAGAATAGAAGTATCATAGAAACAATCACTGCCTAAATCATCAAACCCTAACCTAGATTATCCAACAATACACCTTGATCATCCAGACATGACACAAAAACATATGTAAAAGGTAAAATACACAGAATACGTGAGTTTGTTGCAAAAGATTAGTTTTCTTCTCAGGATTCACGTGCCCTTCATATATCCAGGTTGCATGCCAAACCACTAGTAACTAACTACTAGGGTTAGTTCACACATATAATGCCAACATACTATTATTAAGACTAATGGTACTTCATGGATTTCACAATGATGAAACACGCGTAGGTTCCCTTAGCAACTGCTATGGGCTAATGGGACCCACAAAATCTAAACCCCATTTTTCAAATGGCTGTTCCAAAATTACTAGAGTTCGGGCATTCGGTCCTTCTCATGGACTATAGTAAACCTTTTGCATTTAACATCACAGAGCACTTGATTAACTCAAGCACATCTCCAAAGAGTGTAGACCACTAAAGTCTAGCCTAGAGAACCTTGTGGACAATCATATCCCTGATGAAGTGTCCTCCCACTAATGTCAAAATGGGATTGCTCAAGAACAATGCAATAAACTCATGTTCATGAACACACTTCCTCATAATGCCCTCTTGAACCTTCTTATAAATCATTCTTGCTATCAATCAATAGGGGTTGGATGCCTTTCAAATGAGGCATCTAGCTCTATTCTTTTTTATGCAGTAATCAATTGGAAGTCCATTAGCTAAGAATTGGGTGATGCCTTCACTCCATTGGTACATGGTCATGTAGAACAATGGAGTGTCAAGAAAGATCATCTTCTACTCTTAGAGGGGGTTCTCCATTTGGAATTCTTAAAAGGAGGTCAACATGCACATATTCCTTCTGCATGGTGCTGGTGAAATTAAACTCCAAAAGAATGAGCAACCATCTAGTGACGCACCCATTAGTGCAAGGCTTATTCACCAAATACAACAATTCTTGATGATCAATAAAGAACTCAAATTTGGTAGCCAATATGTAATGTATTTACTTGTTTATGGTATATACCATGGCTAATCCCTCTCTTTCAATGGTTGTGAAATTGTACTCAGCATCATTAAGTTGATGGCTAGGAAAGTTCAGATGGAAGTCCATGTTGTGCTCCCGAGGTTGTGCTAATACACATTCAATAGCAAATGATATAGCATCGAATGCACCTAGAAGATTAGATCCCAGTTTGGGGAATCTCAAGATGGGTGCACTTGCTAATACCTTCTTTAGTTTTTTGTATGCTCATTGACATTCATCCATCCATTAGCATTTATATGTTCATTTGAAGATGGGTGTGCTTGCTAATGCCTTATTTAGTTTTATGTATGCCCATTGGCATTTATCTGTCCATTCAAAGATGTGATCAATAATTTATACAATCATATGGCATATATTACATATAGGAAGATGAGTCTTCTAAAATACCCTATCTGCCCCATGAATCTCTGCAACCCCTTTTAGTTGATGGGTGGTGGAAACTCTAAGATCACACGGATCTTTTTTTCATGAGTGGGTGGAGATGCCATTCTTGGAAATGATGTGTCCAAGGATGACACTGTGTTTAACCCAAAATTAGCATTTAATTAGGTTTAATGAGATGTGATAGAGTCTACACCTCTCAAAGACTAGCCGAAGATGAGCAAAATGTTCCTTCCACTTGGAGTACACACATATGTCATTGGTGAATATCTCCAAGATCTTCCAAAGAAGATCCTATAAACATCAAGCATTGGAAGGTGGTGGGAGCATTGGTCAAGCCAAATGGCATGATGTGATACATGTAGGTTCCCCATTTTGTTGCAAATGCCATCTTCTATTGGTCATCTAGGTCAATCATCTCTTGGTTATAGTAAGAGAAGCCATCCAAGAATCTACAAGCTTCTACATCGATGACTCTTCCCAATATGTGGTCCATGTAGGGCAAGGGAAAGTGCTTACAAAGTGTGATGGCATGAAACTTTTTGAGGCTAACACTTACTCTAAGATTTTTGTTATTTTTGGGAACAATCATTATTGGCAACACCCACTCGGTCTGCTTATTGCTTTCATACACCAATCCCACGTCGATGAGCCTATCTAGCTCTTCTTTGACTTTACTTGAGATTTATGTTATAAGCTATTTGTTTGGATGGTTTTGCACCTTCATGCAGAGGGATGGTCTGTTCTACCACTTATTTCAAAGGAATTCCCTTCATGTTTGTGTATTTCCAAGTGAACACAACTTGAAATTCTTTGAGCAAGGCTATCAATTCCCCTTCTTGCTTAGTGTTGAGGTCCTTTTGGCAATGAACATGGGCTTAGGTTCTTCACCTAGGCCAGCAAGGTTTATTTCTTTGACCTTAAAGCAACCATCCATGTGGCTCTCATCCCGGCTTATTTAAGCCTTCTTGTTGTGTACCACTGTGTCCCCAATGTTATAGGACAAACTACTCAAGCACTTACCTAAGATCTTCCTCTTGAGACTCAACAAGCTCTTTGAGTTCTGGTTTGTTCTCTCTATCTCAGCCTTGACCTTATTGAGTTTGTTTCTAGAGTCACTTAGAGTTTATGGGCTCCTCGTCACTTTTATAGACCATTGTATTAGTTTGAATGGTGGCCTTATTTAAGTCATCCTTCCATTGTCAAGTGTAGGTTTCATGTGAATCCATGGCCTCAACAAGATAGCAGAACTAGTGAAGATATGTCTTCATGGGGGAGAAGATACTTCTTAGGATTTCTATGCGGTTTTCTCCGTCTTGGCTGGGTGATTATGAGAAAGGCACAAGTTGGTCCTTCTATTTAGATAAATTATTAGCTACTCCTAGCTTGAAGTCACCGTTAGCTCTCAAAAGGGATGCTGCACACTAAGCATCCCTTTGTTCATGCTACACTAAGCATGAACAAAGAATTGATTTTTGTCCTATCCAGCCATGCAAATCTTATTCCAAGCTTTTGTTGAAGAGTTTCCATGGTGGTGGCCAAGACATGGACCCAATCCTCAGAGTCATTTGGCTCTCGGAGAGCTTCGTAGTACTGGTTCTCATCTTCACTATTCAATAATTTGTTGCAACTTTTATACATGTTGACCAAATCAGTTGTGTCAAAGTCATTGGGGCAAGAATGCCTTAACCCATCGGAGATTTATCTTTAAGGATTGGTTACCACAAATGTGTGGTGGAAACTTAGTCCGCCGGCCTTGATATTTGTATCTTGCAGAGTGTCCTATGGGTTTGGCTATGTTCCTTTCAAGCTTCCCTAGAAGGCAGTTCCTTTTTGAAGGGGATGAGATTGAGTCGTCTCGCCAAACACCTTTAAGAACATGTTGTGTTGACTATGATGACCCATGGCAACCCAACTCTCACCTCCCACTAATTCCTCCCTCACTTCATCTAGCAAACAATGTGGAGCTTGGTTGGATTGGTTCCAAAGGAAAAGGTTTTGAAACTCGTTTTGTTTGTGGCCTCTTAAAAATGTATATGGGTATGTCTAAGGCCTATGGAGGTCTATGATTGACCCTAGAATAGGGTCTAGGATATGCTGAGGCTGGTCAATGGTTCACACTTGACTACTTGCTCTAGTTCAACTTGTACCTTCCTCACAAGCTCTCAGGCTTGCTTCATTCTTTCTTTCTACAACACGGGGTTGGGGTACTCCTTGAGTTTATTTGGAAGGTTTTCATAGTCTATGGGTTTCTTTTCCTTGGGAAGAGCATTTTTTAGTGGAGATCACTAGTTGTCTCTACAAGGGAGGCATAAATTCAGAGCTTTCATTCAAACCACTTTCAATGGTTATGATGTCATTGCCTTTGATTGATCGTGCATTGCATTTGCACGTGTTCTTGGAGATCTTCTTCTTCTAGACCTCTGGTTTTGGTTCATAAGTCTTTTTAGGGGCTATTGTAGCTTTTAGGGCTTGCACCTCTGGCTTTTTAGCTTCTTGCTTTGAAGTTGAAGCCTACACTTTTTTCTTATTGGTAGCCTTAGATGTTCCTTTGGCCTCCCACCCTTGTCTTGGCGTGGAGCCTTGTAATGGCATTAAGGGAGATTCTGTAAATGAGTCAAAGTGTTAGCAAATGCTTCAATGGGAAAATTTGTCACGCTATTGGGATAATCATTGTATGCATGGTTGAACCTACACTTACAGCATGTGCCTCCATATAAGGAATTGCTTGGAGAACTTGTGGGATTTGGTGTAAGGTTTTTGAGAGGGTAATCTGTGGGCCTTTGCACCAAAAGCATTGCATCGATGGCCTACTTACCACATTATTGAGGTCTCTTTCTCTTTATTTCATCGTAGCTTCGAGCACCTATTCACAATACCCGTGTGGGGACCATAGTACTGCTACTTATATGTTGTTGATCGGTCATAAGACTCATAGCTCTCTTGTTCTTAGGTTTCGTAATATTGAGGTCTCTTTCTCTTTGTTTCACCATAGCTTCGAACGCCTATTCACGATACCTGTGGGGATCATAGTATTGCTACTCATATGGTCTTGATCAGTCATAAGACTCATAGCTCTCTTGTTCTTAGGTTTCTATCTCTACAGGCAAGGTCATCACCAAGCATTGTTATACCGGTCGGTTCAAGGAACCACGATTAAGTTGGTCTAAGGGTTTTAATAGTAGGTAGGCACTGGAGCTTGTGCCGGGGTGGCTCATGGGGTTGGCAAGGCCAATGGTTTCTTGGCATGGAGATCATCTTTCATCATAGTGTTGAAGTTCACCTTACTGAGTTTCCTTAGTACCAAGAATTAGTTGTGTCATGGTTCCTGTGGCACTCACAATGCGCACAAATTATTACTATCTAGGCCTTAGCATTGGACACTTCGGACTTGTATGATTTCACACCAAACCATATCTTTTCGTGGGAATAGATGTGGGTATCCTTTGTTTGAGGTGATGATTTTGGGACTCCCACCATTGCTAGCCTAAACAGTTGAGCAGGTTTTTTGTTAAGTCTTTTATACTCACATCCTTAACTAGGACTCTAGTTGGTGCTAGTTGAGTACCCTTAGCTGATAATGAGGCTTTGGATGTGTGTCTTCTATCTCTTGGTTTGGTGGGATAACTTTTGCATCCTTGTCATGCAAGCTATCTACGAGGTCTAGGTCTATTGCCTCATGTGTAACACTCGGTAGCACTCATTAAAGATGTAGTGCCTAGACCTATAAATATGGTTGTGAAGTCTCTTTCTCTTAAGAACGATCATAAATTAATTGATGAGTGTAACAGATCATCCAGTCTTTCACGAGTGTTGCATCTCACGTAGAGATACTTGGTTCTAGCAATGTAGTCGTGCATGGTTTCTCCCTCACTCTACTTGAGATTATAAATATGTGTGATGAAGCTCCATCTGGCTCCATTGGTTGAGAATCCCACCATGAAAGTGTGCCTCCTCAAGAGCTTGTAGTAGCTAGTCTTTTCAAGTGGGTTTAGTGACCTTAATCATTGGCCTACTTTGCCTTAAAGGCAAGGTCCAAATGAGTAGATCTTGGTGGGGTTTCATTAATCCATCCCATGGCCTCATAAATTTATTTGAACTTCTCTAGATACTCAGACTAGGATCTCCACTTCCATAAAATTTGGTCATGAATGAAAATTTATTCACACATGTTCCTCAAGTGACATGGTATAATTAAATGTTGATGTTCCTCAACAATGGAGTATTTTAAGAAGGGATGTCAAGAGATCATTGAAAGAGACTAGCACTCCTTGGTAGCACCTTTACAGTACAAGTGAGTTATACAAGATGGAAATTAATCAGCTTTTGAGGATGTACACAAGATCACTATAGTTCTTGCAAATGCACACCAAGGTGTGAGTGGAGGTTGTTTGCCAAGTGACATAACAAATCGTAAGATCTTTCGGGTACATTTACGAGGAAAACTACCCTAAAAGATGTATGGTAATATGCAAAAGCCTATTTATTTTTCCAGAGGTTAGGTCAACCAAATGTCACATGATGCAAACATAATGCCACATAATCCAATATTGCCATTAGCACCTTTCAAAAGTGGGATTTATATTTTGTTGGACCTTTCAAGCCCTTGCCACAAAGACCCAGCAATAACTATATTTTGGTGAGACAAATGTACCGAGTGAGTTTGAGGCTAAGGCTCTTAGGGATAATTTTACTACATCTATAGAAAATTTTGTATATGAGATAATTATGATGAGGTTTTGTTAGATTATCGTAACACCACTACGGGCGTTACCACAAGAGGGGACGGGGCCTCTAGCTCGGCCTCCTCTGGCTCACCACCCAACCGCCGCAGAGGAAGAATGGGGATTGCCCCTCATCCCCCACCAGGCTATATAGTGTGTGGCCTGCCGTCCACACTAGCCTGGTCATCCACACTAGCTTGGTCGCCCATGACTCCACATGGGCGTCCTCTCCCACTGAACCCCGGATGGCCACGTCCTTGGCCATCCGGTCTGCCCCGTCGGTCACAGGCGTTACAACCTACGTGACATTCAAAGGTCGTCCCCTCTTGTGGTAATGCCCGTAGTGGTGTTACGATAATCTAACATTGGTATCAGAGCGTCAGGTTTGATTAGGTCAGGGTCCGTGCGTGACCGGGGACCGGAGTCCACTCAATGGTTTTCAACCATTCAAAAAAAAGAATCTTATCCTTATCTCTCTACACAATCGACTGTGTGGAGGGAGGCGGCCATAGCTGGAAGGAAGAATTCTCTCTCTCTCTCTCTCTCTCTCTCTCTCTCTCTCTCTCTCTCTCTCTCTCTCTCTCTCTCTCTCTCTCTCTCTCTCTCTCTCTCTCTCTCTCCCCGTTGCACACACCAAAGCGCTCCATTGCAGGTAAGCAATGTCATTTTTTTTTTGCTTTGGAGCTTGTCTGCGAAAGAAGCGTTTTTCGTCTGGTGTAGAGAGAGAAGTCCACTGTGAAGAGAGAGAGGCGGCTGGAGCTTTTCGTCGGGTGTAGAGAGAGAAGTCGACTGTGAAGAGAGAGAGGCAGTGCTGTCTAGAGCTGAAGTCGACTTTGCTATCCACTCTGTGTGGGGGCAAAGACCAGGCGGCCAGCCACGACCGACGCAGCGCGGCAGCCCTGACGGGCGGTCGGCCTGCCTGGCACAGCCCGCAAAAGCGGCCCCAGCCCACAAGCGGCTTGCCTGGAACAGCCCACAGGCGGCCCCAGCCCACAGGCGACCGTTATTTTTTTTTATTTTATCTAACGAACGCTGTTCAGTGAGACAAAAAATAATTTTTTATTTTTTTTTGTAAATCAAACGGACACCTCTCTCCCGGCATAGAGGGATAATCCCGGCGAGGGATAATCCAGGATGTTTCAGGCACATGTTCCCACGGGATTAATTTTTTTTGCAGGGACCTTTCTCTCGGATCGGAGCATCCCGGAGTAGCGACGCTTGTACAGGCTCGCAGCGCAACACAAATCGACAATCGATGACAATCGCAGGCGACCGTAAGGGGGGTGACTATTCTCTCTCCACCACTGCTCATTTTATTAGCGTTTTTGTAATTTCTGAGCTCTCATATTTTTATTTGTGCAAGAATTAAAGATGTCTGCTAGGCGTAGTGTGTCCCCACCGCCTTCTGCTTCTCTAGGGTTTTCAGGTCTCTTGTCCTCGGTCGCGGGTTTGACTCTGACCGAATTGTCAGGCCGTATATGCCCGACCATTGTCTGGTCCGAAGTGCGCTCGTCGATCACGCGCGATCCACCAGCACCCTCGTCGTCTGCTGACCCCACCTTAGGACCTAGCGAGCCCGCAGTGGCCGTAGTAGAAGTAAATGACCCCTTTCTGGCCGGTGAGCCAGATGACATGAACACCGACGTTGCCGAGGGGACCGAGGCAGACCTCTTGGAATATGACAACGATTATGACCTATTGGACCCTGCCCGCGACATCTTGAGAGAGCCGGAGCTCTCTAGTGGACTTTTTAAATATCTTAATGCAAAACTGAACAATATGGGTAAAGTCGAGGCTGACTTAGTCACGATGCTACAGAGAATCTCCACATGGTTAGATACACTGACAACCGCCTCGGCTAGAACTCCGACTCCTCGTGGTAGCCGAGCTCCTGCGGCACGGGTGAGCGTAGCCTCGCCAGTGGTTGTAGGAGTACAGGCCGATGCACCTGCGGGACCATCCGTAAAGACAGCTTCGTCGTTATTAAAAGACTTGAAGCCGCCTAGTTTTGGTGGCGAGGAGAAGGAGAGAAACAAGGACTCGGTCAACATGTTTCTAGCAAAGTGGTCAGACTTGCACGCACTGCGACAACAGCCTAGCCGGATACAGCCTGTAGAGGCTAGCGTCTCATTAATCGGCAAAGCGTACAAGTGGTGGATGAGTTTGATAACTCGTCCTGCCACTTGGACGGAGTTTGAAACGATGTTTCGAAAAGAGTTTTTGCCTGTTAATGAGATGGAGAGAAGCTGGGAGTTATGGGACAAGTGCTCGATGGAGAACAAATCCCTAATTCAGTACATCTCAGACTATAGGGAGATAGTACTCAAGCTAAAGGGGATCGATGCATTCCAGACATTGCGAGGCTTTAAAAGAGGCCTCAAAGATGATTACCTTGAGTACGTAGAGCCCTTACAGCCTAAAGACTTAGTAGAGGCAATTAAGTATGCATAGATATTTGATGACATCAAGCGCCGTAGTGCACGTGGTGGTTCGAGTAGGGCCGAGGGTAGTGCGAGGCTTTAAAAGAGGCCTCAAAGATGATTACCTTGAGTACGTAGAGCCCTTACAGCCTAAAGACTTAGTAGAGGCAATTAAGTATGCATAGATATTTGATGACATCAAGCGCCGTAGTGCACGTGGTGGTTCGAGTAGGGCCGAGGGTAGTGAGAAGAGGAGGTCAGGCCTTAAAAGAAAAGGGTTCCACAGTGATAAGCAGGGGGATAGGATGGACCAGGAAGGACAGGGTGGTCATTGGTCTAAAAAACCACGACTATCCAAGAAGAAAAGAGACAGCGAAGTCCAAAAGAAAGAGCAGTATATTAAAGCGTGAAAGGAAAATCGCTGCTTTAATTGCAACGATGTAGGGCACACGAAGGCTGAGTGTCCAAAGCCTAAAGCCAGCACGAGTGGCAACGAGCCCAAAAGAGATGGTAAATCCTCTAGCCAGTTGCATACTGTGCAGAGACTCCCTCTCAGTCCCGCAGAGTTCAGAGAGGTGACAGTGTGTCATTGTGATGAGCATCACGCTTGTTCAGTGACACCAGCGATGTGGCAGCCTACTGTAGGTCTGCATGACATGGTGCGCATGTATGGCACCATAGGTGGCCGTAGAGTCACAGTTTTTATTGATGATGGAGCTAGCCACAACTTCTTGAACTATTCGTTAGTCAAGAAGTTGGGGTTGACTGAGACCTGGAGTGATAATGAGTATACTGTTGGCCTAGCCAACGGATATGACAAAATGGTATGGAATACCGTAGTATTGGGGGTCCCATTATCTATGCAAGACTACGAGGCTCCGCTTGACTTTTAGGTCATGCACTTAGCCAGAGCAGACGTATATCTAGGCAGGGAGTGGCTGTATGGCTTGGGCCCTAGTCTAGCTCGGACTTACCTACATAATATGCTACGTTTTGAGCATGGAGGTAGAGTCATTACCCTACAAGGCGACCGTACTGTCCCCACCACACCACTTATTTCCTCCATGGAGCTATGCACAGCGGTCCGCAGAGACCAGATAGCAGAGGTATATGCTTGTTACCCTCTTTTAAATTCTGTTTCTGTAGATGAAACTGTAAATGATGTTTGCATAGACAAACAAGGAAAACAAAATAGCCTTGGACGAGACCCACTGTTTGAAAACCCTGTTTGGCATGCATGCGATTCAAATAAGAAAAAATCCAAGGCGAAAGAGACATTAAAGAAAAAGTATGTAGATACTTTAATGAATTTGTTAGAGGAATTTCAGGATGTTTTTCCTGATGGTTTGCTAGATGGCTTACCACCATCTAGAGAAGTAGACCATGGCATCGAAGTTATGCCAGGATCAAAACCTATAAGCAAACTTGCTTATAGATTAAGCCACTCCGAGGCACAGGAGGTGGAAAAAAAATTGACGGAATATTTGAACAAAGGCTTCATTCGGCCTAGTTCAAGTCCGTGGGCATCGCCTATTCTTCTGGTAAAGAAGAAAGACGGATCTATGCGGATGTGCATAGACTATAGGGCTAATCAGATAACGATTAAGAACAAGTATCCGATGCCACGCATGAATGAGTTGTTTGATCAACTCTATGGATCGAGATACTTTACAAAAGTAGACCTGAGATCAGGGTATCATCAGGTTAGAATTAAAGCAGAAGATGTTGCGAAGACAGCATTTAGGACCCGTTTCGGGCATTTTGAGTTTTTGGTTATGCCATTTGGGCTAACCAATGCTCCAGCGACATTTATGACAATGATGAACAGCATTTTACGTCCATATCTGGGAAAATTCATAGTAGTTTTCCTAGATGATATTCTTGTGTACGGTAAGACACAGAAAGAACACATAGAGCATTTGCGTCTTGTGTTCGAGTTGTTGCGAGAGCACAAACTATTTGCAAAGAAGAGCAAATGTGAAACTGAAATTCACTACCTTGGCCATATTATATCCACCGATAGTACTCGGATGGAGTCAGAAAAAGTAGAGGCTATTCTTAAATGGCCAGCGCCGCCGAAGAATCTCGAGGAACTGCAGATTTTTCTTGGCATATCGGGGTTCTACCGACAGTGTGTGAAGGATTACGTGAAGATCACAGTCCCGTTGTGACTGACCAGTTACGGTCAAAAACTAAAAACATTAGTTGGGGGGGAAGCCCAACAGAAGAGCTTTGATAAGCTCAAGGTGACCGTAGTAGCTACACCTGTTTCGAATATTGTCGATCCAAATGAGCCGTTTGCCTTGGAAACAGACGCTAGTAATGAGGTCATTGGGGCCGTACTTATGCAAAGGGGATGCCCAATTGCATTTGAGAGTAAAAAGTTAGATTGTGCACAACGTAACTACTCACCTTACGAGCGATAGTTCATGCACTGAAAAAGTGGAGACACTATTTATATGGTGCTTCTTTTGAGGTCCGGACAGACCATGAAAGTCTGAAATGGCTTTCAAGTCAAAATGAACTGAAGGGTAGAAAAGCTCGGTGGGCGGAGATTCTACAGGAGTTTAACCTTCAGATACGTTACCAGAAAGGTAAGTATAACGTGGAGGCAGATGCACTTAGTCGCATGCCACAGATTAATGAACTTAGTTTCACAGTCTTCAAGAATGATTTCTTGGAGTCACTACGTGGTTTATGTGAGCACGATCCATCTTTTACAGAGGTTTGGGCACTTCTTCACAGACGCGACCACCTCCCTCGTTGGCACGGATTGCCAGTTTCGGAGAGACTGGCCGAAGGTGCAGCGGGAAGGGAAGCGAGAGTTAGTCCGGAGAGACTAGCCGTGTCTTCTGGGTATAGTTTGGAGAGCCGGAGAGCTCTGATGTAGGCCCTTCATCACCTTTGACTACCACGGCTTCAAAGGGGAGTGATAAACTTCGTCGGGGGGAGAACTATGCTAATTACTCCATTGACGACGGGTACTCACCGCACAAGGGTAGAGTATGTGTACCAACTATTGGTGACTTTCGGGCCCAAATTCTTAAAGAAAGTCATGATAGTCCAAGTGCGGGTCATCCCGGGATTCAGAAGACCTATGCACTAGTAAAAAGAGAGTTTTATTGGCCTAGTTTGTTTAAGGACGTCAAGACTTATGTGCTGAAATGCAATAAGTGCCAAGTCAATAAACACGAACGTCTTAAGGTTGGAGGACTACTCCATCCGCCGTTGGAGATTCCTCAAGGGAAATGGGAAAGCATTTCCATGGATTTCATTACCGGTTTACCCAAGACTAGTTGAGGGAATGAGTCGGTGTGGGTGGTAGTGGACAAGTTAACTAAAATGGCAAAGTTTATCGCCATATGAAGAAAACTGTTAAAATGCCAAAGCTGGCAAAACTCTTTATTGAACATCTCTACAAACTATATGGCCTGCTCGCAGATATAGTGTTGGATAGAGATAGAAAGTTCAACAGTCATTTTTGGAGGGAAGTCTTCAAAAAGTTGGATACTACTCTGAGTATGAGTACGGTAGATCATCCGGAGTCTGATGGTCAAACTGAAAGAGTTAACCAAATTCTAGAGGATATGTTGCGTTCTTAGGTTAGTAAGAAGCAATCTAATTGGGAAGAGTACTTGCCCTTATTGGAGTTTGCCTATGACAGCTCCAAACACTCAGCGAGACTGGATTTACACCATTCATGTTAATGTATGGATTCCAGCCGAGATTCAATCTGTCAAGGATTTCCTTGAAGATATGAATGATATGCTTAGAGCCGCACGTGAGAGCATTCGTAGCGCTCAGGATCACGCTAAAACTTATGCGGATAAAGGACATAGAAAGGTGACCGTTGCAGAAGGTGACTTTGTATTCCTTAAGGTTCCTGCGCAGTCAAAAACCATGAAAACGGGAAAGTGTGATAAACTTTCTCCAAGATATTGTGGTCCTTTCAAAATCCTTAAGAAGATTGGGGACGTAGCATATAAACTTGAGTTACCGGAGAGTTCTCAAGTCCATCCTGTCTTCCATGTCAGTAAACTGAAGAAATCAGTTCACGAGTTTGAGAACGCAGTTTCTTCAGAGATTTTGGTGGACTTGATAGAGCCACCAAAGATACCACATGAACCTGAAAAGATTCTAGAGTATCGTGACACAAACAAAACCGACATAAAGTGTACCAAGAGGTACTTGTTAAATGGACAGACAGGGATGAGGAGGCAGCTACTTGGGAACGCTGTAGTGCAATTTCCAACAGGTTTCCCCGGTTTGTTTTCGAGGACGAAAACTCTTCTTAAGGGGGGGTAATGTCACGTAGGCGTTGTAACGCTTGTGACACCGGATGACCAAGGACGTGGCCATCCGGGGTTTAGTGGGAGAGGATGCCCATGTGGAGTCATGGGCGGCCAGGCTAGTGTGGACGGTAGGCCACACACTATATAGCTTGGGGGATGAGGGGCAATCCTCATTCTTCCTCTATGGCTGGGTGTGGTGAGCCAGAGGCCGCCGTCCCCTCTTATGGTAACGCCCGTAGTGGTGTTACGATAATCTAACAGGTTTGGTTGTCCCATTGAGTTGCTTAACGACAAGGCTGTCATTTCCTTAATGATGTAAATATAGAGTCTTACATAGCATTCATAAAACTCGTAGTGTATATTATCGATAGTCAAGCTAAGTCCACAAATCAGATTCTACAACAAATCATCCTAAGAAGATGGTCAATGAAAGATAGATTAGGATTAAAATTTATACTCAACATTATATACATTCTGAGGACTATGTACAAGGTGGATATTGTTTATGAAGATTAGACGTATTAGAAGACCATATTAGGGAGTTTGGGAAAATCCCATCACTTTGGGAATTTTCTTTTCAATATATTTTTTGGTGTATCTTCAGTATACCAATTCTAAAGTTGTCGGAGAATGCAGATTTAGAACCTACTCTTCAAGAGCTTTCCAACAATGTCACATGAGAGGGAGTTTTGACAAGATCTTAAAAGGTTTTACCATGCCCCCCATTTTTTGATCTTGAAAAATGGGAATTGGGATTTCCCAAACTTTCTAATATGGTCTTTTAAGACCATAATTTATACTCAGTGCTATGGGTGTTTTGGATAGTGTGCACAGAAAGGTGGCAACTTGTCATGCTCCCTTATCGTTGGTTTATAGTCTAGAAGTTGTGGTACCAATGGAATTTGTTATTTTCAGAGTTTGAGTAAGGTGGTTAGTTCTTGACTCTCTCGGGAAGAGTCAATCAATGGAATTTGTTATTTTCGAACTTTGAGTGTGGCGAGAATCTCTCCAAAAGAGTCAAGCACTCATAGTATTTCAATTTAGAGCTTGAAAATTTCTACTAAAATTCTAGGATCTTCTCTTGCATTATGGCCTTTATCTAAATTAGATTGCATAACATCTTTGTGGAGCACTTCTAGAGTTTTTCTCAAGGCCGCCTTGTTCACTTTCTAGGGCTACCACCTTGCTCTGGAGTGTTTGCATCTCACTAAGCTCCAGTTTGGCCCTATTGAGCTAACTCTACAGGGCTTCCTCTTGTGTTAGCAGTATACCTTCAGAGCACTATGACCTTCACAACACTACCGGCTTCAATTGCACATATTTGGATATGTAATTAAAGAAGCCTGCAATAGATTGCAATTTGGCTAATCTAAAAAGATAATTGTTTGGGATGGCCTTTCTACTACATGTGCTTTTAAATTCAACACCTATTTATTTTTACTACTAAAGCTATCAATGGCTCCTCTTTATGCTCTTCTCTTGTCTTCTTTTTATCTTACCCCTTTTCATCTTTGTTTGGAACTGCAACTCCTCTACTAAGGTCATTGTTGTAGTGCTAGGGATTGGAACTTCAACTGTAACGACTTGGTGCATAAAGTATTGGGGGCTAGCACCAACAAACTATCTTTCACACTAGTGATGATCACACAAAGAGCATCTGCATCCCTTTATCTCCAAGCTTAGATGAGATGATCAGTAGTAGGTGGTACGAAGTTTCCATCTATATCACTCATTTGTGGGAGGTGAGGGGAGTGGGAGGTGAACATCAACACTAAAGGCGGTGTCCCAAAGGTCATAAAGAAGATAGGATAGAGTTGGGATTGAGAGGACAATGGTGCCATTAAGCTTTCCATCAACACCGCATGGTGGTGGTGGGTAGGTCTCACAGAAGATGCCATTTCACATAAGGGACTGCTAGATAGTAATTAGGATCTTTTACAAAAGGCGGTGTCCCAAAGGTCATAAAGAAGATAGGATAGACTTGAGCTTGAGAGGATAATGGTGCCATTAAGCTTTCCATCAACACCGCATGGTGGTGGTGGTGGGTAGGTCGTCTCGCAGAAGATGCCATTTCACATAAGGGACTGCTAGATAGTAATTAGGATCTTTCACAACATCAAAATTGCATAATAATGGAGATAGAGAAGAATATTGTATTACTGAAGTGATATAATAGATGGAAAAGCCTCACACCCTTGTGCTCTTGTGAAGGGAGCTTCAATGACTAATATGAAACTGCTAAAATGGAGGTTGAATGCTAGTAGAAGCTTAGGAGTAACCTTGTACTCACCCCAGTTGCATTGGCAAGACTCATTAGGGCACCCTAGCCCCAACATGATGTCACTCCAAATTTGGTTTGGTTTACAAAATGAGAGGATTCAATTGTCATATATGATTTACATATGAGTTAGGATCCTTATGAGCACTTAGAGAGCCCAATCAATGTCGCCTCATGAGAGGCCACCTCATCAGCAAGTTCAGGCTACTCAACCGTGGCAACTATTCATAATAGGTGTCATACAAACATATCCAGCAACATGTCATGAATCCAAGCCAAGATCATAAGCATGCCATGTCCTCCTCTTTTATAACCTAGCCAACCCCCTCACATCAGCCCAGCCTCACCACCTATGATGATGCTGGAGCCCCAATCACATGTAAAACGCATTTCAAATACCCGCAACAACAGGGGAGGGGTGTTTAGATGGAGAACTTTACATGGGTACTCTCTTGATAACAGACTAGCTATGACCATTGCTAAAACACTCATACAATGGCACCTATATATGCCTTCATAAGAGATAAGAGAAGAAACCCTTACTGACTATAGCGCATGGGTGTGTGGTAGAGAGCACATGGATGATTTAACGTCTTTAAAAGACCTAGAGGGTCCGTGAGACCAAAATGGTAGTACGATGTATCCATAATGTGTGTGTGTGAGAGAGAGAGAGAGAGAGAGAGAGAGAGAGAGAGAGGCTAGAAATTGCCACTTGTTTCAAGTGCACCTTCCAAAAACATGGAGGATTCAGATGGATTTGTTGCTAAAAAACAAGCCTATTTAAAATTCAAATTCATTTCACATGCGTTGGAATATGCTTCAATATTTAAGTTTTGGTGGCTTACTCCTCAAAGCTGAGGAAAAATTTACTCTCATGGGGGATGCCTCAAAGCTAAGTCCGAATTTCCCTTGTCTACTCATAGATGAAATCATGAACGCATGGAAATTGTGAAGTTGGGAAAATTGGGTCGTACAAAAAAGTGTTAAAGAATCTGCTGAAGGTGACACATGGCATGTAAGGATTCAATCCCCACACAGCTTTAGCAAACTTTGATGTCCACACTCCAAAATGTGCCTCATGAATAGAAAACTAAAAAGAAGTTTGAAAGTTCATCAAAAGTGGGGATAAGATAGTCTCCCTCTGTGCGCGTCTCTCTCTCTCTTGCGCGCGCGCGCACACACACAGAGATCTGCCATAGCTATACATAAGAAGATTCTCTTCTCACGCAGATGAAGAATTGCTTGCTTCAAAATTCAGCTATGACGCTCTCGGATACCGCCTTCTTGCCGTTTCTGCTGCCTGTATGAGGAGAGCGGTAAGCACACAATACATCGCCATAGCTTAATCAGGTTGACCATAATTTGAAGCTCCAGCCTTTTTCAAAAAACATGTTGGGTGCGGGGGGGCGGGGGGGGAGGCGGCGCTTTGTCAAAAATATGTTCCCTTCGGATTTTGCAGGTGTTCTTTAGTTTTACATAGACTAAAGGTTTTCAATGGGGAAAGGAGTGCTCAAGCCTTTCTGTATTGTTGTGATATCACTATCATAAGGTGCTACATAAAGCTATGGGATGTGTATGTAGCCGCCGTAGACAAGAAGTAGCTGGATTCTCCATCTCCTCATGGGAATGCTGCTACCACCGTTGCTGCGTCTGTGGCATGGTATGCGAGAGAGAGAGAGAGAGAGAGAGAGAGAGAGAGAGAGAGTCCCGCTTTTGATGAACTTTCAAACTGCTTTTTAGTTTTCTATTCATGAGGCACATCTTGGAGGCTGGACATCAAACTTTGCTAAAGGTGTGTTGTGATGGACATCTTTATACATCAGTCTGAGGTCGAGGTTTTGATAGGGGTTGGATCGTTTCTAAATTCTGGCTTGGGGGAAGTCTTTGATGGGAGCATGTTCCTCTTGAAGCTCTGCTCGTTTACGAGCTGCACTTACCTTCTCCTATTTGGTTCTTCTTCGCTTAAGTTGCATTGCTGTAAGCTTCTCAATTATTGTAAGCCCATTGTAAAAGCGTGAAATAGTGGAAAACCTGTATACACGAGTATCCTACTCTAAACTTGTATTGTATGAGACCCGCCTGAGGTGAAGACTGAACTAGTGTTAATCAGAGGGATGTGCAGTGGAAGACTCATAAACAAAATTACACACAAGTAATCCTAACCTATGTACGATATACACTTATGAAGGTACATGTGATTGTCTTAAGTGCAAAGACTCGATCAATCCCTGCCGATTTCAGACCAAGTTGCAGGTGAATCTCCTCATTTTGAATGAAACGCTAGCTAACAGATCTCCTTGCTCATCATTTTGACGCAAACACTAGCCAACAGACCACCTTCTGCAACCTGGTTGCTTGCACATGGGCACCATCTCTGATCCCGCGGGCTAGCTGTCCATGCTGCTACCAGCATTCATGTGGTTGAGTGCATTGCCGCCTTTGTGTGGGTGGGTCACATTCTCCCTCACTATCCCACTAGAAATTACAACTGTACTCAATTGTACGGTGTCCATGTGAATTGCCTTCTCAAGAGATGAAAGGACCCAATCAAGTCTCATCCAAGATGCTGGCTGTCCCTTGCAATGTTAAACCACTTTGTATCCATCTCTGAGGCTCACTATGAAAACACTCAAAGCAAACTTTCAACACATTTTTAGCTCAAGCTTCTCTGGATAAAGCACATGCCACTTGTTGAGCATTTCTTGACAAGACACTAATCTCTGTGAAGCATCTTCCTTTGTGAGTAGAGCTGCTTGTTGTCATCAGGGTCTCCATGCCGCCATAAAGCACGGAAAGGACTCCATCCGCCAATGCATCAGCTCATATGGATCACAAAACTCTTTTTGACCAAATCCCATTCATTTGTGTGGAAGAAATAAAACCTATAAATAGCATTTCCTATACGTGTTGCACCAATCCTTTATGCATATGTACCTCCATGGCGTGGGATGTGAAAAGATGCAGGGGGGAAGAGAGCTTGAGCTCTTGCAAGCACACACACTCTCACAAAACCCTAATAGAGAACACACAAGGTGAGAGGTTGAAAGTCTTCTTCTTCTTCACTCAACACTTAACACACCATATACAAGATAAGAGTACACACAATATGAAAGGTACTCAACCAATACATACACGGGTTCTCTATAGTGTGAACCCGACTAAATGAGCTGGCGCTATAACTATGCCAGTCTCTAGAATGGCTGTCACATAGCCTGTCATCCCACTGGCTGCATATCACCCAAGATCTCACCAACCATGCCAGTGGTGTAAGTGTGGGGCCTATCCCCCAGGCGGGTCATCAGTGTCCACCGCCTCACTGGATGAGCTCGATATCTCAACACTCCCCCTCGAGCTCAACTCCATCTCATGTACACCAAGTGAAGCCCTGAATCTGCGGAGCTTCTCTGTACCCAATGCTTTGGTGAAGATGTCAGCTACCTGATCCTCTGTGCTGACATAAACAAGGTCAAGGTCTCCTGCCAAGACCTTCTCTCTAACGAAGTGGTAGTGGACCTCTATATGCTTCGTGCGAGCATGAAATACTGGGTTCCTGGCCAATTGTATACTGCTAATGTTGTCACAGAAAATGACAACTTGTCTATCCACTGATAGACCCAAATCTGCAAGTAGCTTTCTCAACCAAGCTACCTCACATGCTACCATAGCAGCTCCTCTGTACTCGGTCTCTGTACTGGATAGAGCAACCGTAGGTTGCTTCTTGCTGCTCCAAGTCACAGCAGTACTCCCAAAGAAAACATAAAGCCACTGGTAGATCTTCTGTCTGAGATACTACCAGCCCAATCAGCATCTGTGTACCCATGTACACATATCTCTGTCCCAGTCTCATAGAATAGTCCACAATGCAAAGTAGACCTCACATACCTCAGTATGCGTCTCAATGCATCCAAATGCGGTTTCCGTGGAACCTGCATAAACTGACTCACCAACCCAACAGCATAGCTCAAATCTGGCCTGTTGATTGTCATGTAGATCAAGCTTCCTACTATGCGCCTATATATAGTAGGATCTTCCAAAATCTCTCCTGAATCTGCACTCAACTTGCCATTCTGATCCAATGGCACGGAAATAGACTTACAGCATAGTCACAAGGGACGGGGGACGTGACGGGGAATGGGGACGGGGACGGGGACGGGACGGGGGACGGCCATAAGTAGGGAACGGGGACGGGGGAGGGAACGGCACTCAAAAAATACTTTTTTTTAAAATTTTTCTACTCTGCACTTATTCTACTTTGGAAGTACATCAAAATGAGCACAAATTTACACTAAAATGCTAAGATTTCGAGTCATATTAATAATTAAGTAGATACAAAATGAGTCATGACTCAAGAGTCAGGACTCAGGAGTCAGGACTAAGCCTTCAGGAGGCAAAATA
Organism: Cibotium barometz; assembly: GCF_041138505.1. NCBI lineage: Eukaryota > Viridiplantae > Streptophyta > Polypodiopsida > Cyatheales > Cibotiaceae > Cibotium > Cibotium barometz. The sequence goes on along the minus strand of NC_141049.1, from coordinate 33,051,691 downwards.
CAAGGACGGACTCAAATGAGTCAATGACAAAAAAGTGCTGAAGGCTATAGGCTAGAGGCTAGAGCTAAGTAGTAAGGCCCATGAATCATGATCCATGAATGATCATCCACGTGAAGTGCTCGCCTCATGGTCATGGGTAGCTTGTGCGGCTGGCAAAGAAGCATCAAGCTCATCCTCAGTCTCATCCTCACTGGCATGCTGCTCCTGCACCTCATCCTTCCGTTGCTCTTCTTGTTGACTCATCTTCCGCTCGGTGAAGGAATCTGCCTTCTTGGTCACGCTCTTGCAAAGCATTCGCAAGTTCGCGCTGACGAAGACAAGGTCATTGGCACGCTCTACCCCGAGTCGGTTCCTCTTCCTAGAGGCAATGTGGCTGTAGGTACTCCAAAGTTGCTCCAAGCAAGAGGAGCTGACGGCCTGGCTAAGTATGCGGATGGCAAGCTGCTGCAGCTCCGGTCCATCTGAACCAAAGTCCTCCCACCATAGAGCAGCACCAACTTTGGAGCGGTCAACCTGTGCATCATGACAGCCATAGGAGCCATGAAATGACCTGTACATCGAAAGCTGGTCCCTGATCTTGCGCCTAACCAATGCATCAAGCACAAGACGATCCAAGATGATCCTCCATCCAGCGCTCACCTCCTGGTCGCTCTTCTGCTTGTTGCCTTGGAATTCTGGGTCCACCACATAAGCTGCTGCATGCAATGGATAGTAGTAGGAATTCCACCTTCCTAGACACAAGGCATGGATCTCCTCGTATCTGTCTTCGTCGGGCATGAAGTCTTTCAACTTCTCTATCATGCGATCCATGGCCTCGTAGACCTTGCCTATGCATGGCTGCATAGCGTCTACAATCCTCAACAGGTGGACTATGGGCCTCACCATAGCATATGTGGTCTTCACACGCTCCCACCAAGAGGCGTCATCCGCCCGTAGCCTACACTCTTGGCCAGTGTTTGTATGGGACTCTTGCATGGCGACAAACTCGTCGCTAAGGAAAAGCCCCCTCAAAGCACCACTACAATCCTTCAACCGGCCCAACATGAGAAAGTTGTAGGCAAACCGGGTGTTGGAATATTTGAGGAGAGAGAGAGAGGACCTCTTGTTGAACTCATGCCGAAGTCTTTGGTGGTTGAGGACAAAGGAGACCATGGTGTTGGCCTCCTCAATGAGCGGGCTGATCCATGGTAATGCCCCGATGTCCTTGAGGAGGTTGTTTAGGCAATGAGCCATACAAAAGGACACCGTGACATGTCCATACATACTTTGGAGAATAGCTCCCGCCGCCCTATTGGAAGGCTCCCCATCCGCAACAAAGCCCACTACATGCTCGGGGCCAACGATCTCCATGGTGGTAGCCCACTCCGCCGCAAGCACATCCGCGCTCTTCCCAGTGCCGGATGCATCATGAGATGAGATGAAGTACATCTCTCCATGGGAATATGCAACCATGCTCTTGCGGGTGTCACTCCATCCATCCACAATGAGGGAGACTCCGTTCCTCTCCCATTGCCGCTTTGTGTCGTCGGCCGCTTGCTCTACAATGCGCTTCTCCTTGTCGAGCAATGTAGTGCGCAAGCTCTCGGATGAGGGGGGCGTATAGGTTGAGCCATACTCCCCAATCTTCTTAACCATTACCTTGAAGTATTCCGACCTATTCAAGAAAGTAATTTACTAATGAGAAGGAGACTAGGATGATGAAAACATGAATGATGAATTGGCAATGATCGATTGCACTTACCTAGCCGCTTGAAAGGCAATGTGGTCGTGGAAGAAGAAGCGGGCCACCGCCATATCCACCTCCTCCTTCAACTTGGGGTTCCAATTCTCCCCAAGTGTAGATTGTCGCCGTGGGCCACGTAATGATTGAGAGGCCGTGGAGATGGAGGGTGCCGGTGTCGTGGATGGAGTAACATTCCGACTTGATGGCGAAGGTGATGGTGTGCATGATCCCGATCCACCACATGACTCCATGGTAGAGGCTTGAGTTCCTCTCCCCATCGTCGCGGGATCCACGGCCACTCGTGGTGTCCTTCTTGTCGCTTCGACCGCTTCGTAGATGCTAAGCTTGTCAAGAAGTTCCCGTCTGTTCTCGGGCGTGACATTCGTGCAAAACCTCACCTCATGTCCACTCTCATGCAAGAGGTGGGCTCGCACTTTGTCGGCGCCACCCGTTCGCCGGTACGGGCAAAGCTTGCATACCCATGGTCAAGAACCGCCTCCATGAACGGATGTGGTGTAGTTTACCTCCTCCCACCATGTCCATCCCGTTGTCCTTCTACGAGAAGCCAGGAGGATGCCATGGTTGAAGATGGCTTGCCGCTGGACTCTTGAGCCTTGAGGAATGAGAGAGAGAGAGAGAGAGAGAGAGAGAGAGAGAGCCTAGAGGCTTGGAAGTTGGAAGACTCAAGAGGCTTGAGGGAGAGGTGAGAGCCTAGGCCCTAGAGCTTGGAACTTGGAAGTTGGAAGAGACTCGAGAGAAGATTCAAGAAGCTTGAGCCTTGAAAGCTTGAGCAATGAGCAATGAGCAATGAACTTGTGTGTGCTTGTAGCCTTGAAGAGGTGGGCTCTTATATAGATAGGCAAGAGAGAGAGGAAAGCCTCAAGGGCAAGAGAGAGAGAGAGGGCCAAGGCCCAACAGCCATAAACGGCTAGAAGAGCCCAAGCCCAACAGCCATAAACGGCTACGAAGGCAGGCAGGCGGCAGGCAGGCGCAACGGCCAGAAACGGGCGCAACGGCCAGAAACAGGCGCAGGCGCAACGGCTCTCTGCCGTCCCCGCACAGGCCGTCCCCGACAGCCGTCCCCCGTCCCCTGCGCCGTCCCCTGTTGAAACGCCCGTCGCGGGGGACGTCCGTCCGTCCCCGTCCCTGCGCCGTCCCGTTTCGGCGTCCCAGCGTTCCTAGGCTCTGTCCCCGCCGTCCCCTGTGACTATGATTAGAATGATAAGGTTGTGTTACACAACCACAAGTACAAGGCATAATAATAAAAATGCTGTCCATAAGGTGTTCTTTCACACCGGGTGGTTAGGGGGAAAAAAACTCTTCAATATAGAAGGTAAAAAGTGCCACTTATAAGCCCATGTTCACACTTAGCACTACCACAATGAGTTTTCCTACCGTGGTTTCGTGAGTACCAGCCTGAGGTAGCGCTCTATGTGTATAGTCACAAGTAAGCAGGGTTCCGTTATCATTACAGGCACCACAGGTTCCCAGCAGGTTCTACACATTTCTTATTGCAACGGGAAGAAACACCTCAGATCCTCGCGTGCTAGGTTTTTTCCTCCATTTCATGCACATTTGATTCATCATTGTGGCAATATAGTTGTTACTGCTAGTTCTCTTACTTCATTGGGTAACCATGTTGCTAACCGTGGGAGTGGGTGTTCTCAAGATGTTTTGTAGTCTGGCGCAGGTAGGAGGAGGAAGAAAGAATGAAGACGCGCTAGAAGGAAGCTAGGACGTAAGCAATGTTGGAAAGTCCAAGTTTTGGATATTCCAAGAGAGTTTTGTCCACCCTCAAGGTGGATTAAGGAGTCGTCTGTCATCTACCGATGAATACCAAAGTCAAGACAAATTCAAGAAGGCAGTAGTTCGAGATCTCGGTGCTGAAGACCCTCCAAGAGGTGACGGGAAGCTATACAAGAAAGGTCCAGCATCATTGATGGCTTGCCTGGAAGCAATGACAGCCCTGTCATTAAGATAAGCAGGAGGGTATGTCACGTGCACCATCTGTCCCAGGGTGCTATGTGGACATTCTCCTTGATATCTAGGACAAAGGGTTCCTTTTCTGATGGGCCAAGAGCTTTTTCTCAGCCCTAGTCCAAGGGACAAGTCGCTAGGCGCCATCTAGGTCATTAGGATTCACCTGTTGTGCCCGTGGGACAAGTCTATGTAACCCTCTTTGCAAGCTGTAATGTTTGTACAGGCCAAACTAGACACTTATTAGACCCATGTATCTAGGAAAGCCAAGTCAAGTGTCGAGTCCCTATCCAAGTCCCGGGCAGTCGTACCGTGTGTGAAAACCATTAAGGTTGATGGTGATTAACAATGGTCAAAAGTGGGGCCATGGTGCTGTGACCAGCCCATGGGCACACCCAGGTGTAAAAGGAACCAGAAAGGACCATGAAACTGTTTGCCTACCATCAATCAAGGGGCAGCCAGGCCCAAGAGGTGAAAGGCGGCCATAGGAAGGCAAATGTCATGGCCCTGTGAAAATGGAACAGCACAAGTGTGGGCATGGTGGTTGTTGAGCAAAAATATTAAATGATTCACATTTGGGGTGCCCGGACAGAGATAATGATGTGTGGACATCTCGAGGTGTGAAGGAGGGAACAAGAACATTAATATTTTAATGTTTTATTCATGGGTTTCCCCTAGGCCTAAGTGGCCCCTAGGGAACTTTAATTTTTATTAAAGTTGGGCCCTAGGATAATTATGGGAGAGAGGCCACTCCACTTTTGGAGTTACATGCCTCTCTCATCTTTCTCTCTCTAGCTTTTTGGAAAACGTGCAAGTTCTCATGCGTGGGAGAGAAGCTGGTCGATTGTTTTTGCTGCTGTGTGTGTGAGAGGAGCAAACTGACTAGACAGGCTGTACAGCTCTGTGTAGACTGCCCGTACAGATCTGTACGACAGCAGGTACAGTGTACGACAGCTGCAAGTACATGGTACAGTGCGGCTGCTGCAGGTTTTGCTGGTGCAGGCGGCGCAGACAGAGGCTGAGAGCAGGTAGAGGCTGCGCTGCAGGTTCTGGCGGCGGTTGTGCTGCAGGTACAGTCGTACGGACAGCAGGTACAGGTGGCTGTACGACTGTTGACAGGTGGTTGGTTGCAGGTACAGAACTGTACCAGCTGGTATAGTAGGGTACAGCAGGTGAACAGGCTGATTCAGGCGTGTGCAGCACAGTCCGTACAGACCTGTACGGACAGATTCAGTCGTGTGCTGAAGACCCGTACGGATAGGTGCAGAGTGTCAAGGACTGTACTGTCCAGCGGGTACAGGTGGCAGCAGCTCTGCAGGCGTAGAGACTGTTCAGACAGTTGCAGGCAGTGCTGTATCAGAGCTTATTTGGAGCATCAGACAGGTGGTTGCAAGAAGGCAAGTACAAACTGGTCTCACGAGTGAAGAACCACGTGCTGATTTGGTAAGCTTTGAACTTGTCCATCTATTTTTCTTTCCATTGGCTTATGTCTGCTGCAAAGTTGTGCTATCTGGCCCCTTGTGAGAGGAGGGGTATGGCAGATTGAAAGGGTGGAAACAGAGATTGGACAGTGAATGTATGTTTGTGTTGAGTTGTGGAACCATGTGCATGGGATATGCTAGATGTGTGTTCAAGACTGCCTTGCTGAATAGTCTTGGCTGATGAGAGGGGAACACAGAGTGTTGCTTTTGTGGGACACAGATCTGTGTGTGTGAATCCTCTGTGCTAAGAGGTATTGTGGGCTGCCAGATTGGACATACAGGTGTATTCTCCTGGCTGGTTTTGTTGTACTCAGCTTTACATCTTTCTGAAATTGAATAAAGAAATACCGAAAGGGGCGCCAAGCTTTGGGGCCAATAGGTGTCGTTCTCTTTTCAGATTTGGGGCACTCTAGCTCCAATCACTTTTGTTTTTATATCTGGACTACAAGTGGAAGGGTGACTGCTAGTCTACCGCACTTTGGTTTCTACTAGAGGCCGGTTTCAAGGTTCCGTCCTCGGGACCTATCATCAATTTTCTTAAGGGGGTGAGCTCGTGGTTGACTCGAGGAAAGTCATCGTTGAAAAATTCAGCAAGATGTCTGATACTAAAGACGAATATTTTTATCATGAAGAGGAAGAGCAAGAGACCTCTCCTGAGAGAAATGAATCTGAGGATAATCTTGCAGGAGAACAGGCTGCAGATGTTGAGCAATATGAGAATGTAACACAGCCAGAAGATGCGCTTAGTAAAGAGGAAGATGATGCTCAGTTTAAAAATCGTTTGGCTGGTGTTATGGATGTGTTTATGCAGCTCACAAAAAGTGAGAAGTTTGCTGAATTTATGAGATCCCGTACAAAGCCTGAAAAGAAGAAGAAGAAGGTTCGTTCTAAGAACCTTCCAAGGTCATAGTGGTGCCTACCCATAGGATCCATCTTTTGGACAGTTTCCGAACATGCAGCATGCTTATGGTGCTAACTCTCAGAGTTCCTTCTTTGGACAGCCATCTATTCCTCAGCAGACTATGCATCCAGGTTATTGTGGTGGTGGCTCGGTGTTCCAATCTATGACTGGGGTTATCCTCAGGGAGGCATGGGTATGCCAAGGCCTTTTGGAGCTAATTTTCAGCCTGGTATGCAGGGGAATATGTATGGTGGTATGCAGTCCGGAATGCAAGGAAATATGTTTGGAGGCATGCAACCAGGAATGCAAGCAAATATGTATGGTGGCATGCAACCCGGTATGCATAATGGAATGTTTGGAAATTGTGATATGCAGCGGAAGTCTTTGTATTGGAAGATCCTGTCACACAATATGCTCACACCGTCTTCTGTATCCTGAGTTTCGTGAGTTTAGCAATCCACTTTAATTACTTCAAACTTTAAAGAGTTGAGAGAGAGATAGATGAGAACTGTACACCAGATTGGGTCCCGAATCACCCACTGAAGGGCCCCCTATCCCGATAACGAGATAGTATTTGCTTTATTACTTTAGAGAGAATGACTTTGGACTGTAGATAAGCCAAACGCAAGATCTCGGAGGATCGGAGAGCAGCTGATCTGTACACTGCTGTAGAAACACCTCAATGACTTGATCTCGAGCCTATGCACTCCTCCCAAGGGCATGAGGAAGGGCTGCACACCTGAGGCTCAAAGAAGAAGAAGGTGGACTGTTCTACACACTGTTAGAATGCTGAAAACACTTATGAATGCTGTGTTACCTTCACTAGATGACTGCTGAATGTGTTGATGATGCATAGAAGGCTGGACACTGATGCAAACAACAGATTCAGGGCTGGAAACTGCTGTAGACTGAACCTTCAGGGCTGGAATCTGCTGTGGACAGAAACGCTGAGGTGAAGAGAGGGCTGTGGACTGAAACGCATGAGCAACAGGGAACTGCAGGGCTGCTGTACGGCTGGAACAGAAACGCAGCACTGCTGCTGTACGGCTGTGCAAAAACGCAGGTCTATGCAGGCTGCAAACTGGCGTTGAATTGAAGGTGAAGGGTATGCTGAATCTGGGCCTGAACTGAGTGCTGAATTCAGGGCTGAATGCAAGCACCTAGGGCTGGGCTGAAGCTATGGTTCTCAAGGGGCTGGAGAAGAAAGCTTATGGGCTCTAGGGCTGGATTCATAGTCACAAGGGAACGGGAACGTTTTGGGGAACGGATGACTGTTTGGAACGGGAACGAAAAGCTTGAATAAAAGGGAACGGAATCGGGAACGCCACATCATTGCATAAATGTGTTTATAAATTTACTTTATATATCTGTAAATGCTTTGGAAAGAGGCATAGTAAAGAAAGAACCTCAAACCATCTCAGTAGTGGCCATGATAATGCATAGATGTGTTCTACATGATACATAGTTCACTTATATTTCTTACGTGGTCTGCGGTGCCATTTTGGAACGGGAACGGGAACGGCTATCTCTATGGAACGCGTTCCCCCGTTCCAAGAGCTTGGAACGACGTTCCCTTGTGACTATGGCTGGATTAGTCTTGGGCTGAAAGCAAGAAAGAGGAGAGCTCTTAGCACAATGAAGACTGAATGAGCAAAAGAGGCTCTAGGCAAGCCTATTTATACTAACTGGAGGTTGGTCATTTAATAAAGTTAATATTTATAAATGCCCAATAATTCAAATAATGATAAATAAATACTAATAAATATGGAAAAAATACCAGATAAATCCCAGTAAATTCCCCAAGGCTTTGGGGACGTTCTAAATGATGCACAGGCATATGTATGCATATTATGCAAGATGCAGAGTGCTTTCTGATGCAAACCCTAAGGCTTCTACTGACTCTACATGCATGAATGATTCTCTCCAAGTGGGTTAAGGGACTTAACTGACTGACTGACCCACTAAGGCTGAGGAATGACCTACGTAGCTTGTGCCTGACTTATCCTGGACTGAGGATGTACAATGGGGTCACGGCGTACGACAAATATCATCCTATTGGGTTCTAAAACTGTACAACTGCTGCACTTCTGATGATGAGCCATCTTGTCACCATGCACTGAGTGCAGAGTGCATGTGACATTCCCTCCTGATTAGCTTGGCGCCAGGTTCATGGCTTCCAAGTAGTCCGCCAATAACTGGGGGTACTCCTGGAAGAACTCGTCGAGCCATACGGCTTCGTGGGTGCCTCGATCTCGGAACTTCGTATAGAACTGACGAATCCGTCGACCGGAACCATGCTTCCATCGATGAAGAAGGATCTGCTCAGGCTCAATAACTTCTGCCTCGTCTACCACCTCTGGCTGCTGTTCATCTGAAACATCAAACACTTCTGGACCAACATATGGTTTTAGCCAAGAAACATGGAAAACATCATGCATTGTCCAACTGGCAGGCAACTTTAACTTCATTGAGACATCACTTATCTTCTTAACTATTGGAAAAGGGCCAAAACTACGGAATGAAAGCTTGGGACAACATTTTGCCCACTTGTTTCAATCTCTGCTTCATAATACGCAAATAGACCCAATCCCCTTTCTTGAAGTGGACATCTCGTCTAGATTTATTTGCCTGTCTGCTATATGCTTCCTGAGCTTTGGTCAAGCGGTCTTTGACTGACTCAATGATCTCGGAAAATGCTTCCGTTGTTTTATTAGCCTCTAAAGATGGAGACACCATTCTCGTCAAAAGAGAAGAAAAACGGCGACCAAAGGTTGCTTCGTATGGAGTCCGTCCGACACTGGATGAATGCGTGTCGTTCAAGATAGCTTGGACCAACGGAAGATAGTGCTCCCATTTGGACTGCTGGTCATGACAGTATGATTTGAGGACCAACTGATTATAAATTTCTGTCTGGCAATCTGTCTGGGGATGGAATGCACTAGACAATTGCAACTTAGTTCCAAAGTTTTTAAATAATGCCCTCCAGAAATGCGAGGTAAACTTGGAATCTCTGTCTGATGTTATGGTGCTAGGCAAACCACAAATTGGATACCAATGCTTGAGAAACAGACGGGCTACGTCCTCGACTGTGGCCGTATGCTTGCATGGGATGAGCATGCAGAACTTACTAAAGTGATCCACAATGGTAAAACACTGCGTGTTACGGGATCCAGTGGATGCTGGTAGAGGCTCTACGAAGTCCATAGATATGTCGATGAAAGGTCCGTCGGGGATAGGCAAAGGTTGAAGTAAACCTGCCTTCTTTGTATGGGGAACCTTGACTTTTTGACAAATCTTACAGGCTTGTACATGTGCATAGACATCACGCCTCATCTTTGGCCAATAAAAGGACCGTTCTAATTTCTCGAGGGTACTGTTGATACCCCTATGTCCTCCAACTAAGGAGTCATGGGCATCGTGGAGAAGAGCGGAACGCTTTTCTCGAGTAACACAGAGACGGTTCTTAGAACAACCAACCGTTCTGTACTGAATAGTGGCCAGGCTCAGAAGTGAGGGCCAAACTATACTGAGTACCAAACTCAGGGGAGTCGACATATTGGTCTTTCATACTATCCAAGTCCTTCCCCGTGATTTCGAGAATGGTAGCTTCTTGGACTGCCTGGATGTATGCTGGACTTTCGACTGAGAGCATCTGCTACTAGGTTATGCTTACCAGGGATGTATTCAATCATACCTCCAAACTGTTGGAAGATTTGACTCCACCTGGCCTGTCGATCTCTCCACTGGGCACTTGGCATAGTTTGAAGCCACTTAAGTGCTTGGTGGTCTGTTTTCACTGTGAAAGCCTGCCCATAAAGAAAAGGCTTCCAATGTTTGAGCGCTGTGATCACACCCAAAAGCTCTTTGTCATATACCGAATAATTCTTTTCGGCGACATCCAACTTTCTGCTGTAATATGCCACGGGTCTATTGTCCTGCTGGAGGATTGCTCCTATGGCTACATTGCTGGCATCGGTGATGACCTCGAAAGGTTCGTCCCATGATGCTAACTTTAATACAGGTGCTTTTGAGGGAGGAGTTGGTGAGTTTACTTTTGCTACAAGAGCAAACTAGGAAGAATAAGTCTTCCATGGTTCGTGGCAGTGATGAGGCCTTTGCAGCTCATGGCAAAGGCAAGGGCAAAGCAAATGGTGGTTATCATTAGTCTAAGGCTGATTCTAGACAGCCATCAAACAAAGGAAAAAGTGATGCAGATCCGCCCAAGAAGAAGGGCAAGTGCCATTATTGCAAAAAGCCAGGGCACTATATTAGTGAGTGCAACAAGAAGAGAGGCCAAAGAGAAGAAAGAATCTGGTTTGGTAGTGGACTTCCAATACTCCAGCAAACAAAGTTGATGATTCAGCTAATTTTGTGTGCAGGATGATTGGGCTTTTTTGGTTTGCAGTTATGATGCATCACAAGAGAATGTGTCTCTCAATGTGAATGAGAAACATGTCATTTGGTGTTTTGATAGTGGAGCCTGGAGACATCACCTCTATGAGGGATTTGTTTACATCTTTGTCATTCTCACAGTCACAGATGGTTTAGATATATGCATTACATATGTACTCTATGTACGAGGCATAAAGAAGAATTTGCTGTCTGTCTCCTCTTTTGCTAATAGAGGCTACTCTGAGGATGACAGGTGCATGGTGAGATAGAGAGAAAGACTAGATTCATTTGAGAAGAGAGTACACGATGTATGTTTGGTTTCTACCACCACTTCTGCCATGCAAGAGGCAGAGTTAGGGCATGCTGGGTTTGGGCATGTAAATTATGGCAATATGATGCTTTTGGAGAGGCATAAAATGGTGCAAGATATGCCACATTTTGAGCTACCTCCTAGACATGTATGTGAGGGTTGCATTCTTGGTAAAATGCATTGTAATGCTTTCTCAAAAGATGGTTTAGTAAATTACAACTCGTACACAATGATGTGTATGATCCTATGAGGACACCATCACTTGGAAAGCATCTGTACTTTGTGACTTTCATCGATGACTACTAGAGATTTTCTTGGGTGTACCTTCTTAAAGCAAAATCTGAGGTGTTTATGTGTTAGCATTATGTTGCAAGGGCTGAAAATGAGACAGGTTACAAAGTGGTGACCCTCTATATAGATCGAGGGGGGGAATATATGCTAGATGCTTGTAAAGCATACTTGGTTGAAAAAGGCAACAAGCATCAATGCACTATGCCATACACACCACATCAGAATGGTGTTGCGGTGGTGGAAAGAAAGAACATGTCTTTAATGGAGATGTCTAGATGTATGGTCAAAGGCAAGGGTTTGCCTCATAAGTTTTGGATGGAGGCAATCATGTGTGCCACACATGTTTTGAATAGATGCCCTACAAAAGCTTTGAAGATCATCACTCCATATGAGGCTTGGTATGATAGAAAACATAAGGTTGTGCCACTAGCCTATAGTGGCACGTGAGGGCTCGACCGGATGCGGAGCTCGAAAGCTGGAGTGCGGACAGCGAGTGCATCTGGGGTCTAGGAGTGAGGACACCCGGTCGGAGCGCCTGCTGGCCGTAGAGCTAGGCGGCTGGGGATGACCGGGTGGCCGGACGGTCGGACTAGTGTGGACAACAGGCCCTATACTAGTTGGATGAGTGTGTACGCTCATCATTATCCTTTATGGTTTGGTGGTGACTAGAGCTTGAGACCCTCTTGGCTATGGCAGACTCTAGGGGATGTGACATTGGTATCAAAGCTGGTTGAGACTTGTGGTGCTGCTGAGTACTACAACGGAGTCGTGTGACAGGCGGCGCTGAGCTGTGCAACAAGTGCACAACAGGTGGCAACGCAGACATACCAGAGCAACGGCCCTTCTGCGGCAATGTGGATGTCGCCCTCATCTTCTGGCTGACAACCATCAACAACTACACCCACAAGCTCACCGTGAGGTTCACGGGCAGGACCGACACCACGATCTCTTTGGGCTGAATTCCCAGATTAGGCTTCTCGGCCTCGTCTTCCACAGGCAGCTTGCTGATGGAAGTACCCACATTGACGGAGCCTAAGATGGACGATGATGAGGTTGCGGCTTCTTAAGCTGCCTGTGGTGAGGAAGAAGAGGCGATGGGTGGGTGCGTGGGTGCCCATGCTGCACGCAACAAGACTAGGAAATGCTTTATTGATGCGATCAGTAAGTCCAAGATGTGACTTGAGCCTAGCTCTTTCTCCGCGGTATGTGATAGATGTCCAATGGGGGTCTAATTGGTATATGGTCATTGCTTAGGGATAGACAGCCTTCATTTGAGGATTCTAGTGTGACTAGATGCGGGCTCATCTTTTTCAATGAGAACAACCTTGCCTTCTAGCAAGGGAGCGTTCACAGTTGCGGGCAACTGTCTAGAAGGTGGGGAAGATGTCACCAATCTTGGCATGTTCTTGTGTAAAAAGGCTTTGGAATTCCAGGGTGCCTAATAATAGTACAAGTACTGAGAATGGGGGATTTCCACCTTGCATGCAAGTTCTTAAATCATGAATGGATTAGTGGAATTTTACTAGAGAATGACGTGTTTTCGTGTCCTGCTTGCATGGATGTGTGAAGTGCCCTTTTTTGTTGACAAATTTATGGCATTTTACAGGGTTTAAAGCATGTGAAATGAGGCCAAAGTTGGGATACTTTTGGCTGACCAAGTTATTAAGCTTTTGTGTTCACATTCACTTTCACGAGGCTGGACATTATTACTAGTGTTGGGCATTATATGTGGAGTGGATAACTTGTTTATCATTAAGGATTTTTGGGGAAGTTGCCAGCTGCCATCCATTAAAGAAGAAACCTTCCATTTACGTGGCTTTCCAAAACTGATCTGAACCCATTAAAGTAGGTTGACATGCTCTCCTTCCACAAGGGATTGAACTGGGGCTATCTGCACGGCTCTTTCCAGTGGTGTCTCCTATTGTATGACTCTCTTCTTTTGATATCCCTGCTGCATGGCTGTAATAGGGGGCGCAAGGCATCAATACAATGCAAGGGCATCATGATAGCTGCCATAGGGATTTGCACAAAGGTGCTACATGTCTAGATAGTGGCTTGCTGATTGATTGCAAGGTGTGGGGGGCAAAGTGCTACATGATTGCACAGTGGGGTTGCTGGCCAGCTGAAAGGTGTGGTGGGGCAAAGGTGTCACAAGGCAAGGCCAATCAGTGGCTGCAACACGAGGTAGGAGCGAGGACATCACACGACGATTGTGAGCCAGCGCAGGCAAGGAAAAAGGCAGTGTGGTCGTTGAAGGTGCTGCTAGGCGTTGCAAAGCAAGGTGGCTGGTGGTGAGAAAGAGAGCATCACACGGTACTACCTGCTGTACGATTGATTCCAGCCTTTGTACCTGCTGTACGGCACTTTCCCGACTGCTGTGCCGGCTGTGTCTGCTGTATGGTGTTTCCCCGACTGCTGTGCCAGTTCTGTCAAACCTGTTGTACGACTCGGTAGCTGCTGTACAGCTGATCCCAGCTGTCGAACCTGCTACACCCAGTTGCTGTTTGGGGTTTTCCAAGAGCTGTAGAGAAAAAACCCCAAATTTTCATTAATGTAGAGACTCCAATTTGATGAAGGAGGCTTAATTTTGGAAAAGCCCCAAAAATTTGCGGGTGTTGGATCTCCAATTGCATGGATTTCTCTATGTTTGAGAAAAGTCCCAAATTTACTTTAGCTTCATTGTCGTCATCTTCTTCTAGCTCTTGCACCTTGTCTAGTACTTTACAACAGAGATTAGTGATTAATAATGCACCTTGATGATTAGTGCGAATATCCCCCTTAAAAAGATAGGCAAAAAACTAGTGATTCTTGGAAGATACAAATCATGCACCAAATCAAAGGGAATTTGCAAAATAATGATATGGCATGAAATAGCAACTCCCTAACGAAGGTTTTGAACCCTTAATGATAAAAAATACCCAAGGTAGTTAGCACTAATGGCTTGCTTATGATAGTTTGTAGAAAAATGAAGAAAGCTTTGATTCTCCCCCTTCAGTGGTTGAAGACCCTTCAATTTGATGTGTGTAGAGCTTTGACCCGATAAAACACACCTTGAAGGAATTCGCTGATTTTCACTGAGATAGGGCAAGTCCTCTTAGGTTCTTATAGAGCTATGAAAGGGCTACGTTTTGATCCAAAAAGTTTTGGATTTGGTTAAGTATGGAGCGAGATATCATCAAAACATTGAAAGCTGCGTTTTTGAAGAGAGGGGAAAAAGAGGTTTATACTTCAACATGGCTTAATGAAGTTGTTATGATGAGATGGAGGAGGCTAATGGGAGATTTAAGGTTTGATGTTGGTATCCAGAGAATCTGAAGCTCAAGCTATGTAGGGTGAAAGATTTCCATGATGTGAGTGTAGGAGAGACGAGGGTTCAAGGAGAGAGTTGAAGTTCAATCCATGACAGTGGTGGGGGGAGAGAGAGACCGTGTCTGCTTGCACAGAGAGAGAGAGAGAGAGAGAGAGAGAGAGAGAGAGAGAGAGAGAGAGCGAGGTGGGTAGTACAATCCAAATTTCTAAGAATACTAAACTTCACATTAAAGACACTAAGTAGTAAGTACAGATAGCTTCACCAGTAACAACCACACTCACCCACACTTACTTAATGAGTATAAAAGACTTAGAGAAGTTGACAATACAATGGGTCCGGGCCGGCCTCCCCTATAAATAAAACTTTATTATAGGGAGTATTTACAGATACATGTAGAGGGTGCTCTTGCACCTTGATTTCCAAGTATCAAGGATGAAAACAAAGTAAAACAAATTCCACCACCCAAGCCCAAGGCAAGGGGTGTTTTCTAACATGTAGTGGAATTATGCGTAATTAAGGATCCTGTCACACAAGTCTCACACCGCCTTCTTTATCCTGAGTTTCGCGAGTCTTTAGCAATCCACTTTTAGTACTTCAAACTTTAAGAGATGAGAGAGAGAGAGATAGATCTGAACACCGTATGGGGTCCTGAATTACCCACTGAAGGGCCTCCTCCTATTGCTATGAGTATTTTCTTTATTAGCTTTGAAGAGAATGACTTTTGGACCGTAGATAAGCCAAACGCAAGATCTCTGAAAGACCAAGAGTCGGGCTGAATTGTACACAGCTGTAAAAGCACCAATGATGACTGATCTCAAGCCTATGCACTCTTCCAATGGAATGTAAGAAGGCTGCAAATCTGAGGCTGAGATACGGGCTAATTGGGACTGTTTCTAGGCTGTGTATGAATGTTGAAAATGAATGAATGCGTGCGTTTTACCTTCACCAGAAGGGCTGTAGCAAAACGATGATGATATGAATGCTGAAAACTGGTTGTATGCTGAAGGGGTTGAATGCTGCATTGTGTTGATGCTATGCTGAATGGTCAATCGTTAATGCTCCTTATGCTGAAGGATCAAACACTTGAAGGCTTTGATGCTGGATTATGAGATGCTTGACTGAATGCAAGGTTAATCTATTTATATGCACTACATGAGCAAGTCGGCTGGCTGAAACTGGCCGACTGCTTCATGTCCTGCAAATAAATGTATAATGGTGATAATAATGTGGGAAAATGTTAGATAAATACTATAAAATATGGAAAAAATACCAGATAATATGTTGAGGCTTCTCCAATGGTCTAGGTGGTCTAAATGCATATATATGGGATAAATGCTATGCAAAAATGCAAACATGTCCTGATGCAAACTAAGGCTTCTATGACATCTATATGCATGAATGATTCTCTCCAAGTGGATTAAGGGACTACGAGTGACTCTCTAAGGCTGAGCAATTACCTGTGTAGCTCGTGCCTGACATATCCTGGACTGAGGATTACAATGGGATCATGGCGTACGACAAATATCAAATTGTAAAGGGTTCTACTGTTGTACAATGTTGCACTAATGAAATTAAGGGGGAAAGAAAGTGAGCCATTCATAATGAAATTAGACTTGATTGCATTGATACAAATGAGCTTGTACATAGTACTTATATAGCCATGAGAGGTACAGTCAATGTGACTTGATACATTTCTAGGATGACATCACTGCTTATGGCATTTGGTGTTGGATTTCATTTTTGATTTTAGACTACAAGATATCCTATGCAAAATAATTGAAAAGGCTTAGGAACTACAAGTTGGGCTTATTTCTAACAAACTATCACTTAAGCCAAACTTGTGAAAGACACTCAATACATGGGCTTATACCTTAGTAATCCCCCTTGATACAAGAATGAGATAGAGTCTCCCCTTGATGACATTGGGTGTGTGTACTCTTCTACATAATACAATCAAGGTCATGTAGGATAAAAGACAAGGTTTTAGAATCCAAAAAGAAAGAGTGAACTAGAAAGCATAAGATTCATCATCAAAATCAAGACTAATAAATTTACTTTCTTCAGCAGTGGCAAGATTGGCTTTTTCTTTACCCTTCTTGTTTTTGTCTTTAAAATAATATTTGTGTGGTGAATGGTTGGTTTTACCACAATGCACACAAGGGTTACACTTCTTATTGTTGTTGGTAACAGCATATGCTTCTTCTGAAGTGAGATTATTGTTGAAGTTTAGCTTCTTCTCCTCCTCTTGTATTAAATTGATTGTACTCTCCAAGGAAGTAATTGGTTCCTTCTTTTTGAGCACAGTGACAATGTTGTTGTATTCTATAGGCATTGCTTTAACAAGATGGCTATAGCATCCTCATCAGGCACATGGGCTTTTATATGCACAAGTTAGTTGATAATGGTTTTCAACTTGTGAACAAAAGCTTGTTAACAAAAGATGCAATAGATTCATTATGCTCTTTAGAAAGCTCATATAATTGCATTTTTAGACTTATTTTAGAGTGCTTTGTCCGTGCTCCAAAGATTTTCTCTAGAGTGTCCCAAGCTTTAGATGCAGTGTCACAATCATGAATGTAATGAATATAATTATCATCTAGTGCAATGATAATGATGCTAAGGGCTTGTTCATCCCGTGTTTGATTTGTGGTGGCTATGACAGCTGTAGTGGATACATGTTGGTTTAACTAATATCCAAAGATTTTTCTTCATGAGATGTCTCTTGACTTTGGTCTGCCAAGTGTGAAAACCTTGGTCATTGAATTTGTTGGGAGACTTTACATTGGTAGCCATGATTAGGATAGATGCCATTTAAGGGTGGTCTTACCATTGAGGTAAGAGGCTCAGGGCAGTGTCTATAAACCCTTTACAAGATATGGCACTCAAGCTTTATATATGCTTCAATTTTGAAAAACCATGTAAAAGTTGAGATTAATGCTTCAGTTAAGCTGGATTTTTCAAAAAAATAAAAAAAGTATCAAATTCATTTGTACCTTCTTTTTTATCTTTGCAAATACTCCCAAGCCCTTCTTTTGTTCTCGATTTCTGCTGTGATGTAGGCTCAAATGCAAGCTCTCCTCCTCCTTTTTTTTGGGTTTTTGCAGTAGGTTATTCTAATGGAGGCTCTTTCCAAGCCTTTTTTTAAAATAAGGCTTTTATTAAGCCTTATAGGCTTTATCAAGTCTTATCCAAGGCTTTAACGCTTAATGAAATTGAAGTGGGCGACGTGAAAGAGGCGGCCTGTAGACTGGAGTCGTAGGCATAGGTCTGGTCGCAGCCCTCGGCGGCACTGCTTACTAGACAGGAAGCTACGTTGAGAGCACACCGAGGCCAACGGGAGAGAGCGAGGCGATTTAGCAGTGGCTCGCTACAATCAGGAAAGCATGAGCAGAACGTGCAACTTCTTCTTCTACACCACTTTCTCCTGACTCTACTGAGAAGAAGGCTCCAGCACAACAACAAAGCTTGGCAAAGCCTATCAAGTCCACCAAGCCCAAGGCTCTTGCTATGCGAAGAAAGCCAAAGTTGTTGTAGATTGACGAGTGCAATAAAAAAAAAGCTCGAGTATAAGTTGGCTATAGCAAAGGAAGAAAAAGAAAGGGTTTTTGACTCGGATGCTAGTTGAGTTGCGCAGGTGATTGGTACGTGCAGAGTAGAGGAAATAGATATTTTTTTTAAAGGTCTTGTGGGTTGGTTGACACGTGCTGCCCAAAAAAAAAAGAAAAAGAAAATAGAAATGTCCAAAAGTAAAATAAGTAGAAAACTCCAAAAAAAAAGGTTGGGTGCTCCAAAAGGAAGATAGAAAACTCCAATCTAAAAAATCCAAAATAGAAGTCTACTCTAAAAAGCTCCAAAAGAGAAGTCTCCTATGCTCTGATACTATGATAAAATTAAGGGGGAAAGAAACATGAGCCATTCATAATGAAGTTAGACTTGATTGCATTGATACAAATGAGCTTGTACATAGTGCTTATATAGCCATGAGAGGTACACTCAATGTGACTTGATACATTTCTGGGATGCTATCACTGCTTATGGCATTTGGTGATGGATTTCATTTTTGATCTTAGACTATAAGATATCGTATGCAAAATAATTAAAAAGGCTTAGGGGCTAGAAGTTGGACTTATTTCCAACACTACTGTTGTACAATGTTGCACTGATGATGAGCCATCTTGTCACCATGCACTACAGTGTAGAGTGCATGTGACATTTCTTGATGCTTAGCTTGGTGGTAGGTTTATGGCTTCCAACAATAGTCTGCTAACAACTGGGGGTACTCTTGAAAGAACTCCTCGTCTAGTCAAATGGCTTCGTGGGTACCTCGATCTTGGAACTTCTTGTAGAACTAACGGAGTCGTCGATTGGAACCATGCTTCTGTCAGAATACGCAGCGGAGATGATGACCAGATCTGGAAACACGAGCAAAAACGCATGTAGAAAAAACAGCACAAGAGAGAGAGAGAAGTCGGCGTGTAACTCTGCTTTGATATACACAAGAAAATCCCGGTATGATACACTGAGTGGTATGGGGCTGGGGGCCTATTTATATGCCCCCAGATGGGCAGTCGGCCTGCTGAAAAGGCCCTCCACGACTGTAGCAGCAGTCGGCCAGTAGCACATGAGGCCCACGACTGCATACATCCAGTCGGCCAGCAGTGAGACACTCCACGACTGATGTCTGAGCAGTCGGCCAGCTACTGGGTCCTCCAGTTGCCTCAGGGCTGTCTCCCAAGCCACAGAAAAATGAAAAAAATAAGGGAAAAAATACGGAGAGTGGGGAAAAATGATAAAACACCTCATAAGGGCGGGCACACCCACAACAAAGGCCCTGGTGTATAAATCTAGACAGGAGATGACTTCTAACACCCCCTCTCAGCTCCTGGCTGTGAAACCAACCACTGGGAGCTGGGGTGCTGTTTGAGCAAATCCTGAGAGAGCGACTTCGTGAAGAGGTTCACCGTACTGTCCTCCGTCGAACAGAACTCTAGCAAGATGTCATCAGCAACGATCTGTTCACGAACAAAGTGCCTCTGGATGACCATGGGTTCCTCCAGTGGAAGCCCAAATCTGCCATGCAAGCTCTGTATCCTCACCACCTCACAAGCAGCATCACAAGCAGCCCTGTACTCTGCCTCTGTACTCGACAGGGCAAAAGATGACTGCTTCTCATTGCTCCATAAAACTGCTCCTGGGCCTGAAGTAGATCTCCTCGTGTCCGGATCTCCTCCCCAAACCGAGTCACTCCAACCGTGGAGTCGGACTCCATCCAACAATCCCCCTCTTGTGTACAAGAGTCCTTGATCCTTCGCATGCCGCAGAAACCACAGGAAACGCAATCCTGCCTCCCAAAGAGTCATCCGCAACCATGAGCTCAACTGCCTCATCAGGAAGCTCCCGTCCAATCTGGTGTCCATCAACCAGATCAATGAACCATACAGCTTCTGAGTCACAGAGACATCACACTGCTCACAAGGATCAACACTTGTTACGGTGCACAAACAAGTCCTGGAAACTTGATGAAACCTGTCAACCACCCCCTCTGAATCTAGAACCACAAAGCCTGGAGAAACCACCTCCTGCTTCTGCAAGTAAGCACCTGCCACCTGCCTGGCTTTCCGAAAGGTCCCCGTGGAAAGAACATCCTCAACTATTGGAGGTTCTTTGTCCCGAATACTACGAGACATCAGAGCATAAGTGACCTGTTCAGCTTCCTCTGACTGACAAACACAAGAACTACCAACATCAGTACTGGAAAGTTCCTGCCAACTGTTGCCATCTACTGGCAAGCTATCCACCATCTGGTCCCGGAAAGCCCGCACCTGCAGCGTATCCACACTTAAGTGGCCATTACCAGACTAGACTGCCACTCATCACAAACCTGAGGACCTGGGAGAGAGAGTGCTGAAAGCTTGTAAACTCCATTCTCCACTCCACCTTCCCAAACCACTTGGCCTGTTGCTTCGTCCCGGAGAACAACAAAATGCTCATCAAACTCCACCCGTACGCCAGTCTTGCAAACCTGATGCACTGACAACAGATGAAAACCAAGTGCCGGAACATACAACACCTGGGAGGAATGCTTCCCCCCTTTGCCATCGGGAACTATCTCCATCCTGCCCTCACTGTGAATTGGGATAGTGGATGTATCACCAGTAAGAATATGACCAGAAAGCCTGCAGAGATCCTGTAAACCGGAACGGGAAGGAGTCATGTGCATGGAAGCACCACTATCGAGAATCCACTCCCGAGTATCTGTTGCGGAGAGTCCTCCAATCTCCTCCCTGCCTGAAGAAAATGAAACATCGGTGTCCATCACCTCCAGGTGCACAAAAGCCGGAGTCTTCATGATTGCTGCTGAGGAATCTTCACCCTTCTCGGTCTTCCGCTTGGGACATTGCCTCCAATAGTGGCCTTTCTCGCCACAATCATTACAGGTCCTCTCTGCCTTCAGTTTCTCGTGGTCAGCGTCGGACTTCTTCTGAGAAGACTTCTTGTCACGTGCATCCCGCACTTGGATGCCACGTAGATATTTCTGTACAGAAGGTGCAGGACCTGGGATGGCGAACTGGTCCCATGTGAGCCCAGTCCGGGACGAGTCAGCCAAGGATCCATCTCAGTCGTCCGAGGTCAGGTGTGCATTGTCCTGCACATGAAGCAGTGCCAGTCCGCGCTGTGAGTCTCCCTCTGGAATGATGTCAGATGTGCTGTGTATCTGGTTTGCAACTGGATGCCAGGCCTCTGTAGGCATGTAGGTTTGCATGTAGAGATGGGGCCAGCCCATAGGGCTACCCCAGTGCAAGGATTTGCATTTGCATTCTTAGTATGGGCATGGGGGAGGTGTAGAACCACCCCCAAGGGGCCAGGAGAGCCCAAGATATGCCCACCAGCCATGGCATGGGCTGGAAGGGGCTGTCGGCCAGCTTTCAAGCTGCTGGACAGGCAGCCTACAGGTCTATTACCCCACCCAGCTAGTCGGCCAGGTGTAGGGAGCAATCCCACACCCATGCGTGGACTGTCCAGCAGCCAGGGTGCTGCCCAGAAGCATGCGCAGGCTGGACTGCAGGGAATATAGTGTGAAAACACTTTATTGGAATAAACACAGTCGTGGAGCTTTTATTAGCTGGCCGACTGGATGAAGGGAGGGGTATAAAAGCCCAGCCAAGATCTCATTGAATCCATCTCATAATTCACCAAGTGCTCCAAGCAACCAAGGGCCAGGACAGCCAAGAACATTGCTAAAGCTAAGGGGTGAAGGACTGAAGGTCAAGGGCAGGTTTTCCAGCCAAGAAAAGGTCAAGTACTTTGTATTTGTTTCAGATTTACATCATTCTAATAAAGCAAATACACCATCCGTGGTGGGGGCCCTACAGAGGGTAATTGGGACCCAATACTGTGTCCTTCTCCATCTCCCCCTTCTTTCTCTATTTTCTGCACATCGTCTTTCAGTTTGTGCATTAATTCCGTCGCGAAAAGAGTGCTGATTTCTGAGTTTTGAAGTACCGATCCTTCTCCGAAGCTTCCGCATATTACAGTGGTATCAGCGCTCACTTCAAGGACAAAGATTCAGCAAAGAAAACCAGAAAATTTTTTCGCTTGTGTGGTTGGTTTTTAGACGCCGGTGGACTACCCCTTTCGGAGTGACTCCTGTCCCTCGAAGGACGGTTGGTTTTTAGCCTCCGGAAGCCTCCGGAAGTCTCCCACACAGATAGTGGATGGTCAGATTGCGTTCCGGAAAGGACCTGCATTTTCCCGCTATGGCGAACTTCGGCGACGAGAGAGAACCAAAACCATGGGACCAGAGTGCACCAGGCAGCCCAGCTAGGGCACCCGACTTGAGTGTATAAGACATGTTCCAGCAGATGATGCGAGCAATCGCTCGCAGACCAGACAACCAAGTTGGATGAACAGAAGGCACGGATTTTGGCTCTGGAGGAGCGTTCTCGCTCTCCAGCGTCGCGTTTTCCATCTCCTCCTCCCTCTCCTTCCGTATCCCAGATACCAGATCCTCGTCACAGGGACCCTCTCGCAGGGTCACAGCCGCAGCCAAGCTCCTTGCTTGAGATGCAGATGCGTGCATTGGAGATTCGACAACGAGAAGACGAAGCCATGCGACGAGTGGAACACGAGCGTTACCTCCGAGCTTTGGACGCCAGATTGACACCGGCGGCGCCCTCGAATCATTTTCCCGAGAAAATGAATTTCAGTAAGTATAATGGTAAACTCGATCCCACTACTCTGTATTCATGGTTACATCAATTTGAAGCTTACTTTGCCGCAGTTAGGAAATCAGATATTGACAAAGTGATCTTAGCCGGTTGGTATTTGGAAGGTGAGGCCATTCCTTGGTGGACTCAGTGGGCTCATGCCCACACCAGATCAGGTATGGCAGCTTATGGGTGGGACGAGTTCGTCCGTGACCTTAAGCAGCGGTTTTTACCGCCCCACTACCTTGAGCGACTCGAAGACGAGTTCAGGGGTGCGCGTCAGAATGCGCAACCAGTCCTTCAGTTTGCCAATAGAATTTCGACCTTGTGTCTACAATTAGGCTTATCTGATGCGGACAAGAAAGAGCAGTTTTTGTATGGCCTGGACACGCACATCCAATGGGAGGTGCGTATGTTTAGACCAGCCACCTTTGAGGACGCACTCTCGCTTGCGCAGAGTGCAGAAATGAAACACAATGGTGGCAAGCCCAAGACTTCCCAGCCGGCTTCTCCTAAGGCTAACGCCTCGGGGGGCAAAAGCCAGAACCAGACGGGGTCTTCCCCAGGACAGAGCCTGGGAGCCTCTGGCTCCAAGAACTCGAACAATGGGTCTAAGCTTACTCCAGACCAGAAAGCGGAGGCAGGCAAGACAGGTGGCAAGTTGAGTGCTGAGGAGCTTTCTCAGTACAGGAAGGAGGGTGTCACACAAAAGGACATACTTCTCGGGATTGTCCGAAGAAGCCTCCAAAGGCCGCCGCCGCCTCCACAGCTTCCGTGGTGAGCACAGCTCCCACACAGACCCCAGTGGCTACCCCTAGTTCTTCAACCCCAGGTGCTTCAGTTGGAGCAATTATTAGCCGGGAGCTCGAAGATAAGCAGAAGGGCGCCCATGACCAGGAGTATGAGTGCAACGAATTGCTCAAGTCCTTTGGCTACATAGGTGGCCAGAGAGTCGTCGTCTTGTTTGACAGCTGCAGCACGGAGGATGTGATCACGGAAGAGGCCGCTAGGCGTGCCCGTTTCGAGCTGACTCCGGTGGACAAGCAGGTTGAGGGTTTTAGCACAGGTATGACAACGAGCGTCAAGTATGAAGCTCTAGGTGCTAAGTTAGTGATTCAGGGCATAGAGTTTGTGCGTGACTTTATGGTTGCCCCTCTTGTAGGAGCAGACATAATTTTGGGTATCCAGTGGTTTCACAAGTTTCTTCCTGATGTCAAGTGGGACAAGCACACATTCCAGATCGATCGGAATGTGTCAAACACCCCTGTGACCATTAAGTGTGAGCCAGGTATTCCAAACTTTCCGCTCATAAGCCACTTGCAGGCTAAGCGAGCAGTCAGGAAAGGCGCACAGTGTGCGATGATTTACGTCCAGACAGCCCAGACGGTGGCCAGTGCTTCCGAGAAGTACTCGGTTCTCCATGAAAAGTTCCAGAAGATTTTTCTTCGGGACAGTCTCCCTCCCCAGCTTCCCCCGTCCAGACCGGAGGATCACAAGATTGACCTCCTCCCAGGCTCGGAACCCCCGAGCAAGTTCCCGTATCGTCTTTCTAAGGCAATGGAATCGGAGTTGGACCGCCAACTCCAAGAATTGTTGCAAGCTGGCTTCATCCGCCCCAGCGTGTCGCCATTTGCAGCACCGATCTTATTTGTCAAGAAGAAAGATGGGTCTTCTCGGTTGTGTGTCGATTATCGTGCACTCAACAAGCTGACTATCAAGAGCAGATTCCCGATGCCTCGAATTGACTATATTCTCGAGAGGCTGAATGGAGCTAAGGTGTTCTCTAAATTGGATTTAAAGAGTGGGTACCACCAGGTTCGGATTGTTGAGGGGGACATCCCCAAGACAGCTTTCCGTACAGAACGGGCCCACTATGAATTTGTGGTTATGCCATTTGGATTGACGAACGTCCCAGCTACATTTAACCGCATGATGATGCGTATTTTCCGGGAGTTGATTGGAGTGTGTGTGTTCATATTTCTGGACGACATACTCATATTTTCAGCTACAGTTGAGCAGCATGACATTGATGTGGAGAAAGTCCTTAAGTTGCTGGAAAGCAACGAGCTCTATGTCAATGAAAAGAAGTCAGAATTTTATCTGTTCCAGGTACATTACTTGGGATATATAATTAGTGCCGAAGGCATTCGACTTGATCCGGCTAAAGTGGCCGAGATTGTTAACTGGGAAGTACCTCAGACTGCTTATGACATTAGATCATTTGTGGGTATATGCCAGGCATATTCCACCCACATTGACAAGTTTTCTGATCTCTCGGTAGACCTCACCGATCTGCTAAAGGGAGTGAAAACAAGGAGGCAAAAGATTTGAATGACTCCACGAGCGTTGGAGGCATTCCAGAACCTCAAGGTGGCTTTATCAGAAGCGCCTTGTTTAGCCCTTGCCTCGTGGGACGAACCATTTCAGGTGATCACCGATGCGAGTAACATCGCAATTGGAGGTGTATTGCAACAGAATGGTCATCCAGTAGCTTACATGTCTCGTAAGTTACTGCCCGCCGAAAAGAACTACTCAGTCTATGATCGTGAACTTCTAGCAGTTATACAGGCCTTGAAACATTGGAAACATTTCCTGTATGGCCGTGACTTCGAGGTTCGCACTGACCATCAGGCATTGCGCTGGATTCAGACAATGCCAAGTGCACAGTGGAGTGATCGACAACACCGTTGGAGTCAGATATTCCAGCAGTTTGGTGGCATGATTGAGTACCTTCCAGGAAAGGCCAATCCAGTGGCCGATGCTTTGAGCAGGAAGGGACAAGTATCTGCGATTCAGACCACTAGACTTGACCTTGTTGGTACGGGCCTAGAAGACATGAAGCACACGTACGCGGATTCCGAGGAATTCGGTACTCAGTGGGAACATGCATTGGATGCCACAGGACCATGCCATTTTCTGATACGCGATGGTTGGCTTTACTACAAAGGCCTACTGTGTGTCATGAAATCATTCCGGGCAGCTCTTCTCCATGATGCCCATGACGCCATTACCGGTGGTCATAGGGGCATGAATTCGACTCTGGAGAAATTGGAACGGCAATACTATTGGCCAAAGATGAGGCGTGATGTGTTTACATATGTACAACGCTGTGACATTTGTCAAAAGGTGAAAGCTCCTCGTGAAAAGAAGATAGGGTTGTTACAGCCTTTGCCAATTCCTGAGGGTCCTTTCCAAGACATTTCAATGGACTTTGTCACAAATCTGCCTCCCAGTCTGAGTAAGCGTAATACACAGTGTTTGACTATTGTTGACAGGTTCAGCAAATTTGTGATGCTTATTCCTTGCAGGGCCAATGTGACCGCCGAGGATGTTGCCCAGCTATTCATTCGGCATTGGTACCCGATTGGTGGGATTCCTAGGACCATAGTGTCAGACCGAGATGCCAAGTTTACCAGTCATTTTTGGAGGGCATTGTTTGATAATTTTGATACTAAGTTGAATTTTTCCAGTGCATTCCACCCACAGACAGATGGCCAGACAGAGATATACAACCAGTTGGTCTTTGATGTGCTGAAGTGTTATGTCCACGATCAACAAGGTAAGTGGGAATCGTTTTTGCCTTTAGTTCAAGCTGTTTTGAATGACTCTTTTTCTTCAGCTATTGGCAGGACTCCATATGAGGCAGCGTTTGGAAGGCCTTTCCAGTCGTTGTTAACCAGGACTTCGTCTTCAGTACCGGAGGCGAACAGAGTGACGGAGTCTTACCAGGAGATCCTAGAGTCCGTTAAAGACAGATTGGCTAAAGCGCAAGAGGCCTACACTCGACAGGCCAATAAAGACCGAAGGGACATGAAGTTTTCGGAAGGAGATTGGGTATATCTTCGGATTATGAAGCAAAGATTGAAGCAGGTGGGCAAGTGATGCCCAAAGTTGTCTTTCAGGAGCTTCGGACCATTCCCCATCCGGAAAAAGATTAATGAGGTGTCTATGCAGTTAAAGCTACCTCCGAGTTGGACTATGTGTTGGGGTAAAGGCGTTATGCCCACCCTTATAGTGTGTACAAGCCCATAAGTTATAGTACATAGTACACTTAGTACTTTTAATGTACTAAGTGCACTATGTGTACTAGTGCAATATACATGTGTGATAGGGGAGTCACACACTCATACTTTTCATGAGTTGACTTATCCCCACAACTCTCTCTCTCTCTCTCCCTTGCTTCTCTGTGTATGTCTCCCATGAATGAACTCTAACCCTAATTCAGTTTTCTCCCCATCAACTGGTATCAGAGCCCTTAGTGATCCCTCCCTTCCTCTTCTCCTTGATGGTAGCAAGGAGTCGTATCATCAGCATCATCAAGTTCTACGTGAACACGTGAAGGTCGCAGGCTGGGCGTGAACGAAGGCAGCAAAAGAGGCGAAAGCAACACAGGCTAAACTGCAGGTGGCGCTCATAAGCGTGCGAATCAGTAAGCGATAGGCGAAGTGTTGGGCGGATGAGCGTGGACTGGCGACGTGTAGCCACCAGAGCTGTCGACTACAAATGCTGTGCGTAGACTGGCGCTAAGCAAAGACGTCAGCGGCCAGTAGCGAAGGGAGCCCGTCGACGGCGAAGCTAGGCGAATACGTCAAGCGGGACGCCAAGTCGAACCTAGGCTGTGGGCGAGCACAACCCGCCACCACTAGGCGAAGGCGTGCTGCATGTCGTCGGCGTGCTCGGTTCTTTCACACCCACGCTCTCTACAGGGAGCGGTTCTGTCCGTTTGTACGCGTGTGTACGTCTTCCGCCCAAAGCACTGCACGACTCCACGTCAGTAAATGTGAAGCAGAGATGCGCCCCAGCAACGCAGAATCTCTGGCTCCACTATCTTGATTGGAGCAGCCATCAAAGCTCTCCAAGGATCACCTCTAAGAATCAGACTGCACAGCAGCATCAGCACGACCCCCTCCTCTTTCCTGCAATCAGAAATTTCAGAGGTATTTGCCTTCAATATTTTGCGAATTTCTTATCAATTAAATCAATTGAGCAGGTACAGGTGCCCAATTGCTCAATTTTTGAGCAAAATTGGCAAAATTGGGTGACATTGGTCACAATCAGGATAAATTTGCAGGAAATTGGTCAAATCAGGATCAATTTGCAGGAAATTGGATGTCGAAATTTGGGGCTTTTGATGTAATTGTGCAATTAAGCACTCATACATGCTGTATGATGTGAGAAATCGCACATTTGGGCAAAATTGCAGCAAATTGCAGTGCAAATCAAGGGGCTTTTGTGCCGATTGAGTTGATTTGCATGCAGGCGATCGCATTTGATGCTGTGGATAATGTGCTGATGCCTTACAAGCACTCAATGTGCCTGTAAATCAAGGGGCTTTCATGTATTTGATGTATATGTCGCCAGGGGGAAGCATCGTGAACACTCTGGATGCCTTCATGTGTGTCAATGTACCATGTATGATCAGCAATTGATCTTAAATCAGAAGGCTTTTCAAGTTCGTATGCTTGTTGAGCTTGGCAAAGCAGCAGGCAAGACATTTATGCCTTGAATCCTCAAAAATCAGCTTGCAGTCAAGGGGCTTTTGCCCAATTTCTGTTCGGGACTGTTGTATGCAGTGCACAGGACTGTAAAAGTCTGATTTTCACTCATTTGGACAGCCAGGAGAGCATTTATTGCTACTGTACCTGCTGGTACAGATTTGGTACAGTTTTGTACAAGTTTTGGCATGGCTGTACACTGTTTTGAGTGACCAAAAGATTCAATTTCAGCTGCTGTACTTGCCGGGACAGGTTTGGTACATTACAGGTGAGCACTTAGTACTGCTGTACAATACTTTGGAAGGGCAAAAGAGCACATTCAAGGTGCTGTCCAAAATCTGCAGCAACCAGATTTTGGTGTTTTCATCACATAAAGTGGGAGAAAAGTTGCATTCTTGCTTCCGCAGTGGGAGATAAAGTTGGGGAGAACATTTGTGAGCACTTTGTGTGCTTTGGGTGCAGTGTTTGCACATCTTGGGTGCAGTGTTTGCACATTTGCAGGGAGTCAGGCATTGACAGGTTGCATTTTGTTATGGCAACCACAGGTGAGAGCTCTACATTGCTTCACATCAAGAAGCTTGAAGGCTCGCATAATTATGATATTTGGCAAACCCAGTGCTACAATGTGTTGCTCCAGAAAAAGCAGCACAAGCCTATCAAAGAAAGGGGTGTAATGCCCGCTTCTCTTACTGCTGAAGAGTGGGAAGATATGGATGAGCTGGCAAGATCTACTATCATGTTGTCTGTGTCAGACTCATTACTTTTCAGCATTCGTGAAGAGAAGACAGCTTGGGGAATGTGGCAGAGATTGCAGGACTTGTATGCCCAGCAAAGTGCCTCAAGCAAAGTGTATTGGTTGAAGAAACTCATAGGTCTTCAGATGAAGGAAGGGGCGTCTATGACAGCCCATCTAAATGAGTTTAATGGTATTGTCAGCCAAGTCATTAATCAAAAGTTGGCAATGGACGATGAGTTCAAAGCCACTTTTTTGTTATGCACTTTGCCAGAGAGTTGGGACACATTCAGGACAGCCACTAGCAATTCGCATGCTATGCTGTCATATGCAGATGTTGAGGGTGCTCTTCTTCAAGAAGAGATGAACAGGAAAAACAACTTTGTTGGAAAGTCCAATGCAATGAATGCACGTGGGAGATCCCAGCAAAGGGGAAAAAGCCAAGAAAGGGGAAGGAGCAAGTCTCGCTCCAAAAAGGATTTGGAATGCCATTATTGTGGCAAGAAGGGACACATCAAAAAGCAATGCTACAAATGGAAAAATGATCAAAAAGAAAAGGGAAAAGGCAAAGACAAAGAGAAAGATGAAGCCAAAGATGTAAAGCCGAAGGGCAAAAGTGGAGTCAAGATCGAAGAAATCAATGTGTCACATGCAGGTGGCAGTGAGGATGAGGTCCTCTTTACTTCTTCACTTGATGCCCATTCACTTCTTACAGGTGGTCATGGTATGCACTCATGGATCATTGATTCAGGTGCCTCCTTTCATGTCACAGGTTGCAGAGACTTGTTTGTCAGGTATACTGCTGGCAATGAAGGAGTGGTTTATTTGGGTGATAACCATGCATGCAAGATTCTTGCCAGAGGTGATGTGAGGCTTGTGTTTTCAGATGGCTCACAGCTTATGCTCCATGATGTCAGGCATGTGCCTGAGATCAAAAAGAATCTGCTTTCTACTGGACAGCTTGATGATGCTGATTATGTTACCACATTTGGTAGTGGAAAGTGGAAGATTAGTAAGGGCTCACTGGTTGTTGCCAGAGGCTCTAAGGTGGACACTCTTTACTTTATGCATGCAGGTGTTTGTCACCATGCTAATGTAAATGCAACCGAGCTGCCGGAAATCTCTATGTGGCATAGCCGGTTGGGACACATGAGTGTCAAAGGAATGGAGCAATTGTCTCGTTTGGGTTACTTGCCTTCTCTAAAGTTTTCAAGTTTTCAGTTTTGTGAGCATTGTATATATGGTAGGCAACTACAGTGCCCCCACAAGAAAGCTCTTGGACAAAAAGATGCTCAGTTAGAGCTTGTGCATACAGATGTATGTGAGATGCCTCAGCTTTCTTTGGGAGGGGCAAAATATTTTGTGTCTTTTATTGATGATGCCACACGCAAGGTGTGGGTCTATCCTCTTCGCTTGAAGAGTGATACATTCTCAGTGTTTCAGAAGTTTGTTGCTCTTGTTGAGAATCAAACTGGCAAAACACTGAAGGCTTTGCGTTCCGACAATGGTGGAGAGTATACGTCCAAACAGTTTCAGGACTTTTGTGATGCTAAAGGCATCAAGAGGGAGCTCTCTACTCCTTATGATCCTCCACAAAACGGGACAGCAGAGAGGATGAACAGGACCATTCAGGAGAAGGTCCGTTCTATGTTGTCACATGCTGCATTACCTCATGGTTTTTGGGCTGAAGCTGTTATGACAGCCGTTCACCTTATAAATAGGTCACCTAACACGAGGCTTGGTGGGAAAGTGCCAGAAGAAGTATGGACAGGGAAGCCTCCGTCATACAAGCACTTGAGAGTGTTTGGTTGCGTTGCGTACGTGCACATACGCAGGGAAATGCGCACCAAACTTGATCCCAAGTCTCACAAATGCATATTCCTAGGATATGGTGACAGAGGTGAAATGGGGTATAGACTTTGGGATCCCATGAATAGAAAGATCATACGCAGCAATGATGTCATTTTTGATGAAACATGCATGTATAAGGAGCCTGCAAGGCAACAGGAGCCTGGCAGAGTCATCTTTGATGATGATGGACATCATGGACAACAACAAAGGGCTGTAAATCAGCCATTACAGCAGGAAAACCAGCCCTTAAATGGTGCTGAAAATGGTCCAAATGGACAGCCAGAGATGGCAGAAGATATCCCTATGGATATACCACAGTTAGAAGAAATACCGGGCATGATATTTCAGCCTTATGGCATGGAACAGGAGCCACCAATGGGTGATATGCAGGCTGGACAGCAACCTGCAAATGATGGTCATTGGGTACGGAGGTCCACTAGACCCTCCAGAGCCCCTGACAGGTTTGTTCCAGGGGTTGACTACTTGATGCTTACTGACTGTGGGGAGCCCTCATGTTATAAAGAGGCTTTACAGAGGGCAGACAAAGCTCTATGGGAGCGTGCCATGAAGTCAGAGATGGATTCTCTGCATAAAAATGAAACATGGAAGTTGGTGCATTTGCCTGCAGGCAAGAAGATTTTGCCATGCAAGTGGGTATACAGGCTCAAAGTTGCACCAGATGCAAAGCCAAGATACAAAGCCAGGTTAGTGGCTAAGGGCTTCAAGCAGGAATATGGTGTGGACTTTGAGGAGATCTTCTCTCCAGTGGTCAAAATGACCACACTTAGAGCTGTGTTAGCTTTGGTTGCGCATGATGATCTGGACTTGATTCAGATGGATGTGAAGACTGCTTTTCTACACGGTGATCTCCATGAGGAGATATATATGCAGCAGCCAGAGGGTTATGCAGTGAGTGGAAAAGAGAAGCTTGTATGCAAGCTGAAAAAGAGTCTTTATGGGCTCAAACAGGCACCAAGAGAATGGTATCATAAATTTGATACATTCATGAAATCTCGGAAATTCAGGAGAAGTGACATAGATCACTGCTTGTACACCAAGAAAGCTTTGGATGGCAGTCTATTGATTCTCATTTTGTATGTTGATGATATGTTGATTGCCGGGAAATCTCGTAAAGAGATGGATGCCTTGAAGAAGAGGCTGCATGAAACCTTTGATATGAAGGATTTGGGTGATGCAAATCACATTTTGGGTATGCGGATACTTCAGGACAGAAATCAGCATGTGTTGTATTTGTCTCAGAAGGAATACATTGGCAAAGTTTTGCAGAGGTTCAATATGGACGGGGGGAAGAAGGCTAGTACTCCTTTGCCTCCATATGTGAAACTCAGTGCTATGGACAGCCCACAGTCAGATAGAGACAGGGCTGATATGGCCAAGATTCCGTATGCTTCAGCTTGTGGCAGTCTCATGTATGCCATGGTTGCTACTAGGCCGGACATTGCATTTGCAGTGGGAGTGGTTTCTAGATACATGGCCAACCCTGGCAAGAAGCATTGGGAAGCAGTGAAAGGTGTCATGAGATACCTGAAGGGCACACAGGATTTGTGCATTTGCTTTGGCAAACAGGATGCATTAGTGCATGGTTACACGGATTCGGATTATGCCGGTCATCCAGATAACCGGAAGTCTACTACCGGTTATGTATTTACATTCACAGGAGGTGCTGTGTCATGGATATCCAGGATGCAGAAGTGCACTGCCTTATCTACTACAGAGGCCGAGTATATTGCAGCCACAGAGGCTTGCAAGGAGGCATTATGGCTATCTCGGTTAGTGGTTGATTTGGGCTATACAGGGGATATTCCATTGTTGCATTGTGACAGTCAGAGTGCCATCCAGTTGGCAAAGAATCCTGTCTTTCATGCAAAGACGAAGCATGTGGATGTGAAGTATCACTTCATTAGAGAGGTGATAGAGAACAAGCAAATTCAGCTTGTTAAGATTCATACGGATGACAACCCGGCTGATCTGTTGACAAAGAGTTTGCCTCCGGAGCGGTTTGCTCATTGCAGACACTTGATGGGCATTGGATGAGGCCATTTTCAGCCTTGATATGGCCTTGTATATTATCATGTACATGCTGATTTTTCTTTTCCTTTTGCCTTTAAGTGGGAGGTTGTTGGGGTAAAGGCGTTATGCCCACTCTTATAGTGTGTACAAGCCCATAAGTTATAGTACATAGTACACTTAGTACTTTTAATGTACTAAGTGCACTATGTGTACTAGTGCAATATACATGTGTGATAGGGGAGTCACACACTCATACTTTTCATGAGTTGACTTATCCCCACAACTCTCTCTCTCTCTCTCCCTTGCTTCTCTGTGTATGTCTCCCATGAATGAACTCTAACCCTAATTCAGTTTTCTCCCCATCACTATGCACGATGTATTTCATGTCAGTTGGTTAAAGCCATATGCAGGTCCACCCCCTTCAGAGGTCAAAGACGAAGCGGAACCAGACATCATTGATGAAGCAGAAGTAATGGTTTCTGCACCGTTTCAAGCATGGCTCAGGCCGAAGATTACGACAGTTCCTCACGAAGTTTCAGGACTGAGGAACTCATGAAGCGGTATGGCTCGACAAGGAATTTTTCGAAGACTATCCGGCATTATTGACGGATTATTTGGAGGCTATGCAGCTTCCGTCAAGTTAAGCAGAAGGGGATGTCACGTGCATCCCGCACTTGGATGCCACGTAGACATTTCTGTACAGAAGGTGCAGGACCTGGGATGGCGAACTAGTCCCATGTGAGCCCAGTCCGGGACGAGTCAGCCAGGGATCCATCTCAGTCGTCCGAGGTCAGGTGTGCATTGTCCTGCACATGAAGCAGTGCCAGTCCGCGCTGTGAGTCTCCCTCTGGAATGATGTCAGATGTGCTGTGTATCTGGTTTGCAACTGGATGCCAGGCCTCTGTAGGCATGTAGGTTTGCATGTAGAGATGGGGCCAGCCCATAGGGCTACCCCAGTGCAAGGATTTGCATTTGCATTCTTAGTATGGGCATGGGGGAGGTGTAGAACCACCCCCAAGGGGCCAGGAGAGCCCAAGATATGCCCACCAGCCATGGCATGGGCTGGAAGGGGCTGTCGGCCAGCTTTCAAGCTGCTGGACAGGCAGCCTACAGGTCTATTACCCCACCCAGCTAGTCGGCCAGGTGTAGGGAGCAATCCCACACCCATGCGTGGACTGTCCAGCAGCCAGGGTGCTGCCCAGAAGCATGCGCAGGCTGGACTGCAGGGAATATAGTGTGAAAACACTTTATTGGAATAAACACAGTCATGGAGCTTTTATTAGCTGGCCGACTGGATGAAGGGAGGGGTATAAAAGCCCAGCCAAGATCTCATTGAATCCATCTCATAATTCACCAAGTGCTCCAAGCAACCAAGGGCCAGGACAGCCAAGAACATTGCTAAAGCTAAGGGGTGAAGGACTGAAGGTCAAGGGCAGGTTTTCCAGCCAAGAAAAGGTCAAGTACTTTGTATTTGTTTCAGATTTACATCATTCTAATAAAGCAAATACACCATCCGTGGTGGGGGCCCTACAGAGGGTAATTGGGACCCAATACTGTGTCCTTCTCCATCTCCCCCTTCTCTCTCTATTTTCTGCACATCGTCTTTCAGTTTGTGCGTTAATTCCGTCGCGAAAAGAGTGCTGATTTCTGAGTTTTGAAGTGCCGATCCTTCTCCGAAGCTTCCGCATATTACACTTCTCCGATGAAGCCTTCCCTTTGCCCGAGTTACGGCCTTTCGACCGTTGGCCAGTTAATGCCTCCGAACCTCCACCCTGAGGAGGGTTCGTGAATCGTTCCTCCTGGTCCAGGACCATGGGCACAAGCTCCTCCCACGTGATGGTGCTGAGCCCCACTGGTAATCAAGACGAGTAAAATGCTGAGTACGAAGAGGGTAAGTGCGACAGCAACGTTATGGCTATGTTCTCTGACGATATCTCCTTCCCAGCCTGAAGAACTTTCTGCTGAAGAGCCTGCAGCTTGTTAATATGCTCCCGCATCGTTGACGACTTTGCAGGGCTCATAACCCGCATCTGTACTTCCAAGGAAATCATCTTCATGGGCGATACCCTGTTGTAAAGAGAAGCCAGATGTTGCCATATACCTCTGGCTAGCGTCATATGCTTTACATGATTGATTACCTGTGGTGTGCAGTTGAGGAAAATAAATGAACGGACCCTGGCGTTGACACGATCCCACATCTGTGTCTGAGCCTCCTGGTCCTTTCGGGTCGACAGTAACTCCTCTTCCTCAACTTCCGGCCGTGGAACCCCAACAATGACGAAATCAGCGAGGTCGTAGGACTCCAGAACAGATTCCATCATAACCTTCCATATGCCGTAGTTGCTCCCGTCCAACTGACGGTCCACCGGGAACGTGGGGAGTGTCGGGATCTTCACATGTCTCTCGGCCATCTCAAACAGATCTGCCATTGCGAGGATGTACTGTGAATAGGGTGGGTGGGTGGGAACAAAGAACTACTAAAACCTGCAAGTGGCTGTCCAGCAAATCAGTCCGCCTTCCTCTTGCTTCTCCTCTTCCCGAACAGTCCAAAACAGTCCACCAATCAGCCACAAAACAATCCCCCTCTTGCTCACACAAATCCCAAGACCTATCTAGAGCCTAGGCTCTGATACCATGTCAGAATACGCAGCGGAGATGATGACCAGATATGGGAACACGAGAGCAAAAACGCATGCAAAAAAAACAGCACAAGAGAGAGAGAGAAGTAGGCGTGTAACTCTGCTCTGATATACACAAGAAAATCCCGGTATGATACACTGAGTGGTATGGGGCTGGGGGCCTATTTATATGCCCCCAGATGGGCAGTCAGCCTGCTGAAAAGGCCCTCCACGACTGTAGCAGCAGTCGGCTAGCAGCACATGAGGCCCACGACTGCATACATCCAGTCGGCCAGCAGTGAGACACTCCACGACTGATGTCTGAGCAGTCGGCTAGCTACTGGGTCCTCCAGCCGCCTCAGGGCTGCCTCCCAAGCCACAGAAAAATGGGAAAAATAAGAAAAAAAAAAAAGGAGAGTGGGGAAAAATGATAAAACACCTCATAAGGGCGGGCACACCCACAACAAAGGCCTTGGTGTATAAATCTAGATAGGAGATGACTTCTAACAGCTTCCAACGGTGAAGAAGGATAAGGTGCTGAGCCTGCCACTGGTAATCAAAGACGAGTAAAATGCTGAGTACTGAGAGGGCAAATGCGACAGCAACGTTATGGCCATGTCCTCTGACGATATCTCCTTCCTAGCCTGAAGAACTTCCTGTTGAAGAGCCTGCAACTTGTTAATATGCTCCTGCATCGCCAGCGACTTTGCAGGGCTCATAACCCGCATATGTACTTCCAAGAAAATCCTCTTCATGGGCGATACCCTGTTGTAAAGAGAGGCCAAATGCTGCCATATACCTCTGGCCAGCGTGATATGCTTTACATGATTGATTACCTGCGGTGTGCAGTTGAGGAAGATAAACGAACGGACCCTGACGTTGACACGATCCCACATCTGTGCCTGTGCCTCCTGGTCCTTTCGGATCGATGGTAACTCTCCTTCCTCTACTTCCGGCCGTGGAACCCCAACAACGACGAAATCAGTGAGGTCGTAAGACTCTAGAAGAGATTCCATCATAACCTTCCATATGCCGTAGTTGTTCCCGTCCAACTGAGGGTCCACCGGGAACATGGGGAGTGTAGGGATCTTCACATGCCTCTCGGCCATCTCTACATACAGTCGGCCAGCAGCACTTAGAGGACTGATGCAGTCGGCTACAGACAAGGACATCCTGCCACCTCAGGGTTGCCTCCCAAGCCACAGAAAAAATGGGAAAAATGGGGGAAAAAATACGGGGAGTGAGGAAAAATGAGAGCAACACCTACAAGGGCGGGCACACCCACAACAAAGGCCCTGGTGTCTACAGAAAGACAGGAGATGACTTCTAACAGGATGAACTTGACTTAATGACTGAATTATGACTTTATGCTTATATAGATGTTGAGGTGCTGGTCGGCCAGATGCTATAGCTGTCAGCCTGCTGCTGGACATGAATAATTCCATAAATACTTCATTAAATGCTTTGCCTTCCGCAATGCCTTGCCCATGTGCCAACCTTCAACGAGATGCTGACCGATTGCCTGCTAGAGGCCCAAGTTGGCTGCTGCTGGCTCCTGTTTGGAGGCTGCCCGACTGGATCTCCATGCCCTCAATGCTGTAAATGCTGATGGTGATGCTGTTGATGATGATGATGTTGATGCTAAGGCCGATGCTGATGCTGCTATTGCTGATGACACTGATAATGGTAATGATGATGATGCTACTGATGCTAATGACCTAAATGCTGACTTAAATCAGGGATCAATGCTGTTCATGTCTAGCAGCGGCAGACCGATAGCTATAGCATTTAGTCGACCAGCACCTCAACATCTATATAAGCATAAAGTCACAATTCCGTCATTAAGTCAAGTTCATGCATCATATTATCATTCTCCTAAGCCAATAGAAGAGACATGTAGGGCCAAAGGTCACCCCTATGGGACTGACCAAGGGCCTAAGTTAGTTATGTACAAGCATTCAACCACCTTTTTGTACCATATTAAATACACGAAAACCCTGACACCAATCTCTCTTCTTCTTCTCTCTCCTCTATCTTAATATGTTTAAATCAATATCTTGTTCTTAATCAGGCTTAGGGCTATGGATCAGTACAGCAAGGCTTCCATACATGCAACATTGGCATCACAGTTCCAGCATAAGAATGCAGCAAGGTAGCAGATGGAGTGGTCTGCAACACGCGAAGCTAGAGGAAGCATTTCCTAAGGGCATGTACGCATAACCAGAACATCATTAAGCTCTCAGATCAGTTCCAAAGGCCTAGCAATAGGCATGATCAATTCTTTGCAAGTGACCCACCACTGTGTTAAGGGTGAGGGATAGCAAGCATGGGGGCATCAGTGGAACAGATGCTGAGTTCTTCAACAAGACTTGGAAGTGGAGATCAGAAGTGAAAGGTGTTGAGACAAATCAAAGTTAAAGTAGAAGGTCAAGGTGAGTAGTCCAAGGAGGAAGGATTACAGAGTGTCCACCCCGTCATCAAGTTTAGCAGGAGGGGATGTCATGTGCAGGCCCGTGCCATGGCTAATCCTCAACATGAATAATGCCATAATACTTTATTAAATGCTATGCCTTCTACAATACCTTGCCCGTGCGCCAACCTTCAACAAGATGCTGGTTGACTGGCTGCCAGAGGCCCAAGCTGGCAGCTGACTCTTGTATGGAGGTTGCCCGACTGGATCTCCATGCCCTCAATGCTGTAAATGGTGATGCCGATGTTGATGACATCGATGATGGTAATGATGATGATGCTAATGACCTAAATGCTGACTAAATCAGGGATCAATGCTGTTCATGTTGAGGATTAGCCATGGCACGGGCGTGCATGTGACATTGCGAGGGAGATTGTCCGGAAGGAAAATCTTCTGAAATCGGTCATGTAGGGTTTGGTACTTCTTTGAAGCACTAGTCTAAACATGGATCAATGTCTCCTGTGCGCCTTTTGTCAGTTCTCATTTAACCTGCATATGGCTAACGATAGGATGCATGGTTCACACTTGATGATGACTGGGGCTTTGGACACGTTCCGGAAAATCCGAAAAGTGTGCTCTTCTCAGTCAATATCGGGGTGAAATTTGTGAAATTATTGGATCCCTAAGATTATGTATAAGAGGGGCAATCTTAAAATCACGCACAAATTCTATCCTGGATGACTAACATAGCACCATGAGCCTCAATCTTGATGCTCGTGGTCATTCTGTGCTAAAACCCTTAGTTTGTCTACCGAAGTTAGTGGGAAGCGCCCCCCTACTATTCAGTGATCACATCCTCCGTGCTGTCGTCGTCGTCAAACAAGACGACAACTCTCTGACTACCTATGTAGCCAAAGGTCTTGAGTAACTCATTGCACTCATACTCTTGGTCTTGGGTGCCCTCTACTTATGTTCGAGCTCCCGGCTGACAGTGGCGCCAACCGTGCAATGTGAAGAACTAGAGGCATCCTAGGTGGTTTGTGTGGGAGCCTAGCTCACTAGTGACGCAATTGAGGCTGGTGGTGTGGTCTGGGCAGGGGGTTTCTTAGGGCATGCCCTAGAAATATGTCCTATTGTATGACAATAAAAGCATTGCCCCTCCTCCTTGTATTGGTTCTGCTCATCTTGGCTGAGTGTACCACTCGTCTTGCCTGCTTGCGCTTTCTGGTTTGGAGTAAGTTTTGGCGCATTAGTCAAGCTTTTGGAGCCAGAGGCTCCCGTGATGTCTCTTCGGGAAGACCCTGTTTGGTTCTGGCCCTTGTCATTGACAGGAGCTGTTGGCTATTAGTGCTGACAGAGAGAAGCTAGCTATCTATGGTGGCTTGAATAGAAACATTATGGCATGTTTAGGAGAGAGAGAGAGAGAGAGAGAGAGAGAGAGAGAGAGAGAGAGATTGTATTAACGTCTTCCAAAAGACTGAACTTGGCCTATGAGACAAATCAGTGTACCTGTGTGGGGTATCCTCTGTCATCCCAACAAAATGACAAAGTACTGAACTAAAAAGCTGAATCTGGGTGTGCAATAAGTACAATGAGTGGGGGAGGGGATGGAGCTCTACTACTAGGAGAATGCAAAGCTATATGCATGGAGTATACAATCATGATATGCAACCTAGCTAGCTCCATCCTGTACCATATTGGGGGTATAAAATGGTATACATCAATGAAGGGGGTGTCCACAACTCCCTGAAACAGTAATACAAAATGATAGAAAATGCTTGTATATTTAACATTGAGAATGGTACCATTAAATAGGTCAATATAAGAATCTTCTTAGTTGCTAATACAACTTACTTTTCGCTAATGCGGATTAGGTGTCCATGATTCTCTCCACCTCCCCTAGACGCTAGGTAGCTCGTGAATCACCTCCTTGATTTAGGCAAAGGTACATGCTCTTTGACTTTTGGCCTTTTTACTTTATGCTTTTATTTGGTCTCTTTTACAAGAGTGGGTTCACCTTTGTACTTGGATTAGGCTTGTTCTCCAACACTTCTCCTCAAGGGTTATCCTAGTACACACTTCATTTGGATTAATCTATGTGTATGACATAGTTTCATTGGAAATTGTGTCAAGTACTGCCCTTGGAGTAGAGTTGTTGGTAGTCAAGCCATTACATTTGTTGAGGCCTTTAAAAGGCCCAAGAGTTTACGCACTCTGCAAAGTTTGCATCTTCTTTGCAGGATACATCTTACATATGTGAAACATTATCTTGTGCCTTTTTGTGATGACAATCCTTTTCATGGTGGTTATTTTTACCACAGTGCTTACAAGATTCTTTTTATAACAATCCGTCTCAGCATGGTTGTACTTGCCACATATCGAGCATTTTTAAATTCTTCTTTGTGAAGGGGCTGTTTGTCTCCTGCTTCTCTGTTCCTGAGCTTCCATTCTTCTTCCTTGAAGGAGGCTATGATCTTTTCCAAGGTGAGATTGGGTAGGTCTTCAGTGTGGTGATGAGGTTTCCGTAGTGCTCTTTAGGCATTGACTTTATGTTCACACGAGCATCATAGCTCTCATGTGGTTGCATTGTGAGTCCATAGAACTCTATTCGATTAACTTTGGAGTTTCTTGCCTGAGTCTCGAAGAGCTTGTCCCAAGAATCTTCTTAGCTGCCAATACAGCTTACTTTTTGCTAATGAGAGGATTAGGTGCCCATGATTCTCTCCACCTCCCCTAGATGTAGGTAGCTCCTAAAACAGTTTCTTGATTTATACAAAAGGTAGATGCTCTTTGACTTATAGCCTTTCTACTTTATGCTTTTATTTGGTCTCTTTTACAAGGGTGGGTTCACATGCCTTTGTACTTTGTACTTGGATAAGGCTTGTTCTCCAACAGGAATTGCGTTGGGCTCTATGGCTGGGAAGTCTTGGGCTTGCCACCGTTGTGCTTCATCTCGGTACTTTGCGTGAGCGCTAGTGTCCGTTCGAAGGTCGGTGGTTCAAACATACACACATCCCATTGGATTTGTGTCTCCAAACCATAGAGGAATAGCTCTTTCTTGTTGTCTTGAGATTTTTGCAACAGTAAAGCCAGGTGAGAAACCTTATTGGCAAATTGGAGGATTGGTTGCTCGTTTTGGCACCTCGAGCTGCTCTAGATAGTGAGGCGGTAGAAACTGCTTCTTGAGGTTAGTGATAAATTGGTCCCATTCAGAAGCAGCAATCCCAAATTGGAAATTGGCTTGGGCCCAATGTGTCCACCAAGATATAGCTTCTTCCTCTTCTATGTAGCAGCTAGCTAATAACTTTTTTCACATCTGATTTCCTACTAACAGCAAAGTAAGCCTCAAACTGATGAATCCATGAGTACAAAGATGTGGGATCGAGTTTACCATTATACTTACTAAAATTCACCTTCTCATGAAGGTGAGTCGAGGAAGCTGCCAGTACCGCCCTTGTGTCTAGAGCTGCAAGGAAACGCTTGTGCTCCACATGTCATCTTTGTTCCTCCGTGCGACAGCGCGAGTTGGTTGCTGCTTGCGTCCAAAGCTTGAACTCTCGTACCTGTTGTAAGTCATGTAAAGCAAGAGACTGCTGTGTTAACTCCCCAATGGAGCTAGCTGAGGGAGAGGAAAGGGGTATCGGTGAGAGTTGGCGAGAGAGGGACGGGGGGTTTGGGTGACAAGGAATCCTAAAGAGGTAGCCGTTTCTCTAAGGCTTGAATCATAGCCTTTTGCTCAAGCATGTTCCCCTTGGTGCGTTATGATATGCATAAATTCCTAGAACATGGTATACTATGAAGCTTTGCAGTGGTCCTTGAAGTGTGACATGCGTGTGGATGGTGAATTGTGATTAATGCTAAGCACATGAGAGATTAATGATAATCTACTTTGCAAGACACAATAGAAGGGAGAAGACCTAATGTATTGTGTATTGCCAAATTATGATATATGCAATGAAGATCCAAAGGTGGCGAAAGGAGGAGGTTGGGGAGAGGTGGAAGGGTGGTGATTTGGTGTGGACAGGAGGGGCAGAGGCGGGGATAGCAAAAATCAAAGGAGGGGTGAGCAGGAAATGAGAGGCGGCAGCCCAAACAGGCGGTAGGGGAGGAGATACATGCATGGGCCTAGGAGGGGCTGTGTGAGAGAGGGATGCGCTTGGGGATCATGAGAGGGAAATGCTGCTGTGCAGGGAGAGGGGGAGCTCCAGCTGTCGAACTTCAACTGCCGAGACTTGAGAGATCAGCGTAGAAGATGAGAAAGTCATCCCTTTTAATGAACCTTTGGGGAAATTTAAAAACAAGGAGGCAAAGAACAAAGGAATGGATAAATGATTGGGTAATGGGTGAAAAATGGAGTTGATCCGGTGGTCACTCAGAGTCTGAGTCACGACCTGATTATACCCCGCTTGTTCTTGAGAGCTCAAGAATCACTGTTAGGTGGATTACAATGGCTAAGCTAGAACCAACATTTTCTGTCTAAGTTGGTACTTTGTGTTTAAACTGGGTGAGAAAAGTCACTTTACCTATACCAAACCTGAAACCTGAAATGGGGGTTCCAGAGGGGAGACACCAGCTCTCCAGCAGAGGGGAACAGGAACAGTCAAGACGGCAGAGGAGGTGCACCAACTTGGAAATCTGAAGCGACCAAAATGCTTTCTGGAATTGGGGAGAGAGCTGAATATTTTTTGTTAGGTGGATTACTGTGGCCAAAAGCCAGAACCAACATTTTGTTTTTAAGTTGGGCGATGATGAAGGTGGTCCACTTGCCCAGTTGCTAACTATTTTGACGCGGTTGCAGTGTGCTGTTGTTCATCCATTCTCCGGCAAACGTGACGCTGCATCATCTTTGCATAGTGCATCAATTCCTCAATCAGCAGGACTTCTGGATATCACATCTGCAGGAGTCGTGTTTCCAGAGACAGAGCGTGTGTCTCCAAACGTCCAACAACATGATCAGGGTCTCTCAGGTCTCGAGACAAACATATGCAGTGCTGAGGGAGGTTCTGAAAGCCTTAGTTGCATTGGAGGTGCAGATGGACAAGCTGGGCTGCTTGGTTCTAATCAGACCAAAGATCAAGATCTACACAGGGAAAAGGACACCATTCAAGCCCTCCCCGTCCTTTACAAGAAGCCTAAGGGCGTTGGGAGTATAGAGTCTATCACAATTCTACCAGAGGACGAAGACAATTGCCCCATTTGTCTCGAAGGTAAATTCTTTGTCTGCAGCTTATCATTTAGCTTTTGATAGGGGACACAACCATGAGCTGAGTTGCTGTAAGAAGGCTACTAGCCTGTATTTTCTTACTTCCAACCAGCATAAAATAGCATCAAAACCTTCAATTTGGAGCTGGTTGAGCTAATTACGGGAATTTGCAACTTAAAACGGTTGCTTATTTGGCATTCGTTGCTTTTGGCAGAGTATGATGCAGAAAACCCAAGAATAGATACAGTATGTGAGCATCATTTCCACCTTGGCTGTATTCTGGAGTGGATGGAAAGGAGTGACAGTTGCCCAATTTGTGACAAGGTACGTACATTGACATTCTCACAACTTTTTTTGTTTTTTCGCAGGCTTTTTTTTGGGGGGGGGGGGGGGGGGGGGGTTTGCGGGTCAAATCACTTCTGGGTTGGCTTTATTTTGATGTGGGGGAGCCCTATGTAGCATATCTAATTCTGGATTTCAATCAAACAGGAAATGGTGTTCAATGAGAGTCCATAGTATGAATTGGAAACCTCTTTCTCTTGAATTTTTACATCGGATCTCAAAATAATGCTTCATCTGTCTCTTGCCGAGTATTTAGCTCAGTACCACCCTTATACGCTGTGAATTCGAACCTCACACCTGCTGGGAAAATGATGAAATAAAATAGTGCTAGATCCACTAGCATTAATTGCTCTCATTATCACACATACAAAATGACGAATGCGTCTTATTGTTTAAACTACATATAGACACCCACAGGTTAGCGACAATCGAAACCATTTGCGAAGTTTCACATAAACATTTCTGCTTTTATATTGATATATTGATGGGAAGGTAAGGTGGATGTATCTGAAGTCCCAAACTGTATTATTTCTACACAGATCTAACTCTTGTAAATGAAATCAGAAGATCTTTGTTGACAAGCTTGTGCAAGGGTGATTTTATAATAGGCTAAGGTGTACTAAAGGCATAGTAAGTGCAAGTGCTAATAAAATCAGAAGATCTTTGTTGACAAGCTTGTGCAAGTGTGATTTTATAATAGGCTAAGTTGTACTAAGTGCAAGTGCATTCTGATTGATTCATCATCGTATTCTCACATGATTGACAAGATAATTTGTGATGACTTTATTGGTCTTGTATCTATTGAAGGGTGATATTTAGTCCATGGCTGT
This sequence comes from Cibotium barometz, assembly GCF_041138505.1. NCBI lineage: Eukaryota > Viridiplantae > Streptophyta > Polypodiopsida > Cyatheales > Cibotiaceae > Cibotium > Cibotium barometz. Next base: position 33,007,586 of record NC_141049.1, on the reverse strand, counting down.
GTAACCTAGTGTTTAAGGGTTTTACTTCCCGAGGTGATGACCTACGCTCAATACCCTCTAGCCTACACCCACTAGACACATGATAATGCTATCTTCTAAAAAAGGGTGAAAATTTACATTTTCTGCCATGTGGAGTGCATGATTAGTCCTTTTGCAACCGAGTTCTTGGTATAACACATATTGTTGGCGTTGAAGTAACAACAGAATACAATAGACTTCAAAGTAATATCAAGTACTAGCATGCTCTCTGAAATTCGGTTGGTTTAAGACAAGTGAATTTAAGCTGTTACCAAACCTAAGCGCCTTGATGCTGTCTTCCAAGTAATTTTGCAGTAAATGCTTAATCATTTGCATACAATTTAGGCATTACCTCTGCTTTCTCTTCAATGCAAATGTTAAGGAAAGCTCCAGCTGTCTGTTTTTGTAGTGCATTAATATGCAGCATCCATTTGCCTAATGCGCTTGAGCCATTTTCAAACTTGTCATCCAAAAACAATTCTTGAATCTTTTGGAGTCAATTTCTTGACATATGCTGCAGTGATATTAAGATGTTTTTGTAATAGCACATCTTGACCTTTACACTCGATGTGTTGTTTTTTGATGTTGAAGAGGCATGTGCATTGAATTTAACTTTCCACCCTGCAGTGGGTCGGTGTTAAAGTGAAGTCAATGGCTTGGATGGGGTAGGGAGCCCTGATATGCAGAATGGTCATCCTCAAGACCATTCTAACCCGTCATGGCCAGGGGGAGCAGCACATGACAAATCAGTACACAAAATCCTCCGATTAGCTCAGGACATACGACAACTCAAAAGATGGAATTTTCAGATCAGCTCTGTACAAGACAACTCTGTAGACAGAATTTAGATGAGCTCTGCACACAACTCAGCAGAGCTCAGCATTGAAAAACCTCTATGCTCTTGAAGTGGTTTTGACTTGGAATAGAAATAAAGTACACATTGATGGTATCTATATATACATTCAATTCGAAACATTTTAATAAGAACTAAATTAATTACTAAATTCTTTACATTATAAAGAAATGAATTGTTTTCCTAGAAGTACAAATTTTCTTCTGATCAAAATATAGCTCTTTGTTTGTTTGTTTCTCTCTCTCTCTCTCTCTCACACACACACACACACACACACACACACACATGCGCGCGTGCGCGCGCACACACATGCACACCTTGCCCTGCCCTGCCCCGTGCATGCCACCAATGCACCCACCCGCATGCTCACAAATTTGCAAGACCATAAGCATATGACCAAGGCTGACTAGTTTCCTCTGTCACTCTTGGAAGCCTCCACAATTGAATTCTTCTTCACAACTTGTTGCTAGTGTGCTTATTTGACGTGTGCAAGGTTGAGCTTTTGATAAATCTCAAGCTGCTTAGGTTGTGTGATATCTAGGTGGCACATGTGAGACCTAATGCTAGCAAACTCCCCATCAGCTTCTGATTAGAATCAATACTTTGATTGCTCATCAGAATCAGCTCTACTCAGGTCTTTAAATTATCAAAATCACATCTCCTTGATGATGATGGAGGTCATCAAATCTCTTGGCGGTGACCCTTTATGTTCAATCAGGGAAAAAATAAGCATTTTTTTGGTTTAAAAAAAACGTAATGTATTCATAATTTTTTATTTTTTAAACGATGGAAATTGCTCGAGTTCCATTGAAAAAGGTTGAAGGGTAAGAACAATAGAGTCGAGCCACCAGTGGACAAAAGAAAAAAAGAAAGCTTGGATTCTTTATTAAAGTGAACAAGTAGGTGACCCGTGCGTTGCCCTGTTCTACTTGCGACTAGGCCATTCAACAAAAAGTAGTTTTCCAAGCGTGAACCCAAGCTTGAAAAGTACTAGTATTGCACCCGCGAAACTAGGAGGAGGCTGAAGAGTAGGGTAGGAGGGCCACATGGAGGTACCTTACCAAAAGTGCTAATTAATATTCAAGATAAAAATGGGTGAATAGATACCACATATTAAAAAATATGTTGCTGTCAAATAATTAATTAAGATTGATATGGTAATTTAGGAGTAATTATAAGAAAACAAATAAGATTGAAGGCTAAAACCATATTCGTATTTTTTAATGGTTATTTTAGGAAAGTTGATTTTGTAGAACTTGTGCTAGCAAGCTAGATACTTGGTGCCATGCTGCAAGGCTCCATCTCTCTCTCTCTCTCTCTCTCTCTCTCTCTCTCTCTCTCTCTTCAAGTCAAGAGCTTAGCATAGCCTTTGTCGAATCATGTGTCATTAGGTCTTGTATTTAAGCCATAATGGTATTTTCTGATGTGGGTGCGCACTAGTTCATCCTCACCCCATTGTCTCATCGGAATGCTCCTTGCTAATAAGGGGGTGAAGTAGAGCTCTCTATGTCTAGATGGAGGCAATTCCTTCAACAAATGATTCTCTCTCACAAAAGGTGGATAAGGAAGAAACTAATGAAAGAGAAAAACCTACAATCAAACCTATTCAAGAGCAAGCATTCATCTAGCATGCAAGGATCCAATAGAGCACAAGCACGCAAGACTAGAGAAGAGAAGAACTCACAAGTATGCTATTGCAAGGGAATGAATGTGTATTGCTTAGTGTAAAAAAATGACATATATACATGTGACTAGTTTTCACAGTAAGCTAACCAAACTTAAAAAATAGTTGCCATTATTACTAATCTTAAGCAAGTAAGTACATAAAGTCCTTAGCCTTTCCTTATCTAATAGGAAGCTCAAGGTAAGGCCACTTTATATGTTCCAATGTTGTCTTACAAAAAAGATAAATACCCGTTCCATATTGGAATTGGGACCAAGTCATGGTGTTGGAGCTCCCGCTTTCCCCCATACACACCTGTAGTTCCCCTTGTATAGCCCTATTCTCGTGCCCCCCCATCGCCTAGCCCTTTGCACCCCTTGCCCCGCTCCCCTCTTCTTCGCCTATGTACAACTCCCCCCATCATCACCCTTGCACAACCCCCCCTTCTTCGCCTCCCTCTGCCAGCCCCCCCTTGCTCAGCGCACAACCCCACTCAGCGCAGTGCGCAACCCCCCCCCTTCGCTTCCCGCCTCCCGCCCCCCCTCGCCTCTCGAGCAAACCCAACCCCCCGCCCCCCCTCCTCCTTTGCCGCATCAGGCCCCTCCTTTGCTTCCTGCCACCAGCGCCCTCATGTCCTCTTGCGCCCCCCCTCTCCCCTCCTTCGCCACGTCAGGCCCCTCCTTCGCTTCTTGCCCACCAGCGCCCTCCGCCCCTCCTCCTCCCCGTTCTCATCCACCCCCGACTCCCTCTCTCGTTTAGCTGCCCCTCCCCCTCCCCGCCACCTTGTTCCTTCCCTGCCTCAACCCCTAGCCTCCTTCGATAGTCCACCTCGCTGCGTCGCCTCGTTCCCCACCCAGTCCACACCCCCCGCGCCCCCGCGCCCCCCGCCCTATCCTCTCTCATGTCTTCCTGGTCAGGTGCTTCTCACAGTTTTTTTAATCAATGTGGCATCTTTTGGTCTTGAACCCCTAGGAGAGGACTCCATGGTAGCTGCTATGTTATCCCCAACCAAGGCTGCCATCCCTTACCTCTCCTTTTCAAAAGAAGATCTCTAGCTCCTTGCCTACGATAGTCGCTTCTTTAGACGCCTCCACCCTAGTATACAAGATCATGGGTAGCCGCCTGGTGTGTAGACAATGTAGGGATCTATTATAGGCAAGCTATTGACATTCATCCCTTGGGGCGTGGCTACTTTCAGGTTGAGTTCGATTCACCTGCAGCTTCAGACAAAGTTAGTTGAGCCCCGTTGCACTACATACAACCCAAGCCTTCTTTGCCAAGTAGTAGCACGGCTTCAATTCGCTAGTGTCCAATCCTTTGGCTAGCATCTCAGGCTTTCCTATGATAGTCTGTTTTTTCTAGGTCTTAGGAACTCTCCTCCCCGTGTGATAGGTGGTGCTATCTTAGAAGAGTGATGGAATCCCCCCCACCATTGCTTCATTTCTTGCACCATGGACAACCAGGATTCCATCCCTTCGTATCTGCATTGGTTCCCTGGAGGCAGTGCCACACACCATTTTGCTGTGCCACTTCCCCCCTCCTATAGATACATGTACTATGACAAGTGGAGTCTAGAGTATGCATACTCTAGGGCTCAAACAGAGTGGCTATACATGGAGGTCAGGATCAGTGCCCATCTGCCCGAGGATCGAGAGTGATTACTCTCCATCAAAACCCACACCCAAGACTCTTCGAGCATAGGGTAGTTTAGATAGTTCCACTTCCCCCACTATAGTTATGCAGATTATTTCATGGAACATCCAGGGTTTGGGGGGGGGAGGCACAATGCTTTCAGAGGCATGGTGTCCTTAGAGAGGAGCTCCATAGAGCACCAGTTAGTGGACCATTTGACATTCTCTTCATTTAGAAGCACCATCTACCACTAACGGCAGGAAGATCTTGCAAGGCAAGAGTCACACCTTTTGGTCCCACTCTTTTGGCCCCTCCAGGACACAAGGTGGAGCGTGCATTTCCGTTAGTGAGAGCAGCTATTGCCCGCGACTCAGGCACCATTGTCACTAGACGAGCTCAATGGGGTGATGATCATGAGGATTGGAGAGGATTGTGTGTGCTTCCTAAATGTATACGTACCAAATGCTACAGTAAGCAGAGCCACCTTTTGGAGTACAATTTGTTTGTCCCTACTATACAGGCAAATTTGTGGTGTATGGGTGGGGATTTCAACATGCTATAGAGTCGACAGAGGACAGACTCAGAGATGGCATAGCTACAGTATTAGGTATGGAGTACTTGGCTTGGGAGGAGTTGATTTTGGCTCCCAAGGGACAGGAGGACCCTTAGTATCTTCCGGATTTTGGATGTAGTCTTGGGAGTCTATGTTTTTTCAGATCCAATAGGAGAAGTACATGTCCTAACCTATCCAAATTAGATCGGTTCTATGTAGACGAGTGGGCTTGTGGTCGTGTCATGGCATGATTGGTATTTTGGCTGGCACTACTTTCTCTAATCACACACCAATTATTCTCTCCCTAGATGACCCCTACAGGTAGGACAAACATCTGAGCACTTGGATCCCAGATAGCCTCATCTAGTACCCTAAGATTTGCAATAGGATAGAGGGGATTTGGGAGAGGCTAGATTTTCACTTAGGAGTAGCTGAGGTGGATGCAGGCCTTGGAGAGATTATCAATCTATTATAGGAGGCAGGTGCTTGCTTCCGAGAGCACGAGAGGAGCATTTGTAGGGATCTTACTTTTCTACAATAGCTTCAAGAGAGTGCATTAGATAGCCCGTGGATTGAGAGGCAAGTGGCTAGCCACACCTCAGATCCATAGAGGAGCGATAGGTGGAGTACAGATACCATGCGAGAGCCTCTTTTTGGACGCAGGCGGGAGACAGGGTCACTCGACAGTTCTTTGAGATTACAAGCCCACATAGGTAGAGAGAGGGTATCTACAGTTTGCAATGCTAGGACAGATCCATTGTTATAGACCCCCCTTAGGTGTGCGAACCATTGCAACAGATTTCTTCAGCATTCTTCTCCACGAGTGTCCCCATTTCCTCATAGGTGTTGGATGTGTGTGAGTGGGTTTGGTGGCATACGAGAGAGGTGGTCCCACACGCTCTCTATACTTTTCTCTTGATCCCCTTCACATCTGAGGAGCTGGCAGAGGGTATGACAACATTACCTAGGGGTAAATTCCCAGGAGAGGATGGGCTTCCGATCTCCTTATTTCTACATCACTAGGATCTCATAGAAGGTGGCCTCCATGCTGCCTTCAACGAGATAATGTTACGGGAGCCATGCCAGAGAGAGGTTGTCTAAGGGATTGATTCACTTGATTCCCAAGGAGGGTGGTGACAGATTGGAGATTCGGGAATGGTGGGTGACCTATCACCCTCCTAGGGGGGAACGACCTACAAAATTTTGGCCAAAGGCCATCACCTAGGGAGACTACACCCCTTTCTCCTTGACTTAATTCATGGTACGCAGACCGGGTTCATTTAAGATCAGAGTATTCTGGACAACATCTTCACCTTTTGCTAGATTCTTATGCAAGGAGCTAGAGGTGACATATTTTTGCTTTCTCACTTGGTTTGGTAGGGGTGCCCTCTAGCACCTTCTCTCTCCATATTTGTTGCCAAGGCTATGAGTAGTTTTCTCTCTGCCTATCTAGGAGACCAAGCTTCAGGGATTGCATCTTCCCATCCACGTATAGGAGGAGCTATTTGACTCCAAGTTTGCTGATGACACGGCAACATACCTATCATAGATTCGCCAAGGTGATTGAGATTTTCTATCATACATCTAGAGCATAGACCAACTGGCACAAGTCGTGTGGATTTTGGGTTGGCTCATCACGCCTACCCGACTTTGTGTCTAGTTGAGGATTTTGAGTGGGTCCCAAGGGGCACTCCAGTTTGTTACCTTGGATGCTAGGTTGACATTGACATCTTCTTAGAGATGCAGCTAGCTCCTCTTCTTTTGAGGATTTGGAAGAATCTTCCGTTATCGGGGCTCTGCCAGGCTTTCCTTAGCTAGCTGGGTTGTGGTGGTGGCAAACCACATTCTCCTAGCCACCATGTGGTATGTCACCTCTTGTTTGGTCTTTGTCTTAGGCTTGTATGGTCAAGTTCAACATTTGATCCAAACTTTTTGTGGGCTGGCACTAACAAGAGACCTGCCCGAGCCAAGGTGACCTAGAGATTGATCATTCACTCGACGACGCAGAGGGGGCCTCGGCATCATTGACCCCTCCATTCAAAGTCATGCCTTGTTGGGTAAGTTGATTGTTAGAGGTCTTCTTCTCTGACATCTCTGCCCGTGCCCCAATCTTGGGAGTCCCTTGGCCGCCTCAAAGCATGAGATGGACATATTTGAAGCCAGTCTCTTGCATGCTTTGGATCCTCAGGCTGGCCCTTCAGCAGTCTGCACTAGCAGCTTTTGAGAAGCGGCTTCGACAGTCTCTAATCTGGAACCCCATGGTTTGTCTACCTAGTGGTCACATGCTTGGGGCTCACCCACACATATCATGCTTGGGGAGCTTTGAGCACAGGCCCTGATAGGTCACTTGGCGATTCTCTTACATTTAGATAGGAACCCCTAGAGACCCCGGAGAGGGGCCCGGGGCAGAGATAGACTTAGTCTTGACATTGACTCCTCCATTCTGTCGAAGTGGCTGGCCCCAATATCGGACCCTCCTCCCTCGTAGTGGCTAGGAGTGTTTACCAAGCACGATATACCCCTGGCAGTTCAAAACATAGATAAGATCTCTGCCTTACTCACCTTCCCTGTTCGGCTTCATGGTAGACTAGAGAGAGTAGAGACCCCCTTTTAGAGGATCAGGGGATGCAAGGTGAGGGTGATTGGTTTTCAGGCACATGAGTGGCACATCAACCCTCCACTCACCAAGGTGGCTAGAGACACAGACTTTGGCGACATAATTAGATGTCATAGGTGGAGGAGGGAACTCCAACAGGAAGCATAGGACACTAGCCACAACCTCTCGCTCCACTCTCTCAGATTTCTGGAAGTGGCTATGGGATAGTTGTCGTCTGTGAAGATAACTCTTTTTATATGGTAGCTGGCACATGGGAGCTGGCATTTGGCACTTGGTTGGGCATGTGGGTAGACTAGCATTCTGTCACAACAGAGATGTGGCCATCCCCAAAAGTTTAAGCGTCATTGTCTTTGGGAGGATTACTTAAAGGCTCAATGGGTTTGACAGAGGATCCTATGCATTTATGAGGTGATCTAACAAAAGGACCTCTGAGAGGTAAGCCAAAAACGGGGTAAAGGCATATCTTCTCATGAGGAAGAAAACACGCCAGTAAGAAGACCCGCTCAGAAAATCCAAGATGTCTTGATCTCATGACGCAGTAGTATCGGGGACCCAAACCCAAGGCTTCAATAACCATGGCCAAGCGGACATTGTTACGAAAGTGCTGCTGACCCCAGGGTGTTACCCTAGTTATGTTTTGATAGGTCCGCCATTTGGTCTGCGCTACAGAAGTTCCTAGGTGAGGAAAAAGTGAGCGCTCATACTGTTCTATAAAGTCTTTCTTCACAGATTCTCTTGCGTCATCATCATGGATAAAACTAGTTCTTGTTGCCAAGCCATGAAGGAGATTAAGAAAGAAAGGAGATTGATGGGAGTAAGATTACAGTGAGCGACAAGTAAAAGTTATGACTTATATAAAGGAAGGAGCTAGCGTAACCTAGAAGCCAACGGTAACTTGCCACTGAAGTTTTATCGTCTTTCCATGATTTGTGTTTGACATATTTTTCGATAGAAGGCATTAAGAATTTTGAGATGAGGAGATAAAAGAAGCTTGTAGGCTAAGTCACCTACTTTCATTGAATTCAGATATAAGGGTCACAATATCTGGGGGATAACTTCTTATACTCCCCAAGAGATAAAGAACTTCTTTTGGGCCGTACTCGAATGAAAACCAAAACCTTGGTATCCAAAACACCGATTCTCACTTCTAAACTCATTGTTCTAAATCCTTAAAACAGGTGGGACTCCTGAGAGTATTCTCTAGGGAAAGGGTCTTCCTTTTTTTAAACAGAAACTTTCTTTTATTTTAGAGGGAATAATTATAAGATCAGAAAGGAAGATTCTTACTCCAGTATACCTCGAAGATTGGGGAGGAATCTTACAGCTTGATTATTTTCTCTAAGGCAATTAACCTCTTTGTGAGAGAGGTTTCCCCTTGAGGTTATGCCTTGTTGCAATTCAAAGACTTAGAACTAAGTGTTACATTGCCATGATTGAATATTGACAACCCACATGTACGCTAAAAAAGATATGCTATGACAGCCACTTTTATGTGGTGCAGTAGGAATGAAGCCTCTATCATCTTAGTGAGAATGGTGCACGATGTCTTGTTTATGCTTTCATCTTGGATGTTCCCTTGTGGGTAATAAGGTGTTGACTTTATGTGCACCACAAGGAATTTTTGAGCAAGAACTCCACCACTTTGCTTGTAAAATGTGTATCACAATCACTCACTATTTATAATGGGCAACCAAAACAAGTAATCACATTCTTATATAAGAATTTGGCATTAGGTCGTGCATGAATATTTTGTATAGCTTTGGCCTCAGCCCACTTTGTGAAGTAATCGATGGCAACTATGAATCGTGTATGGGTTCCCTTGGTTGGGCGGCTAACAAGATCCATAAAATATAAGCCCTATTTTTCAAAGGGTTATTTCCAAATTACAATGATTAGGGGCATTTAATCCTTCTCTTGGACCATGGTGAACCTTCGGCATTCATCATCATAGTGTTTGACAAACTGAGTTGCATCTTCAAAGAGTAATGTAGGCCATTCGGGGGGTTCACCTAAAAATATGTAAGTATAGCACGTGAGTTCAAATGAAGGGGATTTTTAATTCAAAATTTTAAGGTAAATTTATAGAACTACATTTATAAAAGGGGTTTTTACATGATTAAACCCGTAAGTCCATAAAGAAAAAGGGGTCATTTTATTCATGAAAAATTCACAGGGAAGGGGTTTTTTAAATACCCCTTAAATGCACGTGATATATAGGGTTTCTTAGTAGTGCACTCCCCAAGGTAGGCCACCATATCCCACCAATCTAGAGGACCTTGTGGGGGATATCATGTCCTTGACAAAGTGCCATCCCTTATGCCAAAATGGGCTTGCTCAAGAACAATAAAACAAAGTCAAACTTCATGAATATATCTTTATGTCAAACACATTTCCTCACAATGTTGACTTTACCATTCTTGTAAAGCATTTCCATTATCAATTGATAGTGGTCCATCTTCCTAATGAGGCATTTGGTTCAATCCTTCTTAATGTGGGACAACCAATAAGAAATCCATTGGCCAAGAAGTGGACAATATCTTCACTCCATTATTTTGTTATGGAATAATGGAGAATTGGGAAGATCATCTTCCACTCCTAGAGAGGGGGTTCACCATTTCAATTCTAGGGAAAGGTGATTTTAGCATGGACATGCATGGATCCCTTTTACATAGTAATGCAAAAATCAAATTTCAAAAGAATGAGAAACTATTTGGTGATGTGTTCCATGGTGCAAGGCTTGTTCACCCACTAAAGTAATGGGGTTGTTAAAGAAAACAAACTTGGAAGCCATGTGGTAATGTGTTAGGACAGGGGTAGAACTAGGTGGGAGGGCGGTTCAGGGGAGTCTGGACATGTGTGGATAGCCAGGGCTATTTTAGTCGGCTACGGTTCCTATATCCGGTGGTCGGGTGGAGAGTTTCCCTATTCTCTTCTATGTGGTGCAATAGGGAAAGAGTTTCCCTATTCTGTTCTGTGGTCGCTTGATTATTTGCACATACAAAAGCCCATGAGGGTGACTGAGCAAGGACAGTAGGAGTTGCTTGCAGCTAGTGCAGCAATACCTTACACGAGAGGAGGGGGTTTAACCACCTTGGCGCAACATGAGCACAGCTAGCACATTTCATGGAAGAGAAAGAAGTCATTAACATTGCGTAACACATAAACAAAGCCTTGCATGTAATGCAAGCACATCACAATCAGGATATCACAATCAGGATGCCCATAGTTGACTGGGGTGCTTTGGCTACTTCTTGCACATAGATAGGCATAGGTCTTCACAAGAGGGCTATATCAAGCACAATACGCCGAGCTATTTCCACATACACAAAGCAAAGATCTAGGTGGCTATTGTCACACAAGGAGGAGTAGCAGTCGCCTAGCACACATAAGAATGGGTGACGAGAGTGAGGTGAGAGAGGAGCATTGATAAATTTTAGAGGCACAAGGAGCTTGAGAAGAGAAAGAGGGAAGTGAGAGTTTTTTGTTTGCACATAGAGGGTCGTGAGGTTTGTTTGCTAGAATACAGTGAAGATGGAAAGATATTTACATTGACATGGAGACTGTCTAACACGGAGTTTGCCAAGATAAGATGTTTTAATTCACCTTTTTATGATATCAAATTGATGCTTGCATGATGTATGACAATGCTTTGTTTTGTTGTGGAAACATTATTAATCGATTGAAGATGTGCAAAATATTATAAATGAGCATATTATTTTGTCATATCTTGCAATATTGACATAATATTCCTTATTTCTCTTCACTTGTCATTAAATAAACATGATGTGGTCGTAGGTGGTCTAGGGTTTTGATTTGAGCTTTGAGATTGCATTGCACATTCCAGACAGTTACATAGTTACACACTTTAACCATAGAACCATTCTTCTTTGTTTGTGGCTTGGTCTTGGGAGTTGAGGATAGCCATCATTTGAGCACCTTTCTTTGCTAGGTATTCTTGGGCTTGGATTTAGCTCCAGAGCTTAGGCTCCAGAATATTTCCTGAGATACATGCACATGGAAAATTAGATCCTAGTTGGGGGATCTCAAGATGGTTGTGCTCACTAATGCCTTCTTCAATTAATCGTATGCCCATTGGCATTTGTTTGTCCATTCAAAGACAATCAACAACTTATATAAGGTTTTGATATATATAGCATACAAGAAGATGAATCTTTAAGAATACCCTATGTGCCTAATGAATCTTTACATCCATCCCATTGATGGGTGATGGTAATTGCAAGATCACATGGATATGTGTGGCCTAATCATGTACCAATTCGACACTTCTCATAAAAGGCCTTTTGAGAATCGCATTGTACAAATCCACATGTTTGGTTCGGGCAAAAAAGAGAAGAATCACATTTTCAAGTTTTGCAGAACTCCCATAGGTCATGACATGGTACCATCAACCATCTTTACAATGAGATTCGTTTGCTCTAAGGCTAGCTTTCCTCATTTTTCCCAAACATTGTTTTGTCATGATACTCACTCTAGCTCCTCCATCTCATAAAAGGCCTTTTGAGAATCGCATTGTACAAATCCACATGTCTGGTTCGGGTAAAAAAGAGAAGAATTTCATTTTCAAGGTTTGCAGAACTCCCATAGGTCATGACATGGTACCATCAACCATCTTTACAATGAGATTCATTTGCTCTAAGGCTAGCTTTCCTCATTTTTCCCAAACATTGTTTTGTCATGATAATCACTCTAGCTCCTCCATCTAGGATGGCAAGAGCTTGATAACCCTTTTGTACCATTGGAAGTGTTGCATTTGTGTCATCTCTCTCATAATACTTTCCCATTTAGTTAACTAGAATATGGAGGACGAGTTTGGGTACATTGCCTCTTCCTTCCTCCATGTCTACATCCTTCTCATCAAGAGGAAAAGGTATTCCTTTGTCAATTGGAGGGTCGGCATGTATTCTACCTTCCATCCAATCTTTTAGATCTTTCCATAGTCTGGGATTTCCTCTTAGCGAGGTGCCAATTGGGGATCATGTGACTTTTGTAGAGAGAAATACGGATATTTGAGCCACATACCTCGATGCTCAATTTTGTCCGACTTCATTTTACTATATGAGTCTAGAATAAGATTTGGTGAATCATGAAGAGTATATTCTCCTCCATCAAACATCTGTGAGAATAGGTTGTTCCCTCCTTCTTCTGCAGAGTCAGGTTTTCCCTCACTGCATTCTGAAATAGTCTCTAGCACATTTAGTCTGTTTGGCCTCCCTCGTGATATTTTGCATAGGATAGATTGTTTCAATAACTTACCATCTCTCACTCTTGTTGAAAGTTGCAAAACAATGAGCACGAAGCTTCACATCAATCAAATATAAAGAAACCACCTCCACTTCATCGTCCATTGTTCAAAGAACTCTTGATTATTTTCCCTCCACACGCCTAACACCTCCACTTCATCATCCATTGTTCAAAGAACTCTTGATTATTTTCCCTCCACACGCCTAACACCTCCATGTCAAAAGGACCAATAGATACAATGGGTTAAAAAGTGGCAACCCAAATCTACCTTGAAATGGGTTCCTAAGATTTCTCCTTCTATATCATCTCAACCAACCAATCAAAGAAGGCCTCAACATAATAATTGGTGCAGAGAGGATGTCCAAACTATAGGTTACCCCAAAATGGATACCTAAATGATTATTAAAAGCTCAAGGCTACTTATCTTTGTAGATAATCTACCTTGAAATGGGTTCCTAAGATTTCTCCTTCTATATCATCTCAACCAACCAATCAAAGAAGGCCTCAACATAATAATTGGTACAGAGAGGATGTCCAAACTATAGGTTACCCCAAAATGGATACCTAAATGATTATTAAAAGCTCAAGGCTACTTATCTTTGTAGATAATCCAAAACATAGATAACCATTGTATTAAGAGCTAGTCTGATTGAAGACTTTCTCCACAATTTGAACTTAGTTATCTTCGTTTCCCACCTCTCTTACAACATCACTTATTTTTTTCATATCTGCTTCATCCTTCTTCTTCTTCTCTCAGCCTATTTTTTCTTCCATCTTAATAGTCTAGTAAACCATTAAGTTATGTTTGCTAATTATGATTTCTTTGTGATTTTATTTTGTTTGTTATGTTCGTTAACTTTCTTGATCATAATTTCATTTGTGAAAACTTACAGGGTTATTTGTCAACTCAACTACAAGGAAAACGGAGGGCAAGGTTCATAACATTTCTTTAAAGTTTTATCTTTGTTATTTAGATTGTTGACGTTTCACTCTTCGACAAATTTCATGTCTATATCAAGAGGGAGCCTATTAGAAAAAGCTAACCCATGACAATATATCTTGCACCATGTACAACAATATAGCACCTATTCACATATCCAAATAACAATAAAAATTAAAAAAGGTGATGAGAAAGAGCATATACGAAAATTAGAGAATGAAAGTATGACTTTGCTGTTTCTATAGGCCTTGAGAATGGACTTTTTATGGACTAATATGAGTGACCCTATCTTGGACCCAAATTGTCTAGTTTGGTACTATCAAGGGTAGCTAAGTATTCCTCCTTTCCAAACCCACTCACGATATCTTTACACAACATTAAGGAAGTGATGTTGTGGAGCCACCTTTGTGGACATATTCTACCAACATTTTCATCCCCTTGCAGTATGTTTTCACTATGAGCATCACATGTTATCCGCAATGTCCTACATATGGTGGAACTGTAGAACTTATTTTAGGCACTATGGGATAGGACCCTTGTGGTCCATGGTAGGAGACACCCCACAAATAACATGATGAGTAAGTGGGACTCTATCGAGTAAGGAATGCATAGGAAGATCTTGTAGAGTAGGGGAGGAGGGCAAAATCTTATGCACTTATACCATTATTCTATGAAGTAATGTTATCGACTCCTTGTCCTTTTTAGAGCGTGGTTGGTCATTGATAGCTTATTCGCTTGTGGTAGATACTTAGATCACTTACCTATAGTATGCATGCCATATCATAGTGAGAATGCACTTAGACCATTGCCTTGTACACCAAAGGAGGCATATATACTAGAATCAAATTGTGAGGAGAGGAGGATGCACTAGTGACACTGAGTCCAATCTAGTGTATGATTTTGATGACCTCCTCTTGCAATGATTTTGAATATTATTTTAAGGTTCATAGGAAGTAACAATGGAAGTTCTCAACATTATAAGTAAATAAATCACTTAGTAGCTTCATTTATGAGGCTAGATAATAGCAAGAGATGGTTTCACAAAAGTGATAATGTGTGGAGATTAGGGTCATAACCTAAGGCATGTTCTTTGCTTGGTTTTGGTTTAGATGGAATTTGGACCAACCTTAGTATTACCCTTGTCTTAAAACTAGGAAAATTTGACTAATCACAATAAAAATTTGCTCACTACTTGATTAGGTGTTTGCATGGTGATTAAAGTTTATTTTTTCCACTAGACCTTACTGGTTATACCATGTTGCCTTATAGACCTTACAAGACCTCTGACATTTCTAATGCCAACAATCTTGAAGCATCTTCATCGATATATTTTGAGTATGGAGTTTCCATCAAGAAGGGGGGTGTGTCAATGCTTGCGAGAGACCTCTATAACGTTAATGATGGCCACCTTACTATCTTCAACAATTTTGACCAAAGTCACTGGAAATGCCAGATTTCATTGGAATGTGCTTATAGTGTATTATTTTATGTGTGCGATCACCTCGTGTCTATTAAAGGCATACCATGTGATTTAGGTGGACTCTCTCCTTCTCTCTTACAAAGGCATAGACGTGAGATAAAACTCTCCAAGAGCTTATTTCAAGAATAAAAAGGTCCTCAAGTCCATAGGCTACCTTCTTTTTATAATTGTCTCCTCGTTCTTTATACAAATATAGCTTAAAATTAATACTAACAATAAATCCATAAAAATATTTCAACAAAATGTGAAGACCCACAAAAGACGATTGCTCCATAGAAGGCCACTGAGATCCAAAACAACCCATGATTTGCATCAATGTCAACATATATGACACATATAAATAGATGGAAATAGGACCAACATTGATACTTCATGCCATGCACACATGTATTTGACCAAACACATGTGAAAGGCCCGAATTCCCCATCACAATGCACAAATCAATTAAATAGTGTGAAATCTTACATCTAATGATTAAATATTCAAAGTAAATTCAAAAGCATTCTGCCTTGGTCCTAGTGTATGGGGGGGTTGATTCAACTTGGCAAAGTGCACTTTCATGGAAACATCCACTTGCATTACATTTGGGTTCTGCTAGTAGATATATTTTTTGAAAAGGGAGTTTTTTCTATTGTGTAAGTGCTAGACTCTCAGGGAACTTTCATTTCTTCTTTTGCTAAAAGTAGATACCATCTTGGAATACCTTACAAGATACGTTGGCATCTTCTTTGTACTTTTATACACAAGTTATAGGTTCAAGGATTGGTCACTCCCACACTCACAGGTTGATTGGTGGACAGCCAATACCAAATATCATTATATGGTCTGTACTGTACAAGTGGACATATCAATTAAGTGCAACAAGGTATGGGGTCTCAGAGTAAGTTAATGTAGTGGTGGGTCGATAAGATTCAGAGTATTTGGAGCATAACTATTAACCTTAAAGCTAAGGGGTTCTTATGGAGAATAATGATAGGAGCACTGCCCCTTGGAGCTACATTGAAAGACAGAGGGTTCATAGATGGCAAATTTCCTAGATGTTTGCATAGCAAGGAATCAACCAGATATACATTATGGCACTGCCCTATTGTGAAAGAATGGTGGCATCAGCTTAGATAGATTGTGTTTACAACTCTTGTCTTCAAATTTTATCACTTTCAGCTCACTTTTAGTACAACTGCTACTGCTCTGCAGAAGAGGAGCATACTTGGTTCTTCACCCACATCACGTTCTGGTTTCTTTGGTTGATCTAGAAATCTAGGAATCATGCGCTATTTACACAAAAGATTGTGTATCCTAGCAGCTTACCCTGGAACATGTTGAAAACTAGGTTTTTGGAGGATGCTATAGTCCATAGTAGAGACAAAGCCTTTAATGATAACCTTCTACTAAAGATGCTAGATATAGCATCTAAGAGATCATAGATGTAGATGTTTGTTATGTAAATCAGAATACAATTTCTTTTGTACAAAAAAAAAACATTTACAAGACTTAAATACTTAAAACTCAAAAAATAATTACAAATAAGCCAAAAATGTCATGGATTATATTGTAAATTTTAAATTACACATTACATAGTTTATTACACCTAAATCCGAAAGTACATTTTCCTAAGTTTGTTGCACTAAATTGACATGCTCAGCACGAGCTACTATTTCTTGTGTGGAAGAGATAAGACGATTCTGCCTCCACTTTGTGATTTCTTTGGAAATATTCTCTTGGGATTTGTTGATGTCATCTTGAGTGCAATTGCCTCCACACTCTCATACACCACAAACAAGATCTGCGAGATACTGCTTTCTGCTTAGAGTAGTGTTATATGCATCTTTATAGTTTTGGTACATGAGTAATAATAACATGTTATTGTTTATCATCATTAACGTTTTGGGTCGAGCTATTGAAAATAAACTTGCACAAATGCATTACATTTATTAAGCATTGATGGATGCATAGGCTTAAAAGCATTACTGCATTACTACGTATGGCTTGTGTATTAAGCTTAAAGCATATGGCTTGATTCCCTTATGCATAAAGCCCTTATGATTAAGCCTCCATGTATAAGGCTTAAACATTATACATAAGCATTACTGCATTACTACGTATGGCTTGTGTATTAAGCTTAAAGCATATGGCTTGATTCCCTTACGCATAAAGCCCTTATGATTAAGCCTCCATGCATAAGGCTTAAACATTATACATAAGCCTTGAGCATAGAGGCTTAATGATAAAGCCTCTACGTATAAGGTTTAAATGTAAAATTATGTAACAAAGTGTCCTAGTGGTGCACGTGCATATGGGGATGAGCCAGGCACATGGGGTTAGGTGTTAATCCAATTCTAGGATTAACAAGAGCTACGGCCATTATCTTGTTGAGATTCAAGCTCGATGTCAGTGTGAGCCAGCTATGCTATGTGCTGGCAGATTAGGTAGGAACATGTGTGAGACATAAATGACCGCGTGTCCAGCTGGTCATAGTGTGTGGACATTAGCTAGGGTTAGTAGAGTGTGGACACAACTCATTGTGTGTTGTGTGGATTATGGATTAGTGCATTATGCTTTGTGTGAGAGTGGACATGGCTTCCCTCTATGGTTAGGGTTTGCAATATACTTTAGGGTTTGCTCCTGTGTGTGTGTCTCCTCCTCCTCTACCGTTCTTTCAACATGGTATCAGAGCCTTGTGCTGTTTATTAGGGTTTATGAGTGAGTGAGTGAAGAGGAAGAAGAAGAAGCTGTGAAAAGAAGCTGTGAAGCTGCCATTGGAGCTGTGAAGCTTGGAGCACACCAAATATTATCAGATTTGAAAGCTAGGCCTATCGGGTAAGGTCCTCTAAACATCCTTGAGCGGATTGCAGGTGAAACAGGCAAAAGCAAAGCATTTTAGAGCAAATCAAAGCAAGGCAAAATTCTGGTTTTTGAAGGTTTCCATTAAAGCTTGGGAACATTGATGTATGGTGGAAATATGTGTGATTCTGGCAAAGCAAACATGTATCTGACAATGAGAGATGTAATGGCAACTCTTATGCAAGCCCTACTGTGATTTTGGAGCAATTTACATGCATTTAATTGAGAGAAATTACTGGTTTTTTGAGCTCTCCCAAAACAGAGAGAAGAAAGTCAAAAATTGATGCATTTGGAGCCTATTTTTGGTGAAAATCAAAGCTTTGGTGGATTGCACATGTACCTATGTGTGTTGGGCACCTATAACCATCATCAAACAACTTGATAAACACTCCCAAACCCCTGATTTGCAGGCGGCGCAGCCCATACAGAGGAAACAGGGCAGAAAACTGGTTTTTTCACTACGAGGAGGTCGATTTCTTACTTGGTGCTTGATATCTTCCACAATATTCTTAGCAATTGGATGCTTTACATCTTGGAGAAGAGGGCTATGTGATTTGTTTGGCCAATGATGCTTAATTGAGCTGGGAATGAGCTGATTAAAACAAGCTGTCCACTGGTTGCAGAGAAACAGAGCATTTTAATCGAGCAATTAATCTTTGGTGTTTTACAATTGGACAAATTCCTCTTACATGGAGTTGATGGACACTATTGCTAAGCCAATGAATGCCTGGTTGCTCAATTTGGTGAAATATTGAAGGAATTAGAGCCAAATCATTACTGGTTTTTCTGGTTTTTCTGGTTTTTCCAAAAACAGAGAAAGGGGTTTTCAAAATTTGATAATTACACATGTCAAATGGAGTTGATACTCAACATTGAGGTTCATTAGGTGTCAATGCAAGTTGCCTAGACTTGATTGCACCATTACTTTGCGATTTGGAGCCTTGGAAGGTGTGTCAATACAGGGTATTCCGCACTGCGTGAGTCAGTTCATCTCGGATGATTACAGGTTGATTTCCTACATCAAATTTGGAGTTTGTTGGCTATCTTGGAGTTTCTGGAACATTAATTGGAGTGTGGTTGAGCTGAGGAAGGCTCATTTACAGATTTGAAGTGTGCGGAAGGTGTACGCATTGAGCAACATGTCGGATAATCCAGTTCAGATTGTTGGTGAAAAGCTGGATAGGAAGAACTTCCAGGCATGGAAGTACAGGATAAAGAGTTTCTTGAAAGGGAAAGGATTTTGGAATCTCATTACAGGTGCTGAGCCAGAGCCTGAGCTACCTCGACAACCTACACAGCAGCAGCTTATTGCTCATAAGCAATGGTCAGAGAGAGCGTTCAAAGTGCTGCATTATTTGTCTATATGCATTTCTGATGCTATGCTCATACACATTCAGGATGCTGAGAATCCCAAAGATGCATGGGATACTTTGGTTAAGATGTTTGATATAGATACGAGTGCTCGCAAGTCTCAATTGCGACAGCAGATACACAATGTGAAAAGGAATAAAAGGAGCATACATGATTATGTGCAAGAAATCAAGAAGTTTGCAGATGCATTGGCCACAATAAATGCCCCCATGCCTGACGATGATTTGGTGGATATTACCTTGCGTGGTCTTGGCAAGGAATACAAATCTTTTGATACATCTATCTCGGTGAGGAGTACAGGTCTACCCGACTTCGATGAGTTGGTTTCACTCTTGTTGGTTGAGGAAATCAAGCTCAGTGATTCATTTCTGGATGCATCTTCTAGCCATGATGATGGCAGAAATCAGGCTTTCTACTCGCAGAGAGGTTTTAGAGGCAGGGGGAGATTCGCATCACGTGGACGTGGTGGTAATGGTCGTGGATGGCAGGATAGACCTCCACAACAGAATTTTCAACCTTCTTATAGTGCTCGAGGTGGTCGTGGTTATGCACCTCAGCGAGGCAGAGGTACCCCCCGTGGAAGAGGACGTTGGCAAGGCCAACAAAATTCTATGCAAGATGTGGAATGCCATTATTGTGGCAAATATGGTCATATGGCGAGAGATTGCTTTCGCAAACAGAATGATTTGAGAGGGGGAAGAGCACAACGTGGTGGTCATTATGGTGGAAACTATGCACAACATGGTGGCAACTATGCATCAAGTAGCAATGATGGAACTGCAAATCATTTGTTTGCCATGAAGCATGTTGTGGGTTCTATGACAACAAATGCTGAGAATGATGATACATGGTATATGGACTCAGGAGCATCAAATCATATGACATGCCATGGTGAATGGTTTGAGCACATGAAGCCAATGGATGTCAAAGGCTATGTGGAAACAGGTGATGATACCCAGCATGTCATTGCACATGTTGGAAGTGTACCATTGGTCATGCATAATGGTCAGACAAAGTCTATGTCAGATGTGCTGTATGTGCCTTCAATCACTAAAAGCTTGGCCTCAGTTGGTCAAATGGTGGAACAGGGATTACAGGTTCGCTTCAATGAGCATGGATGCTTCGTTGAAGATTTCAAACATGGATGTAGAGTGATTGCTAAAGGCAAGAAAGAAGGAAGATTGTTTAAGCTGGATGCTGGAATTCCTGAGCTAAAATCAGCCATGTTCTCAAAGAGCAGGAATGTAGTACAAGATATTGATATGTGGCACAAGAGGATTGGCCATGTAAATATACAGAGATTAAAGAACATGCAAACAAGAGGCATTGTCAATAGATTGCCTAGGTTCAAATATGATGGACATATGCATGTTTGTGAAGCCTGTCTGTTTGGGAAGCAGGCAAGATTGAGATTTCCTAGAGAAGGAAATATGAGTAACAGGCCACTTGAGATAGTACACATTGATGTATGGGGTCCTGCACAAAACCCATCTATCAAAGGCAGTCTATACTATGTTACATTCATTGATGACTTTAGCAGGATGACATGGATATACTTTCTCAGGGAGAAGAGTGAAGTATTGGAAAAATTCATGGATTTCAAAGCTTTTGCAGAAAAGCAGTATGGCTGTTGGATTAAATGTCTGAGGACAGATGGAGGTGGTGAATACACCTCAAAAGCTTTTGAACATTTCTTGAGGAAGCATGGGATAAGGAGACAATTGACATGCAGGTATACACCTCAGCAGAATGGTGTGGCTGAGAGAAAGAATAGAGTTATATGTGAAGTGGCAAGGGCAATGCTTAATGAAAAGAGCATGCCAGATTACTATTGGGCAGAAGCATGTGCTACTGCAGTTTATATATTGAACAAAACACCTACAGCAGCCATTCATGGAAGCACGCCAGAGATGCGGCTCACAGGTTACAGGCCAGACATTGGACATCTTAAAGTTTTTGGATGCATAGCTTATGTGCATGTGCCTGATGAAAGGAGAAGAAAGTTGGATCCTAAGGCAGAGAAATGTATATTTGTTGGATATGCACAGGATCGAAAGGCCTACAAGTGTTATAATCCACAAACTAGACAAGTGGTCATCTCACGTGATGTGGTGTTTAATGAGCTTACTAGTTGGTATAAAGCAAAAGATGAAGGTGTTATTGAGTCACTAGAAGCAGATGTGCCTGTGAACTTGCCATCACAAGCAAGTTCTAGTTCTACTACTATGTCTGGGCCAGCAGCAGAAGCTGAGAGCAGCAGTGTACGTCCATGGTCAGGACGGTTGAGACATGAGAGTGTAAGCACTGGGAGTAGTGCTATGGATAAAGGCAAAAAGAAAGTCGAAGGAATTGGAATCACAGGATATGAGTCATCCAGTTCTGAAAGTTTGGATGAGGAGCTTGGCATACCTGTTTTACGCACACCTGGTGCGAGGCAGGACAGATATGTGCCACCACATGCTAGAGTCACAGGTGTACAGAGTGACCCGCATGCATTGCGGAGATCCCAGAGGGTCAGATATCCTGTTGACAGGTTGACATACAGAGATTTTGCTATGCACTATGCATACATGACATCTATGGTGAAGCATGTGGAACCTACATGCTATACAGAGGCTGTTGGAGAGCATGTATGGGAGAAAGCAATGGACATAGAGATGGACGCATTGGTCCATAATGATACATGGGACTTGGTTGCCCTACCAAAGGACAAGAATGTTATTGGATGTAAATGGGTCTACAAAGTGAAGTGCAAATCTGATGGTTCTATTGAAAGACATAAAGCAAGATTGGTAGCAAAGGGTTATGCACAGACCCAAGGATTGGATTATGATGAGACGTTTAGCCCAGTGGCTAAGGTGGGCACAGTGAGAGCAGTCATTGCTATGGCTGCAGCTAATGGCTGGGAAATGCATCAGATGGATGTTAAGAATGCATTTCTGAATGGAGATCTACAAGAGGAAGTATACATGGCACAGCCAGAAGGGTATGTACACCCTAGATATCCCACTCACGTATGCAGGTTGAAAAAGGCATTGTATGGTCTGAAGCAAGCACCACGTGCTTGGAGTGATAAGATGAGCAGATATCTTATCTCACTTGGTTTTCAGATTTCTACAGCAGATTCTTCACTCTATGTGAAGAAGACACAGCATGGGATTGTTTTACTAGTCATCTATGTGGATGACTTGATTATTACAGGTGATCATGGTGCAGATGTGATGCATGTCAAGAAAGCCTTGAGTGGGCAATTTGACATGAAAGATCTTGGTGAGTTGAGATACTTCCTTGGCATTGAAGTGGTGAAAGATCATGCAGGTACTTGGTTAGTACAGCGCCAATATGCATTGGATATGTTGGCAAAGTATGGCATGACAGGGTGTAAGCCTATGAGTACACCATTGGAGCAAAATGTAAAGTTGCGGGCTGATTATGGCGAGGAATTGGATGATCCTTCTATGTATAGGAAGATGGTTGGTAGTTTCATATATATGACTATCACACGCCCAGATTTGAGTTATGCAGTGGGGCTAGTCAGCCAGTTTATGCAGAGCCCCAGGAAACCACATTTGGATGCAGTGAGACGCATCATGAGATATGTGAAGACCACAGCACATTATGGTCTATTTTATGAGAGTGGTAAAAGCTTGGACATTCATGGCTACACAGATGCTGATTGGGCAGGTAGCGCATATGACAGGAGGTCTACTAGTGGATATGCTTTTACACTTGGAAGTGCTGTGGTGAGTTGGAGTAGCAAAAAGCAACCTACAGTTGCTTTATCCAGTACAGAGGCTGAGTACAGAGGTGCAGCCATTGCTACTTGTGAGGCTATATGGTTAAAGAGTCTCTTGGCAGATTTATGTGAGCCTCTTGATGGCAAAGTTGTCATACATTGTGACAACATGAGCAGTATGCAGTTGGCAAAGAATCTAGTATTTCATGCGAGGACCAAACACATAGAGGTCCATTATCACTTTGTCAGAGAAAAGGTGCTGGATGGTACAGTTGATCTTCACTATGTGAAGACTGATGAGCAGGTGGCTGATATCTTTACGAAGCCACTTAGCAGGGAGAAGTTTGAGTACTTCCGGACTATGTTGGGAGTACATGGGATGAGCTTGAGGGGGAGTGTTGAGAGTGTTGATATCCCAAGCTCATCTACATCTTCATCGGCAGTACATCATGAGCTTGAGAGGGCTGTTGAGATTCAAGCTCGATGTCAGTGTGAGCCAGCTATGCTATGTGCTGGCAGATTAGGTAGGAACATGTGTGAGACATAAATGACCGCGTGTCTAGCTGGTCATAGTGTGTGGACATTAGCTAGGGTTAGTAGAGTGTGGACACAACTCATTGTGTGTTGTGTGGATTATGGATTAGTGCATTATGCTTTGTGTGAGAGTGGACATGGCTTCCCTCTATGGTTAGGGTTTGCAATATACTTTAGGGTTTGCTCCTGTGTGTGTGTCTCCTCCTCCTCTACCGTTCTTTCAACATATCTTACATCAAGGAGTCATGGAAGATACACCAAAGGGTCATACATTCAAGATATAAAGTAATAGTGTCCAAAGCTACAGCTTGGACAGGTGCTTGTAATGGTGTGATGGAGTATTTATGGCGATTCTCGCTTCAAGAGCGTGTGGTAGCAAGCTAGGATGAAGTCCTAAGTGATGTACTTCATGGATATATTATGAGAGTAGTCATTTTAATAGCATTAGACCTCTTATGAGCCTAAAGTGCCCGACCGGCCATAGTTTAAGTGAGTGTGAACACTTATGGCCATGTATATAAGTGAATGTCTCTCATAATACAACATACTCTCCCATTGTGCAATTGAGTCTTGCTCTTGCTAATCCTCTTGCTAATCTCTCTCCCTATTGCATGCTAGTGAGTGTGTGTGAGTGAAGTGAGGAGAGAGAAGGGACGAGGACCCGTAGTGTAACGCGACGGTGTGACAACGCTCGCGTAGGAGACGCAGTGGAATTGCTTCTCAAGGAGTTGTAGAGCTTGGAGACCTCAAGGGTTATGAGCTCCGCCATTGGAAAGATCCTCACGGACAATTGCGGTTCACCAGGTAAGCTCTTTTTGGATGTGTTTCAAGGAGGGTTAGGGTGAGCCATAACATTTTTGGCACTGCTGTTGTTGGGGAGCCATCCCTTGGCTTTTTCCATTGTTTTGCCTCTAAATTATGCATAACCCATTGCCTATTATCTTCATTAATGGTTTTCCATGAAAACAATGTGGATTTGATGGTGATTTGTGTGAGATTTGGTGTAGAATAGTGCTCTTTTTTGTTTTTGAAAAGAATGTTTTTTGCTTAATTTTTAGATTAATTTGCTGTTTTGGTGATTTTTCATGTTCTTAGGGCTTAGTTTGCATCCATTGCATCAAACAATACAATAGAATGTAATTTTTAGTGAATGTTAGCTCTCTTTAGTTTAAACATAGATCTACGATCATTAATTCTAGTTTAATTGTGTGTTTTTTGTTGAAATTATTTGGATTAAAGTGTTAGCAAGCATTAGAAGTAGCTTAATCTTTCAAAATAATTTCTTAAAACTATAAAAAAACCCTTGAATTTGACTAAATTCTCTTAATGGACTAGTTTTTGTCATTAAGGGTGATTAATCTTATTCAAGAGGCTAAAAATTTAGAAAATGTGTTAATTGGGGTCTAAATTGATCATATGAGTAGTCAAAATTGGGGTTTTTGAGTGTTTTGAGAACATCTAGATGCATCAAAACACCTAATCACATCAATTTTTTGATCAATTGAAGAAATTTGACTCTCTTTGCTTACTTTTGCCTTAAAGAGGAGACTATAATTAAGAGTCTAATTAATCTCCTATTTTAGATTAATTTACACAATGATTGATGCACAAAGATTAGGTTTTCCTTGCTCTATCCAATGATGTGCTGAATTGTGTGAATTAATTAGGGAGGATTAGTGGTTAATTAGAGTCCTTGATTAGTATAAAAGAGGGAAAGATTAGTGAAAGGATTAATGAGAGAAAGTGGAGGGCATGAACGGTTGGCACGTGAACGGCTTGGACGTGAATAGCTTGGCAGGTGAACGGTTGGGACGACGTGAACGACTTGGACATGAACGGCTGGGATGTGAACGGTTGGGGCGTGAATGACTGGGATGTGAACGGCTTGGACGTAAATGGCTTGGGCATGAATGGCTTGGGCGTGAATGGCTTAGGCGTGAAAGTGCAGGACGTGAATGGGTTGGCACATGAACGGCTGGCACGTGAACGACTTGGATGTGAACGGCTGGAATGTGAACAGCTTGGCACATGAACGGCTTGGTACATGAATGGCTTGGGATGTGAACGGCTTGGGTAGCAGGATGTGAACAGCTTGGCACGTAAACGGCTGGCATGTGAACGCTTGGGGCGTGAACGGCTTGGGCGTGAAAGTGCAGGACATGAATGGCTTGGGCGCGTGAATGACCTGGGACGTGAACGGCTTGGCACGTGAACGGTTGGGACATGAACGGCTTGGGACGTGAACGACTTGGCACGTGAACGGCTAGGATGTGAACGGCTTGGCACATGAAAAGATTTGCAAAAAAAAATAAATTTAATATTCCGTAAAAAAAACTTTTAGAAAATACCCCTGTTTGGAGGCCCATATCTTCTAAACCATATATCTGATGAAGACGCTCTAGGGTTCATCAAAAAGTTGACATCGAGCTCTTCAACTTTGGACTTGTCTTCGAGTCAAAATTGACCATTTTGGCCTCCGACCAACGGCCTCAAAATTTGACCCAAAAATCGAGGCAAAAAACAGCCCAAAAACCACGAAAATCATAAAAACAACGCGAAAATGACGATGAGTCATATTCGGGCTACTTTTTGAGGGCCTAAACGACAAAATAATGGGCGACTTAGGGAAACAAAGTTGTAGTACTCCAGAATTACTACAACTCCCTCATAGAGAGTTTTTCAAAATTTTGGAACACCCTTAAAAACGTGCTGCGACACAGGGAAAAAATTCTCGGGAAATTTTTTTGTCTTGAGACAGTGATGGAAAATAGGTTTTAGGACATCTTCCATCCGCGTATAGTGCCTAAGTTAATTAGGGCAAACGGACATCCATTTGATCCAATGAAGAGAACCCCAAGCCTCTTGAGGCTGTACCAGGTTGTGGGAAAGTATAAAAAGCAAAAGAAAAAAAATCTGTGATTGCTCATTAAGGAGCATTTAGGCACTATGACATGACCACGATAGAGGGATTGCCAGGGATCACACAAGGACTCAACCCAATGGCTGACATCTTCAAGCCATTGAGATCTATGCCACAAATTTACCTCCCAATGCCGGTGTCCATGCATATAACAAGCATGTCATCAGGTTTTACACCCCCTCTTACTTCGATTCCATTGTGAGCTTTGGCCCCTTGCCTAACATTCCCACAAATCCTATAGTACCAACCCTTTCCTGGTGGATGCCCACACCTTTGGACATACTAACTAGTCTAGGAAGGGGGGTGGCCGACTCCACTAAGTCTCTTCCAACAAGATCACTCACATATGGTCTCAATGATTCATACAGAAATACGGCCGTACAATTTTCCAAAATTATGGGCAAATATGGACGGAACAACCGACCTTGTTCAATTCATTCAAATGTTTGAATAGAGATGTGAAGCCTTTAGAAATCCCAACTGCTCCACTAAGGTACATGCATTGAACTTATGCTTAGAGGGAAAAGCTAGTCGATGGTTCATCACATTGATGCTAACGATCAAGACCAGCTTCAAAACCTTGAAATCAACCTTTATACATGGCTTTTCCAGATAAGGTGATTGATGGAGTGTAGTAACATAACTCTATTCAATTGAGCATCAACCAAATGAATCCATTAGAGACTTTATCCTTCGGATAAAACTCTTGGACTCACATTGTGAGTCATGGAAAAAATTAAACGATGTTCAATTGAGGAGATGTTTCATGATGGGCTTGAAGAATAACAGCTTACATAACTTGATCCATTGTATCCAATCTGAAAACATTCGATTAATGTTGTAAAGAAGCAATATGTTTAGATGACAACATGCTGGAAGATGAGCATGCTACGAGGTGTTCCTCATCTAAACCAAGTGAAGTAATGGCAAAAGAAAGATCGATCTTAGAATTGACATTCCTAGAATTTTATGTAGCCTTGCTTAAAACCTCGTAGCCAACATCTCTAAGAGAGGATGAAAACCTTCAAAACTAGACATCCTTAAAGCCTCTAAAAGTGAGGAGCAAAATGCCTTGTGTTGAATGCAATCACTACGACCATCCCAATCCTCATTGTGCATACAAGGCACCTATTTATCTATACTGCATATATTGTAAAACCTTTGATCATGATACTAAAAATATGTCCCGATTCATCCACAATGTACTCAAAACCTCCATCTCCCATGCACCAAACAGAAATAGTCAAAGGGTAGAAAATACTCTCATCAGGAAGTAGTTAATCGAACACTTCAGTGTTTCTATTGTTGTGGGCCTCATAAGGTGGCAGACTGCACAGTTTTTGGAATACTTCCATGCCCATAGTCACTAACACCTTGCGACCGATGTGTGAACAATGTGGCATTGATCACTTGTTCCAAGATTACCCAAGACGAGTTGCTTCAATGCAACTTGTCTCACAAAATAAAACTCTTAACATCTTAAGTGTACAAAACGGGCAATTGTCCATGGTACCCTTGAATGTGCTTATATGCTTACAAGCCAAGGCACGAGAAACAATCAAAAGAAAAGAAAAAGACAATACCTTAACATGGGTAGAAGAACATGCTTTAAAACAGAACCCAAAAGAGAAAACAAAATCTTCTAAACCCAAGAAAAACAAAAGATAATAAATTGTCGAAACCAAGGTCAAATTAAAAGACAGGGAAAAAGAGTCTATACAGGACATAAACATGAAAGAGCCAAAAGCTATACAGGATGCAAAAGCATCCACCTCAAAGACCACCACACAAACCTCAACACCCATATGTGTGACACAGAATATAAAAACCCAAAAGAAAATTTGATCTCGTCGCATGGATAAACATAATGAAAAACTGACAATCTAAAGAAAGTCAGAAAATGAAACAAGTTCTAGTACATCACTAAGTGAGGATGAAATAAGTTCTTACTCTTCACTCAGTGCACCACATAGACCAATCAAGAAACTAGAACCCACCCAACCACCCCAAATGGATAATGATAGTCACATGACATATGCAAAAAGCAAAAAGCACGCTCAAGAGAGCATGCTTAGCTTGGTTGAATGTCTTATAGGGTCACCGGTTGTGATTGAGCTTCATAATGCCAATCCTAAAAGAACAACCAAGATACAAATCCTAGAGGAGTACCGCTTTCCCTTTCAAGAGGAAGACATACTCTCTACAGAAGAGTTAAGAAGAGTTATTTGAGACAGACTGTATGAACTATAGGCTTGAGAAAGCACATGAGGAATTCAATAATTCTCTTACAAGACTAAAAAATTCTCTTAAAACCTCATTCAGAGGAATGCTCTTCTCTCATGATAAAGCCAACATCACATCAGCACTTGCACCTTTAATGGCTCATCTTGAGTTATACAAGGACATAATGAACTACATGAAACAGGACTGTTAGGATTCACAAGTTTCCAAATAGCCCTCGTTAAGAATGGTCAGAGGGCCAAGTGTGCCATTGTACGCATTGGGTATTCTTGAAAAAACTGAGACCCAAACAGAGGATGAAAGTGAATGGGAACATGAAATAGACACATGATCTAAAGCTGAAATAATAACCGAAACACCCATGGTTCCTTTGGAATATTCTATCATGGTATGGTTGGCAATGATGTTTAGCGCAAATGCGCATTGATTAGCCCTCGAGCTAGTCATAACATCATGACAATAGACACTTGGGTGTCATTGGGACAGTAGACACTTGGGTGTCATTGGGATAACCTAAACTAATCCCTACAAGCAATAGTCTTGCAAGAGGAGCCAATGGACAAAACATTGAAGTTCCAGGTTCCTTTAGATACACTACTCAAACAATGGATGGGGCGATATGGAATTTACATTCCATGTTACCCTAGAATCCCTTGAGTATGATGTCGTCTTTGGTGGACTTTGGATAAGTGAATCGTTGTATTCACTAGATGAATCCATGCAAATACTCACCTTGAACACTCTTGCAGGCAATGTACAATTGCTATTATGGGAGGAAGAAACCTTGCAGGAGCTGAAACTTCCAACATATCTTACTGAAAAGATCCCTAGGATTTTGGTTGGATTGAAAATTGCAAATAAAATCACCATAGCTCAAGCACAGCTTTATCCAACACGAGAACACAATCTCATGACCCTTGAGCTATGGGATTTGTTAGGTCAACCAACGCTCACGGCACATCCTGAAAGGATTACCTTCACACAAGACTTGAACATGCCATGTATGGGGTACTTTGAACATACAATTTTGAACATACAATGTATATTGAAACTAACCCCCTCACTTGTAAGTTTTTTGTGGGGTTGAGTATGTGTTGGAAGCAGATTTAATCTTGGGGCATAAATGGACTGTTGCTGCCCAAGCACCACTGTGCTTTGTGAGCAATAGAGTCATCAAAGATGGGTGCCTGTGCATGTACATTAACAACAAGGATACTATGATGGTAATTCCATCATATGGTTGCCAAAATCAAACATTGTGAAGAAAACCTCACCCCCGACTTCAACCCCAACAACTTCACCTAAAGTTTGACAAGAATGGAGACCCAAGAAACAGCAAGCAAATCACTCAACCACTCTCGTGCATTCAGCACCAACACAAGAGCTTTTCTGTTCAAGCGAAAGTAGGCTTCCCTCTACTGCCTCGACATCATTTCGGCAACAAATTCAAGATCAAATACAGAGACTTAGGAGCATATCAAGAACAAAATAACAATGCTCTTATCACCCCTCTGGAAGTGAGAAATGAGTGCACAACAAGCTATTGCTTGCAAATCATGACATAGACGACCTATAAAAAAACAAAAAGGGGATCAAAATATGCAAATTCATGGAATTCCATCTCACAGAATTACAATTCACGGAGTTCCATATCATGGCTTAAGAACTTGCACTTTCACAATTTAAGCCTCATCATCACAGGGATTAAAACATCTCACGCATTAACCTTTTCCAATAATCTTCAATAGCCATTATATATATGTTAGCTTATTGCTTACTATTCTTTTGGCTAAATTAATGTAGCAACTGCTCCATGAGTAGATACCCATACTCATGCACTGGAGAACATTTGCACCAAAACCTCACTATCAACAACTTCTAGGAACATCTTTGGATGGGGGGGCCATGGTGGGTGAAAGCTTGGTCAATGGTACTACCCATCACCTGGAATTTTCCTTCAAATTACAAATCTCTCCAAACGATGCCACCATCTTCAAAAATCAATGATCTTTAATCCTTAGTGAAGATATCTATATTAGCTTCGCAAATCGACGTAATTCTTTCAATCCACACCAACAAGTGGCTACTTTAACACAGAGCGGTCCAATAAGAGTCTATATGACTCAATTCTTGTACTTCATGAAAATTTGCTTCTAAGAGAACTTAATTATGCATAAAAACATAAAAAGAACATGGGCAAAAGAAGATAGGATCAGGTCCTAATCAACAACATTTGACAAGAATCTTGCTACACAAAGGGACATTATCACAAGCCAATTACTTCAAATGATAAATGTCAAGGAACTGAGAATCACCATCTCGTTCTAATGATTAAGTCTACACTCCTCCGGATCCTTCTCTCCCATTATTATCATCTCTTAGTGTCCCCACTAACAAAAATCACGTGTAACTTTGTCGATGATTGCCAAAAACAAAGTGCGCCAAAAAAAAGGAAAAAAAAGGGCTCACACAAATATAAAAATGTAATCATTCGCAAAAACCCCCCACACTGTTAGGAATTCCCAATACACAACTAACCTCTTCATTCATTAACTAGCTTTTCTTAGTTCCTCAGGAGGAACAAAGACCATTGTATGTCATTCAACATCAACGCCATCAACAAGCTTGTTCATTCTTCCCACACAAAGGTCTTCAATGAGCAAACTTAAAACTAGTCACACCACTTACACACCTAATATGAAATTGCCTTTTTCACAGATTTCATTTAATGAAACCATAGTGTCACTGATCATAATCCTCTAATTGACCAGTTGAGTCCTTATTTCCAAGCATTCCTTCATCGGTGTACCTATGGCATCATTGGCAACCAGAACGCTCACCCCCTGTCCACTCAAGGGCCTTTTCGATAGTTCCTAGCTCATAGTAATAACCGTAAGTATTCACTTTAACAAAAATGGAGTCTCCATTGAAGATCAGCAAGATCAACCTACAGATCCATATAAAAGAGCCATGGACTCATCCATTGAGGACCAGCAAGGTCAATCAACCAATTCCATGCCCGAATTCAGAAAACAACTCTTACTCCTTGTTCCAATATCTTCCTCGAATTTATGGAATGTAAGAGAATTCTTATTTTTGATATAAAGATTCTTTATGCAGCTATTTATGCATAAGAACAACTTCAGTGGGAAATAACACTTTTATAAAATTTATGCATCTATTTATGCATAAATTTAATTTTAAGGACAATAACTCTTTCGAAATAAAAATAAATCTTTTATGCATCTTTCTATGCATAAAATCAAAATTAATGAGAATAACTCTTTTGAAATAAAAATAAATTTCTTTATGCATCTTTCTATGCAAAAATCAAAATTAATGAGAATAACTCTTTTGAAATAAAAATAAATTTCTTTATTCATCTTTCTATGCATAAAATCAAAATTAATGAGTAACTCTTTTGAAATAAAAATAAATTTCTTTATGTATCTTTCTATGCATAAAATCAAAATTAATGAGAATAACTCTTTTGAAATTAAAATAAATTTCTTTATGCATCTTTCTATGCATAAAATCAAAATTAATGAGAATAACTCTTTTGTAATAAAAATAAATTTCTTTATGCATCTTTCTATGCATAAAATCAAAATTTGATGAAAGTAACGCTTTTATTAAAAAAATCTTTTATGCATCTATTTATGCATAAATTCAATTTTAATAAAAGTAACACTTTTATAATAAAAAATTCTTTGATGCATCTATTTATGCATAAAAATCAATTTTGATGAAAGTAACACTTTTATAATAAAAAAAATTCTTTTATGCATCTATTTATGCATAAAAATCAATTTTGGTGAAAGTAACACTTTATAATCAAAATATTCCCAATATGCATCTTTCTATGCATAAAAATTACTTCCAATGAAAATAACACTTTTATAATAAAAATATTTGTAATATGCATTTTCGTATGCATAGAATAAAAATAACACTTTTAGAATACACAAGCGGTGGGGATTACTCTTTTTGAATAATGAAAGATAAAACTTATTTCACAAATCTAAGAAAATTTTACCATAACTTCCTTTGTATGGCTGACCATTTCTCAAATTTTTTCATTCTCAAGTTACTTAGAAATTATCCCAATGGTTTAAAGCATTCTAAACTAATCAAATTCCACTTTTTAAAGAGAAACAATATGAAAAGTTTAATTCTAACAATTTGATTACACATCTAGGATAAAGAAAGGCTGAATTCAAGAATGAAGAGAGGGGGAAAGCCTTTCTAACAAGGCATAGCATCATTTTTCATTTTAAAGAAAATAAAAATTAGAAAACCATTAAATGGAATAAAGAAAAAGTAGGATTTCTAGCTTACATGAATTTTTGTGAGCTTTCCTTTGGCTTGATGGTTTGAGGGATCTACTCTTGTTTGCAACAAGAGTGGCCACCAATTCTTTTGAAGAGGAAATGGTCAAAAATTAATGAATTATTAATAAATTCATTGTTTTTGGCTCTAGGGAGGAGGAGTAGAGTAACAGTGCATAAAACACTATTAACCATTCATTGTTTTTGGCTCTAGGGAGGAGTAGAGTAACAATGCATAAAACACTATTAACCATTTACAAAGGGGGAGACTTCATTTATAGTAAAAAGTGAGCCTCTAAGCAAGCAAACTGATTCTAAAATTTCCAGATCATGTTGGTCAATTTTTGATCATTTTTAGGTCAGTTTAGCTTACTTTTTGGATCTAGTTGAAGAAGCAGGAGAGAGGAGAGATGAAAATATCTCATTATTTGTGAGTTTAAAACTCAAACACACATGTGAAAAGGTGCCTCCTTCATGAGGGGAATTCCCCCATAGTGAGGTGTCAAAAATGCATCATTTCTTCTAAATATCTCCTCTCTTTTAACTAATAACCTTGTCCTTAGCCAACTCTTCATCTTATGTGAGTATTTACTCATTTTTGGGGGGGTTTTCTTTTATTCTTCAATTTATCTCCTCCCTACATTTGGATTAATCTAATTGGTCCCATAAGAACCTTAATTCAAAAATTTCAAAAAATCTGGACCCTTAGGGTAAGGTCCTTTTTACCTGATTTCAATTTATTCCATTTGCACATTGGAAATTTCTTTTTGAATATCTGTTTGAGGGGAAACCATTTTAGACACTAGGAGGATTTTTATATCCAAAAATATCTCAATTTTGAATTACCTCCCTCTAGACATTTTCTCTCTCTAGGCCAAAACAGGGTAAAACAAGATCTTTCTTTTACTTCAGAGAGGGAAATAATTATAAGATCATAAGGGGAGTTTTTTACACTTGCACATCTCAAAAGCCAGAGGGAGGAATCTTACATCCTACCCCGTTTAAAAAACGCGAGATGTCCTCATCTCGCAAAATTAGAGGAGAACTCTTTTCCTTAAGATCCAACTGATTCTGGGGTTCCTTATTAGTCTGGTGAACCCAACAGAATCCTGGGATAAAGATCCCTTATATAAAACTCATCATCAAATAATAATTCACTCAGATCGTATCATTCAAATCCTTATCACAATAATGGTCCATTAGACTGAATTTTCTATCTGAACAGCCCTTCATGGAAATTTTCAATTATACAGATTTTTAATTTGACATCCCTTAACTTGATCCACTGGGTTAAATGTTAACAGCACCAATCTACAGCAGAATCCCCTAATCTCATAGTGATTTGCTGAAGTCATTAACATCATTCCTGCTATACGAACATCATCACAAGGGACTCGTCCCATTCATCCTCATTGTGGTTCGAACCCGTAAGTCCCATAGTCAGATCAGGGAAAAGATTGTACTTGGATCATAGAGACCAACGCTTTTTTCCTCATTGAGAGGCAGAGCTGTTGACTCTTTTCCATAAAACAATTTTTGTACGATATTTACTTCATCTATCGAACGAGAATAGAATTGAGTCTCAATTTAGGGATCCATCAGTCCAGCCAGTCCCATGGGTTGGCCAACCGCCCAAGCACTGTAGTGATGGGATCCAATTAAGAATTTGGTTAGGTTATCCCAGGTACTAAGGAAAAGAGTTCCCAGGCCCCCTAGCCGGATATTCATGCAAATTTAAAACTAGTCACACCACTTACACACCCAATATGAAATTGCCTTTTTCACAGATTCAACAGTCTTTAAAACAATCATTTAATGAAACCATAGTGTCACTGATCATAATCCTCTAATTGACCAGTTTTATCCTTATTTTCAAACATTCCTTCATCGGTGTACCTATGGCATCATTGGCAACCAGAACGCTCACCCCCTGTCCACTTAGGGCCCTTTTTGATAGATCCTAGCTCATAGTAACCGGCAAGTATTCACTTTCATAAAAATGGATTCTCCGTTGAAGATCCGCAAGATCAACCAATAGATCTATATAAAAGAGCCATGGACTCATCCTTTGAGGACCAACAAGGTCAATCAACAAGATCCATGCCCGAATTCAGAAAACAACTCTTACTCCTTGTTCTAATATCTTCCTAGATGTACGTGTGGGTTTCTTCGGTGACCCAGAGCCCGAGCACCGTATGGTCAGCACTCTCTAGGATCCTTCGCAGGTCACCTAGTTCTTCACTCATAGGTTGCTTCCTTGGTTCCTCATCCACTGTACTGGAAGCTCACCATTTAAATCAAACCGAGGCTGGTCAAGACCTTGGCTGACCTTGCTACACGCAAGATATCCTCCTTTGACTCTCTGTCAGCAGTTGCAACTTTAATAGATAGGTCTCCACGACCTCATTCACAAGATGGTCAAAATGCTTCCCCAGCATTCTTGACATAAAACAATCATTTAAAAATAAATTTCACATACAAATACAGTTCCAACAATATTTCCATCTTTTCTCATCACTCCACATCCTTTCACATTAGTCTCCATCTTTTCTCATCTTCCCACTTTTTTTTTCTTCATCGATCCCTATCACATCACATCATTCCCACATCAAATCACATCCAATCGCATCATCCACACATTAATCCACATCATCCATACATCCATCCACATCATCCACACATCCATCCACATCAATCCACATTATCCACACATCCATCCACATCTTCCATACATCCATCCCATCAATCCACACGTCAATCCACATCATCCATACATCCATCCACATCAATTCACATTATCCACACATCAATATTCCCCAATTTATCCATACATCCATTCACGTCAATCCACATTATCCACACATCAATCCACATCATCCATACATCCATCCACATCATCCACATCAATCCACATCATCCATACATCCATTCATGTCAATCCACATTATCCACAGATCAACCCACATCATCCATACATCCATCCACATCATCCACATCAATCCACATCATCCATACATCCATCCACATCAATCCACATTATCCACACATCCATCCACATCTTCCCATACATCCATCCACATCAATCCATATGTCAATCCACATCATCCATACATCCATCCACATCAATCCACATTATCCACACATCCATCCACATCTTCCATACATCCATCCCATCAATCCACACGTCAATCCACATCATCCATACATCCATCCACATCAATTCACATTATCCACACATCAATATTCCCCAATTTATCCATACATCCATTCAAGTCAATCCAGATTATCCACACATCAATCCACATCATCCATACATCCATCCACATCATCCACATCAATCCACATCATCCATATATCCATTCATGTCAATCCACATTATCCACAGATCAACCCACATCATCCATACATCCATCCACATCATCCACATCAATCCACATCATCCATACATCCATCCACATCAATCCACATTATCCACACATCCATCCACATCTTCCCATACATCCATCCACATCAATCCATATGTCAATCCACATCATCCATACATCCATCCACATGAATCCACATTATCCACACATCAATCCTCATTCATTTCATAAGTATTCCCATTCTCATCTAATCACATCTTTTTCTATCACATCACTTATTTCCTTATTTATCCTCATCAGATCACATCTACTTGCATCTACCCATACATCTCATCACTTCACATACATTAACATCTATCCAGTTTACATCGCATCACATCTCATCCATTTCACATCACATCTCATTCATTCACATCTTGATTCACATGCTAACACATTCATTCATGTCCCTTATCGTTCATTCACATCTCGATTCACATGTTGTCACATTTATTCACATCCTATATCATTCATTTACATTTTGATTCACATGACATGACATCTCATCTTTTCATTCACATTTATCTGATTTGCATCACATATCATCACATCTATTTACCTTTCATTCTCATCACTTCTATTCTCATCACATCCATCCATCCATTCATTCCCATCTATCTGATTCACATCCCATCTCATCACATCTATTTAACTCTCATTCTCATCACTTCTATTCTCATCACATCCATCCATCCATTCATTCCAATCTATCTGATTCGCATCCCATCTCATCACATCTATTTACCTCTCATTCTTATCACTTCTATTCTCATCACATCTATTTACCTCTCATTCTTATCACTTCTATTCTCATCACATCCATCCATCTATCTATTCGTTCTCATCTATCTGATTCGCATCCCATCTCATCACATCTATTTACCTCTCATTCTCATCACTTCTATTCTCATCACATCCATCCATCCATTCATTCTCATCTATCTGATTCACATCCCATCTCATCACATCTATTTACCTCTCATTCTCATCACTTCTATTCTCACCACATCCATCCTCTATTCATTCTCATCTATCTGATTCATACCACATCTCATCACATCTATTTATAGAATGTAAGAGAATTCTTATTTTTGATATAAAGATTCTTTACGCATCTATTTATGCATAAGAATAACTTCAGTGCGAAATAATACTTTTATAAAAATCTGTTTATGCATCTATTTATGTTTAAAAAAATAACTCTTTTGAAATAAAAATAAATCTTATATGCATCTTTCTATGCAAAAAATCAAAATTAATGAGAATAACTCTTTTGAAATAAAAATAAATCTCTTTATACATCTTTCTATGCATAAAATCAAAATTAATGAGAATAACTCTTTTGAAATAAAAAAAAATTCTTTATGCATCTTTCTATGCATATAATTAAAGTTAATGAGAATAACTCTTTTGAAATAAAAATAAATCTCTTTATGCAGCTTTTTGTGCATAAAATCAAAATTTGATGAAAGTAACGCTTTTATTAAAAAAATTCTTTTATGCATATATTTATGCATATATTCAATTTTAATGAAAGTAACACTTTTATAATAAAAAATTCTTTGATGCATCTATTTATGCATAAAAATTAATTTTGATGAAAGTAACCTTTTTATAATTAAAAAAATTCTTTTATGCATCTATTTATGCATAAAAATCAATTTTGATGAAAGTAACACTTTTATAATCGAAATATTCCCAATATGAATCTTTCTATGCATAGAAATTAATTCTAATGAAAATAACACTTTTATTATAAAAATATTTCTTATATGCATTTTATTATGCATAGAATAAAAATAACACTTTTAGAATACACAAGCGATGGGGATTACTCTTTTTGAATAATAAAAGATAAAACTTATTTCACAAAATTAAAGAAAATTTTGCCATGACCTCCTTTGTATGGCTGACCATTTTTCAATTTTTTTCATTCTCAAGTTACTTAGAAATTATCCCAATGGTTTAAAGCATTCTAAACTAATCAAATTCCACTTTTTAAAGAGAAACAATATGAAAAGTTTAATTCTAACAATTTGATTACACATCTAGGATACAAAAAGGCTAAATTCAAGAATGAAGAGAGGGGAAAGCCTTTCTAACAAGGCATAGCATCATTTTTCATTTTAAAGAAAACAAAAATTAGAAAACCATTAAATGGAATAAAGAAAAAGTAGGATTTCTATCTTACATGAATTTTTTTGAGCTTTCCTTTGGCTTGATGGTTTGAGGGATCTACTCTTGTTTGCAACAAGAGTGGCCACCAATTCTTTTGAAGAGGATATGGCCAAAAATTAATGAATTATTAATAAATTCATTGTTTTTGGCTCTAGAGGGGAGGAGTAGAGTAACAGTGCATAAAACACTATTAACCATTTACAAAGGGGGAGACTTCATTTATAGGAAAAAGTGAGCCTCTAACCAAGCAAACTGATTCTAGAATTATCCAAATCAGTTTGGTTAATTTTTGACCATTTTTAGGTCAGCTTAGCTTACTTTTTGGATCTAGTTGAACAGGAGAGAGGAGAGATGAAAATATTTCATTATTTGTGAGTTTAAAACTCAACCACACATGTGAAATAGGCACCTCCTTCTCATGAGGGGAATTCCCCCACACTAAGGTGTCAAAAATGCATCATTTCTTCTAAATATCTCTTCTTTTTTTAACTAATAACCTTATCCTTAGCCAACTCTTTATCTTATGTGAGTATTTACTCATTTTTGGGAGGATTTTCTTTTATTCTTCAATTTATCTCCTCCCTACATTTGGATTAATCTAATTAGTCCATAGGAATCTTAATTCAAAAATTTCAGAAAATCTGGACCCTTAGGCTAATGTCCTTTTTACCTGATTTTAATTTATTCCAATTGCACATTGAAAATTTCTTTTTGAATATCTATTTTAGGGAAAACCATTTTAGACACTAGGAGGATTTTTATATCCAAAAATATCTCAATTTTAAAATACCTCCCTCTAGACATTTTCTCTCTCTAGCCAAAACAGGGTAAAACAAGATCTTTCTTTTATTTCAGAGAGGGGAATAATTATAAGATTAGAAGGGGAGGTTTTTACACCTGCACAACTCAAAATCCGGAGGGAGGAATCTCACATCCTACCCCACTTAAAAAACGCGAGATGTCCTCATCTCGCAAAATTAGAGGAGAACTCTTTTCCTTAAGATCCAATTGATTTTGGGGTTCCTTATCGTTTGGTGAATCCAATAGAAACTTGGGATAAAGATCCTTATAAAAAACTCATCATGAAACAATAATTCACTCAGATCGTATCATTCAAATCCTTATCACAATAATGGTCCATTAGACTGAATTTTCTATCTGACAGTCCTTCATGGAAATTTTCAATTATACAGATTTTTAATTTGACATCCCTTAACTTGATCCACTAGGTCAAATGTTAACAGCAGCAATCTGCGTGCACAATCCTTTAATCTCATAGTGATTTGCTGAAGTCATTAATGTCATTTCAGCTACGAACATAATCACAGGGACTCGTCCCATTCATCCTCATTGTGGTTTTGCTTAGTTTATTTAATTTCAACCGAAATTCAAGAATATTTATTTTTCAATCAGAATCCAAATCAACTCATCAGTTCTCAACGAGAATTTAAAATCATATCAACCACATTCGAATTCATCATCTGGATAGTATTAATGCTTATAATTTCAAGTCTTAGATTTAATCGTATATACTGCTAGTAAAGAGCTGTAGTTATACCCTCGGTATATACGAGTAGTTATGGTCCTTGGAACTATAAGGTAAATACCATCATGTCTAGGCCTTAAGCAAGTCAAGGATTCTATACAATTGCGGTACTTCCATCTGAAGATCCAATTACCAATGTACAAATTTCAGTTTGAATATCAATTTGTATAAATTTTATCACACAATTACAACCTTTTACTGCTTTATAAATTTTTGACATTTTTGGCTTCTCGGTTGATCCTCATTAGCCAATTGGCTCTGATACCAGCTGCTATGAGGTCCCTATGTACACTACGAAACGAATTCAGGGGTTCTAGCAATAGCGGAAGTAGCACTTCTTGCGCGGGGCAGGGTCTCACACTCGGGGCCTCGCCTAC
Source organism: Cibotium barometz (assembly GCF_041138505.1). NCBI lineage: Eukaryota > Viridiplantae > Streptophyta > Polypodiopsida > Cyatheales > Cibotiaceae > Cibotium > Cibotium barometz. The sequence continues at coordinate 32,967,092 of NC_141049.1, read as the reverse complement.
GGATATTCGGACAAGAGACTAATCCATCGATTCTTGCAAAACCGAACCCGTAAAAACTTTCCTTGCCCGGAAAGCCATTAGGAACTCAATGGAATCTTCTTGGGCCCTTTAATTTGGATGTTTAGTGAAATGCTTAAAATGCTAATCCAGCTTTGACCAAGCCTAGAGGCCTAGTCCTAAAAGCATATATTTGATTTTTCACAAAAAAGAAGAAAAATGAAAAAAAGGAAATCTTCTTAGATCTGGCCACGTAGGTGACTTTAAAGCTTACTTTTGGGTTGTCAGTTAGTTATCATAGCCTCTCTCTACCTTTTCAAACTCCAAACATTCCAAAAATTTGTCACTTTCTTTCCCCCTTTTTTGTGTGTGCACCAGATCTCTTTCTCTCTCTACATCCTCTCTCTAAAATGCCCTACACTCCTTCTCCATGGAAAAAAGCTTCTTTCTCTACTCCAAAAGCCATAGCTAGCAGATCTGTACTCCTAAATGAGCCTTCTCTCTCCAAACCCATAGTAGTAGCCATGGCTTGCAACAAGGAAGAAGCTTACCATGAGCATTCTCTCTACAATACTTGGTCCTCTCTCCATAGCTAGCAAATCTGTACTCCTAAATGAGCCTTCTCTCTCCAAACCCATAGCAGTAGCCATGGCTTGCAAGGAAGAAGCTTACCAGGAGTATTCTCTCGACAATACTTGGTCCTCTCTCCAAACCCACAGTAGTAGCCATGCAAAAGAACCTTTCCATGATGTATTCTCTCTCTATGTTGCTTAGCAGCCATAGCTTGCACTAAAGAAGCTTCCCATGATACATTGTCTCCTTTGCATTTCCTTCTCACCATTGCCAACCCTCTCTATGTTTCTTTGGCTCCCTTTTTGTAGCTTCTTTCACAATGCAGCTCTAGAGAAGCATCCCTCATCTCCATTCTTCCCATTATTTTTTGATTCGATATACTGCTCCTTCCACTCCTATTCAACCCAAGCTTACAAGCCTACTTTCTTGTAGATGGCACTACAAGACATCACCAATAAGCCTTCTAAGTCCCGCCTTCAGGTTGATTTGGAGACAGAATACACAACCCTACACAGTAGGCATGTTGCACCCAATATTTCATACGATCAGCTTTGAATGTAAGGAGCAAAGGCCATTGATCTTTGGATTGATGGAAATCTTTATCCACCTGATCCAATATTTGGTGCCTCTCCACCATTCAAAAGCGTTACAAGTTTTTTGAAGTCTGTTGGTGATGGTTCCAATGGGCTTCTTGGCTATTGTAGGAGATTACACATGTTGTGGCTAGATGAGGCAGCTGGAAAGAGGCAAACACAATTTGCCTTTGACCAGCTTCAAGCGGCGTCGACTAAGCAAATCAATAGTTTGATGCAGAGGATTAAAGAGCTCTCAGAGGAGCTTCAGGTGCAGAAGAATAATTTAGCGGATCGTGTGTACACAATAAATCAATTTACCGATAATTATGCTCGTCTTCAACACTCCACTCATAAGTAACTGTTCACCATTTCACTCACCTTCCCATTGGATATCACGCAAGGCAAAGAAAACGTGAAGCTGTTGGGTTACTTTCTAAGACAGCAGGCGCATGCAAGAGGCATATTCAAACAACCAGGTAAAATTTTTTGTAAGAATTATAGCAACTTTGAGAAGCAATTAATGAATAAAGCATCTCTCATGGGTGACTCTTGCGATTGTAGGGCATGTGCAACAGCTATACTAGGATGTAACAATGCTGAGGACAATGTTAATGTCTCCCTTCTTCAGCATGTCCTTCAAGAGAAGGATATCATGGAAATGATAACAGGTTTTGGTAATGATAAGCTGTGGGAGACCCTTCGTCGACATTTCTTGAAGGAAATCAAAGAAATTGTCACACCCAAAGAGATGCTTGATATATGTGACTCAGCAGGTATTAGCCAGAAAGGTTACAGAGCAATGTATAGGTCAATCACTTTAGGGTTGCGAGCAAAGGGAGTTACACAATCCTTGCTTCCAACACTTTATAGCTTACAGATGGCAAAGAAGTGTGCTAATGGTGATATTGCATCCATGTTTAATGGGTACAAGTGGGTGGAGGATATTATGCCAATGCCAACAAACAAACCCTTTGAATACAATGCATATAACAATGTCTACATTGACATGGAAGTGCTACAAAAAGTAATGATTCAGTACTATGGCCTCACACTTGAAGAGACAGGTGGAAATGCCGTGTTTGTCTTGAAGCTGGATGAATGTCAAGTGGTTAAAGGTCAAAGTCTGGAGCGTGTTAGTTTAACCTTGATGAGCCGAGCACTTAGAGGAAATCCTTTAGAGACCCAAGAGTTGGATGCAAGTCAAGACAACAATAATAGGGGTTAAGGGCATAAGCAAGACTATTACGGCATTTAATCAGAGAAGAACATCTGGTGGCAAGCAGCATGGGTCCTCCCAAAAGAGAACCATGATACCTTGAGGTGGTATTTTGAACGGTCTGGCATTCAACATGTCATCTCTTGTCAGGTCAATGGTCAAAATCTTGATGTTCTGGGGATAGGCTGCTTTAACATTGAATGGCACTTGGGTGGCGATCTAAAAACCTTAGTGTATGTTGGGTTGTAAAATAGGTGCGAATACTATATTCTCATGTGTTTACTGTTGTCATTCCAAGATAGCAGTAGACTCAAGAGTAAAAGGGAAACAACCTAGCAAAGGCAAAAGTTAAAAATAGGTGGGTGCAAAAAAAGCAATCATTTTTGATATGCTGAACTGAGGAAAGGATCAAAGGTATGGCATAATGGCATATTAAGTTGTGACCAGAGCAAGCCACCTAGTCGTGACTAGGAGGACAATGCTTGGAACCCAATCTTGGACATTCCACTATGTCAAGTGCATGTGTACACATTACACGCAAGACTCAAGATTTTGGATAAGCTATTGATGCTCCACATAAACTAAGTCTGGAACATGGAGCCCGAAGATCGACGAGAAGAGTCAATACGTGCACTAGAGGCTGTACTTTCCTCTATTGGACTACATGCTAGAGCAGTGGTCTTGACAAAGGATAGAAAATCAAACCCTACACAAGACAACCCTAATAAAATTTGCATGGGTGGATCAAAGGCAAGACACTTGCTATCAAACCACTTGGGTTCTCATAGCCACACTAACTTTGAAATTTGGAAGAAGATATGTGATGTTACAACATATCAAGAAAATGATGCCAGGCTTGGCCTAAAACGTGCACGTGTATGGGAGGCGTGTGATAAAATGGTCGATCTTCTAGAGTTACCTCACCTGGATGACCATGGTATTGAGGCACTTAAACAAGCCACTTGTAGATTTACAGAAAAAATGGTCGAGGCATGGGGAGAAACACACATTACTCACTACATGGTAATGTTATATTTCTTGTGTCCTTGTAGTATGTTCTTCATACTGTTTGTTGACTTTTTGTAATTTTCTATGCAGCATATATTGTATGCACATGGGCCATACTTTCTCAATAGATATGGCTCTTTAGCACTTTGGAGCAATCAAGGCATGGAGAAATCACATTACCAAGCAAAGGCCGTGTATTTTAAGGGCACTCGCCATGGTGGTGGCAAAGTCAAGAGTAATGCGCTCCATGAAATGTTCAACTGGTTCTATCGCGTTCTGGTTGGCAAAAAAAGGTAAAAATCTCGTGGTAATTTGTCTCTTCAGTGTCAAATAATGAAAACTATTAATGCAAGAAGAACTGAAGGATACAACCGATCAAATGCTAGGGAGAGACTACGACAGTGGGTTGCAAGCAAGCGTCGGTGTGGTTCCTCATGGGCTTAAACTCTCTGATTATAATCTTTTTGTGTTTTTAAATTTTCTAAAAGTTTTAAAAAAATATATTTATAGACATATTTAAGTCATTTTTCATTTATAACCACCACATTTCATTTTCTTCTTTGTGCTCTACTCTCTCTTGCTCTCCCACTATCTCTCGCACACGTACATACCTAGGCCATGCCAGAAGAACAGGAGCAAGATGAGCGATTTTTCGATCAACTCGGCCCACTACTTGCTATAGCAAAAAGGACAAATCTACCTATAGTAATAGAGCAAGAGGCAAAGGAGATGAGAGCAGAAGAGCGCAGGAAGGAGGCCAAGGAAGTGGAGCACAGGAAGGAAGCTGAAGAAGCAGAGCGTAGTAGAGAAGCGGAAGAAGAGCGGCATCGAAAAAAAGCCAAGGAAGGTCAAGGGCAACCACCCGAGATTGTTATTGACGCCAACACCCTAGAGCAGCTAGAGGTTATCCTACAGAACAGGGAGGTCGAGATCTTGTCCTATGGCATCACGAAAGATACCATTGACAAAGAGTTTGCTCTTGTGAGGGTGGCTTAGGAGAAAGAAATGCAAAAGAGACAGCAGCCCAAAGAGGATGCAAGGAGGGCAAGCCAAGCACAGCCGCAAGTAGCCACAACATCCAGACATCCAGTCAAGACGTGTGGCAAAAGAATGGAGGGCAAGTTTCGAGACCAGCTAGAAGAGGAAGAGTGTGCACAAAAGAAAAAGAAGTTCAGGTTTGAACAACCACCGTGGGAGAATCAAAGACCACCACCGCCTCCACTGGTTACAAAGAAGAAGAGAAAATGGAGGCCAGGGACAGTCGCGCTATGAGAGATTAGGAAATATCAGAAAAGCACAGATCTTCTCATCCCCAAGGCACCATTCTCTCGACTGGTGAGAGAAACAATGGAAAAAATTTACTGACAGGGTTGACCGAATACAGAGCACAGCTCTTGAAGCTCTTCAAGAAGCTGCTGAAGATATTGTAGTTTTCGTTTTTGAAGACTCAGTGCTGTGTATGGTACATGCCAAGAGAGTCACTTTGAAGCCTGTAGATATGACCCTAGCCCTATGCCTACGTTTAGAGCATAGCCTTCTACCTCAATAGGCTAACCCACTTTGTAATTCTCCCTACAAACTTTTGTAATGTTCCCAAAATCCTTTGTAACATTTTCAAACATTAATGGAAGCTTTTTGAGTTGTGTTAAATTCTTTGTTGAGTCCAATTTTTTTTGTATGCTTAGTGCCAATGAACATTTCATTAAAAAAAATATAAAAGTACTATACACACAGGAAAACACACACACACACACACACACACACACACACACACACACATATATACACACACACACATATATATATACACACACACACACACACATATATATATATACACACACACACATATATATATATACACACACACACACACATATATATATACACACACACACATATATACACACACACACACACACACACACACACACACACACACACACACACATATATATATATATATATATATATATATATATATATATACACACATATATACACACACACACACACACATATATATACAAAAAAGGTAGAGTCTATAAAGTCACCTAGAGACCCTTATTGAGGGCCTTATGAGCCTCAAAAGACCCAAAAAAAATGCCATGTGCACTACGGCACGGTAATCGCCTGTTTGACCAGGTCAAAATGTAAATTTCCGCGCCGTAGCGCACATGGCTATTTTTAAATATTTTTTGATATTTGTTTTTGATCTTGGGATGCCTATAGGGCCCTTTAGGTGCCCTAATAGCCCCAAAATCTTATATATTTATATAAGATATTATATATATATATATCTTATAATAGTCACAAAATCTTATAATATCTTATATGTCTTACATATATATATATATATATATATATATATATATATATCTTATATATATATATATATATCTTATATATCTTATATATATATATATATCTTATATATATATATATCTTATATATATATATATATATATATCTCTCTTTTAATATCCCCAAAATCTTATATATATATATAGGTACACACACACACACACACACACATATGTATATATATATACATATATGTGAGTGTGTATACATCTATAAATATAACATTTTTTCTTACCGCTCTAACCTAATCCCGAATACTTTTTTTAATCACGATGACATTTAAAATTAATCCTAAATAATATTTTCTATTAACACGAATAAAAGCTTGAAATTATGAGGCTTGAAATGGTATATCACAAGTACGCCAAAAAAAATCACAACTTACAATGCACAACAAATTTTTTTTATTAAACTTGGAAGAGAAGTTTGCATTACATCTTTTTAATAAGCTCTTGGAAGAGCTCAGGAGAGAGAGTTCTAGAGGCTAGTTTCTGGCCTAAGCTTTGGAATATATCACTCAGCTCGTTGATTCCTTGAGCCTGAGAAAGGGCAGAATGGCTTAAAACTGAGCCGGGATGCTTGCCCGTAAAGCAATACAAGGCACCTTCCCTAGCTACCAAAATACATTTATTTATGTTTGAGGCTAAGGGGTCCTCCAACAAGATTGCACTAAGTGCTTTACATTTTAGGAGCTCGGCATAGGCGATCTCTGAATAGTCTAAATGAAAAACCCGCACTATGTCGGCTCTGAGGGTAGGTATGTAGTGCTAAAGAGATGCATCTCGACCCTCTGACTTTGGCCGCGTTCCTCCTACGCGCATAGCAAACTTGTCCACTTCAAAAGCAGTCTATCAACATGTCAATATAGAAGTTAGGAAGCGTGAAATGATACAACTAAAAATAATTTGCTTTACAACTAAGAATTTAGGACATACCTCAGTTGCATCGTCACTTGCAACTAGTTGCTCATTTGTCAAGTTTATGCTTCCTTGTTCTTGAGCATTATCGCCAGCAATCAAGGGCATGTGTGGTTCAAAGGCAGCTACGCTCTCATAGAATTGCACATCTTGCTTTATTTCAACGAGCGCTTTGGCCACTACATCTTCCAAGGAACTGCTACCAATATCGTATGCAAGTGCTTTTGTGAGGTTGTCATCTTCAAAAGAGATTTTCACTTACCCTTTGTCTTGACCCCCAGCATTCATGGCAATAATAGACAGTGCCTCATCCTCGCGAAACCCAAGTGTCTTGGCAATGTCATCCAGAAACAAAAATTCTTTCCCATCAATAATGATTGGATGCAAAGACATGACAACAAGGTCTGGGACCTCCTCAAGTACTTCATCACCCTCTAGAAGTAGGTCCGGAACCTCCTCGGGGACATTCTCTTGTAGAGCCACCAATGCCATTGAGGCCTCCCATTGTTCTGTAACATTCTCTTCGTCAGCATGGGCCTCTTGGACCTGCTCCATTAGCTTTGCTTTTTGCCCTTTTCTTTTTCCTTGCCACTTTCTTTCGCCACACCCTCTTGTAACAGAAGGACCAAAACCATGTCCCCGCTCATGAAAGAAGTGCCGATGTTGCCCATTTGTAGATCCAAGAGCAAGTCTTCCTTCTCATTCCTGTAGTCCTTTTCTGTGAAGGATTTTAAAAACCTTGAGGCGGAATCTAAAATTCTTGTGTTCCCTGAATATGTACTTGATGAGGTCAACGGAACCCACAGGCCCTCATCACCCTCAAACATGATGGAGTACATGCTGATGTGTTGATCCATATACTCAATGACATATGTAAAAGCATCCGCGTGTAGATGCATTGTTGCAGGCACATCAATTGCTCCCTCAAACATAGGGACGATCTCATCAACCCTATGAAGTAGCTCAAGCTTTCCTAGCTGTGCAATTGTTGAAATGTCAAGCTCGTATACAGTTGGAGGATAGCACATGGGTGCTGACAGAGTGAGAGTATGGTAGATAGATATCGTGTGGTGTGTTTATGACCGCGTCCAGCTGGTCATGTGTGGTGTGGACATTACATTAGGTTTACTTTGTAGTGTGGACATAACACTATGTTGTGTTCTCCTTTGGGTGTGAGAGAGAGATGATGACTATGGCTTCTCTCCTTCTTTATGATTGATGGATATGGATTAGGGTTTTCTTCTCTTGTGTGTGCTGTCTCCTGCTTCTATTTTTTATCATGGTATCAGAGCCTAGAGCTCATTAGCTGTGTTGTGAGAGTGAGTGAGAGAAGAGGGAAGAAGAGAAAAAAGCTGTGAAGGAAGCCATTGGAGCTTGGAGCAAAGGAGAAGCTGTGGAGCACACATCGGCATCAGATCTGAGAGCTAAGGACCATTGGTAAGTGTAGCAAGTCCCCCTCTGCGGATTGCAGGTATCAAGAGCAAGTGTAAGAGAAGATTAAAGGTGCAAAAGCAAGCAGAAAATTTTTGTTTTGAAGCTTTCATGGAAAGCTTATGAAGGAGTGTGTCTTGGCAAATGTATTGGATCAAATGCAAAGAAAACACTGAGGCTCTCATGTATTGTGAATGAACACATGTATTAGCAACTTTGGGGCAAGTCATTGCATGGAAAATTGATGCATTACAGACAATTTGTGAAGGAAAAAATTCTGGTTTTTTGGACTCTACAAAAACAGAGAACATATGCCCGGTGGAGGATTGAATGTGGAAGATTGAAGCAAAATTGAGTCAAACCCCTTATACCCATGTTAGATTAGGTCATAACTAAGAGGTCTATCAAGTCAATGGTGTAAAGCCCTCTCCCCAGAACCCCTACAAGCAGGCGGCGTGTTTTCTTGCAGGTTCTTGGACAGTTTTCATCATTTTCCATCATATGTGATCATTACAAAGTCTTTTCATGAGGTTGAAGTCACTTGGAGCTTATCAAATACTTGTTTGGAGCTGACATTAACATTTGGGAAGCTTACTTGAAGGATTTGGAGCTCATTCAACTCAATAACCAGTCATTAGCAAAATTACATAACTGTGTTGTAGAAATAGAGCTTCACTAATGCAAGCATTAATCTCTACCTGTTGAGAATTGGACTAATTCCTTTGGTACAAGAAAGGAGCAAGGAGTTGCTAAACTTTTGATTCAAAAAGTTTTGAATTTGGATAAGATTTGAAGGAGATAGAGCATTTTTAGTGAGAGGTGGTACCTGACAGATGCAAAAAAAGGCAAACCAGGGAGCTACAAAAATTGGTGGTTCTCATTCACCTTGAAAAATTTGATCAAACCCTTCTAGGATATGTTGGAGCAATGTGTTGGGAAGCCAATTCAAGTTGAATCATTGCATTTGGACAAGATTTGAAGGATTTAGAGCATAATCTTTGACTGGTTTACTGGCAAAAATTTCTGGCGAGAAAAAAACCAGAAAATTTTTTGTGAAGAAGTATCATTTGGTTTCAACTTTGATCGAGTGTACATTGTTGATGAATCATTGTGGGATGTAAATGCACACAATTTGCAAGCATTTGATGTGGTTTGGAGAGATTTGAAGCTTTACAGGTCCTGCATACAACTTGTCAAAGGGAACATCTACTATATTTTTTGCAACAATGGGAGATGGTCCGATACAGATTGTTGGAGAGAAGCTTGACAGAACTAACTTTCAAGTGTGGAAGTTTTGAATGAAGAGTTTTTTGAAAGGCAAAGGTTTATGGAGTCTCGTGTCGGAAGAAGACCCGGAGCCATTCCTACCTCCTCAACCAAATAATGCTCAGTTGCTGGCTCACAAGCAATGGGTAGAACGGTCTTCGAAAGTGTTGCATTATTTTTCAATATGTGTAACAGATGCCTTGCTTATTCACATCCAAGATGCAGATACACCGAAAGAAGCATGGGGTATATTGTGCCGAATGTATGAGACAGACACTGGTGCAAGGAAGATACAACTAAAGCAACAGATTCACAGTGTAACACGAAGGAATAGGAGTATACATGAGTATGTTCAGGAAATCAAGGGTTATGCAGATTCCTTGTCATCAATCCATGCCCCAATGGATGATGATGATTTGGTTGCTCTCACATTGCGTGGTTTAGGCAAAGAATACAAATCTTTTGACACTTCCATCTCAGTAAGGTTGGGAGGAATGCCAGACTTTAATGAGATTGTGTCATTGCTCATTGTGGAAGAATTGAAGCTTGGCCTTGGTGGTATGAGTGTTACAGGTGGTGCATCCTCGTCAAGCAATGATGAGCATGCAAGGAATCAGGCTTTTTACTCATCTAGAGGCTTTCGAGGCAGGGGGAGATTTACCCCTCGAGGTCGTGGAGGACGTGGTTGGAATGACAGGTCTACTCAACCACAATCAAATTAGAATTTTCAGAATTCACAGTCATCATTTGGATCACGTGGAGGTCGTGGAATTTGTTGAAATGTCAAGCTCATATACAGCTAGAGGATAGCACATGGGTGCTGATAGAGTGACAGTATGGTAGATAGATATCGTGTGGTGTGTTTATGACCGCGTCCAGCTGGTCATGTGTGGTGTGGACATTACATTAGGTTTACTTTGTAGTGTGGATATAACACTATGTTGTGTTCTCCTTTGTGTGGGTGAGAGAGATGATGACTATGGCTTCTCTCCTTCTTTATGATTGATGGATATGGATTAGGGTTTGCTTCTCTTGTGTGTGCTCTCTCCTGCTTCTGTTTTTTATCATGGTATCAGAGCAGCCTAGAGCTCATTAGCTGTGTTGTGAGAGTGAGTGAGAGAAGAGGGAAGAAGAGGAAAAAGCTGTGAAGGAAGCCATTGGAGCTTGGAGCAAAGGAGAAGCTGTAGAGCACACATCGGCATCAGATCTGAGAGCTAAGGACCATTGGTAAGTGTAGCAAGACCCCCTCTGCGGATTGGAGGTATCAAGAGCAAGTGTAAGAGAAGATTAAAGGTGTAAAAGCAAGCAGAAAATTTCTGTTTTGAAGCTTTAATGGAAAGCTTATGAAGGAGTGTGTCTTGGCAAATGTATTGGATCAAATGCAAAGCAAACACTGAGGCTCTCATGTATTGTGAATGAACACATGTATTAGCAACTTTGGGGCAAGTCATTGCATGGAAAATTGATGCATTACAGGCAATTTGTGAAGGAAAAAATTCTGGTTTTTTGGACTCTACAAAAACAGAGAACATATGCCCGGTGGAGGATCGAAGATTGAAGCAAAATTGAGTCAAACCCCTCATACCCATGATGCATTAGGTCATTTATAAGAAGCTTATCAACTCAATTGTGAAAAACCCCTTCTCTACAGGCCCTAGGAGTAGGCGGCACATTCTGAAGCAGATTCTGGACAGTTTTCATCATATTCAATCCTTTTTGATCATTACAAGGTCTTTTCATGAGGTTGAAGTCACTTGGAGCTTAGCAAACACTTGTTTGGAGAGCTGACATTAACATTTGGGAAGCTTACTTGAAGGATTTGGAGCTCATTCAACTCAAAAACCAGTCATTAGCAAAATTACAGAAATGTGTTGCAGAAACAGAGCTTCACTAATGCAAGCATTAATCTCTACCTGTTGAGAATTGGACTAATTCCTTTGGTACAAGAAAGGAGCAAGGTGTTGCTAAACTTTTGATTCAAAAATTTTTGAATTTGGATAAGATTTGAAGGAGATAGAGCATTTTTAGTGAGAGGTGGTACCTGATAGATGCAGAAAAAGGCAAACCAGGGAGCTACAAAAATTGGTGGTTCTCATTCACCTTGAAGAATTTGATCAAATCCTTCTAGGATATGTTGGAGCAATGTGTTGGGAAGCCAATGAGAGTTGAATCATTGCATTTGGACAAGATTTGAAGGATTTAGAGCATAATCTTTGACTGGTAACTGGCGAGAAATTGGCGAGAAAAAACCAGAAAATTCAACTTTACCCCTTTTCAATTTTGATGATACAAATGAAGTTCTTATGCAACATGAAGTCATTTGTGGTGTGAATGCATATGTATAGCACATATTGAGCTTGGTTCATAATGATTTGGAGCTTTGGAAAGCATCGGGAAGAGTGTTACATCAGGGTACATCACAGGTATTCAAAATGGGAGATGGCCCAGTACAAATTGTTGGAGAGAAGCTTGACAGAACTAACTTCCAAGTGTGGAAGTTTCGAATGAAAAGTTTTTTGAAAGGCAAAGGATTGTGGAGCCTTGTATCGGATGAAGACCCAGAGCCATTCCTACCTCCTCAACCAAATAATGCTCAGATGTTGGCTCACAAGCAATGGGTAGAGCGGTCTTCGAAAGTGTTGCATTACTTTTCAATATGTGTAACAGATGCCTTGCTTGTTCACATCCAAGATGCAGATACACCGAAAGAAGCATGGGGTATATTGTGCCGAATGTATGAGACAGACACTGGTGCAAGGAAGATTCAACTAAAGCAACAGATTCACAGTGTAACACGAAGGAATAGGAGTATACATGAGTATGTTCAGGAAATTAAGGGTTATGCAGATTCCTTGTCATCAATCCATGACCCAATGGATGATGATGATGTGGTTGCTCTCACATTGCGTGGTTTAGGCAAAGAATACAAATCTTTTGACACTTCCATCTCAGTAAGGTTGGGAGGAATGCCAGACTTTAATGAGCTTGTGTCATTGCTCATTGTGGAAGAATTGAAGCTTGGCCTTCGTGGTATGAGTGTTACAGGTGGTGCATCCTCGTTAAGCAATGATGAGCATGCAAGGAATCAGGCTTTTTACTCATCTAGAGGCTTTCGAGGCAGGGGGAGATTTACCTCTAGAGGCCGTTGAGGACGTGGTTGGAATGACAGGTCTACTTAACCACAATCAAATCAGAATATTTAGAATTCACAGTCATCATTTGGATCACATGGAGGTCGTGGATTTCAATCCCATAGGGGGAGATTTGGAACAGGTGCTCGTGGTAGAGGACGATGGCAAGGTCCTCAACAAAATTTGAATGGGATTGAATGATGCCACTATTGTGGCAAACTTGGACATATGGCAAAAGATTGTTACAAAAAGCACAATGATGTAAGGAATGGAAGACCACAACATGGAAATTATGCATCTACCAGTAACAATGATGGGAGTTCAAATCATCTTTTTGCAATGAAGCACATTATGGGGACAATGGATTCTCAGAATGTAGGAGATGAGTCATGGTATATGGATTCAGGTGCCTCAAACCACATGACATGTCATGGTGAGTGGTTTGAGAAGATGCAACCATTGGATACAAATGGTTATGTGGTCACAGGAGATGATACTCAGCATCTTATAACACATGTTGGCAGTGTGCCTTTGAGGATGCATGATGGAAATGTGAAACATATGTCAGAGGTACTATATATGCATCCACATTACAAAGAATTTGGCATCAGTAGGCCAAATGGTTGAGCAGGGATTACAAGTAAGATTCAATGAGAATGGCTGTTTTGTGGAAGACTTTAAGCATGGCTGTAGATTGATTGCCAAGGGCAAGAAGGAAGGAAGGTTGTTCAAATTGGATGCAGGCATACCAGAATTGAGCTCAGCCATGTTTTCAAAGAGCAATGGGATTGTGCAGGACATTGACATGTGGCACAAGAGGATTGGACATGTCAATATACAGAGATTAAAGAACATGCAAACAAGAGGCATTGTCAGTGGATTGCCTCGATTCAAATATGATGGACATATGCATGTTTGTGAAGCCTGTCAGTTTGGAAAGCAGGCAAGGTTGAGGTTTCCTAGAGAAGGAAATATGAGTAACAGGCCACTTGAGATAGTACACAGTGATGTATGGGGCCCTGCACAAAATCCATCTATCAAAGGAAGTCTATACTATGTGACATTTATAGATGACTTCAGCAGGATGACATGGATATACTTTTTGAAAGAGAAGAGTGAAGTGCTGGAAAAGTTCGTGGATTTCAAAGCTCTTGTAGAAAAGCAATATGGCTGTTGGATTAAATGTTTGAGAACAGATGGAGGTGGTGAATACACCTCAAAAGCTTTTGAGCATTTCTTGCGGAAGCATGGGATAAGAAGACAGTTGACATGCAGGTATACACCTCAGCAGAATGGTGTGGCTGAGAGAAAGAATCGAGTCATATGTGAAGTGGCAAGGGCAATGCTCAATGAAAAGAGCATGCCAGATTACTATTGGTGGGCAGAAGCATGTGCTACTGCAGTGTATATCTTGAACAAAACACATACAGCAGCCATTCATGGAAGCACGCCAGAGATGCGGCTTACAGGTTACAGGCCAGACATTGGACATCTCAAAGTCTTTGGTGGATGTGTAGCTTATGTCCATGTGCCTGATGAAAGAAGATGGAAGTTGGATCCTAAGGCAGAGAAATGTGTATTTGTTGGATATGCACAGGATCGAAAGGCCTACAAATGTTATAACCCTCAAACTAGACAAGTAGTCATCTCACGAGATGTGGTGTTTGATGAGCTTGCTAGTTGGTACAAAGCAAAAGATGAGGGAGTCATTGACTCACTTGAGGCTAATGTGCCTGTGAACTTGCCATCACAAGCAAGTTCTAGTTCTACTACTATGTTTGGGCCAGCAGCAGCAGCAGAAGCTGAGAGTAGCAGTGTACGTCCATGGTCAGGACGTTTGAGGCATGAGAGTGTGAGCACTGGGAGTAGTGCTATGGATAAAGGCAAGAAGAAAGTCGAAGGAATTGGAATCACAGGTTATGAGTCATCTAGTTCTGAGAGTCTGGATGAGGAGCTCGGCATACCTGTTTTACGCACACCTGGTGCTAGGCAGGACAGATATGTGCCACCACATGCTAGAGTTACAGGTGTACAGAGTGACCTGTATGCATTGCGGAGATCCCAGAGAGTCAGATATCCAGTTGAAAGATTGACATATAGAGATTTTGCTATGCACTATGCATACATGACATCTATGGTAAAGCATGTGGAACCTACATGCTATACAGAGGCTATTGGAGAGCATGTATGGGAGAAAGCCATGGATGAAGAGATGGATGCTTTGGACAAAAATGATACATGGGAAGTGGCTGAGTTACCTCAAGGAAAGAATGCAATTGGTTGCAAATGGGTGTATAAGGTAAAGTGCAAGTCAGCAGATGGCAGCCTAGAGAGACATAAGGCAAGGTTGGTCGCTAAAGGATATGCACAAACTTATGGTCTTGATTATGATGAAACTTTCAGCCCAGTGGCTAAGATGGCTACAGTGAGGTCTATCATTGCACTAGCAGCACAAAAAGGTTGGGCTTTACATCAAATGGATGTAAAAAATGCTTTCTTGAATGGTGAACTACAAGAAGAGGTGTACATGGAACAACCAGAAGGATATGTACATCCAAAATATCCAACTTTTGTTTGCAGGTTAAAGAAAGCAATCTATGGTTTGAAGCAAGCACCTCGTGCTTGGAGTGACAAGATCAGCAGATATCTTGTTAGTATTGGATTTGTGGTTGGAAATGCAGAGTCTTCACTTTATGTGAAGAAGACACATGATGGTATCGTGATGATAGTCATTTATGTTGATGATTTGATTATCACAGGTGATTGTGGGAAAGGCATTGATGAGGTTAAGGCCTCTTTATGCAAAGAGTTTGATATGAAAGACCTTGGTGATTTAAGGTTCTTTCTTGGCATTGAGGTGATAAGAACAAGCAAAGGTATATGGCTGGCGCAAAGGCAATATGCACTTGACATGCTGGCAAAGTATGGTATGACAGCATGCAAAAACCAATGTTGACACCATTAGAGCAAAACATGAAGCTTAGGGCTGATTTGGGTGATGAGCTTGATGATATCACCATGTACAGGAAAATGGTTGGTAGCCTTATCTACATGACCATTACGAGGCCAGATCTCAGTTATGCAGTTGGTTTGGTGAGTCAGTTTATGCAAAGTCCTCGTAAACCTCACTTGGATGCTGTGAGACGTATTCTGAGATACGTCAAAACTACCGTGCATTATGGTCTTTTCTATGAGGCAGGAAAAGACATGCATGTCTATGGATATACAAATGCAGATTGGGCCAGTAGTGCATATGACAGGAGGTCTACCAGTGGCTATGTTCTCAGCCTTGGTAGCGGAGCTGTGAGTTGGAGCAGTAAAAAGCAACCTACAGTTGCTTTATCTACCACAGAGGCAGAGTATCGTGGAGCAGCCATAGCTGCATGTGAGGCTATGTGGTTGAAGAAGTTGCTGCATGTGAGGCTATGTGGTTGAAGAAGTTGCTAGATGATGTCAGGTTACAGAGTGATATGAGAGTTGTCATTCATTGTGACAACATGAGTAGTATTAAGCTTGCTAGCAACCCAGTTTATCATGCCAGGACCAAACATATTGAGGTCCACTATCATTTCATCAGAGAGAAAGTGCTAGATGGGCATGTTGATTTGACATATGTGCAGAAAGATGAGCAGGTTGCAGATATCTTTACCAAAGCACTTGGTAAGGATAAGTTCGAGTATTTCCGTACTAGATTGGGAGTCCTAGAGATGGACATGTCGAGCTTGAGGGGGAGTGTTGAAATGTCAAGCTTGTATACAGCTGGAGGATAGCACATGGGTGCTGACAGAGTGACAGTATGGTAGATAGATATCGTGTGGTGTGTTTATGACCGCGTCTAGCTGGTCATGTGTGGTGTAGACATTACATTAGGTTTACTTTGTAGTGTGGATATAACACTATGTTGTGTTCTCCTTTGTGTGGGTGAGATAGATGATGACTATGGCTTCTCTCCTTCTTTATGATTGATGGATATGGATTAGGGTTTGCTTCTCTTGTGTGTGCTCTCTCGTGCTTATGTTTTTTATCAGATTTCACTCCCATAGGGGGAGATTTGGAACAGGTGCTCGTGGTAGAGGACGATGGCAAGGTCCTCAACAAAATTTGAATGGGATTGAATGTCACTATTGTGGCAAACTTGGACATATGGCAAAAGATTGTTACAAAAAGCAGAATGATGTGAGGAATGGAAGACCACAACATGGAAATTATGCATCTACCAGTAACAATGATGGGAGTTCAAATCATCTTTTTGCAATGAAGCACATTATGGGGACAATGGACTCTCAGAATGCAGGAGATGAGTCATGGTATATGGATTCAGGTGCCTCAAACCACATGACATGTCATGGTGAGTGGTTTGAGAAGATGCAACCATTGGATACAAATGGTTATGTGGTCACAGGAGATGATACTCAGCATCTTATAACACATGTTGGCAGTGTGCCTTTGAGGATGCATGATGGAAATGTGAAAAATATGTCAGAGGTACTATATGTACCATCCATTACAAAGAATTTGGCATCAGTAGGCCAAATGGTTGAGCAGGGACTACAAGTAAGATTCAATGAGAATGGCTGTTTTGTGGAAGACTTTAAACATGGCTGTAGATTGATTGCCAAGGGCAAGAAGGAAGGAAGGTTGTTCAAATTGGATGCAGGCATACCAGAATTGAGCTCAGCCATGTTTTCAAAGAGCAATGGGATTGTGCAGGACATTGACATGTGGCACAAGAGGATTGGACATGTCAATATACAGAGATTAAAGAACATGCAAACAAGAGGCATTGTCAGTGGATTGCCTCGATTCAAATATGATGGACATATGCATGTTTGTGAAGCCTGTCAGTTTGGAAAGCAGGCAAGGTTGAGGTTTCCTAGAGAAGGAAATATGAGTAACAGGCCACTTGAGATAGTACACAGTGATGTATGGGGCCCTGCACAAAATCCATCTATCAAAGGAAGTCTATACTATGTGACATTTATAGATGACTTCAGCAGGATGACATGGATATACTTTTTGAAAGAGAAGAGTGAAGTGCTGGAAAAGTTCATGGATTTCAAAGCTCTTGTAGAAAAGCAATATGGCTGTTGGATTAAATGTTTGAGAACAGATGAGGTGGTGAATACACCTCAAAAGCTTTTGAGCATTTCTTGCGGAAGCATGGAATAAGAAGACAGTTGACATGCAGGTATACACCTCAGCAGAATGGTGTGGCTGAGAGAAAGAATCGAGTCATATATGAAGTGGCAAGGGCAATGCTCAATGAAAAGAGCATGCCAGATTACTATTGGGCAGAAGCATGTGCTACTGCAGTGTATATCTTGAACAAAACACCTACAGCAGCCATTCATGGAAGCACGCCAGAGATGCGGCTTACAGGTTATAGGCCAGACATTGGACATCTCAAAGTCTTTGGATGCGTAGCTTATGTCCATGTGCCTGATGAAAGAAGACGGAAGTTGGATCCTAAGGCAGAGAAATGTGTATTTGTTGGATATGCACAGGATCGAAAGGCCTACAAATGTTATAACCCTCAAACTAGACAAGTAGTCATCTCACGAGATGTGGTGTTTGATGAGCTTGCTAGTTGGTACAAAGCAAAAGATGAGGGAGTCATTGACTCACTTGAGGCTAATGTGTCTGTGAACTTGCCATCACAAGCAAGTTCTAGTTCTACTACTATGTCTGGGCCAGCAGGCAGAAGTTGAGAGTAGCAGTATACGTCCATGGTCAGGACGTTTGAGGCATGAGAGTGTGAGCACTGGGAGTAGTGCTATGGATAAAGGCAAGAAGAAAGTCGAAGGAATTGGAATCACAGGTTATGAGTCATCTAGTTCTGAGAGTCTGGATGAGGAGCTCGGTATACCTGTTTTAAGCACACCTCGTGCTAGGCAAGACAGATATGTGCCACCACATGCTAGAGTTACAGGTGTACAGAGTGACCCGCATGCATTGCGGAGATCCCAGAGAGTCAGATATCCAGTTGAAAGATTGACATATAGAGATTTTGCTATGCACTATGCATACATGACATCTATGGTAAAGCATGTAGAACCTACATGCTATACAGAGGCTATTGGAGAGCATGTATGGGAGAAAGCCATGGATGAAGAGATGGATGCTTCGGACAAAAATGATACATGGGAATTGGCTGAGTTACCTCAAGGAAAGAATGCAATTGGTTGCAAATGGGTGTATAAGGTAAAGTGCAAGTCAGATGGCAGCCTAGAGAGACATAAGGCAAGGCTGGTCGCTAAAGGATATGCACAAACTTATGGTCTTGATTATGATGAAACTTTCAGCCCAGTGGCTAAGATGGCTACAGTGAGGTCTATCATTGCACTAGCAGCACAAAAAGGTTGGGCTTTACATCAAATGGATGTAAAAAATGCTTTCTTGAATGGTGAACTACAAGAAGAGGTGTACATGGAACAGCCAGAAGGATATGTACATCCAAAATATCCAACTTTCGTTTGCAGGTTAAAGAAAGCAATCTATGGTTTGAAGCAAGCACCTCGTGCTTGGAGTGACAAGATCAGCAGATATCTTGTCAGTATTGGATTTGTGGTTGGAAATGCAGAGTCTTCACTTTATGTGAAGAAGACACATGATGGTATCGTGATGATAGTCATTTATGTTGATGATTTGATTATCACAGGTGATTGTGGGAAAGGCATTGATGAGGTTAAGGCCTCTTTATGCAAAGAGTTTGATATGAAAGACCTTGGTGATTTAAGGTTCTTTCTTGGCATTTGAGGTGATAAGAACAAGCAAAGGTATATGGCTGGTGGAAAGGCAATATGCACTTGACATGCTGGCAAAGTATGGTATGACAGCATGCAAACCAATGTTGACACCATTAGAGCAAAACATAAAGCTTAGGGCTGATTTGGGTGATGAGCTTGATGATATCACCATGTACAGGAAAATGGTTGGTAGTCTTATCTACATGACCATTACGAGGCCAGATCTCAGTTATGCAGTTGATTTGGTGAGTCAGTTTATGCAAAGTCCTCGTAAACCTCACTTGGATGCTGTGAGACGTATTCTGAGATACGTCAAAACTACCGTGCATTATGGTCTTTTCTATGAGGCAGGAAAAGACATGCATGTCTATGGATATACAGATGCAAATTGGGCCGGTAGTGCATATGACAAGAGGTCTACCAGTGGCTATGTTTTCAGCCTTGGTAGCGGAGCTGTGAGTTGGAGCAGTAAAAAGCAACCTACAGTTGCTTTATCTACCACATAGGCAGAGTATCGTGGAGCAGCCATAGCTGCATGTGAGGCTATGTGGTTGAAGAAGTTGCTAGATGATGTCAGGTTACAGAGTGATATGAGAGTTGTTATTCATTGTGACAACATGAGTAGTATTCAGCTTGCTAGCAACCCAGTTTATCATGCCAGGACCAAACATATTGAGGTCCACTATCACTTCATCAGAGAGAAAGTGCTAGATGGGCATGTTGATTTGACATATGTGCAGACAGATGAGCAGGTTGCAGATATCTTTACCAAAGCACTTGGTAAGGATAAGTTCGAGTATTTCCGTACTAGATTGGGAGTCCTAGAGATGGACATGTCGAGCTTGAGGGGGAGTGTTGAAATGTCAAGCTCGTATACAGCTGGAGGATAGCACATGGGTGCTGACAGAGTGACAGTATGGTAGATAGATATCGTGTGGTGTGTTTATGACCGTGTCCAGCTGGTCATGTGTGGTGTGGACATTACATTAGGTTTACTTTGTAGTGTGGACATAACACTATGTTGTGTTCTCCTTTGGGTGTGAGAGAGAGATGATGACTATGGCTTCTCTCCTTCTTTATGATTGATGGATATGGATTAGGGTTTGCTTCTCTTGTGTGTGCTGTCTCCTGCTTCTGTTTTTTATCAGCAATAAGTGCGTCAAGTAGAGGTGCCATGACTATGAGTGATTGCAAGAAAGAGAGAGTGTGTGATAAAGAAAGGTGTGCGAAATTGAGAGCAAGTGTTAGGAGAGAACGGTAATTATCAATTGATGAAAATGAGTAAAGTATCGTTTATAAATGGGCGACCTTGTTATAAAATTTTTAAAAACTTTTAAAATTTTAAAGTACAAAAAAATTTTAAAAAAAGGTATGCGAAAGCAAGAACGTATCCTTCCATCACAAGGTCATTTCTAATTTACTAGTGGCTCAAGCCACAGATGCTTGTGACACTATCACAAAAAAATAAAACTTGCACAAGACAATTGAAAAACCTTAATAAGACAGTGAGGCAAAAAAATTGAAAATTTATTTACTTCAATCTAAGATTACATATCTAGTGGTTGTTTGATAGCTACACAGCCAGGGAAAGTAATTTCTCTACAAAGAAAAGATCGTTCCTACCTTTTGCGCACTACTCTTCCATTGATTATCAAAGCAAAATCACCACTCAACAGTGAGAATCGAAGAACTAAGTAGTCACGTAAGTTGGCAAGGGACCAGTCATCATTCACAGCAACATCTTCTACATCCCCACCTTGCATGGATATATGTAGCACACCCTGTTCTGTAGAGGTTGTGTCGGAGTCTAATGCCTCCCATTCTCCATTTGTAAGCTTCCATCACCTATAAGGAAACACAATGGACAACTATTGCTTGGTAATATGGTAGCACATCACAACCTTCTCAACTATTACTTCGCATCTGATGGTGTCTCCATTGTGTTGAACAACTTTTTTATCCCATGCAGAAGTGAGAGCTCTCTCCCCCTTTGCAATCCATAAAGTTGGGGTGCGATGTGTGTCACTTGTATGAAACAGGTGTAGAGGTATGAAGCAGGTTATGGTTGCTTTGTGATATCCATATGTGCACTTCATAGCATTTTGCACCTTGCTTTCGATCTGCAAACAAGCCATGGCCACTGAAGCATTGTCTGGAATTGGCCAATCAATAGATGTGAGAGTTGGTGTAGGTTCTGAAACTAATTTTCCAGTACCATTTGCTGTCGTGGAAACCACATATGTATCCTCATAGAAGAAGATGTTTCGTGCAAGAAGTGCAGCTAGACACCCTCCAAAGATTAAACTACCAAACTCCACATGGTATGCTTCAAAGGTTCCTAAAATTGCCTCCATAGGCTCCCACTCACTATAGTTTGAGGGAAAAATATCTACACAGAGGAACCCAAGAACAATCAAAGCAGTGCTCAGTATACCATTATTAGTACACAACTGATTTAAAAACAAGAATATAAAGTGGTGAAATAACTTACAATTTGAAGGAAATTGTTGACGTTGGTCATGGTCTGCTAGTGTCAGCTCTATTGCCTTGTAAACATGTTGGACCTTGGCTAGCTTTTTTCCATCACGATCTTGTTTGAGCTCCAATATCCGCCCTTTCCAATGGTGACTTTGTATATCAACATATCGCTTTGACACCTTGTGGGTTCCTCTTGTACTAGGCTGCATCGTAATCCAATTCCACTTCTCGTACTGTTTGATGTTCTAGTGCCCATCCTCATCTTGACCACCACTGCTACAAGAGAGAGATTGAATACTGATCGGAGGCCTTCGAGCTTTAGAAGAAGACATCAGATGTATATATTAGGGAGATTATAAACCTTGATGGCAAAGGAAAATAGAATGGTGAGGAAAAAACTTAGACTAGGGAGATGTACATAAGAGAAGGAGTTGTAGAGCAAGTTCCAAGGGCTTGGCTGTGTTATTACTACACTTTGAAAGAGGATATTAGAGGGGGTGAGAGGAGACAATGAGTAAGATTATGAGAGCCAAAGCATTTGCAAATCAAGCTTCCATAGCTTGGCTCTGCTGTTACACTCTATAAAAGGAGGTTGGACAAGGTAGAAGGATGAAGTAAGGAAATGTAAGTGAGGATCAAACTTCCATAGCATCTAAGAGGAGGTTGCAGATCAAGCTTCCATAGCTTGGCTCTGCTGTTACACTCTGTAAAAGGAGGTTGGACAAGGTATAGGGATGAAGTAAGGAAATGTAAGTGAGGATCAAACTTCCATAGCTTCTGAGAGGAGGTTGCAGATCAAGCTTCCATAGCTATAGATCTAGGTTTGTGAGTGAAGAGAGAGGTAGATCAAGAGGTAGATAGCTAAAAGAAGTAGTCTAGAGAGTGAAAAATGCCCTGCTATGAGAAAGGGGAAAGAGAGAGCATTTTGGAGGGAAGATGGGAGAGAGGGATAGTGGAAAGTGAAGGGAAATGTGCATTGAATGCAAGATAATGATGGGAGCTCGTTTCTGGGCCTCTATCACTTTAGAGACCTTACTTAATGATGGCTGCAGCTATCCTTTTCTATAAAAAATAGAGGAAAAATTCATATATGTATAAAGTTTTTGAGTTTTAGGTGATTTTAAAAATTAAAAAAGAGCCTATTTAGCCTATTATTCTAAGTTTGACCACTACCTTCTAGGCTCTTACAAACCATTGGTTTCAATCCACATGTAATCTCCCTATTTGTCTATTTCTTAATCACCTCCATTAGGTAATGGCAAATAAAAGGGCCCAAAAAGACTCCATTGAGTTTCTAATGATGGGCAATTCCTCCAGGATAACTTTTCTCTAACGTAGTCAAAAGCCTTAACTAACTCAACTGATTTGACTGAACCCGTAAGTCCCATAGTCAGATAAGGGAAGAGATTGTACTTGGATCATAGAGACCAACGCTTTTTCCTTCATTGAGAGGCACAGTCGTTGATTCTTTTCCATAGAGCAATTTTTGTCCAGGATTTACTTCATCTATCATCGAACGAGAATAGAATTTAGTCTTAATTTAGGGATCCATCAGTCCAGTCCCAACTAGTCCCATGGGTTAGCCAACCGCCCAAGCACTGTAGTGATGGGATCCAATTAAGAATTTGGTTAGGTTGTCCTAGGTACCACGGAAAAGAGTTCCCAGGCCCCCTAGCTGGATATTCATGCAAACTTAAAACTACTCACACCACTTACACACCCAATATGAAATTGCCTTTTTCACATATTCAACAGTCTTTAAAACAATCATTTAATAAAACCATAGTGTCACTGATCATAATCCTCTAATTGATCAGTTGAATCCTTATTTCCAAACATTCCTTCATCTGTGTACCTATGGCATCATTGGCAACCAGAACGCTCACCCCCTGTCCACCACCACTGAGGGGCCTTTTCGATAGTTCCTAGCTCATAGTAGTAACCGGCAAGTATTCACTTTAACAAAAATGGAGTCTCTGTTGAAGATCAGCAAGATCAATCAACAGATCCATATAAAAGAGCCATGGACTCATCCATTGAGGACCAGCAAGGTCAATCAACAAGATCCATGCCCGAATTCACAAAACAACTCTTACTCCTTGTTCCAATATCTTCCGCGACGTACGTGTGGGTATCTTCAGTGACCCAGAGCCCGAGCACCGTATGGTTAGCACCCTCTAGGATCCTTCGAAGGTCACCTAGCTCTTCACTCATAGGCCGCTTCCTTAGTTCCTCATCCACTGTACTGGAAGCTCACCATTTAAATCAAACCGAGGCTGGTCAAGACCTCGGCCAACCTTGCTACTTACACGCCAAACGTCCTCCTTTGACTTTTCGTTCAGTAATTGCAAGTTTAACAGATAGGTCTCCACGACCTCATTCACAAGACGGTCAAAATGCTTCCCCAGCATTCTTTACATAAAACAGTCATTTAAAAATAGATTTCACATACAAATACAATTCCAACAATATTTCCATCTTTTCTCATCACTCCACATCCTTTCACAACATTAGTCCCCATATTTTCTCGTGTTCCCATAAATTTTTTTCTTCATCGACCCCTATCACATCACATCATTCCCACATCAAATCACATCCAATCGTATCATTCACACATCAATCCACATCATCCATACATCCATTCACATCAATCCACATCATCCATACATCCATCCACATCAATCCACATTATCCACACATCCATCCACATCTTCCATACATCCATCCACATCAATCTACACGTCAATCCACATTATCCATACATCTATCCACATCAATCCACATTATCCACACATCAATCCACATTATCCATACATCCATTCACGTCAATCCACATTATCCAGACATCAACCCACATCATCCATACATCCATCCACATGATCCACATCATCCATACATCCATTCACACGTCAATCCACATTATCCACACATCAACCCACATCATCCATACATCCATCCACATCAGCCACATCAATCCACATCATCCATACATCCATCCACATCAATGCACATTATCCACACATCCATCCACATCTTCCATACATCCATCCATATCAATCCATATGTCAATCCACATTATCCATACATCCATCCACATCAATCCACATTATCAACACATCAATCCACATCAATCCACATTCATTTCATAAGTATTCCCATTCTCATCTAATCACATCTTTTTCTATCACATCACTTATTTCTTCATTTATCCTTATCAGATCACATCTACTTGCATCTACCCATACATCTCATCACTTCACATACATTAACATCTATCCAGTTTACATTGCATCTTATCACATCCATTTCACGTCACATCTCCTTCATTCACATCCCGATTCACATAATAACACATTCATTCACGTCCCTTATCGTTCATTCACATCGTATATCATTCACATCCTGATTCACATGACATCACATCTCATCTATTCATTCACATTTATTTGATTCGCATCACATATCATCACATCTATTTATCTTTCATTCTCATCACCTATGCATCCCATCTCATCAAATCTATTTATCTCTTTACCTCTCATTCTCATCACTTCTATTCTCATCACATCCATCCATCCATCCATTCTCATCTATTTGATTCGCATCCCATCTCATCACATCTATTTACCTCTCATCCTCATAACTTCTATTCTCATCACATCCATCCATCCATTCATTCTCATCTATTTGATTCGCATCCCCATCTCATCACATCTATTTACCTCTCATTCTCATCACTTCTATTCTCATCACATCCATCCTCTATTCATTCTCATCTATCTGATTCATATCACATCTTATCACATCTATTTATAGAATGTAAGAGAATTTTTTTTTGAGATAAAGATTCTTTACGCATCTATTTATGCACAAGAACAACTTCAGTGGGAAATAGCACTTTTATAAAAATCCATTTATGCATCTATTTATGCATAAATTCAATTTTAAGGAGAATAACTCTTTCAAAATAAAAAAAAATCTTTTATGCATCTTTCTATGCATAAAATCAAAATTAATGAGAATAACTCTTTTGAAATAAAAATAAATTTCTTTATCCATCTTTCTATGCATAAAATCAAAATTAATGACAATCACTCTTTTGAAATAAAAATAAATTTCTTTATTCATCTTTCTATGCATAAAATCAAAATTAATGAGAATAACTCTTAATGAGAATAACTCTTTTGAAATAAAAAAATATCTTTATTCATCTTTCTATGCATAAAATCAAAATTAATGAGAATAACTCTTTTGAAATGAAAATAAACTTCTTTATGAATATTTCTATGCATCAAATCAAAATTTGATGAAAGTAATGCTTTTATTAAAAAAAATTCTTTTATGCATCTATTTATGCATAAATTCAATTCTAATGAAAGTAACACTTTTATAAATAAAAAAATTCCTTGATGCATCTATTTATGCATAAAAATCAATTTTGATCAAAGTAATACTTTTATAATAAAAAAATTCTTTTATGCATCTATTTATGCATAAAAATCAATTTTGATGAAAGTAACACTTTTATAATCAAAATATTCCCAATATGCATCTTTCTATGCATAGAAATTAATTCTAATGAAAATAACACTTTTATCATAAAAATATTTCTAATATGCATTTTCCTATGCTTAGAATAAAAATAACACTTTTAGAATACACAAGTAGTGGGGATTACTCTTTTTGAATAATAAGAGATAAAACTTATTTCACAAAATTAAAGAAAATTTTGCCATAACCTCCTTTGTATAGCTGACCATTTTTCAATGTTTTTCATTCTCAAGTTAGAAATTATCCCAATGGTTTAAAGCATTCTAAACTAATCAAATTCCACTTTTGAAAGAGAAACAATATGAAAAGTTTAATTCTAACAATTTGATTACACATCTAGGATAAAGAAAGGCTGAATTCAAGAATGAAGAGAGGGGGAAAGCCTTTCTAACAAGGCATAACATCATTTCCTTTTAAAGAAAATAAAAATTAGAAAACCATTAAATGGAATAAAGAAAAAGTAGGATTTCTAGCTTACATGAATTTTTGTGAGCTTACCTTTGGCTTGATGGTTTGAGGAATCTACTCTTGTTTGCAACAAGAGTGGCCACCAATTCTTTTGAAGAGGAAATGGTCAAAAATTAATGAATTATTGATAAATTCACTATTTTTAGCTCTAGGGAGGAGTAGAGTAACAATGCATAAAACACTATTAACCATTTACAAAGGGGGAGGATTTATTTATAGGAAAAAGTGAGCCTCTAACCAAGCAAATTGATTCTAGAATTTTCCAGATCAGTTTGGTCAATTTTTGACCATTTATAGTTCACTTTAGCTTACTTTTTGGATCTAGTTGAAGCAGGAGAGAGGAGAGATGAAAATATCTCATTATTTGTGAGTTTAAAACTCAACCACACATGTGAAATAGGTGCCTCCTTCATGAGGGGAATTCCCCCACACTGAGGTGTCAAAAATGCACCATTTCTTCTAAATATCTTTTCTTTTTTAACTAATAACCTTGTCCTTAGCCAACTCTTCATCTTATGTGAGTATTTACTCATTTTTGGGAGGATTTCCTTTTATTCTTCAATTTATCTCCTCCCTACATTTGGATTAATCTGATAGGTCCATAGGAACCTTTATTCAAAAATTTCAGAAATCTGGACCCTTAGGCTAAGGTCCTTTTTACCTGATTTCAATTTATTTCAATTGCACATTGGAAATTTCTTTTTGAATATCTCTTTCATGGGAAACCATTTTAGACACTAGGAGGATTTTTATTTCCAAAAATATCTCAATTTTGAAGTATCTCCTTCTAGACATTTTCTCTCTCTAGGCCAAAACAAGGTAAAACAAGATCTTTCTTTTATTTTAGAGAGGGAAATAATTATAAGATCAGAAGGGGAGGTTTTTACACCTGCACAGCTCAAAAGCCGGAATCTTACATCCTACCCCACTTAAAAAACGTGAGATGTCCTTATCTTGCAAAATTAGAGGAGAACTCTTTTTCTTAAGATCCAACTGATTCTGGGGTTCCTTATAGTCTAGTGAACCCAACAGAATCCTCGGATAAAGATCCCTTATATAAAACTCATCATCAAATAATAATTCACTCAGATCGTATCATTCAAATCCCTATCACAATAATGGTCCATTAGACCCAATTTTCTATCTGAACAGTCCTTCATGGAAATTTTCAATTATAGAGATTTTTAATTTGACATCCCTTAACTTGATCCACTAGGTCAAATGTTAACAGCAGCAATCTGCCCAGCAGAATCCACTAATCTCATAGTGATTTGCTGAAGTCATTCACATCATTCCAGCTACTACGAACATCATCACAGGAACTCGTCCCGTTCATCCTCATTGTGGTTTTGCTTAGTTTATTACATTTCAACCAAAATTCAGGAATCTTCATTTTTCAATCAGAATCCAAATCAACTCATCAATTCTCAACCAGAATTTAAAATCATATCAACCACATTCAAATTCATCATGTGGATAGTATTAACGCTTCTAATTTCAAGTCTTAGATTTACTCGTATATACTGCTAGTAAAGAGCTGCAGTTATACCCTCAGTATATACGGGTAGTCACGGTCCTTGGAACTATAAGGTAAATACCATCATGTCTAGACCTCAAGCAAGTCAGGGATTCCATACAATTGCGGAACTTCCATCTGAAGACCCGATTACCAATTTACAAATTTCAGTTTGAATATCAATTTGTATGAATTTTATCACACAATTTACAACCTTTTACTGCTTCTTCATAAAGTTTTCACATTTTTGGCTTCTCGGTTGATCCTCATTAGACAATTCGCTCTGATACCAGCTGCTGTGAGGTCCCTATCCCCACCGCGAAACGAATTCAGGGGTTCTAGCAGCAGCGAAAGTAGCACTTCTTGCGGGGCAGGGTCCTACACTCGGGCCTCGCCCCCACGGATATCCGAACAAGAGACTAATCCATCGATTCTTCCAAAACCAAACCAAGAAAAACTTCGCTTGCTTGGAAAGCATGGGCGATTCCTCCAGGATAACTTTTCTCTAATGTAGTCAAAAGCCTTAACTAACTGAACTGATCTGACTGAACCTGTAAGTCTCATAGTCAGATCAAGGAAAAGATTGTACTTGGATCATAGAGACCAACGCTTTTTTCCTCATTGAGAGAAACAGACGTTGATTCTTTTCCATATAACAATTTTTGTGTGGGATTTACTTCATCTATCGAAGGAGAAAAGAATTGAGTCTCAATTTAGGGATCCATCAATCCAGTCTAACCCCATCCAGTCCCATGGGTTAGCCAACCGCCCAAGCACTGTAGTGATGGGATCTAATTAAGAATTTGGTTAGGTTGTTCTGGGTACGAGGGAAGTTCCCAGGCCCCCTAGCCACATATTCATGCAAACTTAAAACTAGTCACACCACTTACACACCCAATCTTTAAAATAATCATTTAATAAAACCATAGTGTCACTGATCATAATCCTCTAATTGACCAGTTGAATCCTTATTTCCAAACATTCCTTCATCGGTGTACCTATGGCATCATTGGCAACAAGAACGCTCACCCCCTGTCCACTCAGGGGCCTTTTCGATAATTCCTAGCTCATAGTAATCGACAAGTATTCACTTTAACAAAAATGGAGTCTCCGTTGAAGATCAACAAGATCAACCAACAGATCCATATAAAAGAGCCATGGACTCATTCATTGAGGACCAGCAAGGTCAATCCACCAGATCCATGCTCAAATTTAGAAAACAAGTCTTACTCCTTGTTCCAATATCTTCCTCAACGTATGTGTGGGTATCTTTGGTGACCCAGAGCCCGAGCACCGTATGGTCAGCAGCCTCTAGGATCCTTCGCAAGTCACCTAGTGCTTCACTCATAGGCCGCTTGCTTGGTCTCTCATCCACTGTACCGGAAGCTCACCATTTAAATCAAACCGAGGCTAGTCAAGACCTCAGCCCTTGCTACACGCGAGATGTCCTCCTTTGACTCTCCATCCAGTAGTTGCAACTTTAACAGATAGGTCTCCACGACCTCATTCATAAGATGGTCGAAATGCTTCCCTAGCATTATTGACCTAAGAGAGTCATTTAAAAACAGATTTCACATACAAATACAGTTCCAACAATATTTCCATCTTTTCTCATCACTCCACATCCTTTCACATTAGTCCCCATCTTTTCTCATCTTTCCACAAATTTTTTTTCTTCATCGATCCCTATTACATCACATCATTCCCACATTAACTCACATCCAATCGCATCATCCACACATCAATCCACATCATCCATACATCCATCCACATCATCCACATCATCCATACATCCATCCACATCAATCCACATTATCCACACATCCATCCACATCTTCCATACATCCATCCACATCAATCCACACATCAAGCCACATCATCCATACATCCATCCACATCAATCCACATTATCCACACATCAATCCACATCATCCATACATCCATTCACGTCAATCCACATTATCCACACATCAACCCACGTCATCCATATATCCATCCACATCATCCACATCAATCCACATCATCCATACCTCCATTCACGTCAATCCACATTATCCACACATCAACCCACATCATCCATACATCCATCTACGTCATCCACATCAATCCACATCATCCATACATCCATCCACATCAATCCACATTATCCACACATCCATCCACATCTTCCATACATCCATCCACATCAATCCATATGTCAATCCACATCATCCATATATCCATCCACATCAATCCACACATCAATCCACATTCATTTCATAAGTATTCCCATTCTCATCTAATCACATCTTTTTCTAATCACATTCATTTCATAAGTATTCCCATTCTCATCTAATCACATCTTTTTCTATCACATCACTTATTTCCTCATTTATCCTCATCAGATCACATCTACTTGCATCTACCCATACATCCTCATCAGATCACATCTACTTGCATCTACCCATACATCTCATCACTTCATATACATTAACATCTATCCAGTTTACACCGCATCTTATCACATCCATTTCACGTTACATCTCATTCATTCACATCCCGATTCACATTCTAACACATTCATTCACGTCCCTTATCGTTCATTCACATCCCAATTCACATGTTATCACATTCATTCACATCCTATATCATTCATTTACATCCTGATTCACATGACATCACATCTCATCGATTCATTCACATCACATCTCATCTATTCATTCACATTTATCTGATTCGCATCACATATCATCACATCTATTTACCTTTCATTCTCATCACTTCTATTCTCATCACATTCATCCATCCATTCATTCCCATCATCTATCTGATTCGCATCCCATCTCATCACATCTATTTACCTCTCATTCCCATCACTTCTATTCTTATCACATCCATCCATCCATTCATTCCCATCTATTTGATTTGCATCCCATCTCATCATATCTATTTACCTCTCATTCTCATCACTTCTATTCTCATCACATCGATCCATCCATTCATTCTCATCTATCTAATTCGCATCCTATCTTATCACATCTATTTACCTCTCATTCTCATCACTTCTATTCTTATCACATCTTTCCATTTATTCAATCTCATCTATCTGATTCGCATCCCATCTCATCACATCTATTTACCTCTCATTCTCATCACTTCTATTCTCATCACATTCATCCTCTATTCATTCTTATCTATCTGATTCATATCATCATCACTTCTATTCTCATCACATTCATTCTCATCACTTCTATTCTCATCACATTGATTCTTATCTATTCATTCTCATCTATCTGATTCATATCACATCTTATCACATCTATTTATAGAATGTAAGAGAACTCTTATTTTTGATATGAAGATTCTTTATGCATCTATTTATGCATAAGAACAACTTTTATGGGAAATAACACTTTTATAAAAATCTGTTTATGCATCTATTTATGCATAAATTTAATTTTAAGGAGAATAACTCTTTCGAAATAAAAATAAATTTCTTTATGCATCTTTCTATGCATAAAATCAAAATTAATGAGAATAACTCTTTTGAAATTAAAAAAAAATCTTTATGCATCTTTCTATGCATAAAATCAAAATTGGTGAGAATCACTCTTTGGAAATGAAAAAAAATTCTTTATGCATCTTTCTATGCATAAAATCAAAATTGGTGAGAATAACTCTTTCGAAATAAAAAAAAATTCTTTATGCATCTTTCTATGCATAAAATTAGAATTGGTGAGAATAACTCTTTTGAAATAAAAATAAATTTCTTTATGCATCTTTCTATGCATAAAATCAAACTTAATGAGAATAACTCTTTTGAAATAAAAATAAATTTCTTTATGCATCTTTCTATGCATAAAATCAAAATTTGATGAAAGTAACACTTTTATTAAAGAAATTCTTTTATGCATCTATTTATGCATAAATTAAATTTTAATGAAAGTACCACTTTTATAATAAAAAAATTCTTTGATGCATCTATTTTTGCATAAAAATCAATTTTGATGAAAGTAACACTTTTATAATAAATTTTTTTGATGCATCTATTTATGCATAAAAATCAATTTTGATGAAAATAACACTTTTATAATCAAAATATTCCCAATATGCATCTATCTATGCATAGAAATTAATTCTAATAAAAATAACACTTTTATTATAAAAATATTTCTAATATGCATTTTTCTATGCATAAAATAAAAATAATACTTTTAGAATACACAAGCGGTGGGGATTACTCTTTTTGAATACTAAAAGATAAAACTTATTTCACAAAAGTTTAAAAAATTTTGCCATAACCTCCTTTGTATGGCTGACCACTTCCAATTTTTTTCATTCTCAAGTTACTTAGAAATTATCCCAATGGTTTAAAGCATTCTAAACTAATCAAATTTCACTTTTTAAAGAGAAACAATATGAAAAGTTTAATTCTAACAATATGATTACACATCTAGGATAAAGAAATGCTAAATTCAAGAATGAAGAGAGGGGGAAAGCCTTTCTAACAAGGCATAGCATAATTTTTCATTTTAAAGAAAATAAAAATTAGAAAACCATTAAATGAAATAAAGAAAAAGTAGGATTTCTAGCTTACATGAATTTTTGTGAGCTTTCCTTTGGCTTGATGGTTTGAGGGATCTACTCTTTTTTGCAACAAGAGTGGCCACCAATTCTTTTGAAGAGGAAATGGTCAAAAATTTAAAGAATTTTTAATAAATTCATCG
Source organism: Cibotium barometz (assembly GCF_041138505.1). Lineage (NCBI taxonomy): Eukaryota > Viridiplantae > Streptophyta > Polypodiopsida > Cyatheales > Cibotiaceae > Cibotium > Cibotium barometz. Next base: position 32,934,149 of record NC_141049.1, on the reverse strand, counting down.
TTTTTGGCTAAGGGGAGAGTAGAGTAATAGTGCATAAAACACTATTAACCATTTACAAAGGGGGAGGCTTTATTTATAGGAAAAAGTGAGCCTCTAACCAAGCAAACTGATTCTAGAAATTTTCAGATCAGTTTGGTCAATTTTTGACCATTTTTAGGTCAGTTTAGCTTACTTTTTGGATCTAGTTGAAGCAAGAGAGAGAAGAGATGAAAATATCTCATTATTTGTGAGTTTAAAACTCAACCACACATGTGAAATAGGCTCCTCCTTGATGAGGGGAATTCCCCCACACTGAGGTGTCAAAAATGCATCATTTCTTCTAAATATCTCTTCTTTTTTAACTAATAACCTTTTGTCCTTAGTCAACTCTTCATCTTATGTGACTATTTACTCATTTTTGGGGGGGTTTCCTTTTATTCTTCAATTTATCTCCTCCTCCCTACATTTGGATTAATCTAATTGGTCCGTAGGAACCTTAATTCAAAAATTTCAAAAAATCTGACCCTTAGGCTAAGGTCCTTTTTACTTGATTTCAATTTATTCCAATTGCACATTGGAAATTTCTTTTTGAATATTTGTTTCAGGGGAAACCACTTTAGACACTAGGAGGATTTTTATATCCAAAAATATCTCAATTTTGAATTGCCTCCCTCTAGACATTTTCTTTCTCTAGGCCAAAATAGAGTAAAACAAGATCTTTCTTTTATTTCAGAGAGGGAAATAATTATAAGATCAGAAGGGGAGGTTTTTACACCTGCACACCTCAAAAGCCGGAGGGAGGAATCTTACATCCTACCCCACTTAAAAAACGTAAGATGTCCTCATCTCGCAGAATTAGAGGAGAACTCTTTTCCTTAAGATCCGACTAATTCTGGGGTTCCTTATAGTCTGGTGAACCCAACAGAATTCTGGGATAAAGATCCCTTATATAAAACTCATCATCAAATAATAATTCACTCTGATCGTATCATTCAAATCCTTATCACAATAATGGTCCATTAGACCGAATTTTCTATCTGAACAATCCTTCATGGAAATTTTCAATTACACAAATTTTTAATTTGACATCCCTTAACATGATCCATTGGGTCAAATGTTAATAGCAGCAATCTGCCAGCACAATCCACTAATCTCATAGTGATTTATTGAAGTCATTAACGTCATTCTAGCTACAAACATCATCATAGGGACTTGTCCTATTCATCCTCATTGTGGTTTTGCTTAGTTTATTACATTTCAACCAAAATTCAGGAATCTTCATTTTTCAATCAGAATCCAAATCAACTCATCAGTTCTCAACTAGAATTTAAAATCATATCAACCACATTTGAATTCATCATATGGATAGTATTAATGCTTATAATTTCAAGTCTTAGATTTACTCGTATATACTGCCAGTAAAGAGCTGCCGTTATACCCTCGGTATATACAGGTAGTCACGATCCTTGGAACTATAAGATAAATACCATCATTTCTAGGCCTCAAGCAAGTCAGGCATTCCATACAATTGCGGTGCTTCCATCTGAAGACCTGATTACCAATTTATAAATTTCAGTTTGAATATCAATTTGTATGAATTTTATCACACAATTTACAACCCTTTACTGCTTCTTCATAAAGTTTTCACATTTTTGGCTTCTTGGTTGATCCTCATTAGACAATTTGCTCTGATACCAGCTGCTGCTGTGAGGTCCCTATCCCCACCGCGAAATGAATTCAGGGGTTCTAGCAGCAGCGAAAGTAGCACTTCTTGTGCGGGGGGCAGGGTCTCACACTCGGGGCCTCGTCCACACGGATATCCAGATAAGAGACTAATCCATCAAGTGTTTCAAAACCAGACCCGAAAAAACTTCCCTTGCCTGGAAAGCACGGGCGATTCCTCCAAGATAACTTTTCTCTAACGTAGTCAAAGGCCTTAACTAACTTAACTAATCTGACTGAACCCGTAAGTCCCATAGTCAGATCAGGGAAAAGATTGTACTTGGATCATAGAGACCAACGCTTTTTTCCTCATTGAGAGGAACAGCTATTGATTCTTATCCATAGAACAAATTTTGTGCGGGATTTACTTCATCTATCGAACCAGAATAGAATTGAGTCTCAATTTAGGGATCCATCAGTCCAGCCTAACCCCATCTAGTCCCATGGGTTAGCCAACTGCCCAACCACCGTAGTGATGGCATCCAATTAAGAATTTGGTTAGGTTGTCCGGGTACCAGGGAAAAGAGTTCCCAGGCCCCCTAGCCGGATATTCATGCAAACTTAAAACTAGTCACACCACTTACACACCCAATATGAAATTGCCTTTATCACAGATTCTCATCATAATCCTCTAATTGACCACTTGAATCCTTATTTCCAAACATTCCTTCATCGGTGTACCTATGGCATCATTGGCAACCAGAACGCTCACCCCCTGTCCACTCAGGAGCCTTTTCGTCGATAGTTCCTAGCTCATAGTAACCGGCAAGTATTCACTTTAACGAAAATGGTGTCTCCGTTGAAGATCACCAAGATCAACCAACAGATCCATATAAAAGAGCCATGGACTCATCCGTTGAGGACCAGCAAGGTCAATCAACCAGATCCATGCCCCAATTCAGAAAACAACTCTTACTCCTTGTTCTAATATCTTCCCTGATATACGTGTGGGTATCTTCGATGACCCAGAGCCCGAGCACCGTATGGTCAGCACCCTCTAGGATCCTTCACAGGTCACCTAGCGCTTCACTCATAGGTCGCTTCCTTGGTCCCTCATCCACTATACCGAAAGCTCCCCATTTGGTCAAGACCTTGGCTGAACTTGCTACATGCGAGATGTCCTCCTTTGACTCTCCGCCCCAGCAGTTGCAACTTTAACAGATAGGTCTCCACGACCTCAATCACAAGACGGTCAAAATGCTTTCCCAACATTCTTGACATATAATAGTCATTTAAAAATAGATTTCACATACAAATACAGTTCTAACAATATTTCCATCTTTTCTCATCATCACTCCACATCCTTTCACATTAGTCCCCATGTTTTCTCATCTTCCCACAATTTTTTTCTTCATCGATCCCTATCACATCACATCATTCCCACATGAAATCACATCTAATCACATCATACACACATCAATCCATATCATCCATACATCCATCCACATTATTCACATCAATCCATATCATCCATACGTCCATCCACATCAATCCACATTATCCACACATCTATCCACATCTTTCATACATCCATCCACATCAATCCACACGTCAATCCACATCATCCATACATCCATCCACATCAATCCACATTATCCACACATCAATCCACATCATCCATACATCCATTCACATCAATCCACATTATCCACACATCAATCCACATCATCCATACATCCATTCACGTCAATCCACATTATCCACACATCAACCCACATCATCCATACATCCATCCACATCATCCACATCAATCCACATCATCCATACATCCCATTCACGTCAATCCACATTATCCACACATCAACCCACATCATTCATACATCCATCTACGTCATCCACATCAATCCACATCATCCATACATCCATCCACATCAATCCACATTATCCACACATCCATCCACATCTTCCATACATCCATCCACATAAATCCATATGTCAATCCACATCATCCATACATCCATCCACATCAATCCACATTATCCGCACATCAATCCACATTAATCCACATTCATTTCATAAGTATTCCCATTCTCATCTAATCACAGCTTTTTCTATCACATCATTTATTTCCTCATTTATCCTCATCAGATTATATCTACTTGCATCTACCCATACATCTCATCACTTCACATACATAAACATCTATCCAGTTTACATCGCATCTTATCACATCCATTTCACGTCACATCTCATTTATTCACATCGCGATTTAGATGCTAACACACTCATTCACGTCCCTTATCGTTCATTCACATCCCGATTTACATGTTATCACATTCATTCACATCCTATATCATTCATTTACATCCTGATTCACATATCACATCTCATCTATTCATTCACATTTATCTGATTCGCATCACATATCATCACATCTATTTACCTTTCATTCTCATCACCTTTATATTCTCATCACATCCATCCATCCATTCATTCCCATCATCTATCTAGGTATTGCTTTAGGTGAAAACTCCCATGAGTGCTCTAGGTATTGCTCCCTATGATGAGAGTTTCTAGGTGTGAGAGGCTAACACACCATACTTCCATAGTTTCTTGCATTGGTATCAGAGTCCTTAAGTTTCCTCCATTATTGCACAAGACCTACAAAACGTAAAATTAGTGCAAGGTGAGGATTAGTAAACATTATCTTCACATGATGTACATCGTTCGTGTTCTTAGTCATCATCACTAAACACTTTCCACTTCGTTCTCCTTGTCTTTATCATCCTTTTGTTGGTGATGAGATTCGGAACGCTCGTAACATCATGTAGAAAATGAATGCATAGAGCTTGCAAGAAGCTCTATGCAAGCCTATGCATAAAGCATAGAAAATGAATGCATAGAGCTTGCAAGAAGCTTTATGCAAGCCTATGCATAAAGCTTGCAAACTTATGCATAGGCTTTATGCATAGATCTTGAAAGCCTATACATAAATCTCTAAGCCTATGCATAGAGCTTACAAAAGAAGCTTTATGCAAGCTTATACATATAAACCTTGCAAGCTTATGCATCAACCTTGCAAGCCTAAACTAAATTTAAACCAGGGTGCAATAAACTTAGAACTTGTATAAACAATTAAAAGAAAAAGAGATCTTACCTCTTTTTGTGAAGTTGAAGGAGAGGATTAGTGCAAGACCTACAAAACATGAGATTATACAAAGTGATTAGTACATGAAATATAAGATTAAACAAAGTGAGCTTGCAAGAAGCTTTATGCAAGCCTAGTCATAAATCTTGCAAGAAGATTTATGCAAGCCTATGCATACAGAGACAAAACCTTTAAAGATAACCTCTTGAAGATGTTAGATAGCATCTAAGATATCAGAGATGTATATATTTTTAATATATAAATAAGAATACATTTTCTTTTGTTTTAAAAAATAAAACATTTACAACACTTAAACACTTAAAACTCAAAATATAATTACAAATAAGCTAAAAATATCATGGATTATATTGCAAATTTCAAATTACATAGTACATATTACATAGTTCATTACACCTAAATCTTAAAGTACATTGGACTACACCACCAAACACGTCAATCACGCCTTCTCCTTCAAATCAACACACACAAGATACCAACACACAACCATCCCCAGATACATCACCAGTATCATTCATTTTTGAAATTCCCAGTCAACACTTCCATACAGCTTCAATCAACACACATGAGATATATACTCACACAACCATCCCTGCTTGCTACTACGAGTTGCACCCCAACATTACAACTGATCCCTTTCTCACCTCCTCTCAAAACATCATCACCTCAGCCCTCCAGCTGCCCTCAGACACCAGGGGGCAGTAACCCAACGAAACACTCACTTCTGAGCTCTGCAGCAGCAGCTGGGACAATAATAGGAGCAAATGAGCAAACGACTTGCCAGCTATGCTACCAGCCACCATCGATGGCTAAACAAACAAGCACACCACTCTTCTGTCATCGCCAGCATCTCCTTTGCTGGACTTCTCTACATCTGACCACAAAACAGACAGCCGAGGTCTTCATTGCACTTGGCGGAACTACAGTCAGAGTAGCGGGCGGCCAGGACCTGGAAGTCGACTTTTGTCGGCCACGTTGGCATCTCGAAAGGCCTGGAGGATGGCCACAGTAGCGTTCTGACTGGTGGCCTTAATGCTCATGCCCACGATGCCAGGAGGGCCTCCACTATCTTGTGCTTCACCAATATGTGCGGCGCCGGCACCTTTTCCTTGAACTCTGCAGCTCTGCGGCGGGCAGCTATACAAATGAACACACACACCTTTCACTCAGAGGCGGCTACCCAACGAAAGAACTCTTTTTTCTTTTTTTATCACTGCCAATGCGGCCCTGCAGAGCTTCTCCTCTCTCTCTCTCTGTGCTTCCATTCCTTTTTTGGTGTGCACGCTCGTCCTTTTACTAGGCCGGCCACGAGGCACCGGCCACGAGGCATCCATGTGCTTCCTAATTTTAGCCCAACAATCGGCTGTTTTTTTTGCTATGACCGACGACCATAGTTATTGCCTCTCACACTTGGTATACATGTCCACCAAGAGCACCGCCTATCATAAGGTCGTTTCCCACTGGTAGCCATACAACCTGTTGCAATAAAAAAACTTCAAATCTCAAGCACCTGCTCCCAAAAAAAACATGCATGTACTAGCCCACTACCAAGCCATCCACTCTGTACATTTTCCAGGAGGGCATTTAGGGCAAAGCTTTTTTTGCATGCCATGCATCCCATATGTACACAAGCCTAAAACACCTTTACAAAATTTTGCCTGACATACTTTGCCCAACCCCTAGCCTGCTGAATCATTTATGATCAGCAGCGAAAAGCATACGACCACGTTTTCCTTTGTCAATCCTTTGAGCATCATACAATGTAACCAAAACATCTCTATTCCATGTGTTCGAAGAAACATTGTCATCTTCCCAAGATATAGTTTGCCATCCCACATCCCATAACATATTATAAGAACTTTTGGAAACAAAGCTCTTGACATACATAGCATCCTACCTCATTTCAATTCCATAATCACTGATGTGGTCAACACTATTATTGGAAAACCCATGAAGCAACTCCTGCTGAGGGTAATAATAAAAGCTTTATCAAGAAAGGCCTACTGTGCTATAGCACTTTCTTGTCCATCAACATAAAAAACATCACCATCAAAGCCATCCACTATAGGCAAAACAAACTCCTCTTCAAAAGGCACCATTGCCAAAGCATCCACCTCAGTTTTTGTGTGTTTATCTTTATCAAGCCCAATAAGAAATTCATCTATCACAGCATCCATAATCTCATCCATAGCATCAACATCAGTCATAGTCTGCTGGTGTTGTTCCTCCTTCATAGCATCAATTCTCCTTGTGGCTTTCTTAACATTAATGTACATCTGACCATCTAACTCTAACTCGGGTTTATCATCCTGCAGACTTTCTATATCCCACTCATCCCACAAACATACATCATCCAAAGGCTCAAAAGCATACTCTTTCACATCACATGCATGCATCTATTTATGATTCACTTGTACCTCAACCATAGCATCCAAAGGAAGTATTATCATTAAGCACTCATCTCTCATCTGGCTGACTAGAGATTTCTTCTCTCCCTTTCTCTCTCATAGTGCTAGTCGTACATAAGTCGGGTGATGCTTATCCCCTTATGCTGGTTGTATAACTACCAACAGCAGAACTATAGTTGGTGGCTCTTCTCTTTGGTCACTGTGAACGGGGATTTTTCACAGAAGAAAGATGAAGCATCTACCGAAAAAGTTTGGCCATAAAGATGGCCACACAGCAAAAGCAGCATGGGATTTTATTAATCAAAGTGACTTATAATGCTTATAAGTTGGTGTGTTCACATATCATTAAAGAAGGGCTGGAGTTATTACTTTTTGGGCATGCATATGTGGACAAAAGGAGGCACCTAGAGTAAATTTAGGCTACAAGCCTAGGAAAAGAATAAAGTTGATATTTTTGGGCAAAAAGGGAAAAAGTGCTGCAAATATAGCTAGTCGATTCTATTAAAGCAAGGATTGGGCTGATTTTATCATTAAGCACTCATCTCTCATCTGGTCGACTGGAGATTTCTTCTCTCTCTTTCTCTTTCATAGTGCTAGTCGTACATAAGTCGGGTGATGCTTATCCCCTTGTGCTGGTTGTATAACTACCAACAGCAGCAGCAGCAACCATAGTTGGTGGCTCTTCTCTCTGGTCACACAACACAGTTGACTACTGGTGGTTGCTTTTCTTAGCTAGTGGTACAGTTTCCTCTTTTTCTATTATGTGCAGAGATTGTACATAGGAGACAACAGTTGGACTATTGTCTCTACTGAGTGCTTGCCAATACAGAAGTGGTTGTATAGTAGCCACATGCATGGCTATACAATAGCCACACATGTGACTTCTAGTGGTATTTTCTCAGCTAGTATTTTTCTTACTGATCAGACCTTGTTTTACGACTAGATTTGGGAGTATTTTTGGGTTGTTTTAGACGAGTGTGAGGTAGTTTTTGAGAACTCTTCTAGGGCTTCTTTTCTGGGGATATTTTGGCACGGAGTTTGGGGCTATTTTTGGCTTCGTACACCAGGCTGTTTCATGGACTATTTATTGGCTGATTCATGAGAGTTTTTTGAGAAAAGTTTTTGGATGGCTTTGTGCGGGAAAAGGACAAAAGGACCAGATGTATGAGAGATCAGAGCAAATCAACATAGCATGAAATGGGTGAGTGAGTGTATATATGGTGGTGAGCAAAAACATGTACAAGAGGCTATTTGATGTGAGGATACTTTGAGTAGAAGACCAGTGGGTAGAAGCAAAGATGATGTTGGAGATAAAGCGCGGTTGATGTTGAAGGCTTGAGTCGATGTGAGGTGAAGGCACTCCATGAGATGGTATGTGTCGAAGGTTCTCGTCTCAGTGCAGAGGCACTCCGAGGTGGTAGTGGAGGGCAGTGAAAGGTGAAGTGGTGTAGGCTCTAGTGACAAGGGTGATGTGATACCTGAGGGGTGATGGAGGGTAAAGAGGGTTGTTGTCTCGAGTGGTGCAGGCTCTGGTGACGCGGGTGTTGCAATACCTGAGTGGTGGTGAGGAGCAGAGAGCGATGCCATCCTAAGTGGTGAGGAGCAGAGAGTAGAGAGCGGTGCCATCCTAAGTGGTGCAGACTCTAGTGATGAGGGTGCTGCAATACCTGAGGGGTGGTGAAGAGCAGAGAGAGCTGCCATCTCAAGTCGATGTTGAATGAGGAGAGAGGGTTGTCATTTTGTAAATTTCAGGGTGCCCTAGGGTTTTGCAAAACACTTGAGCATTAATGCAATTAAACACTGAAATCGGCCACAATTGTAACATATATCCATCATCACTTTGCATAAAACATAAAATCTAGACAAAACATCTACAAATGCTGAAAGTGGATCTTGCACATGTGACACTACATAGAGGTCAAAATGGGCCAACACCCCCCCTCCCCCCCTTGGGGTATTTTATTACCCAAGGAGAATAATATCATCATGTACAAGCTTTGAGGGCCTTACTCTCCCCATGGAAGATGTCGAATTGTCTATATAAAAATGCCATAACACAACCCAACATAAGGCAACCATAAAATTCAATCACACATAGTTGTAGAAATGCTAGGCCAACAATATAAACTATACGCCTCTGTGTGGCTACTGATTCTTCCCTAAAAACCATGGGTCTTCATGCAATAGAGCTGGTACAACAAGTATAACTCTCCATTTAGCTGGTACAACAAGTACAATGGTTGGTACAACAAGTATAATGGCTGGTATAGTAGGTACACTGGCTGGTACAACAAGTACAAGGGTTGGTACATTAGGTACAATGATTGGTACAATCAGTATATAGTGGTTGGAACAGTCGATACAGTGGATGGTATAGTAGGTACAATAATTACAAGGGTTGGTATATCAGGTATAATGACTAGTACAATCAATATAATGACTGGTACATCAGGTATAATCACTTGTACAATCTATATAGTGGTTGGTATTGTAGGTACAAGTACAAGGGCTAGTACAGTAGGAACAATGGCTAGTACAGTGGCTAGTACAACACATATAGCAAGTACAAGATTTATCCTCAAAATATGGAGTTGGCTTTATGTGCCCATGTTTAGCACTTGAAGTGTTGGTCTATTATTGTTCTGGGTTCCCTACTTGTGACAATTAACACATATGTTTATCCGCTTAGTGTTTCAAACAAGGTTGCATATTATTACTGTGAGTTATCTCTCCGATGCCTGAGTAAAATCGCACACTGCTCTGTAGAACACCCTTGTGGCTCCAACAGACCCTAAACTCTCGCTCGAGTTGTGTGATGACAAACTTCTTATTGACCTTGTCCTGGTTCCTGCATTTAAATGAAACTCTATGTCTATTGATCAGTTTAATAATTACAATTTACAACCATCTCATATTATAATAAGAGATCTCTTACCCCCATAGCTTGTGGACCTCAGGCATATAGAGGTCCATGACGTCTTGAAGCCAATGATGGAAAACTTTGCCTTTGTCTCTTGGTCCACAATGTTGTCGATGGATAACTCTATGCCCACGTCCCCTATACAAGATTGTCGCATCAATGGTGGTGGGACTGGCTACTCGGGTGGATCTGTGACACTCCGCTCATCACTCCTATAAAGAAATTAAAACAAATAGGTATTAGACGTTGAAATAACTAGTATAACATACAAAATTGTGGGGGTGATGACTCCTATAAAGAAATTAAAACAAATAGGTATTAGAAGTTGAAATAACTAGTATAACATACAAAATTGTGGGGGTGATGACTCCTCTGCTGAGGGTCATGTGGGTGACATAATCAAGCCCTTGTGTACCTCTCCTACATGCACTATTTAATAAATTCTCCAAGTGGGTTAAGAGGACCGACACTTGACTGAATGGTGCATTGATGTAGAGCCAAAAGGTCTAGTTTGGTTTAATATATCTTGGTGATAGTTTAATATATCTAACAGACCCTCATGATGTGTGGACCTATTTTGGTTGTGCGGACCTGGTGAAAATTACAACTTTGCATGTTGTACACACTACTTGTAGTGTGCCTTGCTGCTTAATGTTTTGGCATGTACGAGTGTAACCCACATGTCCAAACTCTTCAAAAATTTATGGCTCACTTGTATACACATTGGGTATAATCATTTGATTCAAAACCCATGTCGATGTCATATATAACATCAAAAACATTGAGAATAGAGCTGCTGTAAACTACAGCCTCCATGTCTCTTCTGTTGCCACCTAGACCTGTATACACATTGGGTATAATCATTTGATTCAAAACCCATGTCGATGTCATATATAACATCAAAAACATTGAGAATAGAGCTGCTGTAAACTACAGCCTCCATGCCTCTTCTGTTGCCACTTAGACCATGGTTGTAGACAGGTCTAGACACCTTGGTTTTGCCTAGGTTTTTTCCTGGTAATAGTACATATATCTACTAGACACTCACGATGTCATCTTACCAATTGCACTCCTATTCTAGTTGTGTGGACTTGGTGAAAATAACAACTTTGCATGTTGTACACTACTTATAGCTTACCTTGTTGCTCACTGTTTTTACCTATCCCAGTTGGATCCACATGTCCAAACTCTTTAGGTTCTGATGGCTCACTTGTATACACATTGGGTTTACTCATCCCAGTATCTATTGTGGATGCTATCTATAATATTAAAAACAGGGCGACCGATGCATGCCAGTATCTATTGACATGCTTAGGTAGCTACCGTGCATTGGGAACACTTGACATGCATTGGGAGCTCCTAGTGCATGCCGATAGCTACTGACAACCTTAACTTATACCAGCATGCATCAGGAGCTATTGGCATGCGCACCGGGAGCTCCCAACCGTCTACTCGTGATTCTAGAGGACCAACCTTTCTCCCCAGATGCTGATTCACCTTACTCTCACCTAGACCACATAGGGGATGGGACTTCTTAGTCATCTAACCAGTAGGAGTTGTATGGCTAGGAGGGCCCCACTTTTGGTGATGGCCAACTAGGTCATATCTGTTCGTGGGTTCTTTGGCCGATGAGGCCATGTGCTGGTTGACTAGGATAAACCTACTTGTCGTCGTGGGCCCATTTTGGGGGCTCTCGGACGGTTTCTACTAGTCGACTGCTGCCCCTTACCCATATATATAGGGCACTTCCCCTCCACACATTCTATACTAGCTATCATGTGTATATAGTAGAGTTTACACCACTTCTCCTCTCTTGCACTTCTACGTTTTGTTGCTCTTTGATTTTTATCTAATTTTCGTTGCACATTTTGACATGGTATCAAAACCCCATGTGGCTTGAAACTTTGGAGATGGTGAGAGCTTGTGGGCTATGTGTTCGGGCTATGCGAGACGTGGAAAAATGGAAAGAAGGCATGCATCATTCATTTAGCCAATAGAAACTAGATTCTTTGTAATATGAAGTACATTTGCAAGGTACTTCACCTTACGATCTTGCATGGACAATGGCACATCCCCAACATGGGCAAACAGATGAGCAATGTCATCCCTTATTTTTAACAAAACTTGGTCTTTCAAGACTCTTCATTTTCTTGAACCATTCACCATGACTTGTCATGTGGTTCCAAGCACCTGAATCAACATACCATACATCATTCTTGTAAGATCCCATTGTCCCCTCTGCGCACTGGATTCTCGGATGATGGTAGCAGCGGAAGTAGCTTCCTCTTGCACGGGGTAGGGTTTCTCACTCGGGGCCTCGCCCTCGAATGTCCGGGCACGAGACTAAGCTAGTGGTCATTCCGAAAACCGAAACCGGGAAAATTTCCCCTGCCCAAAAAATGGGGACGATTCCACCTTTTTTATTTTCTTAACGAATTTCTCTAACGAGGTCAAGATACTGAACTAACCTTCATCTGATTAAATCAGATAGAAGGGAAACTATTATAGACTTAACTCGAAGAAATAAATTCCTTTTTCCTAATTGAATCAGCACAGCCCATTGATCTATTCATCATAGAAGTCTTCAAGCTTTTAATTAACTACTCGAGTTCTAAGCGTATTCCTATTGATCAATTTTATTATTAAAACTCTACTGATTCCAACCTAACCGCCCAACCATTGGAATTGGTAGAACCAGACAAGTACTCACCCACCCATAATTGAATGCCTTTCTTAACTTTTACTTTAGAATACAGATACGCACACACTCCTCTTTAAACTTTAACTTTTAAGACAATCCATTGACAAACAATTATTGGTTATAGATGTCATAACTCAAAATTTCCATTCAATCCTTGTTTCTCACAAAACAGTATCACTCTGGACTCTCCGTTGAGACCAGCAAGTCAGCAACGAGATCCAGTAATAGATTACAATAATTTTCTCGTCATCATACATATATATATCTTCCACGACAAACGCATGGGTGTCCTAAGCACCGCGAATCCGTGCATTGCCTGCTGGTCAGAACCCTCCAGGATCCTCCTTAGGTGTCCTGGCACTTCACTCAAGGACCACTTCGTCGGCCCTTCGCCCATCGTACCGGAAGCACACCATTGTTCACCATACCCAGGCTGGTCAAGACCTGGGTAGGTTTTTACCACATGAGCCATCTTTTGAACACTCCCCCCGCCAGCTGTTGCAACCGAACTTCCCTTATAAAAATACATATACCAAATGCTCCCTCCAGCATTCTGGCGTAAGACAATTCTTTAAAAAAACAGGGTTTCTAGTTTTCAGTTTTGATTTTCTTTTGAATACAATGAGTATATCTTAATTCCGTATCCCAAGACTTCTAGATCACAGGTCTGGATTCCCAAGCATAATTCCTCGAATTCTGTAATCTTGATCCTCAGATCAAAATCAAAGGTCTCAATTTAATTGCAGATTCGGTGGGTGATTTGATTGAATTTTCCTGAACTGGTCACATCGTCTTTTCTTGAAACTGACAAAAGGAGATTTAGTCGTGGTTATAATCTGATTCAGGGTTCGAGTCTTGAAAGGTTCTCCCTGAACTATCTTTCTCGAAGGATAATATTTCAATTACTATTCATTGAGTATTTTGCTTAATTGAATTCAAAACTAAACGCGTATTCCTATGAGGAATAAATTAATCATTTATCTAAAATTCTGACTTCGATAGATCTTTTGAATTTTCTCATTACCATCCTAGAGAATATGAAACAGTAGAATTTTTCTTCACACAGAGTATTTATTTATTCATTTACCAATATTCATGGGATTTAAACAATGATTAAAGAGAACTCTCATTTTGATAAAAGAAAAAAATTATGTATGCATCTATTTATGCATAAAATCCAACTTCAATGGAAATAACACTTTTATATAAAAGAAAATCCTTTTATGCATAAAAATCAATTTTGATGAAACTAACACTTTTATAATAAAAAAAATTCTTTTATGCATCTATTTATGTATAAAAATCCATTTTGATGAAAGTAACACTTTTATAATAAAAAAAATCTTTTATGCATAAAAATCAATATTGATGAAAGTAACACTTTTATAATAAAAACAATTCTTTTATGCATCTATTTATGCATAAAAATCAATCTTGATGAAAGTAACACTTTTATAATAAAAAATTCTTTTATGCATCTATTTATGCGTAAAATCAATATTGATGAAAGTAACACTTTTATAATTGAAAAAATTCTTTCATGCATCTAATTATGCATAAAAATCAATATTGATGAAAGTAACACTTTTATAAAAAAATAATTCTTTTATGCATCTATTTATGCATAAAAATCAATATTGATGAAAGTAACACTTTTATAATAAAAAAATTCTTTTATGCATCTATTTATGCATAAAAATCAATATTGATGAAAGTAATACTTTTATAATAAAAAAATTCTTTTATGCATCTATTTATGCATAAAAATCAATATTGATGAAATTAACATTTTTATAATAAAAAAATTCTTTTATGCATAAAAATCAATATTGAAGAAAGTAACACTTTTACAATAAAAAATTCTTTTATGCATCTATTTATGCATAAAATCAATATTGATGAAAGTAACACTTTTATAATAAAAAAATTCTTTTATGCATCTATTTATGCATAAAAATCAATATTGATGAATGTAACACTTTTATAATAAAAAAATTCTTTTATGTATCAATTTATGCATAAAAATGATTATTGATGAAAGTAACACTTTTATAAAAAAATAATTCTTTTAGGCATCTACATATGCATAAAAATCAATATTGATGAAAGTAACACTTTTATAATAAAAAATTCTTTTATGCATGTATTTATGCATAAAATCAATATTGATGAAAGAAACACTTTTATAATTAAAAAATTCTTTCATGCATCTATTTATGCATAAAAATCAATATTGATGAAAGTAACACTTTTTAAAAAAAAACCTTTTATGCATCTATTTATGCATAAAAATCAATATTGATAAAAGTAACACTAATATATTAAAAAATTCTTTTATGCATCTATTTATGCATAAAAATCAATATTGATGAAAGTAACACTTTTATAGTTAAAAAAATATTCTTTTATGCATCTATTTATACATAAAAATTAATATTGATGAAAGTAACACTTTTATAATAAAAGAAATTCTTTTATGCATTATGCATAAGAATCAATATTGGTGAAAGTAACACTCTTATAATAAAAAATTCTTTTATGCATAAAATCAATATTGATGAAAGTTACACTTTTATAATAATTAAAAAGTCTTTTATGCATAAAAATCAATATTGATGAAAGTAACACTTTTATAATAAAAAATTCGTTTATGCATCTATTTATGCCTAAAAATCAATATTGATGAAAGTAACACTTTTATAATAAAAAAATTCTTTTATGTATCTATTTATGCATAAAAATCAATATTGGTGAAAGTAACACTTTTATAATGAAAAATTCTTTTATGCATCTATTTATGCATAAAAATCAATATTGATGAAAGTAACACATTTATAAATAAAAAAATTCTTTTATGCATCTATTTATGCATAAAAATTAATATTGATGAAAGTAACACTTTTATAATAAAAAAATTCTTTTATGCATCTATTTATTCATAAAAATCAATATTGATGAAAGTAACACTTTTATAATAATAAAAATTCTTTTATGCATCTATTTATGCATAAAAATCAATATTGATAAAAGTAACACTTTTATAATTAAAAAAATATCCAATATGCATCTTTCTATGCATAGAATTTAAATCTAATGAAAATCACTCTTTTATAATAAAAAAATAACCAATATGCATCTTTCTATGCATAGAATTTAATTTTCATGGAAATAACACTTTTATAATAAAAATATTTCTACTATGCATTTTTCTATGCCTAGAATGAAAATAACACTTTTAGAATACACAAACGGTGGGGATTACTATTTTTGAATAATAAAAGATAAAACTTATTTCACAAAATTTAAGAACATTTTGCCATAACCTCCTTTGTATGGCTGATCATTTTTCAAATTTTCCTATCCTTAAGTCGTTTAAAAATTATCGCCAAAAGGTTTAAAGCATTCTAAACTAATCAAATTTCACTTTTAAAAGAGAAATAATATGAAAAGTTTAATTCCAACAATTAGATTACTTATCTAGAATAAAGAAAGGCTGAATATAAGAATGAGAGAGGGGGAAAGCCTTTCCAACAAGGCATAGCATCATTTTACATTTCAAAGAAAACAAAAATTAGAAAACCATTAAAAAAGAATAAAGAAAAAGTAGGATTTCTAGCTTACATGAATTTCTGAGAGCTTTCCTTTGATGGTTTAAGAGGGATCTACTCTTGTTTGCAACAAGAGTGGCCACCAATTCTTTAGAAGAGGGAATGGTCAAAAACTAATGAATTATTAAGAAATTCACAGCTTTTGGCTCTGGGGAGGAGTAGAGTAACAGTGCATAAAGCACGATTCAGTTTCTACAAAGGGGGAGGCTTCTATTTATAGGAAAAAGTGAGCTTCTAACCAAGAAATTTAATTCTAGAATTTTTCATATCAGTTTGGTCAATTTTTGACCATTTTTGGGTCAGTTAAGCTTACTTTTTGGAACTAGACTTGAATTAAGAGGGAGGAGAGATGAAATATCTCAATATTTGAGAATTTAAAACTCCAAGAATTTAAAACTCCACCACACACATGTGAAATAGGCGCCTCCTTCATGAGGGGGAATGCCAACTCTGAGGTGTCAAAAATTCATTCTTTTAGTATTTTCTTTGGTCCTTAGTCCACTCCTCATCTTATGTGAGTATTTACTCATTTTTGGGGGGATTTTATTTATTTCTTCTATTTATCTCCTCCCTTTGGATGAATCTAATTGGCCCATTAGAACCTTAATTTAAAATTTATTAAAAATTTGGACCCCTAGGATAAGGCCTTATAATTGATTTCTAATGCACCTTCTGAAAATCTTTTTGAACTTCTGTTTTGAGGGAATTTATTTTAATAAGAAGAGATATTTTTCCATCCAAAAATATCTAAAATTTGAATAACCTTCTTCTAGAACATTTTCTCTTTCTAGACAAAAACAGGTAGAAACAAGATCTTTTATATTTCTGAAGAGGGATTGATTACAGGGGAAGATACTGGACATCTTGAGGGGCTGGGGAGGAATCTCACATTCTCTCCCACTTGAAAAATGCAAGATGTCCTCATCTCACAAACTGGGGGTAATCCCGCAAACGGTTCGGCTTCTTTCTCCCAGGTGGCATCTTCAAAAGGATAGAACTTCCATTTGACCAATAATTCTCTCAGAATTCTGTTCCCTATGAACCTTTTCTCGAACATCAAGGATTTATCAGGTTGGAGTTCCATCTGCCCCCTTGGGTTGAAGAAGTTAAAATTTCATCATCATCAAGCACATGATTTGGGCTTGGTATATACTTTTTAAGAAGGCTGAAATGAAATACATTATGTAATTTGAGATGAGGAGGCAGAAGAAGCTCGTAGGCATAGTCGCCTACTTTCTTTGTGATCAAATATGGTCCACAATATCTGAGGGATAACTTCTTGTACTTCCCAAGAGATAGAGAACTTCTTTTGGGGCGTAGTCAAATGAAGACCATATCTGCTTCTTTGAATTTTCTATCTGTCCTCTTCTTATCTGCATACTGCTTCTGTCTATCTTGGGGGTAGCTTTTATATCTTTGTGAATTGACTGCATTTGCTGCTCCATGTCGTCAAGCATCTGTCTGGACATCTCGACCCTAATCAATGGGTCGGACCAAGTTAATGGAGTTAAGAAATCTTGTCCATACAGAGAGCTTTGAAAGGGCTCATCCCAATACTTTGGTGAGATAAGAAGCATTGTAGGCAAATTTGACTAGGTGCAGATAGCTTAGCCACTTCTTGGGTTCCCTGCCACAACATGACCGAAGTATATCTTCAATTACTTGGTTCACCCTTTCAGTTTCACCATCGATCTTGGGGTGAGATCCAAGAAGGTTCCTACTGCTTTGAAAAATGTAGTCCAGAATCTTGACGTGAACTTGGGATCTCGATCACTTACTATTCTTGTGGGTAGGCCATGCAATCTGAAGATTTCCTTGAGGAACACTCTAGCCACATCCACTGCAGTCTAGGTTTCTTTTACTGGAATTAGATGGTGGGCAACTTTGGTTAGTCTATCAACTACCACGAAGATGGAGTTGTAACCTGATTGCACTGAAGGTAATCCAGTAATAAAATCCATAGTGATACATTCCCACTTCATCTGGGGGATGTCTAATGGATGTAACCTCCTAGGCATTTTTACTCTCTTGGCCTTGAGTTTCTGACAGGTCAGACTTTGATGTACATGATCAGTACATCCTTTTTTAGACCAGGCCAAAAGAAGCTTTTCTTCACACAGACATGTAGGTTTTGATGAAACCTGGATGTCCTGTAATAAGGTTGTCATGGGCTTCATTCAGAATTTGACCCTTAAATCCCTCATCATTGGGAATGCATAGCCTGCGATTATAATACATAATTCCATCATCCACGTTGTACCCTTGAACTCGGTTCAACTCCTGTGGAGTTTTGCTTTCTTGCATAAGTAGGGTAGCAATAGGGCCAAAGAATCTATCCTGCATGATCTTCTCTCTTGATTCAATAATCAAGGGATTTGTAAATAGTAACTAGATCTAGCATTATCATCTTAGTAGCCTTGGATCTTTTGTTGAGGGAGGGTGTTGGAAATAATATAACAAATCATCCATGATGTGACATTGGGAATTAGGGCATATGGTTCATATGGTCACTTAACCTTAGAACTTTTTGGTAGACTATGGTTTATGACATACATTAGAATATATGGAGTATATTCTAGGCGCCTAAAGCAAGTGGGAGGAGATCTCCTTTCCACTCCTATCTAGGTTTTTGGGTTCTCTCTTCTAGATATAATTAGGTTTTTCTTAGGGGTTAATCACACCCTAATCCATTATACTCTAGCACCTAAATAAGAGTCTCTCATCTAATGCAAGTTAACAAAACCTCCATTATCCCATATCTTGTGTTAGTACGCTACCCGTTTAGTTAATGATGTGATTAGCATTAATCTTCATCTTATCTACTTTGTCTTATGCAATTATCATGAGTATGATCATGGTGTATCTCCATCCACCCTAGTTTCAATAGACCGCACACCATCTGGTAGTTTAATTATCCATTCGACTAGATTCTCATAACTTTGCGGCGCGACGTTATTCCTATTGTAGGTTATAGCCCTGACACCAGATTCGAGAGGCTACAAACAGCTCTTCCACAACTTCTGGAGATTAGAAATGAATTCCCAATTGTCAGGTAAAAATTTGAAAGGTGTTTTGAGTCTATATACATATGGGATGCGTGGTGTGTGAATAAACTTTGCCCTGAATGTCCTGGCAAATGTATAGAGCGGGTGGTTTTGAAGTGAAATGGTATATGCACGTGTTTTTTTTGGGAGCAGATGCTGGAGATTTGGAAGTTTTTTATTGCAGCAGTGTGGTGTGTGGGTGGTTGCCAAATGCAGGGCACCAACTTATTCGAAAGAGAGGCCGTTTTTGGAGCATGGGAGAAATGATCGTACAGAGGAAATTGAGGTGCAGCTGATAGAAGGCCGGGGGGGCAGCTCTTGTATTGGAAAGTCGTGGGCACGGCGTGATGATCCAAAGCATAAGGAAGGAGGGGCCATTGTAGCATTGTGTGGCCATCTAATTGAAGCTTTAAAATAAATAAAAAATATAATACAACGTGGCCAATCAAAAGAATAGCCACATGGAAGCCTTACCACGCCGCCAGCACACCATCTAGAAGGTGGTGGTTGGCGAAGATGCAAAGCTATGAAGATGGCCACCTCGTGAAGGAGAGAGACCGCTGTTGGAATCGTGCAGATACCAGGCACGAAGAAGGGATAGTAGCCACCTTGTGAGAAGTCGCCTGGCTGGGGGGATTCTGTAGACCACGACGTGGAAAAGAAAGATTGGTTGCCTTGTTCAAAAAGGCTCTCTGTAAGGTGTGTTGGCGGACGCACAAGGTTGGCGAAGGGCTGCAGGCCTCTGGGTGCGTAGAGAAGATGGGCTGCTGGGGCAGCCCTGTTGTGGACACCGGGTGGGTGATTCTGGGTAAGCAAAGGTGGTGAAGGTTGCCGCCTGGAGCGAGGGTTGACAGACGTGGCGAGTCGGGGTTCTTGAAGTGGAAAAGGCGGATGCCAAGAGGGAGAGACATGGCTCTTGATGGAGCAAGCAGGCACCAAAGACAAAGTAGTCGCCCTCCTGTAGAAGACGACTTGGGACCTGAAGGTGCTGCAGCAAGTGTGGAGAGAAAGCAATCGGGCTGGTGTGGTAGCCGCTGGGAGCGCAGGTGTAGCTCGTGAAGACGGGAAGGTTAGGAGCTGCCTTGATACGAACGATGGGTGGGGTCAGTTGAGGAAGGCTGGCTGCAGGCAAAGAGATGGACTAGTTGATGGGCCAGAAACAAGGGGTTGCTGCCTTGTGAGAGAGAAGCGGACGAGCAGGGAAAGCTGTAGAGGCTCTGTGGTTGGCGAAGCTGCTGGTCATGACACACAGAGAGTGAGAGCTACTGAAGTGAGGGTTGCTGGTGGGGCGCCCTCTGAAGAGAGAAGTAGCTGGTTTTGTGTGGGCGATGACTGCTCAGGCAGAGAGTGGATGCTGACTAGAGGGAAAGAGCTGGAGTGCAGTGCAGAGTTGGAGGCCGTCTCAAGTGTCACTGGCACGTAAAGCAGCTGCAGAGGTGGCTGGTAGTGCGAAGACAAGTGAGAAGGGCCGGTACCATAAGGGTTGAGGGCTGAGGGAAGTGAAGCAGAGAGTGAGGGTTGCTGGTGGGGGCGCCCTCTGAAGAGTGCAGAGACCGGGAGACAGAGGCTTGGTTGTCAGACGCAAGGGTGAATTCCCTTGGCAGTAAATCCTAGCTAGAGTCCTGGTGTAATTGCTGAGTTTGTTACAGTGTGGATGGTGTTGTGTATGTTTTTTGCTGGATAATCAATTGTCTATCATGGTTTTGAGCTATCTTTCTGGTGTGGGTGGGTGGTGAATCGTGAGAAGTGTTCCAGCTAGTGGCTAGTGGTGCCTCCCGTTGTGTTGTTATTTTCCAAGTTTGGGAGGTGAAGGGCTATAGAGGCGTGGTTCTTTTTTCTTTTTTTCACCTCACATTCTTTCTGGTGCCCCCACTAAGGAGAGCTCAAGGATTGTCCAGCGAGGAGAGCTCAGGTATTTCTCTTATAAGGGTGTATGCCCCAGAGTAAGAGATTGAAGGAAGGTGTTTCCAGTTTTTTTCTTGGGTTTGAAAGTGAAGTTTGGGGATCAATATGATGTCGTATCCAGAGTTTTTTGGTGGGCCTAATGAAGATGTGGCAGATTTTCTGGAAAGGATGGAGGTTGCATGCATAAGCAATCACATCAATGAGCTGGCACAGGTATTGCGGTTGCTGAGCATATGTTTGAAGGCAGATGCAAGGATTTGGTACAGAGCTTATGAGGAGTCGTTAAAGGATGCTGAGCCACGCATTCCAATGACTGAGGATGGATTGAAGACTGCACTTTTGAACAGGTTCAAGAAGATTGAGGATCCAGATAGAGTTTGGCATGAAGTGCAGGGGTTGATACAGGGTGAATTGGAGCCAATTGATGATTATGTGAAGAAATTCTCTTTGCTATGGGAGACTTTGTGCAGGGCTTTGGGGGAGAATCAAGTACCTCCCGGACATGATGAAGAAGGATCGTTTTATTGCAAGATTGAAGGGAGGTATTCGCTGGAAGGTGGAATTAAAGAAGCCCAGATCTTATGAGGATGCGATGGAGATAGCCAAATCAAAGGATTGGAAATTGCAACAGATGAACCAGCTGGGGATGGTTCCAATGGCAGTGAGGCCTGAAATGAGAAGGGTAGAAGCAGTACCGATGAGAACCGTGCTGGAAAGAGTGCAACCGTCAGAAGCTCAAGTGAACAATGTCACAACACAAGGGACAAAGGTGGCAACCCCAGCTGTAACTACAGCTTCTAATGAAGGGCTTAAACATGACATGAGGCAAATGGTGGATTGTATGAAGAATCTGAGTTTGAAGATGATGGAGAACACAGGTGGTGGACGTGGCCGAGGTAGAGGATATAATCAGGAAGGGGTTGAAGGTCAGACAAGCTATGGAAGTGGCCGTGGTTTTGGCAGGGGTAGACGGTTTATTCCTACATTCTGGAATTGTGGTGAACTTGGACATCTAAGTACAGACTGTGATAAGCCTCAGCGAATGGGGGGTGATATGTATCCCTTACCCTCTCAGATTCCCAATAGGGCAAATGATTATGGAATTGAAAGTAAAGTGGATTGACAAATGAAGAGAAGGGCAAAACTAAGGTGATAGATGTGGTCACCCTTGAGAGGACGAAGGAGACAGAAGCTGATGTGATGCCTTTGGGAAAACGGATGCCACAGGAAAGGGAAAGCAGGGATGCTACAGGGCCTAGCAAGAAGAAAGGTAAAGTGAAGGAAGGAGGAGATGTAAAGGTCAAGCAGAAGCGGAAGTCTCGCAGGAAGTTTTAGGTGACTGATTTTCCACTAGGGGTTGGGCAGGATAGCTACAGTTTGCAGGAGGACATTGCTGGAAGGAAAGCTAATATTACTTTTGGGCAATTGATAGAGTTAGCTCCCAACTTGAAGCGTCAGTGGAAAAGACTTGTGAACTCGAGAGAGAAGGAGCCTGCCAGAGGGATAGTGACTGTTCTATCTGTTCAAGAGTTGCCTGATATATGTCCTGTGGTGGTGAATGTATGGTACAAAGGGAAGAATCTGGGAGGAGCATACATAGATGGTGGTGCACAAATTTGTGTAATCACATTGGCAGCTGTGGAGAGGCTTGGTCTTAATTTTACTGAAGCATCTGGTTTTTGTATTCGGTTGGCCAATCACCAGAAGGTCAAATATTTAGGTATGATCAAAGAGTTAGAACTACAGGTTTTTGATGTAAAGGTGCTTGTGGATTGTCATGTTATGCCTGCAGGAATGGGTGCATTCCCCATCATTTTGGGAAGACCATGGTTGAGAGCGGTGAAGGCTGTTCAAGATTGGAGGAAAGGAGTCATTACTCTGTATGACAGGAGAGGGGATAAAAAGCAGTTTAACATGGATAACCAGAAGCTTGTTCATGATGAAGAGGAAAGTGAAGCAGATTCGAGTGTTGATGATACGACCAGTAGCACCACTACTAGTGAGGGAACAGAAGACACTTCATCCAGTGAGGAGGATGCAGAGATGGATGCCCTGGTTATTGATGAGGAAGTGCTTGGTGATGAGGTTGCCCAACAAGAAGAGGCCATACAGGAAGAATGCGAGGAGGTACAAGTGAATCATGAGCAAAGGTATGCATGTGATGTGAAAGAGTATGCTTTTGAGTCTTTGGATAATGAACCTGTGTGGGATGAGTGGGATATAGAAAGTCTGCAGGATGATGAACCTGAGTTGGAGTTGGATGATCAGATGTGCATTAATGTTAAGAAAGCCATGAACAGAATTGATGCTATGAAGGAGGAGCAACACCAGAAGATTATGAATGATGTTGATGCTATGGATGAGACTATGGATGCTATGATAGATGAATTTCTTATTGGCCTTGATAAAGATGAGCATATAGGAACTAAGGTGGATGCTTTGGCAATGATGCTTGTTGAAGAGGAGTTTGTTTTGCCTGTAGTGGTTGGCTTTGATGGTGATGTTTCTCATGTTGATGGACAAGAAAGTGTTATAGCACAGCAGATTTTTCTTGATGAAGCTTTTATCAGTTATTACCCTCACAGCAGGAGTTGCTTCACTGGTTCTCCAATATTGGTGTTGGCTATATCATTGATTTTGGAATTGAAATGAGGCAGGATGGTATGTATGTGAGAAGCTTTGTTTCTAGAAGTTCTTATGTTATGTGGTGGGATGTGGATGGCAAACTACGCCTGTGGAAGATGACAGTGGTTCTCTAATCACATGGAATAGAGATGTTTTGGTTACATTGTATGATGCTCAAAGGATTGACGGAGGGAAGCGTGGTCATATGCTTTTTGCTGCTAAATCATGAATGATTCAGCAGGCTAGGGGTTGGGCAAAGTATGTCAGGTAAAAATCTGAAAGGTGTTTTGAGTCTATATACATATGGGATGCGTGGTGTGTGAATAAACTTTGCCCTGAATATCCTGGCAAATGTATAGAGCGGGTGGTTTTGCAGTGAACTAGTATATGCATGTTTTTTTTTGGGAGCAGATGCTGGAGATTTGGAAGTTTTTTATTGCAGCAGTGTGGTGTGCGGGCGGTTGCCAAATGCAAGGCACCGACTTATTCGAAAGAGCGGCCATTTTTGGAGCATGGGGGAAATGATCGTACAGAGGAAATTGAGGTGTAGCTGATAGAAGGCCGGGGGCAGCTCTTGTATTGGAAAGTCGTGGGTGCGGCGTGATGTCAGAAGCATAAGGAAGGAGGGGCCATTGTAGCATTGTGTGGCCATCTAATTGAAGCTTTGAAATAAATAAAAAATATAATACAACGTGGCCAATCAAAAGAATAGTCACATGGAAGCCTTACCATGCCGCCAGCACAACATCTAGAAGGTGGTGGGCGAAGACGCAAAGCTATGAAGATGGCCACCTCGTGAAGGATAGAGACCGCTGCTGGAATCGTGCAAATACCGGGCGTGAAGAAGGGATAGTAGTTGCCTTGTGAGAAGTCGCCTAGCTGGGGGGATTCTGCAGACCACGGCGTGGAAAAGAAAGGTTGGCCGCCTTGTGCAAAAAGGCTCTCTGTAAGGTGTGCTGGCGGACGCATAGGGTTGGCAAAGGGCTGCACGCCTCTGGGTGCATAGAGAAGACGGGCTACTGGGGCAGCCCTGGTGTGGACACCGGGTGGGTGATTCTGGGTGAGCAAAGGTGGTGAAGGTTGCCGCCTGGAGCGAGGGTTGATAGACGTGGCGAGTCAGGGTTTTTGAAGTGGAAAAGGCAGATGCCAAGAGGGAGAGACGTGGCTATAGCCACCTAGTGTGTTTACATTGGTTTTATTTGCAGCTAGAGCATACGCAGAGTATGTCAAAAAATATCCTGCTCTAGAGGTGAAAAACCGAGTGCCATAACCAAAAATTCTAATAGTGGCTGTCTTCTCAAGAAATATGATTCTGTTAGCGTTGGCTTGTATAGTTGAGAAGCCATACAGTCTGTAGAGAGCTTTAATACAAAGTATAAGCTAGTCTACATCCTCGGAGAATTGGCTATGCAACACATGGAAAATATTCTCATCCATTTTGGACAAATAGTGTCCAAGTGTAGTATCTTTCTTGCTAGAGTCTACTTGCCTTGAGCCTTTACCTCTCCCTAAGAAGTTGTCTTCATCTACTAGCTCCAACTGTAAATAAGAGGAATACTATGAAATTACTGTAAGTTAAAATAATAAAATGTATGGATTCAAATTAATATTCATTTTATTTTTGATTTTCATCTTGTTCAAGTATATCTAATGTCCAGAGTGAGATTGAGGTTTCTTTGATGTCTTTATTTAAGTTGGACATAATCACTGTGTTCTCTACCAACATCAGCAATACCAAGTGAAGCTTGAAGTTGATTAAATTCATCTTTGGAGATCCATGGTGGTTGTGACTCTGGTGCTTTCTTAATACATAATGATAAAGCATCAGTTGATTCAATGAACTTGTCATCTGAAGTAGACACATCTAAAGTAGCAAATTCATCATTATGCTCATTCTCAATATCAATGAGCCCTTTAGTAGCTTCACAACCCTCTACAATGATGGTAAGACAATAGTCCTCCCTCAAGTAAATAACTAGTAAATACTCCTTATCCTTGATAGGAAAACTTGGCAGTGAAAGAACAATATATTTATGCAATGGATCTCCACCTTCCTTGGGTGACTGAACAATTGTATGTGCCTTTAATTCTGTGATTTCATTATCCTTGGCAAGCCTCTCCTCCTTCTCAGGTCCAAGTTTGTCCTCTATATCATTTGCCTCTAAATCTCTAAGAAAGAAAAAGTTTGAAGATCCTTCAATCTCCTCAAGTTCCTCTGCTTCACCTCTAAGAGGATATTTGACAATGCAGAAAACTATGAATGTAGCAGTTTTGACCATTCTCCTGCAGCCTTTTGGATGAGAGGAGCTATCTGCATTTTCTACTTAAAACCTTTGAAGTTTGTACATACTACACCTCTTTGTAAATGTTTGTCTCTGGACAGAGGAGGTTCCCACAGGGACATGGACATACTCCTTGTTATCAATCAAGATAGAAGGCCCTGCAAGTTCCTCAAATTCATCAAAGCCCTCTTTGATAAATTGCATGGCATGATTAATAATCACTAAAAAATCAATTTTTGGATTGAAAATATCCTTAGCATGTGGAAAGAAAGATGCCTCAATTCCACTTTCAAAAAGAAAATACAACATTCTCTCTGTAGGAGACACCTCTACTATCTCAAAAAGACCAGGAGCCTTGGGTGATGACTTAAACTTTTTTGATGCTATAGGACCTACCTTTGGTGACTTTGTAAGCCTTCCACGTGCTTTGGATACACTAGACTTTGATTGGGTATCTAGTTCACTAAGAGAAAGACTTGAGGACCCAATAGGCTTTGTTGGAGAGGGTTAGCTTGTCTCCTTCACTTTCTTACATCATTTTGTAACTGCTGTAGGAGATTTGGAAAGCCCTCTCTTTTTGGAAACTTTGGACATGGATGAAGACTGTAAAAACCAATAGGTGTTTTTGGTGAGGTAGACCTTTGAGATAGTGAACCACCACTGGAGATGGTGAGCTTGGTGAGGCATGAGTTGGTGATGGGGAAGATACCATTCCGGAACGGTGCGATAACAAAGACCTTAAATTTCTATAAACCAAGCCTTCGTGCCGTTGGTGGATACATTAGAAAAATGAAATGAGCCGCAACGCTATTTACATACCTTGTATAACAACGAATCACAGAAGGCCGCGTGGAGGAATATACTGTTGATGAAAGATCTAGTAAGAATGTGCCATCTGTCATCACTAGCCGTTGGAGACAACGAATGTAAATGTGTTGTGTGTCCAATGGTCCGTGAGGTATAAATAGAAATGTGGGACCACATTATTCATTTCCCTTTTTCGAGAGAGCTCTGTCCTTGTGTGTGACCACATCATTCCCCAAGTGCCTTCAAGTAATCCAGTGTGGTCTTCTTGCTTTTGTAATGGCATGAAGAGGTGTATGTATACTATTTCCTTATAAAATAGTAAGTTATCATTGTGAAGTTAATAAGTGTACGTTGGAAAATCTATATCTATTGTGGACATTGCAAGTCCATTAGTAGAAAGAATATGTAGCCACATTTGTTCGTAAACTTTAAAAGTGTTTCTCTTTCTAAGCTTCTTAATTGAAGAAAGGATAGATGATTGGTCTCTTGTTGAAGAAATTTGACTAAGTCTAAAGCTGCAAGCAAAGTGAAAATAAGAGTTCGCAAATTGATTGATTACCTTGAAGTTTAAGACAGTACGATTATAATGTTTTTTATCAAATTTATTATTGTTTATTAAGTTGTGATTCCAAGAAGTCTTATTTATGCCATGGAAAGTGATTGGTTTACAAGATCAAGTTACTTTGTGTAATGACTCAAGGTCTATCTAGTTTCTTATTTGGAGTTAAATTTTATAGAATTAAGACTAGTAAGCTCTTATGCTAGAGTTTAGTATACTTGACTAGCTTAATATATATAATCGTTTATCTAAGATAAGATCTATCAAAGATATAAACAAAAGAGAGCACAAAACTAAGAGAAAAGAACGCTATAGTATTAAGAGTCTTAAATGTAGTGATTACTGAGTATGTTGATTTTATCCAAGAGATAGGTAAGAAATGAGGAATCAAGTTAAGAGCTTTTTATATCAAGTTAAGCTCTTATATAAGCAAGTGGTCAAGTCTTTCTTTCCAAGGCTACTTAAAGAAATCTTAGGACAAAGATATATTTTTCTTGAAATTCAAAGGTATATGACTTCTCAAGTACTATATCAAGTATAATAGTGGAATAAGAAAAAATCATTTCTCAAGCACTAATGATCGAGGATCAGATGTTTCTATCAAGGACAATGATTTCTTAACGAGGAGAGAATGTAA
Source organism: Cibotium barometz (assembly GCF_041138505.1). NCBI lineage: Eukaryota > Viridiplantae > Streptophyta > Polypodiopsida > Cyatheales > Cibotiaceae > Cibotium > Cibotium barometz. The sequence continues at coordinate 32,905,846 of NC_141049.1, read as the reverse complement.
CATACCTCCGAGATTAACCAAGTTTTGATTAAAGATAATCTTAAGTTTTTGATGCTACAGATTTCAATTTAATGAGTTTCATAAGGTTTTTAGTAGTAAAAATTCTAAGTGTTAAAATGAAGTGAAAATTTAAGATTGAGTTTTCGGGGGTTTTTTAGTGTTCAAGTACATTTTCACATACTGACATTAGATAGATGCGGGATATTCGCATATAATTAATGTGAGTGTGCCTGGTATTAGTATTTATTTTTGTTTGGATTAATTCTAGACGATGTTTTCATGATTTTATACCGTTGTTTAGCCACTAAATGCTAATTAAAGACTTTTTTCTTATGTGTAGTCAATTCCAATGAATTAATTCACTAGATTATTTTGGTAAAGGGTGGTGAAGTAAAGTTGGCTCGTGTGATTCGTGATTTTTGGAGAACCTTATTACCATGGATCACATTGATTTCTTGATCAATGATAATGTCGACGAGATGTGTGATCATCCCGACTTAAGAAGGGAAGATCTTAAATTCCAAGTTGTTGAAGAAGAGGAAGCTGTTGGAAAGAATGCATTTATGGAACTAACAGAGTGTTTGGAACCAACTATTGCCAAATGCCATGATGAGATGGAGTCACTGAAGGTGCAGATCTTGACTCTACAAAAAGCTCTTTCGGTAGCACCTCTTGCTTCTACCAAAGCAATTGCTCTGTTATTTGCACGAAACGTGTACGGCGGTGAGAAAAAGGAGAAGACTCAAGAATGTGTAGATGTTTGGCTCAACAAGTGGACTACGCACTTTTCCTTTCATCCATTTACCAATGCGCAAAAGTTGCAGATGGCGCATGGATTATTGAAAAAAGGGAAGGCATTGACTTGGTGGAAGGAACTCAAAGAAGATTCCATTCTTACCACTTGGCAAAATTTCAAAGAAGCTTTCAAAAAAGAGTTCGTCCAACCAGAGGATGAATTTGACATAACTGCCAAGCTTGTTAAAAATAGCATGGAGAGTCAGTCATTTGATAATTATGTGCAAAAGTTTAGACAATTGGCTACCAAATCCAAATTAGATTATCATACCTTAATTGGGATTTTCATGAACGATCTAGCTCATGACTATCAATATGAGGTAAAAAAATGCAAAGTCAAAATGGTTGAGGATGCTATTTAGGCAGCTCAAGTTTTTCATAAGACAATGGTCGGTGCCAATACTTCAAAACCATCGTCTAATGATAATAAATCCACGTTCACTTTTTTAAAGAGTGGACAAGAAAAGAAGATGGTTTTTACACAAAAACAAAAAATTGTGACAACACCAACAAGAAGCCAAAACTTATGAGTAGGGACAATCTCACATGTTTCAAATGCAAAGAAAAGGGACACACAAAGAAATTCTATCCTTTGAATTGAAAAGATGCAGGGGGGAAGAGAGCTTGAGCTCTTGCAAGCACACACACACACTCACAAAACCCTAATAGAGAACACACAAGGTGAGAGGCTGAAAATCTTCTTCTTCTCTACTCAACACTCAACACACCATATACAAGAATAAGAGTACACACAATATGAAAGGTACTCAACCAAATACATACACGGGTTCTCTATAGTGTGAACCCGACTAAATGAGCTGGCGCTATAACTATGCCAGTCTCTAGAGTGGCTGTCACACAGCCTGTCATCCCACTGGCCGCATATCACCCAAGATCTCACCAACCATGCCAGTGGTGTAAGTGCGGGGCCTATCCCCCAGGCGGGTCATCAGTGTCCACCGCCTCACTAGAGCTCGATATCTCAACACTCCCCCTCGAGCTCAACTCCATCTCATGTACACCAAGCGAAGCCCTGAATCTGCGGAGCTTCTCTGTACCCAATGCTTTGGTGAAGATGTCAGCTACCTGATCCTCTGTGCTGACATAAACAAGGTCAAGGTCTCCTGCCAAGACCTTCTCTCTGACGAAGTGGTAGTGGACCTCTATGTGCTTCGTACGAGCATGAAAGACTGGGTTCCTGGCCAACTGTATACTGCTAATGTTGTCACAGAAAATGACAACTTGTCTATCCACTGATAGACCCAAATCTCCAAGTAGCTTTCTCAACCAAGCTACCTCACATGCTGCCATAGCAGCTCCTCTGTACTCGGCCTCTGTACTCGATAGAGCAACCGTAGGCTGCTTCTTGCTGCTCCAAGTCACAGCAGCACTCCCCAAAGAAAACATGAATTCACTGGTAGATCTTCTATCTGAGATACTACCAGCCCAATCAGCATCTGTGTACCCATGCACACATATCTATGTCCCAGTCTCATAGAATAGTCCACAATGTAAAGTAGACTTCACATACCTCAGTATGCGTCTCACAGCATCCAAATGCGGTTTCCGTGGAACCTGCATAAACTGACTCACCAACCCAACAGCATAGCTCAAATCTCGTCTGGCGATCGTCATGTAGATCAAACTTCCTACTATGCTCCTGTACATAGTAGGATCCTCCAAGATCTGTCCTGAATCTGCACTCAACTTGCCATTCTGATCCAATGGCACAGAAATAGGCTTACAGCCTGTCATACCATACTTGGACAACATGTCCAAGCCATACTGTCTCTGCAGTAATCCAATGCCATGTGGTGACCTAATCACCTCAATGCCCAAGAAATATCTGAGCTCCCCCAGATCCTTCATCTCAAACTTCTGTCTAAGCAAGATCTTTACATCAAAGATCTCTGCATCATGGTCCCCCGTAATGATCAAGTCATCTACATAGATGATAACAAGCACAACTCCTCTATCACTATGTCTCACATACAATGAGAAATATGCATTGGCTACATGAAAGCCAATAGTGACAAGATATTCAGAAATCTTGTCAGACCATGCTCTTGGTGCTTGCTTTAAGCCATACAAGGCTTTCTTCAACCTGCAAACATGCTCGGGGTGACCCTCATCCTCATAACCAGGTGGCTGCAACATATACACCTCTTCTTGCAAATCCCCATGCAAGAATGCATTCTTTACATCCATCTGATGTAAAGACCATTGCTTTGACGCAGCCACTGCTATCACAACTCTCACCGTTGCCATCTTGGCAACTGGGCTGAAAGTTTCCTCATAATCAATGCCATATGTCTGCGCATATCCTTTGGCTACCAATCTAGCCTTGTACCTGTTTATGCTCCCATCACTGTTATGTTTAACTTTGTACACCCACTTGCATCCAATGGCTTTCTTGCCTTCAGGCAATTGCACTAAATCCCAAGTTTCATTTCCATAGAGTGCATCCATCTCCTCATCCATAGCTTTCTCCCAACACACATTTCCAACAGCCTCATCAATGCATGTGGGCTCTACAACCTGCACAACCTTTGCCATATATGCATAGTGATGTGCCACATAACCATCATATGTAAATCTCTGCACAGGGTTCTTCACTCTCCCTGATCTTCGCAGCTTTTCATTCATGGCTTCCATAGCCTTCTTTACACTAGGTGTTCTCATAGCTGGGATCCCAAGCTCCTCATCAAGGCTCATATCTGAGCCACTAGACTCTCCATCAACATGAGAATGCCCTGCAGAAATGTCAGGCATACCAAGGGGCTCAACCACTTTCTCTTTTCCTTTATGTGATGTAGTAATCACATTTGCAGGACTGGTATTATGACGTAGCCTGCCACTCCATGGTCTATCAACAGACCCACTAGATGAGGACTCTCCTGGTCCACTCAAAGACTGTGATTGCTGACCTGCATTCTGTGCAACCACACTTCCACTCACTTCAGCCCCGACAGCTTCTTTTTCAGCAGCATACCAGCTGCTCATCTCATCAAAGACAACATCCCTGCTTACCCTCAACTCACGTGTAGCAGGGTTATAACACCTGTATCCCTTTTGCTCAAGGGAATATCCAATAAACACACATTTTTCAGCTTTCGGATCCAGCTTAGTTCTCAGCTCATCTGGCACATGCACATATGCAATGCATCCAAATACTTTCAGATGAGACAAATCTGGTTTTCTGCCAGTAAACCTCTCCTCTGGGTGGAGTTACATCATGTATGGCTACAGTTGGAGTCCTGTTCATGATGTATACTGCTGTAGAAACAGCCTCAGCCCAATAGCAATGCGGCATATTCTTCTCTTCCATCAATGCTCGCGCAATCTCAGCAATGTGCCTGTTTTTCCGCTCAGCAACTCCATTTTGCTGTGGAGTGTATCTGCATGTGAACTGTCTCCGAATACCATTCTTCTTCAAGAATTCAGAGAACTCATTGGAGAAGTACTCTCCCCCTCCATCTGACCTTAGGCACTTTACATATTTCCCTGTTTGCTTTTCAACCAAAACTCTGAAATTCTGAAAGTGAGTAAACACCTCACTCTTCTCCTTCATGAAATATACCCACACTTTTCTTGTGTGGTCATCAATGAAAGTGACATAGTACCTGCAGCCTCCCATAGACACGGTCTTCGTAGGACCCCATACATCTGAATGCACAACATCTAGTGCATTTCTGCTCACATATCTGTTACATGGAAACACATGCTTTGTTTGCTTCCCAAATTGGCATGCTTCACATATTTTCTGCATACCTTCCACTTTAAATTTTGGTAGCCCTGTCACGATTCCTTTTGTCTGCATAGACTTCAATCTCTGAACATTTACATGTCCAATTCTTTTATGCCATATGTCTGTGTCTGCAACAACTCCTGAACCATTTGCAAACATCGCAGCACTCATTTCAGGCATGTCTACATTCAACGTAAACATTCTGCCCACTCTGTTGCCTTTTGCAACCAACCTGCACTTGTCTTTGAAGTCTTCGACATAACACCCATCAGGGTTAAACCGAACCTGCAAACCCTGCTCAATCATCTGGCCAACTGAAACCAGATTCTTTGTTATGTTCGGTACATGAAGTACATCTGCAAGGTACTTCACTTTGCCATCCTGCATAGACAATGGCACATCTCCAACGTGGGCAATTGGATGAGCAGTGTCATCCCCTGTTTCCACAAAACCTGGTCTTTCCGGGTTCTTCATCTCCTTGAACCACTCCCCATGACTCGTCATGTGGTTCGAAGCGCCTGAATCCACATACCATACATTATCTTTTTGTGCTGCATCAGCATTTTCAGACATGGCATTCACAACATGCTGCATAACAAACAACCTTTCATTATCCTCATTATTTCTGCTTGAGGATGCATAGTTGTTTTGCTGCACTTTCCCATTTTGCATGTCAGCCTGCTTCTTATAACATTCTGACTGCACATGTCCAGGCTTACCACAATAATAGCATTCACGTGCATCATTATATTGCCTTTGCCAATTTCCACGGCCTCTTTGACTCCCCCTGCCTCTGAATTTGCCTCTTCCACCTGCGTGTTGTTGTTGTTGTTGATTCTGGGACTGTTGTTGTTGCTGCTGCTGCTGGCCATAATTCTGATTACCTGTTCGGCCACCTCCTTGACCGCGTCCACGGCCTCCTCTACCTCGTCCTCTTCCTGAACTCGTGTAGAAGGCCTGTTGCTCTGAACTGTTTTTGCTTTGTGAAGACTGTTGGTCTTCACCCAAGTTCTTCTCTTCGATAATCAGCATAGACACCAAATCTGTAAAGTTGGGAATGTTTTCCCGAGTCTGAATAGACGTCTTAAACGCCTTGTATTGTGGCCCGAGACCACGTAGACAGACTTCCACCTTGTCATCATCATCTACTGACACACCAATAGATGCAAGGGATTCCACAATACCCTTTATCTTTAGCGCATAGTCATTCACAGACATGCTCTTTTTCTCCACAGTATGAAGTTCATTCTTCAACTGTATCTTACGTGCCTTGGTGTTTGTTTCATAAAGCTTTACCAAGGTGTCCCACGCCTCCTTGGGGGACTTGGCATCCTGAATGTGCCCAATCATGGTGTCTTGTATACTAATGGAAAGCCAATACATAACCTTCCTGGCTCCTTGGTTCCAATCTTTAAACTCTTTCACATCTGCAGCAGTCGGATTTATATCCGGTATCTCCGGTGCCTCTTCATGTTCACCTTCTATGTAGTCCCAATAGCCTTTTCCCATCAGGAAATTCGTTAACCTGAACCTCCAAGCATGGAAGTTATTCTTATCCAGCTTCTCTGCCACAATCTGTGTTATGCCATCATTAGACATCTTGCCAAACACACAATTTTACCAGAACCTACACTCTGGTTTTTCTGCACAAATGCTGTATTTTCTGCACAGCGGTACTGCAGTACTCTCAAATGTCACAACCAGTGACTTCAATGCACATACATACACCCAATGGCAACTGTAGACCTCTTGCAGCACCCACAGTGTCTGCACAGTCAATCTGTCTTCCTGCAGTTCTTAAAACAGAGTTCTGCAGAGAATCGATGACTTACCCGCAGTGCTCGAAATCGCCTGCTTTCTGAAAAACGGAGGTCCAGACGCGCCCGAAACGCGTTTTCGGCCCGGAAATTGCAGTCCGTAGGACTGCATAGTTGCCCTGTAGCTTCACTCCCGCGAAGAAAGCTCCTCAATCGGAGATCGTTTGCCGGTGCCTCCCGTAGAGCTCCCGACAAGGGTGTAGTCACCAACACAATAGGGAAGAGTAGTTGAAGCTCTTACCCTCGTACCGCTTCCTGTGGTTCTCTTGCTTGCAACTCAGCCCTTAGCACGAACCAGGCTCTGATACCATGAAAAGATGCAGGGGGGAAGAGAGCTTGAGCTCTTGCAAGCACACACACACACTCACAAAACCCTAATAGAGAACACACAAGGTGAGAGGCTGAAAATCTTCTTCTTCTCTACTCAACACTCAACACACCATATACAAGAATAAGAGTACACACAATATGAAAGGTACTCAACCAAATACATACACGGGTTCTCTATAGTGTGAACCCGACTAAATGAGCTGGCGCTATAACTATGCCAGTCTCTAGAGTGGCTGTCACACAGCCTGTCATCCCACTGGCCGCATATCACCCAAGATCTCACCAACCATGCCAGTGGTGTAAGTGCGGGGCCTATCCCCCAGGCGGGTCATCAGTGTCCACCGCCTCACTAGAGCTCGATATCTCAACATGAATGGAGCTACAACACCTTCGGCACCTGGGCAAAAGGTGGCACTAAATAAGTTTATACCAAAGAAATCTATGCACATTACAGAACTTTAAGTTAAAGTTAATATTACGCATGTTGAAGGAAGCCAATGCCCAGATTGTACTTTCAGTAAGGACGTTTTTGGTCCAAACGAATTATTTCATATTTATGGAATTATAAATGGACATCAGGTTCATATATTGTTTGATTTTGGTAGCACTCACAATTTTATTGACAACATTGTGGTATATAGGATGAAGCTAGAAACCACTCACAATGATCACATATACAAGGTCAGGATGGTTGGAGGACAAGTCCAATTCTGGGACAAGAAGGTGTCAAAGCTGCTACCTAGACATCCAGTATTACTCAGAAAGACTTGATTTTCATGTCATGAGCTTGGGTCATGTAGACATCATTTTAGGGATGGAATGGTTTCATCGAAAAAATAAAGATTTTTTTGTTGAATGGGTCAAATATTTGATGTCTTTCTGTCATAATGGAAACCTTGTTACTCGTAAGGAAAACGTTATTATACCCAAGGAAACTTTCATTAATGAGTTTGAGCTAATGGAAAACCTTTTTAACTATGAACTTTTCCAATTGGAAAACCTTTTTAACTATGAACTTTTCCAATTGGTCATGGATCTAGTGTCGTCATGTGTTCATTTTGATCTCAAAACTATTTCTTTAGATTTTTGGGAAAGTAAAGTGTTAAATTCCATTAAGAGTGAATTTCATGATATATTTCTTGATGAGTTACCTCAAGGATTACCTCCTAAACAAGAGGTGGACCATAAAATTGAGTTAGTATATCGGGTATAGTACCTGTTAGTATTCCTCTGTATCAGCTTAGCTAGACTGAGGAAGACGAGTTAGCCAAGAAACTACCTGAATACTTGAGGATGAGTCAAATTAGACCAAGTAAGTCTCCTTGGGGTGCCCTAGTTCTCCTGGTCAAGAAAAAAGATCAAGGTACTTGGCAGATGTGTATTGATTTTACAAACATCTTAACAAGGTTACAATTAAAAATAAATCCCCATTATCTAGATTAGATGATCTTATTGATAGGTTACAAGAAGCTTTGTATTTCACAAATCTTGATTTGCGAACCGATTATCATTAGATTCGTATTTGTAGAAGAAGATGTTTCTAAAAGTGCTTTTAGGACACGTTACAGTCATTACAAATTTTTAGTGTTACCCTTTGGTCTCACTAATGCACCAGCAACTTTCCAACAAATGGTGAATGATTTATTTCATGATATGTTAGAAAAATGCGTGGTGGTTTTCTTAGATGACATTTTGATTTACAGTAAAACTTTGAATAAGCATGAGGATCATCTTAAAGAGATTCCAAGAAAGCTAAGGAAGGAGAAATTGTATTGTAAATTATCTAAGTGTGATTTCTTCAAAAAGGAATTTTTATACTTGGGTCGTCATAAAATCTCTCGAGATGGCTTAAGTCATTAGAAAATATTTGGACTCACAAACTGACCCTCTAAGGGCTTTCTCTCTCTTCCCACGAATCAAGGAAAAGTGTAAAAATAATGATATAATATTACTCCTCTCTCTTCTCTTTTTGAATCTTGTACATCTAAAAATATTAGGAAAAGTGTAAAAATAATGATATAATATTACTCCTCTCTCTTCTCTTTTTGAATCTTGTACATCTAAAAATATTAGTTTTATAATAGATTCACTTAATATTTTATTGACTATCCAAGAACTATACCAGACCTGCTCAGAACTCGAATATCTTAAAAAATATTTTTTTATTTGAGTTGGTTTTGAATATCTCAAAAGATATGACATTCTTAAATGCCCAAATTCATTTATGACTAAAAAAACAATCATTTCGTGATTCTAGAAGGATTTTATCTTATGGAATATCTTGATTTGTACTTTGTATTTCATAATTTCTTTTTACAAGTACATAGATCCATGCTTTATCTACATTCTGATGCATTTTTTATGTTTTTTTATAGAGATTTAAAGAGAATAGACATTTTTAAGATTTTAAGAATGTTTTTAGATTTATTATTTTAAAGAATAGTGCATTACGATTTTTTTTATTTTTTTTATTTTGTGATAGAGCTTCTTCTTCCCTTTAGGTCATTTATTCTTTCCAGAGCTCATTTCTTCTTCTACTTTCAAATTTGCATGTCCAAACAGTTTGTATTTTCCTACTATTCTATTGCATTTGTTCACTACAAAAAAGCTAGAGAATGAAGAGTGATTTGACTTTTTGGTGCCATTTTCTTGGAGTCAACAAACCATTTCCCTCTTCATTAATCTTTCTATCAAGGAAAGAAGCAACAAAGACACAACACAGAGAAGCAACAAAGAAAAAAAATGGAGGTTAGCAATGTTCTAATGTTGGTTATGCTCAATTGAGTTCTATAAGTTATGTTTTCCTGTTGGTTATGTGCATTACTATTCGTAAATAATAAAGTTAATAGCAAGATATGTTTTACTATTGGTTAATAATAATAATATGTGCATTACTGTTGGTTGATAATAATAATATGTGCATTACTGTTGGTTGATAATAATATGTGTTAAAGTTAGTGTTAAGTTACACATACGTGTTAATAATCATGAGATAGTGATATATCTAAGTGTTTCTAGTTTTTTTGATGTTTTAGGAAGCAAGAAGCTCTAAGAAGAGAAGTATACGCTTCTAGCTAGATGAAGAGTATGTCCCATTGTGTACAAGATAATTGAGGTTTTAATGATGAATCCATCGGTGATGTAATTACATAGAGTAGTAGGGGAAAAAACATATAGATCTTTGGGTTGATGGGTCTATATATCAACCTGATCCTATTACACAACAATCTCCCCAATTCTCAGGACTAACATTATTTGTCAAGTATGTTTGTGAGGGTAATGCAGGGTTACAGGGTTATACTTGGAGACTTGCAACCCAAGCCCATGTTTTTGCACAATAGATCATGAAACTTAATAGATCATTGTTGGCAAAACAAGAAGAGAAAAATGTTTTGCAAGATGCTATGCATGACATGGTAATGCAAAATGCCAGTTTGATTAACCAGATTAATGATTTACAGGCTAGCAATAATAAGAAGATGAAGACAATGCTAGAGAAGACTGTCACTTATGGGACCACAATGACATAGGAGATACGTGAATGCCAAAAGGTCATATAAACCTATACACAAGTTGGCAAAGACAGGTAGACAACATAGGCAAAGGATCTATGCGCAACGTGATAACATGCAAAAGATGTTTAGCAATCTAGAAAATGAAGTCAATCAAGGAATTGAAAAGGTACTCACTAAAGATATGGTGAAGTCTGCACTTCAATGCCCAAAGTTTAAGTCAGTTTTGTTGGTGATGAAGTTATCATCCAATTCTTACAAGAGGTAAGTGATTCCTTCAATGATATGCAAGGAATATGTGATAAGGTAGGAATAAGTTCTCAGTCTTATGGCATGATATACAGACATTTAGATACAAGGTTTAAAAAAGTGTTGCAAAAGAAAAGGGTATTGCCTCTTCTTAAACCATTTCATGTGGTGCAAGCATGACAATCATTAAACAGTAAGGTGGAACAATTAATTGGTAAGCCAATGCACTTATGTCATAGACATGTATGCAAGTATGGGTCAAAGGAAATGCTATTTGTCTTGCACACAAATAACAATTTTGTATTAGATGTATGCAAGTTACAATGTTGGCATGCGTATAGGATTAAATGAATTGACTTAAAAATTCATAAAGGATAAACTCTATGTATGTGAAAAGGGTGTCAAACCATACCTATGTTTATTAGAAATGAGTCCATGCTTGCTACCTATATCGTTGGTTGATGATATTGAGCAAGTTCACGACATCTGGGTCCTGCATGATGGGTCGATTGACATTGCCTATATATATACCCCAAACCAAATACTTGCATAAGAGTCAATTGATTGAAGCATAAAACATTCATAAATAGCTAAGCATAAAGCTTATGTATAAAGCCTATGCATAGAGCCTACACATAAAGCTTTCCATAGAGTCTACACATAGAGCCCACACATTGACTCTATGCATAGGTTCTTATGCATAGAGCTTTCAAGCCTATGCATAAGAGTCCATGTATAGAGCACTATGCATAGGCTCTATACATAAAGCTCTTATGCATATGTTCTATGCATAAAGCTCTTATGAATAAGCTTACATAAATCTTTATGCATAGCCTTTCAAGCTTTCTGCATAAAGCCTATGCATAAGATCTTTATGCATAATGCTTGCAAAATAAACCTAAACATGGCACCCAAGGGTGCAATAAATATAGAGAAAAGAATAAATGATTAAAAGAAAAAGAGAGCTTACCTCTTTTTGTGAAGCAAAAGGAGAGGATTAGTGGAAGACTTACAAAATATAAGATTTAAAAAAGTGATTACAAATCTTAAGATTAAACAAAGTGATGTATTGAGAGCTCTATGCATGCATTAAGATCTCTATACATGCATTGGGAACTCTATGCATGCTTTAAGAGCACCGAGAGCTCTATGCATGCTTAGAGCTAACCCTAAAAGCATAAAATTAAAAAAATCACAAAACCCTAAAAGCAAAAACCCTTAAAAAGCCCTAAAATCATAATAGAAAGGAGTGAGATCTTACCTCAAGAATCTTGGGATGTGGGTTGCTGACTTGAATAAGCCTACAAAATATCAACACAATAAAGCAAAAAGTTAGAAAGTATACTTCATTTTAACATACGAGAATGCAAGAGGAGAAGTGGAAGAGGAGAAGGGAAAGAGGATAAAAACAAGGTGAGTTTGAGGAGAAGGGAAAGAGGATAAAAACAAGGTGAGTTTGAGGAGAAGGGAAAGAGGATAAAAACAAGGTGAGTTTCTTTATCCCTAGCGTTAATGCATAAATGATTGAAAGATTGTGATTTATGGAACCCTAACCCTAGTTTCTACATTGAAAGCTTAATAGAGAGTGGATAGCTCTCCATCAAACATCTCTATTGGCACTTATATGTAGAATCTAGGGTTAGGGCAAGGCAAAAAGAGAGAAGAAAGAGAAAGGAAAGAGAGTGGACGGAAAATAACATCTCATATAGAGAGTGTGGCTGAAGCTTTCCATGAAAACTTGAGAGAAAAGAAGAAAGGAATGATGCTTGCCATGAAAGCTTGAGAGCATAGGTGAGGGAGAGAAGCACATACCTTGGACGATGGATGACGTTTGATGGAGGGTGAGGTGGAATGGATGGAAATAGCTTGTATGGGAGGAAGATCTAACATCAATCCGATGTCATCCTAATCATGTGCAACAAAGGGGGTAGATACAAAGACATGCGGGGTGGTGATTTAGGCAGGAGTACCAGTTTGCAGGTTGTTGCTGAGCAACAAAATTATGCTACTAATTTTGTTGTTGAGCAGCAAAATTTCACTGTTGGGCAACATTTTTTCACTGTTGAGTAGCAAAATTTTGTTGATGTAAACTCTGCATAGCAGCGAAACTTTTGGCCACTTTCCATCTGGCAGTTCTAGATAGCATGTCTTTTTATGCCAATATAAATTTACTTTTGGTCTGATTTCAAATGTTTGATAATAATCAAGGACTGGATGTTGGTTCCAAAGCACGGTTGAGAGAAAAAATATGTTGTATGTGTGATCGATACAAGGGCTAATATATACGACAACGTTCTATAAAAATTGAGCATGTCCGTACATATGGGCTTCATGAGACATTAGCATGACCAAGTGTGGATGATGACATGGAGAAGAACCATAGACATGCAGAAGAGTGTTACACAATATTCCACACCATTCAATGACATCAGGTAGATTGTGAAAGGTGGCAAGGCTTCATAAGGAAAGCATCATTGAGAATCATCTTCACCAACCAATGAATGAGGTGCCTCCACCATTGCCACATTAGGAAGAAGAGGATCTCATCGTGGAAGACATGGTGAAGGATTTATCTGAACACAAGGTCATAGATGATAGAGAGAAAGCTCCAATGTCACAAAAGGAGCAAACATTGTGCAGAGAGGAAAGCATCCCTTTGTATGAGGGATGTTCGAACTCTACACTTCGAGAAAACTTGAAGCCATTAAACTTGCAAATAACTTATGGATGGAGAGATGTAAGTGTCATAAGTCTTCTTGGGTAAGATCTAATCAATATATTCTATTAAATTGAAAATGTCTCTTGTTTTATATACTCTCATTGTAGATATTTTGACATAAGAATTCCTATGCTATATTGTAGGCTTCTCAAGAATATTCTTCCCTCTGAAAATCTATTGTCGAACACAAGAGATGGGTCTCGTAAATTGCTCTCTATGCTGGTATGGACTATACCAAAATACACGCATGTCCCAATAACGATTACATGCTAATTAGAGGGGTTAATAAAGATGCAACAAAATGTCTACAATGTGGAGAGATCTACTATCTCGTCTGCTATAGAGATGGTTTGCAAGGAGAAATTTTTTTCCAAAATATGTTGATACACTTGCCTATTATCCCTTGCATCCAACACATGTTTAAATGTAAGGGGATTGCAGAACTCATGACATGTCATGCAAATCATGTTGGAATATGTGATCAATGTCATGGTCTAAGGTTAACACTAGTTTGGTACCAAAACAAGACACTTGAGTGTCCTTTTTTGGGGGTTGCGAAAAAAAATCAAACGCCTAATGTAGGCTTTAAAAACCAAAATGCTTCATTGGGCATGTAGAACATAACCCTATGCTTATGTAAAAAATGCTAAACATATAAAATGCCTTTTTATTTGGAAGTACATAAGCAACAAAGTAGCATATGTCTTGAAAATGAACATTTTTTAGGATTTTTCCAAATATGCAACCATCATTCTCTCAAAAAAAAAATCCAATGATATCAATAGCATTTTTCCCAAGATATTTTGATAGCATACATCAGGCCAAGGAGGTAGAAGTTCACCAAAAAAATCATTTTTCTTTCCTAGAATTTTTTCCAAAAAAGTTACATAAAATCAGCAAAAGTAACGCGTATTATCAAAACTCAATCACGCCACTAAAAAATAATGTAGCCCTATCAATGAGAATGTTGATTATTGGTTTTCATGCTTGAGATGAGATAAATAAGCCATAATTTGATGTGTATGACACTAACTTAGCCTCCACTTAAGTAGGTTCTTATCGCCTAGTTCTAAAAAAACTGTAAAAAATAAAAATACAAAATTTGATCATCTTTTATCAAAAACTAATCATAACTATGCTTGCACAAGTAGTCTACACCTATAGTTACAACAAATAATGCACTTACACAGCTTTTCCCTTTGATGAAAATCAAAATTAGGCTCATAATTAGACATTTTATGTATTAAAAACAGGTTGTGCAAAAGGGCATGTATGAGAAGAGGCCCAAAAAGTGGCTATAAAGTTTTGGAAAATTCAAAACAAAGTAGTATTTACCCTATATAACATGGGTGTACCTCAAGTTTTACATTATTAACTTGCATATGGAAGGAGAAAAATTCATGCTCCACCTGTATAAAAAATGTCATTTCAATATTAGTGAGTCAAAAATTTATCCAATAATTGTCGTTTGATGATTCCAGGATTTAGTTTACATCATGGGCTTTCCATCAAGCCAAGTTTCATGATCAAAATATGTCCCTTCTAAAAGTTATGTCCAAATTACTACTATTTTGAAAACAGCAAAAATCATGCGTTTTATCAGCATGTGTCTAAGAATATTAAAATATTACCTTGCAAAAGCTAAGAAAAGTGCAATTTAAAAAATCTCAAGGATTTTTTGAGTCTTGAGAAACATCTGTGGATGTTAAGCATTTCAATACTCCTAATAGATTGCCCACAAAAATTCAAGAAAATGGCTAACTTTTCAGGACACTTTAGTGTCCTCAGGACACTTTAGTGTCCAATTACAGAACTAGTGTTAAGGCACACAATGAAATGTAAAAGGACCATGTAATATGAAGAGAATCTAGGTGAATGAAGGGTAAACCCCCACTTGAGATAGGCGAGTTTCAGAAGATGCTCTGGAGGCTATATTCTAGGGAGCCATGTGGGGGGAGATGGCCTTGGATGCCCTTGATGATATGTAAGCAATGATGTCACTCAACCATGTACACCTTGGCTATAAAATGATGGCCCTCCTAATGAGAAAAACATGAATTTCTATGCTATGTGAAGCTCCTCATTATGCTGCCATTGTGTTCCCTTAATCTTTGATTAAGTGCTAGTTAATTACCTTTTTGCTCATGTGACCACCATGGTTTATCTTGAACCACCATAGCTCTTTTATCATTCCTTGCTCACATTAAGCTTGCATTATCACTCATTATTCTTTTCCCAACATGGTATCAGAGCCATGATTATCCTTAGGCATAGTAATTAACCATATTAATTAGATTTCTCATTTTTTCAAGCTTTCCATTAAAGCTCCAACTCACCCCCTGCTGGTCTTTTGCTTCATACGAGCTCTATAGTCCATCAAATCACAAGCTTTTTGATTCAAAATAAAGCTAGCAGCCGGCTCCATCGATGCCTAGCTCCACATGAGCTCCCATGAACTCTACACGGTGCAATCAACTCTGCAAAACAGCACGCTTCTGCACAGCAAAATTCATCAAATGAGCGCTGTACGGTGAATGGTTTGCTAATTCCTCTTGTGAGCATAACATTGATGCTATGAAGCCCCCACGTGTTGATTTTCATGAGCAATGGTCCACTGTAGCTGCTGTTTGAACTATTTTATCAGTGGGTGGCAGTACATGCTGTGTTGCAGAGAAGATTTCCAGATATTAATGCAGTATCTTGACATGTTTGAGTGCTGAGTTTAAAGCCAACACCTTGGTTTTCACTTGGTTTAAAGCATTTTATGTTTCTCATTTGGGAAGAGCTTCATTCAAATGCTCAAAGTTCACTCTGTTTTTGGGACAGTTTTCCCTCTTTGAATTAATCACCTCCACTAATCATCATGTACTTAATAGTAATTATCTATTGAGATGACATTCTAATATGCATATTGAGTTGAATACCTCTTTGTATTCATGCCTTCGGATGCGGAATCATCTAATGAAGCTTATATCAAGAAATCATTGAAACCCAAAAGCAAAATTAGAAAACCTAGGATGAAAATCAAGTCTAGGCCCAGTTATTATTACTATGCAAAGGCTTATGGGTTTGGGGAATTCTTGAGTAATATCATGCATCTATATGGTGAAGGGGGATTCTAGCTTTTAATACTTTGCATTGTTCAATTCCAATCATGGAGTCAACTTACATATCATCCTCTTTCATCAAGAAATTCAACGGTCATGACTTCCACACTTGGCAAGTCAAAATGAGGTTCTTACTAATGAAAGAAGGAGTTTGGGGCATAGTCAATGGTACTATACCTAAACCTGCCACACGAGAAGGAGAAGTCTCTTGGCAAACCAAGGATGAGAAAGCATTAGCTCTCATTGCCCTTGGAGTTGAAGATAGTTATATACATTACATTGGTAATGGAACATCTTCACAAATTGCTTGGAATTCATTGGATAAATCCTTTGGTGCTCAAGGCCTCCACAGCAAAATCAGTCTCAAAGTAGACTTTTACAGTCTAGAGTTCAAGGTTGATGAGACACTTGCGTCTCACATCAACACCATGAAGAACTTGATGGCCCAGCTCGAAGCCATCAATGAACCAGTCAAGGAGAGTGATGCCATAGCCATCCTCCTAAAGTCAATGCCATCCGAGTATGATACACTCATGCCGACCTTAAAGTACATGCAGGATCCCACTTTGGAGGGAATAGAGAGTGTTCTCTTGGAAGAAGAGAAGAAGTTGAAAGGTAGGGCCATTGATCTTGTTTCAACCCAGGCATACCTTGTTCAAAAGCAAGCTGGCAAACCACTCCAATGTACACATTGTGGAAGGACAGGCCATCTTGTCAAGAATTGCTACTACAAAGACAAGCCAAAGCGAATGTGCACCAAATGTGGAAAGCCAGGTCACCTCGCCGACAAATGCTACACCAACCAGGCAAATATGGCAAGCGCTTTGAATGATTCCGAAGAAACAATTCAAACATGTAACAATGTTACTACCTCTTTTGATGAAGTGGTAGATGCAGATTGGCTTTTCTAAAGCCAACAATGTTTATGCCCTCTCTTACCTAAATGTTTATGTATGGACACCTCTAACCACCGATGATGTAGGTTATGTGTTATTTTGATGATGCCAACAATATCTCTCAGTAGGCCATGTAGCCCTCAAGGGGGGATTGATGGGGAGTTGGGTCTCCATGACCAACAAATGATGATGATGCCCATGGATATGATGATGATGATGCTATGATGATGATGGGGTATGGGAGAGGAATGTTTTCATGTAGGAATGTTTTCATGTCCTGCTATTTTCTTTTCGCAATGTAGAAGCTATGCTCCCTATGAGCAATGCTAATTTCTTTTATGTACTGTAGAGCTATACTCCTTATGAGTAAGCTTTTTCTTTCATGTAATGTTTGGATCAAGGGAGGACAATATACCATGCAATGATGAAGGGAGGGTGTTGGAATATGTGATCAATGTCATGGTCTAAGGTTAAGGCACACAATGAAATGTAAAAGGACCATGTAATATGAAGAGAATCTAGGTGAATGAAGGGTAAACCCCCACTTGAGATAGGCGAGTTTCAGAAGATGCTGTGGAGGCTATATTCTAGGGAGCCATGTGGGGGGAGATGGCCTTGGATGCCCTTGATGATATGTAAGCAATGATGTCACTCAACCATGTACACCTTGGCTATAAAATGATGGCCCTCCTAATGAGAAAAACACGAATTTCTATGCTATTTGAAGCTCCTCATTATGCTACCATTGTGTTCCCTTAATCTTTGATTAAGTGCTAGTTAATTACCTTTTTGCTCATGTGACCACCATGGTTTATCTTGAACCACCATAGCTCTTTTATCATTCCTTGCTCACATTAAGCTTGCATTATCACTCATTATGCTTTTCCCAACAAATCATTGCTCAAACGATGGCATCTTAAGGATTGTAGAGTGTGGAAACATGTGGAGAATCAATGGCTAGAGTTTAAAGATAAGTCCCCTCAGTTGCGTCTTGGCTTGGGCATAGATGGTGTTAACCCATTTGGCTTCAAATCCACATCATGGTCTACTTGGCCAATTATATTGGTGAGTTACAACCTCCATCCATGGGTAGCAATCAAGAAAGGTTATATCATGCCTGATCTCCTTGTATCAGAGGCAAGTAAAAGGTGGAAAACATTAATGTGTACCTCGAGCCTTTGATTGAGAAGATTGAGACACTATGTTGAGGTATCAAAGTGCATGATGTGTTAAGTCCAATAAGTAGGCATGATATGGAGGTGACATGAATTTTTCTTTGGATGATACATAACTATCCTGGGTTCTTAGAGTGCTTAGGTACATACTTGAACTTTATAACTTTAAAATTTATACTTCAAACTTGCCTTACTCTACCTCTTAATCATCTCAATTTTAAAATAGGTTTGGCAACCTCTCGACATCATGCATGTCCAAGCTGTGGAGAATCATTTGTTTTGGAAAGACCCTCTACACTAAATAAGGTGGTGTATGGCAAACATCATCGATTCAATCCATCCTTCACATCCCAATTATGTGCCATATAATGTCTCACCACTTGTGATGAGAGGTAGAGATTGGTTTGAGGCATGGAGAAGCATCCTAAATCCACCACCCAATGGGATGTCAAGACACTCAATCTTCTTTCCACTTCTATATTGGTGTGAGTTGAAGATCAATCATCTCTTAGACCCCATGTATATCTTTAATAATGTGGCAAAAAATATTTGGGACCATTTATTGGGAAAAGAGATACCAAGGGTTCAAGTGATGACTTACTAAACATTGGATGCCTTCAAAGTGCATGTCTAATTGTAGGTGAGAGTGGTAATATAATCCTACCAAAGGCACCATGGGTATTAACCAAGAAGGAGTACAATAAGGTAAAAAGTGTGAACACCAACGAGAGTAGTGCATTCATTGAAAGGTGCCTTCACAAAGACCAAAAAGAAAGGAAAGGTATAATTATATGGCCTGAAGGCACATGATTGGCATAAGATATTACTGGTATTCAAATGTTCTTTTATTCATTTTCTCTTTATAGTACATAATTTTTAGACTCATTTACTAACTTCAATTTTTTTTTCTGCATAGTTTATTCTTCCAATAGCTATAGTTGGTTGTGGAGAAAAGAAGGTGAGAGAGGCTATTTACAAAATGGGAAGCTTGGTTAGGTATGAATCTTCTCTTGAATTCATTATCTAAGTTATATTTAATATTTGATATTCTTATACAATCACAAGTTATGTATAATAAATAGTATACATGATTGCTATGTATGTAGGTACATATCCTTAATAAAGGATATAGATCCTACATCCATTGAGATGGATCATCTCAATGCTATTGAGATAGCATGTATGATTGAGGAAAACTTTCCTAGAATACTTCTCACTCGCCAATTACATCTTGTGGTGGTGCATCTGCATTAGGGAAAATTTGGACTCACTTTCAAGCCTTTTAAGCTCTTTGAGATTCTAGGCAATATTCCATAAGGACCAATGAGGGTGAGGCTTCCGTTACGGAACTTTTGAGGTTACTTTTTGGTGGGGAGTCCATAACTTGAGCATAAAACTCCAAATTTGTCAGAGGTTGGTGCGTTAGAATCCTCTCATCAAGATCTTTCTAATGGTATGCTACATGATATAGTTTTGAGGTACTATGGATAGAGTTATCCCAAGATCCCTCTTTTTGTAATAGAATGATGACTTGGCATTCCTTAGAGGGCCCAAAAATGAGTCCACATTTTTCCTAATGGTTGATGAAGTGGCACTTTTTTGGTGGTGTTCATGTTTGATGGATGTTTTTTATTAAACGGTTCATGAGAACCTTAAATAAATTTATGAGACAAAGAGCAAGGCTAGAAGCAATCATGGAAGAGGAATAGTTGATGCAAGAGTCTCTTGTGTATATCTCAAAACATCTCTCTCGCATAGATCCTTCCGTGCTACAATTGTGGACCAATGAGGAGAATGAACAATTAATCACTAGTGTGTCATAAGGAAAAGAAAGGAAACAAAGATAAGATGAATCATTATGCCAAAAGGTGAATACATTCTGCATTCTAAATAGTCCCATCATGGAGAAGTGGATTGGCAAATACAAGGATGCAATCAATAGACAAAAGGATTAGTGTGACGGTCCTAAATTTAAATTATATCTTACCTGCATAATTTAATATAAGAAAACACTAAAACTTACTTAATCTTGCTATTTCTACATAGCAATACAATCAAATCAACCCTCTCAAATAGCAAAATAAGCATGCATGACATATCCAAGATTCTTAAAACATAAGCAAAGAATCATAGAATCTCAAACAAACTTTCACATAATATAAATCTCTATCCTTTAAAGCATAGCATATCAATAAATCTCCATGTATGTGTCTATCTCAAATATTTTGCCATCATCACCATGCTCGACAACATGGTTCGATATAATGACCAACAAAAAATCCAGTCAATCTAGGGCTTTCTCTGACGCTGCCTGTCCACCCAACCTCCACATTGGACGTTGCAGTCATCCCCATCTCATTCTCATCCTCTCTAAGTCCTACCACAAGGCTCCCAAAGGGCTTTAATCTTGTTGACATTAATCCGACGTTCCTTGTCTAAGGATGGCTAGCCTTAATCTCGTTCTCATGTTGAGGCTAATAATACACATGAATATCAATCGTTCAGTCCAAAACAAAGCAATCACAAAATAATAACAATTCCTTTGAGCATATTAACTAATAAAAAACATAAACTTTAGTTTTCACTTAATTTCAACACTTAGATTTTTTTTGACTGTTGAAAACCTGCTGGGATTCATTACTGAAATCTGTAGCGTCCAAAACTTAAGATTAATCTTTAATCATAACTTGGTTAAAGTCGGAGGTATGTTACAATGAGAGATGCTTGCCATTCCCACTCGGCTTAGAACCTCTACCAAATGTGATAAGCATAGAATGGCTTTGTAAGACAATATTGATGGCATAAAAAAATAGAGAGAAGAGCATGAGTATGCATGAGGATGTGACCCTAAAGTAAGTATATTCTTCATCTCTCTCTCATGCTTCGATTGTTATATACCTTCTTTAATGCAAGTCTATACTAAATATCGTGCTTTTGTTTAATGTTAGTACAAACTATATAATGCAATATGGTCAAAGGGAAGGCAATTTTGCAGAGAGCATGTAGATTCTAAAAGAAACACATTTGATTGTGGTGTGATGACAACTTTTGAGAAAGAAAGTCGACCTAGTAGACATGATACCAATGTTGTTGAGGACAATCCTAACTATTGTTGAACTAGATGTTCTTGAGGTTGGGTTTAGAGTATCTAGTGTATTCATCTTTGATGTCAAATGCTTCAAGGTGATATCTATAGATTTTCAAACAAACGTCGTGAAGAAACATCCAAATGAGTTTTTTTAAATTGATTCCACGAAGTTTTGAAATGATGAAAAAGATACTTTTGTACTACCTCAACACTATCAACAGGTTAGTAACCCAACCAATCAAATCTTGATGTAGTATAATAAAAGTTTAACTCCTTTGCTTTGTGATTTTAGGTTGTATTTCATGCGATCAAATTGATCCAAAGTGGTGGTATATTATATAAGTTTCCCCTTGTTCAAAAGATATCTTTCAAGATCAAGATGTTGAGGCCAAATCTCTAGATGAGGTGCAAGTACTCGTTAAATTAACTTACTAGAAAATGAAGAGAACAATTCAGAGGAGGCCGATCAAAAGCATGAGGAACATCAATTAGAAGAAGATAATGATAGTGATATTGATATGGAACCCCATCTTTTCATTTAGATTCCATTAGATATAGACATTGATGAAGTAACACAAATGGATTTATTACAAGATGGGATAGATACATGATTTTCGTAATTATTTTCCTTCAAAAGTTTTCAACTATCTTTTTTTTTTCAAACATGGCTTTAAGGGTTCCGATGGATTTTTAAAAAAACTATCGTCATTTTTTGTATGTATATCACATGTATAATCTAATTTCAATCTTCAACAACTCTCTGAAATTTTAAATCTCATTATAATAGCGAGATTTTGTTGCTATACTCGCTACTCGCAGTAGCCAGATTACAATGTAGCAGCAAAATTTTGCTGCTAGAAAATAAAATAGCAATGAAATTTTACTACTATTGTCGTTTCTAGGCAGCGCTATTTTGTTGTAGAGAAGTGACATAATGCCTCGACATCCCAAAGGCTTGATCATTTTTCACCATTGCGTGTCCATGAGCCATCATCTCCTTCTCCATCCTTAGGCGCTTGATCACATGACCCTCTTCCATGCTTGGGTTCCCATGTTTCTTAATGTACTCCTCCTACTTCATCGGGCATTGATCCTAACCCTTCTACACTATGTGGTAGTTCATTGACTCGGGGAGGTGCATGTTCTCATGCTCATCGGATTACAAAGGGATTCTTTGAGGGCATAAGCATCCAATCATAGGTGGGATTTCTCCATGAGTTGCTTCATCATGCAACCTTAGGAACTTAAGTGGCGGCCTCTCAGATTCGCACCCCTAGGACAAGAAGGGCGTGTTCCCATGTTCTTCAGAGTATTTGCACATCATATGGCACACTCACGAGGAGGGAATCGAGCGATGTAGTGACGTCATGATGAGATCTTTTACATGTCATATCTAGACCCACGTAGGCATAGGTAGGCTTTGCACCACCTTTTTGACCCGCGTCAGCGGGTAGGCTTCGCTCCACCTCTCGCATCCTCTTTATTTCTCATTGTCAGCTTAGGATGGAGGCAGAGATATTTTTATAGATTATTCAAGAGAGCTGTTTTTTTAAATGAAATGGAGTGGGTTGTTGATACACTTTTGTATTCTGGATGTTGATAACTAGGCAGTCACCATGCACAGACGACCGTCGATGCCTTCTTCTTACAGGGAGTGGTTGCATCAAAAAGTTCCATGTCCACGCTGAGTACTTATAGATGAGTGACACCATCAATGATGCATCGGTTAGTGAACCCCACAGTACCGCTTCAACTTCACCACTCCCATGAGTTTTCGATTGAGAAATCAACAAGCGTAAGCGATTGAATCTGACACGAGTAGTCACACCAAACGTCTTGTGTACTTGTACACTCTTACACTATTGCGTTTAAAATGATGACTATTGCACGATTGCTATAGTCGTTAGTTTTGAAGGGTAACCCAATATTTCATTTGAAGGGTAAAAGTTGCACTATAACTTTTTTCTTATAATTTGGAAGGGCACCCTTAGTACTTTTGAAATCAAAGTATTTCTTTTAAAGGGTATTATTTTTGTGCCCTTATCTGAAGGGTGAAAACCCTTATAAGGGTTGTGTAGTCTTCAAAACTAAGGGTTGCAAGGATATTTACCTCACCTGGTAGAGGAACTGATGTTGCTCTGCTGCATCATCACCAACTAGCTTGTTGCTTTTAAGTTTGTACTACAGCCGCACTAAGATCTTGCTTTTGAACAGTACTTTAAAGAAACTTGTAGGCTAAGGAACAGAAGTTGTTTGGTTGCTGTCAGGCTCACGGAGGTGGTCATTTTAACACTAATTGATCAAATTTTTATTATTATTATAGAATGTAGGCTCTATTTTTGCAAGCCCCTTGCCCCATATTTTATAGAAGGGCCATTTAAAAATGCTCTTCTAAATAATGCCTCTTAAAAATGTTTTGGGATTTTTCCCAACTTTCAAAGTTTATATTCTTCAGCTAAATAGACTAAAATTTCAGAAAGTCTTTCCATCAATATGTATTTCATGAAATTTAGACAAAAAATTATACTTGTCATTAAGGAAAAAAAGTATCAACAAGCCAATAAACATGATTTCAAATTTATTGGACAAAGAGAAGGACTAGATGATCTACACTTGGACAAAGAGAAGGACTAGATGATCTACACTTGGACATACGTTTTAGCTCCAAAATATATCTTAAAGATTTTTTATTAAGGTAAGATAGAGCATTACAAGGGGACGCAAAACTGCGCTACAACAAAGGAATTTTTGAGTTTTAAATTTCACTCATGCGAGTACGTACACGACTAGTGACAAGTTTTAAAATTCTCTTGCATGTCTTTGCACATGGCTAGGGAGACACGATTGTATTTGCATATGTAAGCACATGCATAATCGTGTGCATAGCCATGAGAATAACCATATGCGTAGCAGCTGTAGTCTCCGAAAAACAAAAGGGAAGGAGGTCAGGAGATAGAATACGAGAAAGCGAAACATATCAGATCTGCTTGTCTATGTTTTATTTGTAAAGTGGTTAAAATTCATGTAAGAAAATATTTCCTTCATACTAATTTAGCATATATAATATGTCCATCATACTAGGTTGCAATATATGGTTTCTTCATCATACTAGGTTTACCATATATGGTGTAAGACAACATGTCCATCATACTAGGTTACCATGTATGTTATGTAAGGTTCACATAAGGTAAATTTTACCTTAATATGTCACTTGATGTGTGTAAATATATCCCTTTGATGTACTTTGTTAGCACGTATGTAGAAGGTACTTTGTTAGCACGTATGTAGAAGGTACATATATAACATAAGGAGAAGGTACGATGTTATATAACTTGATCACAATGTGGATCACCCTAAATGCCACCCTTTGCCAAAGTCTTTTCTTCTTAACAAGAGATGGTAACCCATTAGAGGTCTTGCGCGGTACTTTTTGTCAAATAAAAGAACCTAGATAAAAATATATACATGGACAAACCCTTTTTTGACAAATTGAACATGCGGCGCTTGCATATTCTCCTATTTTCAAACTAAGTGTATGACATAAGGGTAGGGTTTTTCCTTGTGTTTTTGCAATTACCATTATTACACAGTAGCAAATTTTTTACAATTTTAGTACACTTAAATTTTAAAAATTAGGTAGCAACTTTTTTACAATTTTAGTATACTTAAATTTTAAAAATTAGGTAGTGTTGGACCACTTAGGTACTAATACAAGAACTACTATGGGCATGCTATAATATAACACTTGTACATGGTGCAATTATAGTAATACTTACAAAATCGATAAAATTTGTTACGATAGAGAAGAAAATTGAGTTTGCCTTATGTACTCATTTTTAATACATAGACATGACAAAAAAGGAAAGAGAGTAATGAGAAATGTATAAATTCGATGCAATGACATTATTTACTACCAAAATAGCTTGAAAGAAATGTTGGAAAAACATTTGTTCAATGCTCCACCCTCAAGTTATCACTACGATTTTGTAAGGCCCCCATATGAGAAGTAACCACTATGGTGAGCACCAGGGTATCCGAGATTTCCTAGTTTAGATACTGGATGGTGGCAAAATGTGACAAGATGGTATGAAGATGGCTTATGTAAACTTGGCACTCTACCAACTAGGATGTATACTTGTGTATGGGCTATTTGACATGCTTGTTGAGTGCTAGAATCGAGGTTAGGGTTATGGTTCTCTCAAATGAACGTGGGAGCTATGGTTATTTGAGGGTCAAGACAATCTTGAATGGCTATGTTGTAGTGTGTTATGGTCCTAGTTCGAAGATATGGTAAACTCACCATTTTGGAGCAAATGAGCCTCCATACATCCTATTACTCCTTTCTCCATTCCTCTTCTTTTTCATGTTCACGATCTTTTCTTCTTATTCTCGTTCTTCTTATCATCTTCCCCCAAAGAAGAAGATGAGGAAGATAAGGAGGAGAAGATAAAGAAGAACACTTCTTCATCATCTTATTCTTCTAGCTTCTCCATATTCTTTCATGCCTCTTCTTCTTCTCTATCATTATCATTTTTTTTGGGAGAAATAATTTATTATTAATTATTAAAGACACCAAAATTTACAAAAGACTTTCAACCTTTTTTATTATTATCTCCCTATTTCTTAGCATCTTCCCAAAGAAGAAGAAGAATAGTAATAATAATGAATAGAAAAACAAGAGGAAGAAGAGAAGGAAAACAATTGGATGCGAAAGGTTAAAAAAAATTCTTCTTTTTAACTTTTTTCTCCTTGTTCTTTGACTTATTTTGTTTCTTGTTTTTCTTGCTGCTCGTGCTACATCGCTCTCCTTCTTCTTCTTCTTCTTCCTCTGTTGCTCTTGCTTTATCTCTCTCTTTCTTATTGTTGTTTATCATTACCATTTTCTTGTTATCCTTATTCGTTGTTTTATTTTCTCGAAGAAGAAGAAGAAGTCCAAGATTTTTTGCAAAAGCTTCCTAGACAGGAAGATGAATAAAAAGAATAACAAAAACATTAATAACAAAGAGAATGACTACTTGTTCTTCTTGCTTTGAGTAGAAGGTCATCCTTCCTTTATGCTTCTTGTTTGCATCATTGTCTTCTTTTCCTTATCCTTTTCCCTCCTCCTATCATCTTATGAAATTAGAAGAAGAACGAAGAAGAATTGTTCAACTTCTTCTTTGATTTCTTCTATTTCTATTTCTGCTTCTCATTCTTTCTCTAAGTTAGGAAGCTTAGATAATAAGACTGGGCTTAGTATCAGTAAACATTAATCACACACTTTTGTTATATATATATATATATATTTTAATGTACTACTAGATTTGTATTTAAAAATTTTGGTGTGCCAATTGTTGGTAACGAGTGGTTTGGAGAAGTTGGGGTTGATGGAAAAGCTCGTGTATGACGATAGCAAGCTTGATAGAGTCATTGCAATGATGATGAAGCTCAAATTTGACACAAGCGCAAGATGCATGTGAAGAAGGGCTTTGAGGTCGAGCGATATAAAGCTTGGAATTGCACCCGTATTGATCTTGGCGAGGCGTGTAAATCCAGCTGTGAAAAGACTTCTTGTACTCAGATGGCGTCGCTCACGATGCTGAACTGAACTCATAATGAGATGCTGAACTCTGGATTGAACCATGTAGTTAAGAACGAGACTCGAGAGGGACACCACCGACGCTGCATCCGTCACAGGTCACCGCAGCACCGCTTCAACTTCACCACTCCATTAGTTTCGAACTGAGAAATCAGCAAAAGGGTACCTCTTGTGTACTACTTGCTACACCACAATGATGACTCTTGCGACTGCTTCAGCAAGGCTATGTACCCCGCCTGCTGCAATAACTGATGCCGCTCCTGCTGCTTCATTACCAACTAGCTCGTTGCTTTCGATTTTGTACTACAGTGGCATAAGACCTAGCTTTCAACAGTTCAAAGAAACTTGTAGGCTTAGAAACAGAAGCTGTCGGCTTGTCAGGCTCACGGAGGAGGTGACCGCCTTATTTTTATTATTGTGGAATACAGGGTCCATTTTTGCAACCCCGAAATTTTTTGTATAGAAGGGCTATATCAAAAATGCCGTTCTTACAGAAGGGCACTTTTTTTCTATGCATTTCCCATTATTTTTCCAACCTTCAAAGTTCATAACAACAGAATAATTCTGAAGTTTTAAATTTCTCTTGTGTGGCTATGCACCGGGCTAGAGCCACACATATAGCCAGACATAGCCAACCGCATGCATAGCCACGTTGTAGTTTGTGCATAAAATATGGGGAGGGGATAGAATGGGAGAAAAAGAAACAGATCAAATCTGCTTCTCTCTCTCTCTCCCGTTCTACCCCCTCCTAGTCCCCCCTTTTCGAAAATTTTTAAATTAAAAAGAATACATGCATAAAAAATACACATTTCCATGACAAATATACACATTTATAATATAAAAAAGCTTTATTAAAAAATACAAACATATGTTGAGAGTAGTATGAATCAAGTTAAACAGGATGATCATAATATCTTATGCATAAAGATATGCAAGGTCAAAATATTGTTTTAAAACAAGCATTACTGCGATAATCTTCCTAAGATTACGAAGACTTGAGCGTCCTCCTTATCATCATATGTATCCTCAAGCTCCTCCCTCACCACTACCTTCACCTTTATCCTGACCACTTTCATTGGATAATATAAACAAAGTCTTTGTCTCTTTGTTCTCCGAAGTGTTTGAAGACATTCATATAAGTTTGATTCACCATATGGCAAAAGCTATAGTAAAATCTCATCCCCATATCATCCATAAAAGGACCACTATCATCACCCAAGGAATAATAAATAGCCTCGTCATCACATCTAGGTGAAGGTGACCGCTCACATGATCTAAAAAAACCAAGGCACCCACCAACCACCTGCACTACAACATTGATGGCTCTGTGAACCACTCACACTGCCATCCAATTGCCTAAGTGGCATTGAAGAGAGGCTAAGCCACATGCACAAGATGATTGCACCAATTAGATCCAATGGGTCAAAGGTCAAACAGCAACAATCTTTCAGCACAATCCACTGATCTCATAGAGGGGGTCAGGGAGCATGCAATGAGAGGACTGGAGGGGGCAAGGGTGTGTTGAGTAGTTGGAGGAGTGGAGGGGAGAGGTGTTGGCATAGTGGATGTGAAAGTGGTAGGGAGAGAAGTAGGGTGAAGGCTAAGAGAGAGAAGGCTTTGTGGAAGTGAAGAATCAACACATAGGCTGGCATAAAAGAAGGGGATAAGTTGGAGCCATGCAAGCACTTACCACTGCTGACTCAATCGATTCCAAGTGTCATGTGCTACATAGATACTTTTTAAGCCCAAGTTATCCTCTGGTATATGCCGTGCAGTAGATGACCTTCCATAAGATGGCCACCTCTACACAACATTAACATACATATTCTCAAGCTTGACCAAAAGAGACTAATGCATATTTATGATATCAAGGCTTATGAGTAGATCTATATGCTTGATTGAGTTTAGGGTCGTCCTCATGTATAGACGAGCTTGTACTCCATGGCTACATCGAAGAGCATATGAGAGTATAAGCATTCATAAAGTTCCAGGGCCATAGTATTGCATAGAACATAAAAGTGTAAGCCCTATGTTTTAGGCTATGTATATGCTCAAGCCTATGAGCCTATGAGGTACATGGATAAGCCTATGAGGCATAAGAGCCTTTGTATAAGCCGTATGCATAAGAGCTTATGCATAATCCTATGAGGTGTATACGTATGCATAAGAGCTCTCTTTATGAATGCGTACTAACCC
This sequence comes from Cibotium barometz, assembly GCF_041138505.1. Lineage (NCBI taxonomy): Eukaryota > Viridiplantae > Streptophyta > Polypodiopsida > Cyatheales > Cibotiaceae > Cibotium > Cibotium barometz. The sequence continues at coordinate 32,876,636 of NC_141049.1, read as the reverse complement.
CCAACTCTAGCACCAAAGTATGCAAACAAGAAAAGCAAAAATAGCAAAAGAGCTTGTGCGTAATAGCATACCTCGAGTGGTTGAGAAGAGTTGGGCTCAAAAAAGGTGGGGTCTACAATACAAAACAAGAAAATGAGGTAAGCATGAGAGCAATTCTAAGGCTAGTCCATAATGAGAGCATAATAAATGCACATAATAGTATTAGCATAATGAGAGCAGTGCTAATATTACACATGCTCTCTTTATGCATGCATAGAGTATGCATAAAACCATCATGTATAAAAGCCATCAGCCTTATGCATAAGAGACTTATGTATATGAGAGTTATGCATATGTATAAGCCTCAAGCGTAAGAGCCTTATAGTATATGAGAGTTATGCATATGTGTAAGCCTTATGCTGCATAAGTCTATCATGAGCTATATGCATAAGCCTATGAGGCATATCTTTATGTTAACTCCCTTATGCATGCATACATAAAGCTCAAGCGGGTCACTAAAAATTATGTAAGATAGCACGTGAGTTCAACAAAAGGGTTTATCTTTCTCTTGTGAAGTTACAGAAAATTTACATACATAAGGGGTTTTTTAATTGAAATGGTGAAAATTTTGGTACAAAAGAGGTACTTTTATTCTAAAACGTGTTACAAAGGGGGTGTTTTTAAAATTCAAAAAATCGTAAGTAGGGGGTTTTTTAAATACTCCTTAAACGCACGTGCTATCATAGGGAATTCACAAAGTGACCCCTCCCACCACGAGACATACTCTAGCTATGCATAGAGGTATCCATGCGTAGAGTATGTATAGCAATAGAGCTCTCAAAAAAACTCTCATGAAATATAGAGCATGCATAAAAGCATATATAAAAGCTTTATACATGCTTTCATTATGCATAACAACATTAAGCTTAAGAATTATGCATATAAACCATTATGCGTAAAGCCTAGTGCTTTATAAAAAAAGCTTTATACTTATGCCTAAAGCATAAAAGCCTACATGCTCAAACCTTGATGCATGCATCTTTGACATGCTTAAGCAATATGAATAAGGCTTTAACCAAAAGAAATGAATTAAAAAAATGAAAGAAGACAAAAAAATGATTATGAAAAAAAAGAAAGGCTTACCTCTTGATAGGTTCTCTTAATGAAGCTAAGCATAACAAACCCTAAATCTACAAAACATGAATCGGGGACATAGCCATGTGCTGTAGTCAGGCCACTAGTGAGAGAATGTAGTGATAGAGTGGTGACTATGCTATAGTTGAGTGAATGTTATAGGAGCATCGAATTGCATGACATGACTATGCATACATAGTCATGTCATGCAATTTTTTCTCCTACGTGCATAGCTACCTACTAAGATTCTCGTATGCTACGCACAACGTATATTTTTCTTTCCAATCTTAGTGCCTCTCCTCCCTTCCCAAAACTTGCACTGAAAGATGTAGTTATCCTCCTTCCATCTCCCCTACCTCAAGCAAGAACCTCATACTCTCTTCTTGTCTCTATGCTTCCAAATCCCCTACCTTAAGCGAGAAACTCATGTGCTCAAGGTAAGGTTTTCTCCTCTCGTTTCCCTATTCTTCTTCTTCTCACTTCTCTATCTCTAAAAATAGATTTTCTCTATTTTAAAAAAATCTCCTTTTATGGTAAGTCAACTTGTTAGATGTTTTAAAAAAATGAGTTTACTATGTTTGCTTGTTTTACAAGTTTAGGGTTGATGGTTAGGTTAATTTTGATAACAAATCAATAGATAAGTCTTTCTTCTTATTTATAATCATATTTTTCTATTCTTTCATGTTTTGCTTTTATACATTATGATTTTTATGCATAATAATGTTTAAACTTAATTCTTTTATGTTCACCTGCTATTCTTGTTTTGTATTGTATTTATCTACTTCTTTAAGCCCAACTCTTCTCAACCACTCGAGATAAGCTCTTACATATAAGATCTTCTGCTATTTAGGAATTTCATATTTGTAACCTTGGCTACTATGGGGTTTAGAGTTAGTTATGTGAACAAGCTTTATGCATGCATAATGCATGCTCTCTCTATATATTGCTCTCTGTATGCATGCATATTTTTCTAATTATGCATGCACAATTCTCTCTTTTATCCATGTATAAAGTATGTGTATTTCTCTGTTTATTGATTGTCTATGCATATTATTCATATGCATAGAGCATGTATACTCTATCCATGCATAAAGAGAGAAACATGCTTTAGCATATGAGTAATATTCATAGAGCATGCATTCTCTATGGATACTCTAAGAATGCATAAGTATAGGGCATAGAGCATAGAGCATGCATAAAGCATATTATATTCTCTATGCTCTATGCATGCATGCATAGAGTATCCATAGTCTTTGCATGCATGCATAGAGTACATATAGTCTATGTATGCATACTCTATCCTCTATGCATGCATGCATAGAGCATGCAGCTTTGTTTATGCATGCATAGAGCATGCATGTATATTTCTTTTATGCATAGAGTATACATGCTCTCTTTATGCATGTATATTACTTTTATGCATAGAGTATATATGCTTTCTTTATGCATATATATTGCTATTATACATAGAGTATGCATGCTTTACGCATATTTCTCATAGGCTCTATGCATGGTATTTATGCATAGAATTTATTGCATAGTCTTTGCTAAAGCTTAGATGGTTGTTTGATTCTATGATGCATAAGATTCTATATATTCTTATGCATAAGACCCTATGCATAGAGTATATTTGCAAAGTATAATGCATAAGAGTCTATTGCATAGTATTATGCATAGGATTTTTAAGTATTTATGTTTATGCATGGGTAGATGGAAACAAACTTGCAGTCCAATGTTACACATGAAGGAGAAGTAGATATCCGCAATCTTTGTAAGTGTATTTCCTATAATTCTATATTATCTTATAATAAACAAAGGCTATCTTATCACAACATAAAATCATTGTTTATTTGTTTGTATGCATGTATCTTGAAGCAGTGGATCTCCCTCTACATAGGATGAATATGATTTCGCATTACAAGGGGGTTTGAAAGCTCTTTATGGAAATGGTGTAAGACATACAATGGATTAATATTTCTGGAGGCCCTACTTGGCAATCACGGTAAGTAAGTACATTCTTAAACTCGTAACCTCTTTGTTTCTTCTAAATTTATGTTTCACTTGTGTTAGTTTTATTGTATTTTAGGATCATGTTACTACAAACTGTGTTCATATTATGCAATCATATTATGCAATCAGAAAGCAATGAACAAGGCTTTCTATTTAGAAGCTATAGTTAGGGTAGTTTTATAAACCATAAGCTTTCTATTGGGATTAGGTTTAGGGAGACTCATTTTAGTCTTGTTCTCTATTATTGGGGCTTTGTATCTAGAAGCTATAGTGAGGGTTGCATAAAACATAAGATTTTATTAGGGTTAAGGCTAGGAATAATCACTTTGCACTTATTCACTTCTCCTCTTCCACTGCTCCTATTCTCCTCTTCCACCTCTCCTATTCTCCTCTTCCTATCTCATATAATACAATGCAGAGTATACTTTAAAGTTTTTTATTTCAACATTAATAAAATGTTATTACTAATTTAATTTATTTTGGTTTGATTTTGTAGGCTCTTCTTCTACATCTTCAAGTCAACATACACAAGCCTATTGAGGTAGGAACTCATGACTTTCTCTTATGCTTTTAGGGTTTTGGTATGCCTTTTATTTTTATATGTTCTACATGCAAAGAGATTCAATGCATGAGGATCTATGGAAAGAGCTTCATGCACAAAAGCTCTATGCATAGAGCTTCATGTAAATATCTTCTTTGCATGAAGCTCTATGCATAGAGGTGCTCCTCCATTAATGTTAATGCATGAAGCTCTATGTGTGGAGCTCATGCGCATAGAGCTTCTAAGCATGAAGCTACTAATGAAGTTCTAAGCATAGATCTTCATACATGAAACTCTTTTGATGAAGCTACTTTGCATGAAGCTACTATGCGCATAAAGCTCTAAACATAGAGATTCATGCATGAAGCTATTTGCATAGAGATACTATACATGAAGCTCAAAGCATAGAGCTTGCTTAGAGCTTGCAGCTATTTGCATAGAGATACTATACATGAAGCTCAAAGCATAGAGCTTGCTTAGAGCTTCATGCATGAAGCTCTTTCAAGATCTTTGGATAGATATCATGCATAGAAGCTCTATACTTAGAGCTTTCATTCATAGAGCTCATGTATAGAAGCTCTATGGTTAGATCTCATTTGAGTGTTAATTACTAATTTGATTTATTTTAGTTTGACTCTTCCTTGAGATCAAGCCTCTTGAGGAAGGAACTCATGCCTTTCTATTATGATTTTAGGGGTTTTTTTAATGTATTTCATTTTTGTATGTTTTTCATGCAAAGAGCTTGAGCTTCTTTCCAAAGAGCTTCATATGCAAGGATCTTATTTAGATAGAGCTTCCGTGCATGAGGCTCTATGCATAGAGATCTTTGCTTAGAGCTTCTAATGCATGAGATCTAGGCATAGAAGCTTCTATACATGAGCTCTATGCATAGAGCTACTATGCATGAAGGTTTTTGCAAAGAGCTCTATGTATAGAAGCCTGATGCTATAGCCTTATGCATAGTATGCATGAGGCTATGCTATAGTTTTATGTATAGTATGCATACAGATATACATAGTATCTCGGGGGGTCACTCAAAAATATGTAAACGTAGCACGTGGGTTCAACAGAAGGGTTTTTTTTAAAAAAAATTAACACATTTTTCACATACATAAGGGTACCATTTAAAGAATGTATTTACAGATTGAATAGAAAAAGGGTGTGTTTTATTCATGAAAAAATTACAGATAAGGGGTTTTTAAATTAGGCCTTGAATGCACGTGGTATAGAGGGTTTACATATAGTGAACCCCCCGAGCATAGTATGCATGAGGCTATGCATAGAGCTCATTCATAATATGTATAGTATGCATACCACTATGCATAGTATATATAGTATGCATAAGGCTATACATAAGCCATGCATGAGGCTATGCATAGAGCTCATTCATACGATGTATACTATGCATACCACTATGTATAGTATGAATATGGCTATATATAAGCTGCCATGCATAGTATGCATGAGGCTATGCATAAGTCTTATTATGCATGGGGCTCTACATAAGCCTCATGCATAGTATGTGTAGGATGCATCAGGCTATACATGAGCCTCATGCATACATTTTATTAGGTGGATTTAAGTTTATGTATATATGAGGCTATATCAATATGTATAGTATGCATGAGGCTATAGCCTTGTGTAAAGTAAGCATAAAGGCTATGAAAAAGGATTATGCACATAGTATACATGAGGCTATAGCATTGTGTATAGTATACATGAGGCGATGGATAATTCTCATGCATAGGATTTATTAGCTGGACTCAATTTTATGTATGCATGAGGATATAGCCTTATACATGTATGCATGAGGCGATATATTTATGTAATGTATGCACAAGGCAATGCATAAGCCTTATGCTTAGTGTGCATGAGGCTATGCATAACCCTTATAAATAGTATGCATGAGGCTATGCATAAGCCTCATGCATAGTATACACAGTATAGATGAGGCTATGCATCAGCCTAAGGCATACACTTTATTGGATGGATTCAACTTTATTTGATTTCATCCTAGGATAGATTAGATGAATGCATGACTCATGCATACACTTTATTATATGGATTCTACTTTCTTCGAGTTTATCCTAGGATATAATCTAAGGTAGTTTAGAGGTAATTATCTCCCAATAGGGGCACATAGTATGCATGAGGCTATGCACATAGTATGCATGAGGCTATAGCATTGTGTATAGTATACATGAGGCTATGGATAATTCTCATGCATAGGATTTATTAGCTGGACTCAATTTTATGTATGCATGAGGATATAGCCTTATACATGTATGCATAAGGCTATAGATTTATCTAATGTATGTACAAGGCAATGCATAAGCCTTATGCTTAGTGTACATGAGGCTATGCATAACCCTTATGCATAGTATGCATGAGGCTATGCATAAGCCTCATGCATAGTATACACATTATAGATGAGGCTATGCATAAGCCTAAGGCATACACTTTATTGGATGGATTCAACTTTATTTGATCTCATTCTAGGATAGATTAGATGGATGCATGACTCATGCATACACTTTATTATATGGATTCTGCTTTCTTCGAGTTTATCCTAGGATATAACCTAAGGTAGTTTACAGGTAATTATCTCCCAGCAGGGGCTCTTAGTAGAGAGGTATCCCTTGATCTTTCTACTATCCTCTTCTTGGAAAATAAGACTTGCCTTTGGCTTTAACAATAGGGGCTTGTGGAAGTCTTGAGAAGCTGGAATTCGGAAGGAGCATTGTTTACCCTGATTATGCAGGTTGTATCCTAAGAAGAATTGTAGAGTTTAGTTCATTATGTAAATGATACGTATTTTGGTTTATTTTGATTGCTATGTTGGTTGTACACATAGAGCTAATTTGTTATGAGCTCAACAAGGAAATGCATAAGCCTTATGCTTAGTGTGCATGAGGCGATGCATAACCTTTATGCATAGTATATGCATGAGGCTATGCATAAGCCTCATGCATAGTATACACAGTATAGATGAGTCTATGCAGAAGTCTAAGGCATACACTTTATTAGATGGATTCAACTTTATTTGATTTCATCCTATGATAGGTTAGATGAATGCATGACTCATGCATACACTTTATTATATGGATTCTACTTTCGTCGAGTTTATCCTAGGATATAGTCTAAGGTAGTTTAGAGGTAATTATCTCCCAGTAGGGGCACATAGTATGCATGAGGCTTTGCACATAGTATGCATGAGGCTATAGCATTGTGTATAGTATACATGAGGCTATGGATAATTCTCATGCATAGGATTTATTAGCTGGACTCAATTTTATGTATGCATGAGGATATAGCCTTATACATGTATGCATGAGGCTATAGATTTATCGAATGTATAAACAAGGTAATGCATAAGCCTTATGCTTAGTGTGCATGAGGCTATGCATAACCCTTATGCATAGTATGCATAAGGGTTATGCATAACCCTTACGCATAGTATGCATGAGGCTATGCATACGCCTCATGCATAGTATACACATTATAGACGAGGCTATGCATACGCCTAAGGCATACACTTTATTGGATGGATTCAACTTTATTCGATTTCATCCTAGGATAGATTAGATGGATGCATGACTCATGCATACACTTTATTATATGGATTTTGCTTTCTTTGAGTTTATCCTAGGATATAGTCTAAGGTAGTTTAGAGGTAATTATCTCCCAGCAGCAGCAGTAGGGGCTCTTAGTATCCCTTGATCTTTCTACTATCCTCGTCTTGGAAAATAAGACTTGCCTTTGGCTTTAACAATAGGGGCTTGTGGATATCTTCAGAAGGTAGAATTCGGAAAGGAGCATTGTTTACCTTGATTATGCAGGTTGTATCCTAAGAATAATTATAGAGTTTAATTCATTATGTAAATGATACTTATTTTGGTTGACTATGTTCACTTGAACGAGTCCATTTTGGAAACTAGAGCTAACAACATAAAAAATACAATAGTGCTATATGGTCTCTTTTAGTAGTATATAGCTACCTTAGTCATGTATGCATATATATAGGATAAAGAAGGAGATGATGATCCAAACTATACAAAGGAGGAAGACCAAGTAAGTGAAGATGAGCCATAGGATTTTGATGAGGATGATTCTTAATCATCTCTTTTTCGTTATTTTGTATATGGCCATAAGTCCAAAGGTCTTACCATTGGCCTTATCATATTTTGTGGCCAAGCAATGTTTTGTAAATCACTTGAACTCAATAAATATATGTCTTTCTTAATCTTTGTATAAATCTTTCAATATATCGATGAATAAAAACAACTTTTTGTTCACTTCATTGTATAAATCTTTTCAAGTTTTACTCTCTTTGATTTTTAAAAAAAAAGGCTGGAGCACTAGAATACCATATTGGGGAATATGGGAATTTCCCACAAGTTTGGGACATGTGGTCAAAACTTTGGATTTTGCATAACTTGAACACCATTAATCCAAAATGAGTGGTTTATGGCTCTTTATATCCCATTTTTCAAGTGCTTTCCAATGATAGGTCACATGATAGGGCTTTGAGAAACTTACAATCATGTTATCCATGTCCCCCCTTTTTTAGTATTCAAAAATGGGAATTGGGAGATTCCCAAATTCTCTAATATGGTGTTCTAGGGAGTCCTATCATGACTTGCTAGTCTACTCTAACTTTTTTTGAACAAGTTTCTCTTTGCTATCCGGCAGTGATTGTAGCACAACAATGATCCCATTGCAACAAAAATAGCACCACTTCTATAGTAGAGAAATAGCCTCGACATTTCCCAGGACTGGTAGCTATAAAAATGCCATTATTTTCATTGCTATACCCTCACTTTGTTGTAGTGATGCAACACAATAAAATTGCAAGGGCCAAAATGGCCCTATAATGAAGAAGGTTAGGGAAAATGAGCCATTCACGAGTGCCATTTAACCTGCACTTAATAAAATGACATAAAATTAGTCAATAAATAATAAAATTAAAACATTGAGGACTTATATTAGCTACTTCTAATCTAGTTCAATCCTAAACTAGCGAGAATTAAACCTAATTTAAACTATATTTAACAAATCACATTCACATAAATTAATTACTATCAAAACATGGAGGACTTAAATTAGCTGATACCCATTAAGAGCTAATTATGCTAAACAAAAAAGAAGGTGACATAATGCTTACCAATATGAAAAGTTAAATATGAATCAGAGCTTTAATATTAAGATAAGAGAGTGAGGAACCAAGTAATTAAGTAGCACTAATCAATAATGTGTGCTTGGTATTTTTTTTTAAAATCTGTGTGTATGTATTGTGTGTGTATGTGTGTGTTGCACACATCCACTACAATCATAATAAGGTATGTGGTAGTGTGAGATGAGAAGAGATGTCTTACATTTGTAAGAGAAATGTGATATTCTGCTCTTTCCCATGTACTATAGATGAAAAATCTAATGATCCAACATATTTTAGATATTATTAAGCACTAGCCATGGTAAGTCAAAGGCCCGATTCTAGCACGTGGTTCCAGGCATGGCAAGATGCATGACTACACATGCATGGCCACACATGCAGCCAGTGGTTATGTGGGTGGTCGTGCACTATGGTCGTGTAATCACACATGTGGTCGCACACTGTGGCTGTGTGCCTGTGCATGTGTGGCCGCACACTATGTTTGCATGGCAGATTCTAGTGCACATCCCTAGCCATGGCAAGATGCATGGCCACACACATGACCAAAGGCTGCGTGTGTGGCTCCAAACTATGGCCATGTGGCCGTGTGTCTAGCCGTGTCTACATTTTTCCTTGGATTATCTCTGCTTTTGCACAGCCAAGCTATAGAGACGGCTCTGGCACATGGCACAAATATGAGGCACTAAGGGAGGTATGAAGAGTGTCTAAAGATATGCATAAGTTGAGAGCATGCCGTGGTAAACTCAATGCTAAAGCGAGCCTATAAAAAAGCCATGCATACTTTTTTGAGCTAGATTAAAAATAGTCTATAGCTTATTATGAGCTACCAAGGCCAACTTTTGTATTAAAGGTTGAAAATAGATAAGACCAAGAGAGGAGGATCACTCTTCCAATAGAGAGGAGGCCCACTCTTCAAAGCCCCAACTATCAACTAACCTTTCATGAGATATAAGGTCATCTTGTAACCTCTTTTAAAATTCCATTAAAACATTTTGGGAGCCCATTCTACATCTTTATCTTTCCACCACTAGCCATTAACCAAGATTTCTAATTATCCAAGTCCCTATTCTTGGACTAAACCTCTTCTATTCCTTTAGTTATTGAAGCTGCATAACATTCAGAAGCTAACAAGTTTCCTCATCCACTTGGATTTCAAATTATTACCAAAAATCTCCTTAACAGGTGGTCATAGTAATTCCTTTGGATTTCAATCACTAGAAATATCCCTAAGGGGTGGTTATAGTAATTCCTTTAGGTTAAAGATCCTTGTGAACCAATGTCATCACTTCACTATATCCATGTTGAATTCCATAGAACACTTTCAACCCTTTAAAGCACAATTTTCTCTTTTCTTTCTTGCCAAATAGCTTATGTTACTATATGAGCGTAACATTTTCCATTTTTCAAAAGTGGCCCTTCTCTTTATCATCTATCCATTCTAAAAGCACCCTTACATTGAGAAATTATTATGGTTGCCCCTTGTTCCCCACTAAGATTCTTGTAACATAGAATTGTGACATACCCATATTCTGTTCCATGATCTACGCACAAAATTTCTTAAAATTTACAATAAAATCACATCATACTTCAGAAAACAAAGAGATTTTCAATAAACCATAATCTTTGACAATACAAAGTAACATAATAATCGCCAATACAAAATCTCAAAATAAGAGAGAGAATCACCAACAAAAAGATCTAGCCCAATAGGGCTTTTCTCTAATGCCCGTCCACCCAACCTCCACACTAGACATCATGGCTATCCTAGGTATGTCTCTTCTAAATCTTGTCTACTTTGGATTCTACTAAATGGCTCCCAGAGGGCATAAATCATGTTCTCTTTCCGGTATTTCCTGCTAGGGATAGACGGCTCGAATCTCAAAATCTCTCTCTCTCTCTCTCTCTCTCTCTCTCTCTCTATCCTACATAGAAATCACCTCAAGGCTCTAGAAGAAGCCAAAAACAACAACCCATGAGAATTAGTAGATTATCATGCACGAAAACGATATCCCTTCTAAAAACATGATCTTGAACCAAACTATAGATGATACGTGGTGTCAGATTCGTTTCGAATACCAGTCATCTTCCAATTATTTGAACACGAACTTTGTTTTTCTTGTAATGAACTAACTTTATTTAATATGTCTCTATGACAAATAAAGTTTTCTACCCCCTCATGCGAGGCCGTACTGAAAATTAAGGGTCAATTTGGTGTCTAGGCCCTCCTGTTTTTCAAGTGCCCCTTGTGGTTATATTTACTATGTAAACCTCCATACGAGTTTCCTTTAGGCTAAACTACACACTATGACCCTCTTATACATTATCTAACATGGTTAAGTATAGAATAGAAATCACTTACAAATGATACCACAAAACATGCATGAAAAGCCCCAAATTTGACCAAAAATCGACATCTATAAAATTACTAAATGTGTGATCAAACTTAATATTTTATGTCCTCTTAGTATTTTCCACTTTTCAACATTAAATGTATATGCTAAAAATCGCTGAGTCAGATGGACCCAAAAATACGTACATATGAGTACATTACATTCTCCTCGGGGTTAGAAAACGAGCGATGTCCTTAGTGCTACATGAACTGAGGATTGTGACTCCTCACATGATCCTCGGACAACCAAGTGGCATCTTCAACTCGATAAGTCTTCCATTTTATTAGGAGATCAACTATGTCCCAATGTTTAAGCTTCCTAACCCTGCGATCCAAAATTTTCTCTGGTTCGATCTCAAAATTTCCCACTTCGTCCACTCTTGTATTGTCACCAAGTATATGATTTGGATCAGCTACATACTTCTTTAGTAAGCTAATGTGAAATACTTCCTTAGTAAGCTAATGTGAAATACATTATGTACTTTAACTCCTTCTGGAAGTTGTAGGCGATAAGCTTGTGTTCTAATCTTCTTAAGTATTTTGAAAGGTCCTGCATATCTAGGTGTGAATTTCTTAAACTCTCCAAGTCTTAAAGAATTCTTCTTTGGTTTCACCTTTAAAAATCCCATTTCACCCTCATTGAATTCTCTTGGCTTTGTTTTCTTGTCTGCATAACTCTTTTGACGACTTTGTGCAACTCTTATGCATTCCCTTATGTCTCTTGTTTGCATCTCCATTTCATCAAGCGTTTGTTTACTTATCTCAACCTTCCCAATAGGATCATACCATAATATAGGTGACATGCAATCTTTACCATATAATGCTTTGAATGGAATAGTAGACTATGGACTACTATTGTATGCATATTCCACTTTATGTAAGTATTCATCCCACTTTCTAGGTTTATCCATGCAATACATTCTTAACATGTCCTCCAAGATTTGATTCACTCTTTCTGTTTTTCCACATCACTTTGAGGATGATGTGTTGTACTCAATAGATTTAAAGAATGTTTGCCAAAAATTTGAAGTGAATCAAGAATCTTGATCCGATACTATAGTTCTAGGCATACCATGTAACTTGAAGATATTCTTCACTAACACATTTGCGACATACATAGTGGTATATGAACTCTTGATAGGCAAGAAATGAGTGGCTTTTGTAAGCCTATCTACCACCACAAAAATGTTTTCATAACCTCCTCTAGTCCTTGGTAGCCCAGTAATAAAGTCCATTGATAAACATTGCCACTTCATCTCTGGCACATCTAATGGTAACATTAAGCCTGGTTTCCTTACATGCTTAGCTTTCACATGTTGATGTTTTAGACATTTTGCCACATAACCCCTTACATAAGCTTTCATTCCTGGCCAAAAGAAACTCTTTCTTTATATGCTTAGCTTTCACTGTTGACATTTTAGACATTTTGCCACATAATCCCTTACATAAGCTTTCATTCCTAGATGCCCTGCTATGGAAATATCATGAAGGTCATGCATCAGCTTGCTCTTGATCTCCACAACATCAGGTATGCATAACCTCTTCTTATAATATAATATTACATCAATCACTTCATACTTTGGGAATGCATCTATTTCCTCTTGCGACCTGTATTTCTTTGTCAAACTCATAAAAGTTGTTTTGAAGAAAGAATCTCTTGGAATTTCACTCTTTACTCGTTCTCCCAAACTATTATGTATGATAGTGATTGCACTCACTAAAGCAACTTCTGGTTTTCTGCTCAATGCATCGGCCACTTTGTTTTCTCGTCCTATTCTATGAATGATTTCAAAGTCATATTCTTGCAAAAATTCTATCCACCTTCTTTGCTTTCTCTTGGCTAAACAAATGCGCAGATTGATCAGTTTACAACTAAAACTTAACTCCAAGGAGATAATGCCTCCATACACGCAATGCATGCATAGCAGCCAATAATTCCAAATTATATATTGAATAATTCCTCTCATGAGGTTTCAGATTACATTACTCAAATGCAACCGAATGCCCATCTTGCATCAAAACCCCACCAAGCGCTATAATACTAGAATCCGTTATAGCCAAGAAGGTTTTTCTAACCTTAGGCAATTTAAGCACAGGGTTTGTAGTCAATGCATGCTTCAAAATCTGAAAACTCTGCTCACATTATACAATCCATATGAATATTCTACTCTTCTTCAAAAGGTATATCATAGGACTTGCTTTGTGAGAAAACTCACAAATGAAGATACGGTAAAAACCTGCAAGTCCCAAAAATCCACAAACTTCTCTAACAGAAGTGAAAGTTGGCCATTCCAAAATGGCTACAATCTTCTTGGGACTCATTGAATATCTTCTTTAGATATAATGTGTCCCAAGTACTCCACCCTATATTCTCTAAATAATTCACATTTGGACCTCTTTGCATACAACTTATGCTCTAGCAATATGTGAAACACTTTTCACAAGTGTTCTTCATACTCTTCTTTACTTTTGGAAAACACCAATATGTCATCCAAAAATACCAACACAAAGTCATCCAAGTTCTCCTGGAAAATGCGATTCATCACAAACTGAAAAGTAGTAGGTGCATTTGTTAATCCAAATGGCATCACAACAAATTCATAATACCCAAAACGCATTCTAAACACACACAGTCTTTGCTATATCACTATCTCTGATGCGAATCTAATGATAACCAGATCGCATATCAATTTTAGAAAATATGCAACTCCCTACAAGCCGATCAAAAAGCTCCCCCATTCTTGGCAATGGGTACTTATTCTTTATCGTTAATCAACACACATCTGCATATCCCATCCTTCTTCTTTACGAAGAGAACAAGAGCACCCCATGGCGACACACTAAGCCTAATAAATCCCTGCTCAATAAATTTTTGCAATTGCATTTTCAGCTCTGCACTTTCCTCCACAGATAAATGATAAGGAGATCTACATACAAGTTATGCACCTGGTATGAGCTCTATTTCATGATTAGTCAAATTATCAAGAAACAAATTCTGAAATTCTTGAAGCATAGGATGATCATCACCCTTTTTCTGTTCCTTAAGACTTTCTGTCAACAACTCCATGGCATATACATGACAACCTTTTCTTGCGGCTTTAAAACAAACTAGCAGACACGATTCTAAATTCTACATCACATCTTTGACCCTGTAAGCAATAATCTTTACTGTCATAGCCAATCATACAAACCCACTTCTCATGACACAATATTCTAGCCTTTCTCGACACTAACCAATCCATTCCTAAAATGGCATCATACCTTCCTAATGGCAACACATGGAAATCTGCTTTTGACTTGAGGTCACTTAGATTCTTGACATTATCCTTACATGTCTATTTCTTTCCTGAAGCAAGCTCTACCATAAGATTCTTTTGATAAAATTCAGTTATTCCTAACTATTTTATCACCTGGGGGGTGATAGAAAACTATGGATGCTTCTTGAGTCAAACAACACTTGAAAAACATTATTTGCAATCTTAATAGGAATTTTTATAATTGAAGCTTGGTTTTCGGCCTTACCTGCATGAACATCAGCATTGACATGTGCATATTCTTCAATATCCTCGGCCACAGTTGCAGCACCTTTTCCTCTTGGTCCACAAGCATTGTTATTACTTCAAAATCCACGTACATTCTCTTGCACATTTTGCCTTGTTTTTTGATCTCTTGTATTTAATCCCTCATGTTCCTCATGAGATGCTGGTTTGTTTTTGTACTCATAAGGTCTATGACCCTTTTGTAAACAACGAAAACATAAGCCTTCATGCCACGCCTTTTCTACCATCTCTAGGGACAAATATGTGAAAGGCTGATTACCATTCTTCTTCTCGCCAGTTTGCATTCTCCTATTCTGCATAAAATTTTCCTTCTCATCATAAAATGAATTTGATCTCTTTCTTTTATTTCCAAAGCTTTCTTCATTCTTTTCCATCTATTCATATGTCATGGTATGCAGTATAGCATCTTAGACTGTAGTTGGCTTGTTACCCTTAACCAAAAATTTGATTTACTTGTTTAAGACATTCACAAATCGAGAAGGTCTTTCAATTTCCGTTAAAGAGGGTGAATATTTATGCAAGTCCCAAAATTTAGCATGATATTCTGCAACAGTAGGCACCCTTTGTTCCAAGTTTAAAAATTCATTCATTTCTCCATGTGGTATTCTGGCAGACAATAATGCTGAATGATATGTAATCTTATTAGAGGCCATGGTCCTTATTCCATAAGTCCCTGCTGCGTATAATAGACTTCCACCATAATTTCGTAGAACCTTCAAAAAGAAGTACTACCGTCTTTGCCTTAGCTTCCTCATTGAAGTTACATGTTCGAAAATAATGTTCAAGCTGCTCAATCCATGCTTCTGCTTCTTCACTCCTCTTTCCCTTTCCATTAACGGTTGGTAGTGATCTTTTCTTTGTAACTTGTTTGAGGGAAAAATCATCTACATCTCCTAATTTAAATCTTGTGCCCATAGCAGTTTTCATGGCCTGCACTATTTCCTGCAACTCCTTAATAGCTCGATGTACTGAAAGATCAAAACTAATCTATGCAACAACTCTTGGTTGAGGGGTTCTAGGAATTTCAACATGTTCTTCTTGGTGTTAGTCAAAATTTCTTGCTCCTTGCCCTTCTCGTTGACCCTGTCCTATCATCAAAATTTAGACGATCTTCCATCTCTCCATCTTCTCGGTCATCTTTGTCTTCTTCATTCAAATTCATGGAAGCTCGAGTGTGCATGGCTCTCATTCTTTCCTCGAATTCTTGATTCCTGTCAAATAAGTCTGATAACTTCCTCTGGAGTTATACTCACACACAATAATCCTTGTAGAAGCTCATCTTCTTGCCCTGAGTTGACTACTAAATTTGTTTGATGTGTAGCCGTCGTGTGATTGTACAACAAAATTGCAAACAATTCTCAAGAGAAAGAAACTCCTAATTGTATCATAAAAATCGAAAATAATATTAGTCATCCAAGACCTACAATATTCGCAATCAAGTCCGGATTGCCCAACCTAGGCTTTGATATCAACTGTGGCATACCCATATTTTGTTCCATGATCTATGCACAAAATTTCTCAAAATTTATAGTAAAATCACATCATACTTTAGAAAACAAAGATATTTTCAGTAAACCATAATCGTTGACAATCCAAAGTAACATAATAATAACCAATACAAATCTAAAAATTAGAGAGAGAATCACCAACAAAAAGATCTAGCCAATAGGGTTTTTCTCCGACGCCCGTCCACCCAACCTCCACTCTAGACGTCGTGGCTATCCCAGGTATGCCTCTTCTAATTCTCATCCACTCTGGGTTCTACCAAATGGCTCCCAGAGGGCATAAATCATGTTCCCTCTCCGGCGTTCCCTGTGTAAGGACGGCTAGCCTGAATCTCAAAATCTCTCTCTCTCTCTCTCTTTCTCTCTCTCTCTCTCTCTCTCCTACAAAGAAATCACCTCAAGGTTCTAGAAAAAGCCAAAAACAACAATCCACGAGAATTAATAGATTATCATGCATGAAAATGATAAAGATAGAAATCCCTTCTAAAAACATGATCTTGAACCAAATTAGAGATGATACGTGGTGTCGGATTCGTTTTGTGGAATACTGGCGACTCCATGCGAAATCTTCCAATTATCCGAACATGAGATTTGTTCTTCATGTGATGAACTAACTTTGTTTAATACGTCTCTCTGATAAATAAAGATGCTACCCCCTCATGCGAGGCCGTTACTGAAAATTAAAGGTTAATTTGGTGTCTGAGCCCTGTTTCAGGTACCCGTTGTGGTTATATTTACTATGTAAATCCTAAACTACTCACTATGAACCTCTTATACATTATGTAACATGGTTAAGTATAGAATATACATTGCTTACAAATGATACGACAAAACCTACATTAAAAGCTCCAAAATTGACCAAAAATTGACATCTCTAAGATTACTAAATGTGTGACAAAACTTAATATTTTATGTCCTCTAAGTGATTCCCACTTTTCAACATTGAATGTATATGCTAAAAATTGCCGAGTCAAATGGACCCAAAAATACGTACATATGAGTACGTTACAAGAATTATGATCTTGTCTTTCATTTGAAAGTTGTTGCCAACCTTAGTTTGACTCATAATAGTCACCATAGGATTAGCATCACTTTGTACATGAGAAGGGACATTACGATTCAATTTACTCAAGATTCGATAGATATTTTTAGTAAGAGGAGGGTTCGTTGAGCTACTTTGAAAATGGCCCTTTTTATTGGTCCTCTTGTTAGAAACCTTTTGCCAGTAACCCTTCCTCCTAGGGAATTTCTTGATATTAGTTGGCTCCTTCCCTAATTTAATGGAAATCAAAGGATCTTTACTTCCATAAGTGGTACTTCCATTACCCCTTGTGTTTAGCCTTGCTTAAGGTGGATGATTGTTCTACCAACCCCTTAAGATCCCTTAACGTGGATGACTCTTCTACCAATCCCTTAAGATCACCTTCTCTTTTAAAGGCATAACTGCCCTTTACTGCCATAAGTGTTACTTCCATGAACCCCCTTGTCTTCAACCTTAGCCAAGGTGGAGGAATCTTCTACCAATCCATTAGAAGTAGGCTCCTCTTTTTCTTTCCCTTTTCGCAGTTCCCCTAAGCCAAGACTACATTCATACAAGTCCATTCCATTGTCTTTCATGTTAGGCTTCTTGGTATCCTTAGGGCCCTAACTTCTCTTGTTTTATTTAGAACTCTTCGTATCCTCTTTGCAAACTAGCCAATCTTTGAAATAATGACCAAATTTTCCATGATGAAAACAAGCACTAGAAAAACATCCAAATCTAAGCTTGATCACAATTTTTCAAGAGAAGCCTAAAGGAATTTCTAATTTATCAAGGATTGGGAATAGTATCCCAAACTAGATAAACTTCTTTGGAACCTCTACCCAAGGAAGGATTATAAGGAGGAATAAACAACACGTGAGCCAAAGCCTTAGCTAGATCACTAAAGCAAGGGCCAAAGCCATGGAGGGAGGAGATCCACAAATTTCGTCCATATTGGGCATGCATGCACCAAGCCTTTATTCACATGAAAGAAGGGATTCTAAGGAATCACAAGAACAAAGTTTTTTTTTACAAAAAGCAATAGGAGATTAAAAATTGTGACACCGAGATGTTAAAGAGACATTTACCTAGATAAAAATATATGTTGAATTGCCTCCTTTGTATGTAGCACATCCTACATGTTTAAACGGCTATCTTTTGTAGCTCTCATCTGTAGCACATCCTTTTTGAGCCAAGCATCTTAAGAGGATATTACCTGAGTGCAAAGGTGATACCAATGGAGGACATAAAAAGAGTTGCTTAGTAGTCTACAAAATCATTAGGCAAGAGCACCCTTGCTATTTTCTTCTTAGCTTGCTCTGTGGAGGGCAACCCTTCCTATCCCCACGTTTCAGTTGACCCACCTTTCACTTGAAGAGTAGCTTAGAACTTCTCTTGGCAAATACAATGTGACCCACCTTTCACTTGAAGGGTAACTTCTATAACTTCTCTTTTTACAAATAATTAGGCAAGGCCACCCTTGCTATTTTCTTCTTAGCTTTTTCTGTGGAGGCCAACCGTTCCTATCCCCACCTTTCACTTGAAGAGGAGCTTCTAAATTCTCTCTTTGGCATTGTCTCCTTAGCTTGCTTTATGGAGTCCAACCCTTCCTATCCCCACCTTTCACTGGAAGAATAGCTTTTAGCTTCTCTTGAACATGTTTTAAAAATATTTTTTTATGTTAACTTCAATATTTTATTCCTTATTTACTAAACAGTGATTTTATTTCCATGAAGGAAAAAAAATATGTTTTTCTGTTCTACAATATCCTAAGCTCATTTTTTCCAGCAAACATTTTACTACATGGAGATTACGTCGTCCTTACAAATTGCTATATAGTAGAAAGGACAAGCATAAAGACCCCATTTCCTATATAGAAAATGCACAGTCCATCAAGTTCTCCATGTAATTTAAGGTAATATTTCCTAGATAGCTCTACCCGGGCATACAGGAAATGCAATTCTCTACATAAACAGAGGAGAAAATTCTTTGATGTAACTAGGAAATATGGAGAAATTTCCTAGTTACGAAGTAATTTGCTGTATAGGGCATGCATTAACGCGAGCTTAAGTTCTTTCAGTGTGCTCAGGTAATACGGCGGGGCTAGCAATATGCCCATTGTCTGGCGTGCCAACACCTACGCAATAATGCTGCTAATTACTTGCAGCATTGTCTTTGCACTTGCTATTGGTAAGACCATCATTGTTTGTTTCTCTTGTAATTTATTATCAGAGTTGGAGTGCAATTGCTATAATCCAATGATGCAACCCTAAAGAAATTATAATAAACTGTATTGTACTCTAATTAATCATACTGTTTTACAAGCTTGGATGGTGCGTGCTCGGAAGTTTTAACCTTTTCTTTTGAATTGATGAATAATTTAACGTTTTTTTTCCAATTATGAAAGCCAAAAGGCGGAAATGCACATACAAGCTCAAGGAGAGTACAGTACATATACGAGATTATGATATCATAAAACACGACCTTGTATTATCATCAGCTTTCTTACCCGCTATCACATATTGCTCGCTTGTCTAAAGAAGTAATTAGATAGTAGATCGTGTGTGTGTGTGTGTGTGTGTGTGTATAGGGGTCTGTGCGCGTGTGCGTGACAGAGAGAGAGAGATTAAGAAATATGAGGGTTTGCGCATGATTGACCCGATTAATGCGAAAAACATCCTCGTATAATTCAATGTTCAGGGGAGACCATTCTTGGTCAGATTTGGAAAAAAATTGCACAAGTGAACTAATCAGGTAACACTATCCAGAACAATGAATTCTCGAAACTATTTTAATTACAGTATACATAACCTTATATATTATGCTGTATTTTGAATATCAATCCTATCTTTTTAAAATTATTAAAGCCTTTACATGAGGCTGTAACTCAACTAGAAGTGCTCGCTTGCTCTAAGAGGTAATTAGATAGTAGATCGTGTGTGTGTGCGTGTGTATAGACTCTGTATATAGAGGGGTCTGTGCGCGTGAGGGAGATTTAAGAAATATGAGGGTTTGTGCGATTAATGCCAAATTATTTTAATAACAGTAATAATACATAACTTTATATATTGTGCTGTATTTTGAATATCGATCCGATCTTTTTTAAATTATTGAAGCCTTATACATGCATGAGGCTGATTTATTCAGCCAATTCATATTTATTAACTACTGCATTGATACTAATCCCTTCTTAATAAAGTTGGAGTACAGGTAATGAACACCTTTATATTTCAACATAGTAATCATCCTTACACAAACACTACATTCACAGCAACAAGGTTTATTTGAGCTAATCCATGGACAAAAAATATGAGTTGCATAAAGTGGAGGACAAATTCTTCAGCTTCAACTGTTTGAGAGATTCAGTGCAATTTCAATTAGTTCTGATTAGTCCTTATTGTAATTAATGCAGAGTGTACAAGCAAAGACATTAGCATATCCCAGAGCCGATCGGATGGCGCTCCAGGCATCCCTCAATTCATCGTGCAGATTATCAACACGTGTACATCCAGCTCACAGTGCGAGGTTCATGTTAATTGTGGTTTGTTTGCATCAACGGTACTGGTAAACCCTAAGATATTTCGCCGAATCTCCAATGACGATTGTCTAGTAAATGGTGGGGCCCCAATCCCGCATGAAGGGATCGTCATATTCACTTATAGAAACTCCTTCATGTACCCCCTCACTTTGAAATCAGCCAAGTCTTGCTAAAACCCACATCATAACAGAATCTCGATAAGACAAAAATGTTCATTTGTGAGTGTCCTTAACACCCATGGCATATCCTCTGTAACCATAGTGTTATTGTAGTCACCCATGTTATGTGTGTAAGTGTAGCGTCCTTAATATGTATGAGTGTAACTTTCCTACATAAAACAAAGCTCAATGCTTTCAAGTTTCAGGGTGCTAATCACACAGGCATTACCCCCAATTGGTACTCCAGTATGAAAGTGCAATTTTGCAATTTTTCTTGAAAAGAGAAGACATTGCTCCATGTGAGGTTTTGCCAATAGATGTATGAAGTACTAGACATAGAAGTCATATCAAAGTATGCTGCCAATAGATGTATGAAGTAGAGTATACTTGTTCATAAGGCTATGGAGGTAGCACTGTCATCACAATAGCTCCTAGGATTGTTAATGACATTATATTCTAAGGACTAGAAGGTGATGTACGATTCTAATCCTAGATAGCTCACTTTTGATGTAATGGCTTGCATGGTTTTTCATTACAAGTAGGCATAGAATATGTTTTTTAGTTCTTTTGTTAAGAATTTGCATAGAGTATACATTTTATAGTATATTCATTTCAAAAGGTTGTTTTGTACACATGAATGTATGCTTATGTTTCTTGTTTGCTTTTACATTTTATAGTATATTCATTTCAAAAGGTTGTTTTGTACACATGAATGTATGCTTTTGAAATGTATATTCATTTCAAAAGGTTGTTTTGTACACATGAATGTACGCTTATGTTTCTTTTTTCATCATGTGCCAAATGAAGATTTTTTAGATTAGAAACTAACACTTTTAATATTCAAAATTTTAACTATTGGTTGATACCACAAAGTCATCATGCTCAAACAACGATAATGTTTAGAATAGATAACGATAACATCTTCAAATATACAAGGAAAACTTTATTGAGCATGTGATATATATAGACCCTCGGTTTTTCCATACTTCATTCATACACTACATATGTTTCCTATGCGAAGTGGTCAAAATTCATGCAAGACAACATTTCTGCCATACTAATTTACCCTATATAATATGTCCATCATACTAGGTTACCATATATGGTTTATCCATCATACTAGGTTATAATATATGATATGCAAGGGTCACATAAGGTAAATATCACATTAATATGTCACTTAGCACTTGTAAATATATCACTTTGATACACTTTGTTAGCAAACATGTGTCATAACGAAAGTAACATGTTGTATAACTTGATCACAACATGGGTCATCCTAGATGCCACCCTTTGCCAAAGTCTTTTCTTCTTAACACGAGATGGTAACCTATCAAAGGTCTTGTGTGAGACTTTGTGTCAAATAAAAGAACCTCGATAATAATATACGCATGGACAAACCCTTTTTGTGACAAATTGAACATGAGTGCATAAATTAGATGCAACGGCATTCTTTACACCACAATATCTTGAAGGAAATTTTGGAAAAGCATTTGTTGACTGCAATTTTGTAAGGCCCCCCTAATGAGAAGTAGCAATTGTGGTGAGCACCAAGGCACCCAGGAGTTCCTAGTTTAGATAGTGAATGGTGGCAAAACGTGACAAGATTCTAAGAAGATGGCTTATGTAGACTTGGTACTCTATGAAGTAGGATGCATACTTCTCTGGGCTATGTGACCGTGCTTAACAAGCATCATTAGTAATTACCGAGGAGGAGGGTAGGGTCATAGTGTTCTCAAATGGACATGGGAGTTGTGGTCATTTGAGGGTCAATGAAATCTCAAATAGATGTGTTGTAGTTTGATATGGTCCTAGTTGTGGATGATATGGTCAGCTCATCATTTTGGATCAAGTCAGTCTCCATATATGCTACTCCTAATTCCTTCATGCCTCTTCTTTTTAATTATCATGATCTTGTCTTCTTATGCTTATTCTTCTTATCATCTTCCCAAAGGAGAAGTTGAGGAAGATGAGGAGGAGAAAATAAAGAAGAGCACTTCTGCTTCTTCTTACTTCTCTAGATAATTTCATGTCTCTTACTCTTCTTTATCATCATCATTTTTATTATTATCCCCCTACTTCTTAGCGCTTTCCCAAAGTAGAAGATGAAATAATAATTTTAATGAATAGAAAATAAAGATGCAAAAGAGGAAGTTGAAGAAGGAAAACTATAGGAGGAGAAAGACAAAGAAGACAATATCTTCTTTTTCAACCTTTTTTTTCCATTGTTTGTCTACTTATTCTTATTTTTCTCTATTCTCTTAATTCATCCCTCATTCTTCTTACTGTTTATCATTAGCATTTTCTTGTTATCTTTATGCTTTGCTTTATTTTCCCAAATAGGAAGAAGTCGACCAAGAATAAGAACAACATCTAGCCTTCTTTTTCTTATCCTTCTTCTTTTCCTCCATGCTTCTTTTTCTTCACCATCTGCATCATCTTTTTGAATACAAAGAATAACAAAAACATTAATAACAAGAAGAGGATATCTTGTTCTACTTGATTCAAAGTAGAAGGTCATCCTTTCGTTATGCTTCTTTTTGCATCATTGGTATCTTTTCCTTATCCTTTTTCCTCGTATCATCTTATGAAATTAGAAGAAGAAAAGAATTGTTCAACTTCTTCTTCGATGACGTTGTCTTCTATTTCTTGTTGGCAATAAGCCCAAATTGTAGTCCCTAGCCTTTTTAATTAAAGATCGAAGATGTAATCCACTACCAAATGCCATAAGTAATGATGTCATCCTAGAAATGTATCCGGTAACATTGAGTGTACCTTCATAGCTATATAAGCACTATGTACAACATCATTTCTAAGATAGCAATCTAATCTTCATTGAGTTGTGCAATTATTCTTTTTTGAGTGTTGACTTTGTTCTCTCCTCCTCCTCTCTCTCTCTCTTTGCACCACCATCACTTAGCTATGAATTTCATCTTTGAGCCTCCATTTTTGTGATGCTAAACCTAATAGCAACATTTGGTATCAGAGCTTGAGCGCAAGCATCAATTCCTCCGGCTCTAAGGTCCCCTTTTCTATTTTGATTTTCACCACTTGCTGCCTGACGATTTTACAAAGTTGCATGCTGCTGCTGAAGTGCTACCGCCATCTGTCAGAGTAGATGCTGCCTGCTGCCAACGTCGCCTTCCAGCTCTAGCCGAGACTCCAAAAAAGGAGTGGGAGCACCAGACTAGAGGAGACGCAGCGTGGACAGTGAACTGCTTGATGACGCAGCCTGGACGCAACACCTGCTGCTGCTCCCGCGAGCTGCCGGCCATAGCGATCTGCTAGTTTCTCGTCACCTTCTCCCACTGCACGACACGTCCCCAGCCCCAGCCTGCCTCAACGACCTGCCAACGTACTCCTCTAGACTCCTTGACTGCTGTCCAGTTGCCCAATATAGGCGGTGCCCAATAAAGTCGGCTTGCTTTCCACAACGTTTTGCCTCACACAGTCGTTGTAGCCGTTGTCCGTCTGCATCATTGCAGAGCTATGTCATCGTCAGTAGGCTTGTCAACAGATCTGCAGGGCGGTTTATTAATCTCGCCTGACCACTCTCTATGTCGCCTCTCAACCACGCTGAGAAGCTGCGCTACGCTGCGCCGCGACCTGCGAGTTACCAAGTGCACACGGTCGACGTCGTCTCGACTCGCCTCCCTCACGCCGTCCATCTTGTTACGTCCTGAAGCCTTAATCGGAGAAGATAAGGTTTTGTCGTGAAAACTTTGTGGCTAAGGTTATTTTGGAAGTCTTCTTAAGAGTTGTTCACATGGGGAACAAAAGGAAGGTGTTTTTGGGCTTCATGAATTTTTATTGTGCTTCTTCAAATGCTTCCATGACATCAGCACAAGCCTCTACAATAATTATTTCATCAGTGTCATTATATGAGAATGAGTCCCAAGACATTGTACCATGGAAACACCGTCGTAAAAAGATGGCTACATCTTCATCATTATTGGCATAATATTTCTATTGCTTTGATTTTGTAACATACCTCCGAGATTAACCAAGTTATGATTAAAGATAATCCTAAGTTATGAATGTTACAGATTTCAGTAATGAATTCCAACAGGTTTTTAGCAGTTTTTTAGACCAAGCAAAAATTCTAAGTGTTGAAATTAAGTAAAAATTTAAGATTGAGTTTTCAATTAATTAGTGTGCTCAATGAAAGCCTTTAAGTGTGTAGATGAACATGCAAATCGAAATTTGATTTAAAAAAAAAGTTAAACGTGACCTATTTGTGGAGCCGACTTTCACATGCTGATTTTCTGATAACGTACCCACACGACTAGTTTCTGATAATTGTGCACACAGTTATACATGTTGCACGTTGCAGCCCTGATAGCAGATCTGAGAGGCTTGCCAAATCTACAAACAGCTCTTCCACAACTTTTGGGGAGTAGACATGGAGTCCCAATCAATCAAGACATCAGCAAATATATCGAGGAAGTACACAAACACTCTTTCTATTAATTTTCTTTAAATTCTTTTGAGATTAAATAAATATATCGATAAGCATGTATATGGAAAAATCTAAGTCGATGTATGGCATGCTTAACCATAACAACGATGGAGAAACATCACGAGAAGAGGAGAGGGGGGGTTTCTTGCCTTAGTCCAACTCATAGAATAAACACTTTTGGAGTTAAAGAATTAGGAGAGAATATTTGACTAGTTTGTGATGACTAGATTTTAGGTATAACCTTCATTAGGGGATATTTTAGGAAGCATTTATCTTTTCGTGTGTTTAGAATCAAATTTTGACATAAAAACAAAAGTTTTAGACGATAAAAACTCTACAGGAGTGTATGAGATCCCAAAAAGTAAAATCTCTTTCATTTTTGAGTTATGCACTTGGCTATTTTTGACAGTTTTATGTTGAAAACACAACTTTGGCCATTTTGAATGCTCTCAAAAGGACCTTAGAACTCATTTTTAGATAACCATTAGAGAGATATTTTATAGAGCATTAGAAGTTCTAAAACTTTGTAATTTTGACTTTTCTCTATTTCCAAATAGATTGAAAGATACTAGTCTCCCAAAGAGACTAGTTGTTAGGCTTTGTCTTAGAAATCACTATCAAGGTTGACTACCTCGTCTATATAGACCGGATGGACTAATATATAAGCATGGTTATGACTTAGCTATTGCAACTAGAGATGATCTTATTGGTTAGAACGTGAAAATTAATTATATTAAAAACAAAGGTTCATATATGACTTGAAAGAATTAAAAGACTAAGAGAAGTTAAGGAGTGTTTGAATTAAAAGCTTGTTTCTACACTTGAGATTGATTTTGATTTATTTGAATATGCTTGTCTTGAAAGATTGTGGACTAGAGATCTGATAAGCATGACTTGTGAGACTGCTTTGTTTGAAATGAATGATTGATATGCATGTGTATGATGATGAGACTCGACATGAGATTTTCAGATTCGGGTGGCCAGCCATCCTTAGACAGGGAACGCCAGACAGAGAATGAGATTTATTCCCTCTCGGAGCCAAGTGGTAGAACCCAAAGAAGACGAGATTCAGAAAGGAGGCATACCTGGGATAGCCGTGATGTCTAGTGTGGAGGTTGGGTGGGCGGGCATCGGAGAAAGCCCTATATTGGCTGGATTTTGGTCATTATGACTAACCATGTTGTCAAGCATGGTGATGCTAATAGAATCTTGAGATAGACACATACATTGTGATTGATTGAGATGCTATGCTTTAATTAATAGAGATTTACATTATGTGAATGTTTGTTTGAGATTACATGATTCTTTTCTTATATGATAAATATGGCATGCATGCTTGTTTGCTATTTGAGAAGATTCATTTAATTGTATTGCTATGTAGAAATAGCACAATTAAGTGAGTTTCAATGTTTGCATAGATTAAGTTGTACGATGAAGATATTGTTAGATTCGGGACCATCACAGATTTTGTAGGAACATTTATGATAAAGGAGGTGAAACTCTCCCAAGATTTATGTGTTTATTTGTTATATGTTATGTACTGCCTTGATTTATAAAAGGCAATGTCGTGTTCTTTTGTGTGTGTATTGTTGTCATGTGGTTGTGACCTAATGGCTATGTTGTGACTCTACCCAAGTGGCACCTCTATAGGCATGAAAAACTGGGACATGTGTGCTTGATTTATTCTTGCAATAGCAAGAGAGATAGCCCTTGAGGGGGTTTATTGGGAACAAGGTCTTGTCTATGTGTGTTTTTTTTTGAGTGTGTACCCTATTTTTGTTTGATCCTACCCTTGGGAACTACCTACTAGCATGAAAAACTAGGCTATGGGCCTAGGATTAATTGTTGACTAGAGTGTGGAAATCCCTTTAGAGGGAGTGTTGGAATATGTCCACTTGTGTATTTGTGTCCCCGTGTGTGTGAACAAACCATCCAAAGACTACTTCATCAACAATCCATGCTCTCATTGTGGGAAAACCATCCACTCAACTTTCAGGTGTTACCTCAAGGAAAAGCAAGAGAAGAAAAAGGAGAAGGCTCACATTGTTGAGACGACAGAGGAAAGCCACTTTGTGGCAATAGGTGGCATTGAAGTCTTTGATGATTCTTATGCATTTTAACTCTTTTGTACACTCCCTTTTTGGATTAATAGTCTTTGTTTTTATCCATTCCCTTGATTACTGCTGTAAGATAAGCGTACACACACCCTATTGTTATAAAAAGAGGAGGATAGTTGTAAGCTAAATCCATGTATTAAGTGTCTTTCACAAGTTTAGCTTAAGGAGGGGGGGTTTGTTGTTGGTAATAAGCCCAACTTGTAGTCCCTAGCATTTTATTATTTTACATAGGATATCTTTTAGTCTAAGATAAAAGACGTGATCCACCACCAAATTCCATAAGCAATGATGTCATCCCAGAAATGTATCCACTCACATTGAGTGTACCTCTCTCATGGCTATATAAGCACTATGTACAAGATCATTTGTAAGATAGCAATCTAATTTTCATTGAGTTATGCAATTATTATTTTTTGAGTGTTGAATTTGTTCTCTCTCTTTGCACCACCATCACTTAGCAATGGATTTCATCTTTGAGCCTCCATAACTTGATGTGATGCTAAACCTAATACCAACATTTCTTGCTTCTCATTCTTTCTCTAATTCAAGAATCTATGATGAAAGTGTAGGTTTGCAATGTCCATGATATTCGGCAAAAATATAATCATAAACAATGCATAATCACAAACCACAATAATAGAATGAGGGTCTAGTAGTGAAAATAGTAGCGCTTTTATAACTTATGGAGATGTTGGGTCTATATCACTGCTAGACACGCTGTTGTTTTCGGTGCAATGGGATTGCTGCTTAGTAGTGAAAATAGAAGTGAAATTTTGCTAGTTAGCAATGATATTTTTTTGCTAAAAGTAGCGAGTAGAAAAAAAGGCGGGGGAAGACTTGGGAGTCATCACAACTCTTCCTAGTTTGCCCCAACTTTTTTTTTTGATATAGATAGAAACTTGAAAAAGAAATTAAAACTAGGAAGAATGCAATGAACAAAATATATATTATATTAGCCAGTTGGTAAGCCTTTTGGCCATATACAAAAAAAATCAAGGAAGAGGAGACTAATCAAAATCTTCATCGGATTGCTCTAGCTTGTCTTCGTCTTCTTCTTCACTTGCTTCACCCACTTCACTTTCGTAGTCTAGATCTTCCTCTTCATCCTACATACATGCAAATAAGAGTAAGGTAAGTATAAAAAAATAAAAGACAATTACATATAGATAAGAGAAGGGCTCATGTGTTACTTACCTCGTCAGTTTGAGTCCCCAAAATGGACTTGTTCAAACATACACCTCATGTATGCATCCAAGCCCACAATTTCAGACAGAGGCTCTATATCCATAATCGTACTCTTCTTTTGTTGGTTCACGCATCCAAGTAGCTGTGAATCACTTGCATGTCGCTCTCTTAATATTTTTTCTCCTATTATAGAGAGAAAAAGCTTTATCCTTGTCTTTATCTAGTCCTCCCAAGAAGACAAGGCCTGTATGTGGAACAACAAACTCAGTCCTAATGTTAGACATATACATTAATTTAGTCCGAGGCAATTAGGCCTAGACCGGACATTATTAGTGTGTGCACGGGCAAGGGCCTAGTGGGCCAAGGTCCGTAGCTCGGGGGTTAGCCAAGGAGCGCGGGAATGGGAGCTAAGAGAGCACTTTTACCTTTTGCTTGATAAGGAGGTAAGAACATGCTCTAGGGGACTTCCATTTATAGAAGCTCATGGGCTATATTGGCTGGGAGGTGAGAAGCGCACACATCTTTTTTTTTCGTCCTCTTACATTTGGTATCAGAGCTTCTGGTTACGAGCGCTGGGGAATAAGCGGTGGAACAAGCGGTGCAGTAGGTTTTTTTTTCTGTTAACAAAAAAAAAAAAAAGATGGGCTGCGCTGCGCCATTGCGAACGCTGCAAACTGCTAGTTACACAAGAGGGGACGCAACAGCTGACTACGCAAGAGGGGACGCAGGGATTCTGCCAGCGGCGTGCGCACGTCAACCCAGCCCGTCAACTAGAGAGCGCTCTCTCTCTTTTGCTTTGAAAGATAGGAGGCCTTGCCTTACATGTTAAACCCTTCGCCTTATGCTTGTGTTTGCCTATGTGGGATTTTGTTCAAACAGTTCAAGCTCTCTCAGCACCTCTGGAAAGTTGAGGATGGTGCAGACGTCTGGCGAAAGCTGCAGTCCGTTCGTGAATGCTCAAAATTGGTGCCAAATATGCGTTTCTGACTCTTTAATGCTTCAAAAGGGTGTTCTAGTACATGTATAAAGTGCACAGGCAATGTTTATGTGTGGATATACGTGCATGGAGTGAATTGCACATCAATTTGTGACTCTGCAGTTTCTGGTTTTTCGCACTAAAGAGCAAAATTGGACTGGTTTCGCATCAAAATCTTCATAAAATACATGTTTTGAGCAAAATTGGGGCAATTGATGCATAGTTTTTGGGGTTATCATGCATTTTATGCTGTTATGCTGGTAAATTTCATTCAAAGACAATAAAGTGTAGAAGTTACAAGTGCAATTAGTGTTTGTGTGACAGTTTGCTAGCTGTAAATATTTGGGTGCTTTTCCTATACTCTTTTCATCAAGCCATTTAAAAAAAAAAAAGAGAAAACATGGAAGGAGAATCCTCACAGCAACAAGTGCCTGATTCGACCATGCATGACGAGGATGAAACACTTGATGTGACTACTATGGTTGCTCGTATTGACTCTATGGAAAACACTATGCAATTAGTTCTTAATCAAATGAAAGAATTGACTGAAATGCGGGGAAAAGAATTAGAAAAGTCTATATCCATCCCTCTTGATGAGGAAATCAATCAAGGTGGTCTTGGAGAGCCAGGAACCTTGGCTAGAGTGCCTATTTTGGGGCGAGCCAAGTGGCAACTTAAAGATCTCAAACCGCCTAAATATAATGGCAATACAACAGCTCGCACAGCAGATGCAGTGGAACAATGGCTTTCCAAATGGGAGCAATGTTTTAGGCTGTGCCATATAAATGATGATGTGGCTAAGATTCAGCAAGCCACGTATAACCTCCTCGATGTGGCTCATCGATGGTGGAGGAAGATAGAAAAGGACAAAGCTGAGCCTGTTACCTGGAATGCCTTTAAAGTTATATTTTATAATAACTTTGTGCCACCTGATGAGCGCAATCGAGCACTTGATTCTTGGTTCTTTATGTCGCAGAAGAACTATTCTGTTCAAGAATATGCGGATAGGTATCGGGAAGTCTTGCTAAAAGTGCCAGAGCATATTCCTGATTTCTTGCAAGTTCATAAATTTGTGTTGGGTCTTAAAGAAACTCTTCGGCCTCTAGTGCGCAAAGAGAAATGCTCTACGTTGAATGAGGCCATTGAATTAGCAATTGTGCTTGAGGATGGCAAGAAATTTCCTTCGGGAGGTGGAGGCCAGAAATCCTCTTGGACTCGCGCCCCTAGATTTTTGGCCCCAGCTTCCTCTACTTTACCATCCACCAGTGAGGGTAGGGGTAAAGAGATTAAAGAGATTCATATGATCAAAACTGCAAAGGGGACCAAGAGAAAAGTTTTTGCTATGGCAGAAAGGGCTTTTAATAGATCTATGCTTACTGCAACAAAGGGATAAAGCAATAAAGGAAGGGCTGTGTTATGGATGTATGGGCCAGCATAAATTTAAAGATTGCCCAAAGAAGTCAAAGATCACGGCTAGTATGATGGTTAATCCAATGCAAGTGTCGGAGGACAGTGAGGATGACTTGTTGGATGACACTCCACAAGATTATCCTAAAAGAATTTCGATAACCAAGAAGGTGCCTACAGCTCCAGATGCAATCTTGTCTCCTGGGGCACAGCAGGGTTACCAGTTTCCAGACACCGAGCTTATAGTATTGAAGGAGACTGTGCAAGCAATGCCAGTCAAGATCCTCTTTGATACTGGCTCTACTCATAATGTAATTAGCTCAAAGCTTGTCAAGAAGCTAAAGCTCCAAACGCAGCCTTCAGAGTACAACTACACACTGGAGCTAGCTGTCGGCAAGGGCACAGAAGTGTGGGATCGTCAAGTCAAAGGACTCCCATTCCAGATCCAGTCCTACGAGGACAGATTGGACTTTGAAATTACACAGCTTGCGAGATTCGATCTAGTTCTCGGCAAGCAATGGCATGCATGGAAGAAGCCAACGATAGACTTTTCTTCCCATGTCATCCAGTTCGAGCATAGCGGCAGACGCCTTTTGATTCGCGGGAAACCCGATTTCCCAGAAGTGAAACTGTTAAAGGCTACCAAGATGCTCAAGTTAGATTGTAAGTATATTTACTTTTGTTATATTGTAAATATTTCTAAATCAAATCCAAGGATGGATTCGACAGTTGGTGGCAGTTTTATCACCTCAGCTTTAAATCTTTCTAATAAGATAAAAGCTGAATTCGAAGATGTATTTAAAACTGAGTTAGCTGTTGGTTTACCTCCTCGCAAGAATGTGGAGCATAGGATTGAGCTCATTCCAGCAGGAGCTAATCCAGTTGCTAAACCACCATATCGCATGAGTCTCAAGGAGGAGAACGAGGTTAGGAAGGTGGTGGACGAATACCTTAGTAAAGGCCTGATTCGTTCGAGTTTTTCACCTTTTGCCTCGCCTGTTTTACTTGTAAAGAAAAAGGATGGTTCTTTTAGGATGTGCGTAGATTACAGAGCACTCAATAAAATTACTGTCAAGCATCGTTATCCTATGCCTAGGATCGATGATCTCTTAGATGCTCTTGGTGGTGCTACTATTTTTAGTAAAATAGATTTAAAAAGTGGTTACCACTAGATAAGAGTGAGAGAAGAAGATGTATATAAAACAGCTTTTAGAACCAAGTTTGGTCAGTATGAGTATTTAGTAATGCCATTTGGTTTGACTAATGCTCCAGCTACTTTTATGATGTTAATGAATGATATTTTAAGACCATTCATGGGTAAATTTGTGGTAGATTTCATTGATGATGTGCTAGTTTATAGCAAGAACATCATAGAACATGAATTACATTTAATTTCTATTTTTCAAGCGTTGCGTGAAACAAGTTTGTTTGCCAACAAGGAAAAGACTTTTTTGTGTATGACTGAGATTGAATATCTAGGTCATATAGTTTCTGCAGATGGGATTAGAATGGATCCCAAGAAAGTTTCCGTGATATTGGCATGGCCAGTGCCAGAAAATATCACTGCACTTAGATTCTTTTTGGGATTAAGTGGTTTTTATCGTAGATTTATAGAGCTCTATTCTCTAATAGCAGCTCCTATGACAGATTTGTTGCAAGAACAGGTGCCCTATGTGTGGACATCTATGCAACAAGAAAGTTTTGATACAATGAAACAAGCAGTTTCAACAGCTCCAGTTTTGAAAGTGGTCGACCTAGAAAAGCCTTTTGTCTTAGAAACTGACGCCAGCGGTGTGGCTGTTGGCGCGTGTTAAGCCGAGATGGTAGGCCAGTGGCCTTTGAAAGCAAGAAGCGTTCGCCAACTCAACAGAATTGGCCAGTCCATGAGCAAGAATTGTATGCTATTATACATGCTCTCAGAATTTGGCGGCACTATCTTTATGGTGCTGAGTTTAAAGTGTATACAGATCATCATACACTTAAGTATTTTTGCAGTCAACCTGATCTACGAGGAAGACAAGGTAGATGGGCTGAGTTGATGCAAGAATTTCATATATATGGAAATTTTGTATCGTAAAGGTCGAGATAATGTAGTCGCTGACGCATTATCTAGAATTATGTATAATATGAGTTTTATAGTTTTAGAAAACTCATTACTTCAAGAAATCAAGGAAGCACAGTTGGAGGACCTTTATGCACAGATAGTAAGGTCCAGAATCGAGTCTACTATGGATACTAGTGAGGAGTTAGCTTCGTCTACTTCTTCACTAAGACCTTCATCAAGTCCGTATGCCAATTTCTCAGTTGAGAACGGATGGCTAAAGCGGAAAGGAAAGATATATGTTCCTTGTGCACGGGAACTAAGAACAAAAGTTTTGCAAGAGAACCATGATAGTCCCTGTGCTGGGCATCCTGGTCAAGATAAAACAGTTCAGCTTGTGAGACGGGCATTTTGGTGGCCACATCTATTTAGAGATGTCCACAAGTATGTCCAACAATGCTTTCAATGCCAAGTAATAAAGGCAAAAAGAGTAAAGAGCCCAGGGTTACTACATCCCTTACAAATTCCGGAATCTAACTGGCAAAGCATATCCATGGATTTTATCACGGGATTGCCACGAACTCAAAGACAAAAAAATACCATTTTGGTGGTAGTTGACTGCTTGAGCAAGATGGCTCATTTTATAGCAACCAAGGACACCGTGGAAGCTCCACAGGTTGCAGATTTGTTTATCCAGAATGTATTTAGATTACATGGATTACCTTTGTCTATTGTCTCAGACAGAGATGTGCATTTTTGTGGACGTTTTTGGAGACATATTTTTGCAAAGTTGAATGTTACTCTCAATATGAGTAGTGGTGACCACCCCGAGACAGATGGTCAGACGGAAAGGGTCAACCAAGTACTCGAGGACATGTTACGTGCTTATGTATCTGATAGCCAGACAGATTGGGATTCATACTTACCCTTGCTAGAGTTTGCATATAATAATAGACCTCATAAGGTGACCAGTATGTCTCCTTTTGAGATGAATTATGGTATGTCTCCCTTAACTCCTGGTACTATAGGCACACCACAGAAATGTCCTAGTGCGGCAAAATTTTTGGCAAGAATGCAAGATACTCTAGCATTGGCTAAAACTAAGCTTCAGCAAGCAGCTGAAAGAGCTAAGTTTTATGCTCATAAGAAAAGATCTCCTCGATCTTTTGAAAAGGGAGAAAAAGTTTTTCTTCAAGTACCATTAAACTCTACATCTTTATTTACTGGAAAGTGTCCTAAGCTTTCGCCTAGATTTTGTGGACCTTGGACCATTATGGAGAAGCTTAGTGACGTAGCTTACCGGTTGGAACTTCCACCATGCTGTCGTGTCCATCCGGTGTTTCATGTTAGTAAACTCAAGAGATAATGGTCTTATTTCTTTGCAGGAAAATGACTCTGTAGACCATGGTCCAGACAAGATACTAGATCGCAGAGAGAAGCGGTTACGTAATCGCGTTCTCCGAGAGTTTCTAGTTGCTTGGAAAGGTCTTCCTTTAATCGATGCTACTTGGGAATCAGAAGCTCTGATTCGTAAACATTTCCCACAGCTGATCATCGAGGACGATGATCTTAGAAGGGGGAGAGAATGTTAGACATATACATTAATTTAGTCCGAGGCAATTAGGCCTAGACCGGACATTATTAGTGTGTGCACGGGCAAGGGCCTAGTGGGCCAAGGTCCGTAGCTTGGGGGTTAGCCAAGGAGCGCGGGAATGGGAGCTAAGAGAGCACTTTTACCTTTTGCATGATAAGGAGGTAAGAACATGCTCTAGGGGACTTCCATTTATAGAAGCTCATGGGCTATATTGGCTGGCAGGTGAGAAGCGCACACATATCTTTTTTTTTCGTCCTCTTACACCTAAGCACATCAATACCATATTATTTTGAGAGCTTATCCCATGCTTTCCACTTCTTAAAGGAGTTTGTGAAGGTTAGCAAATACATGCATCTAGTTAATGACTTGCTTCCCTCTATAATCCATCATGACGAGGGCCCCATCAATATCCACATTATATGTTAGTGTTCGTGGATAAAATGGTGGGATGGCTCTCCTCGACGGTCGATCAAAAAAAGATGATGAATCCCCCCATTGGGGAGATTACTTAGGAGACCTATTAGTACTCTTGCCAAAGTAAGAGCACCCTACTCCTCCCCGCTGCTACTACACCTACTAGACTCCCAGACTCCCTACTATGACATGGTGGTGAAGATGGATATGAGAGCACATGGATGGGTCTAGTCGATGTTGGCGGTGTAGGACCATCACAAACATAACATGATGGGCCTACACCACTCGAACCTGTGCCTATCAATGGAGTGGATTGTCTCCATGGAGACAATTGGCCATATGGAGTCGATTGGCTCAATGGCATGTTGTGAGGCTTCGGCTCAAATATCATAATACAATTCAATAAATATAGAACTTACACAATAGAGAGAATAGAGTCTTTGATTATATCTATCTTTCATACAATAGATAACAAGAGTCTTTGATTATATCTATCTTTCATACAATAGAGAGAATAGAGTCTTTGATTATATCTATCTTTCATAACAAGAGGAGAACTCTTGTGTAGATCTCGAACCCCCTGACCACCCCCGAGCTATCTCACTCGCACTTTCACTCATGAAAAACTTGCACTAAGACTCACACACAATCTTTTTCTTCAGTTTCTATGAATTCCTCTTCTTCACACCCAAAAGCCAAAATTAGCCCCTTCTTGAGTGTTCTCAAACCATGTGCCATACTTTTGGTGATATAGCCCTTTTTTCAAAAAGCGTGTTCGGGAAGCCTTCTTCACACGCATTCATCAAAATGTTTTTTTTTTCAATTATGCCCTACTCGTGCCTCGATGACCCAATGAGGATGCTCAAAAGCTCATCTCGAATGTTCCATCCTCCTCTTCGACTTTGTATTTGTTCGTCCGAGGCTAAATCTTTGTCCTTGACCTCCATTTAGAACCTTCAATGTCTCGACATGAGAACCTAGGCACATTTTTAGCACAAAACCACTCAAAGACCACTTTTGAGTCACCAAATGGATGTGAAATAGTGCGAATCACAAAACTAAACTACTCGAGAAAAGTTGTCCTATGTACAAAATGGAAAACTCTCTCATACAAAACTTATCCTAATTCTACCTCTAACCTAATCAAAACTCACCCACAAAAATGGTAACTACCTAAAAATGACCAATACCTAAAAAATTCCTCCAACACTAGGAAAACATCACTTTTTCATGGTGCGCCACTCGTGCCTCGGTTACTCGATGAGGATGCTCAATAGCTCATCTCGAACATTTCATCCTCCTCTTCGACTTTGTATTTGTTCATCCGAGGCTAAATCTTTGTCCTTGACCTCCGTTTAGGACCTGCAATGTCTCGACGTGAGAACCTAGGCACATTGTTAGTACAAAACCACTCAAATAGCACTTTGGAGTCACTAAACAGATTTCAAATAATACGAATCACAAAATTTTCGCTCGATCAAAGTTGTTCTATGTTAAAAATGGAAAAACTCCTTCATACAAAACTTCTCCTAATTCTACCACTAACCTAATCAAAACTCACCCATGAAAATGGTCACTACCTGAAAATGACCAAAACCAAAACAATTCTTGCAACACAAAATTTTTTCAAAACACGCTAGATGTACTAACAAAGTATTCTACAAATTTCCTACAACATGAATTTTTTTAAAAGTATTTACACGAAATTATAGTGTGTCACACATGTTGGCATGCATATAAGATTAAATGAATTGACTTAGAAAATACATAAAGGATAAACTCTGTGTATGTAAAAAGGGATGTCAAAACATACCTAGGTCTGTGAAAAATGAGTCCATGCTTGTTGCCCATGTCATTAGTTGATGATATTGTGTAGGTTCCCAACATCTGGTTCCTCAATGGGTCGATCGACATTCCCTTACATATTACCCAAACCAAATACACGCATAAGTGTCAATTGCTGAGTAGCATTAAACATTCATAAAGAGATATGCATAAAGCTTATACATAGATCCTATGCATAGAGCCTTTGCATAAATCCTACACATAGGCTCAATGCATAAAGGCTACCCATAAAGCCTACGTAGAGGCTCTTATGCATAAAGCGAGCCTACGCATAGGTTGTATACATAAAGCCTACGCATAGACTCTGCATAGAGCCTATGTGTAAAGCCCTAATCATAAAGCTCTAATGTATAAGCTCGCAAACGTGCTATGCATAGAGCCTACACATAAAGCTATGAATAAGTTATATGCATAGAGCTAACACATACACGCTATGCATAGGGCCTACACAGAAATCTTGCATACACGCTATGTATAAAGCTTCCATACGCGCTATCTATAGGATCTATGCATAAAGCCCTTATGCATAGCCTACAAATAGAGCCTATGCATAGAGACTTTTCATAGACTCTTGTGCATAGGCTTGCATAAGCTCTTATGCGTACGCTTTATGTATAGAGCCTATGCATAAGCCTTCTACATACGTTCTATGCATATAAGAGCTTTATGGCAGAGAGCCTATGTAAGCTTATACATATCCATAATGCACTAAGATGAACCTAAACGAAGAACCCAAGGTTCCAATAAACATACATCTTGAATTGAGGATTACAAAAAAAAGGGCTCCATTTCTTTGTGAAACTGAAGGAGAAATGCTTTGCATAGAGCCTACGCATAAGGCTATGCATAAAGCTTACACATATGCACTATGCATAGAGCCTACATATAGATCTTACATACACGCTATGCATAGAGCTTGCATACGCGCTACGCATAGGCTCTATACATAAAGCATCTATGAATAAGCTTTATGCATAGCTCTTATTCATAAATTCTATGCAGAAAACTCATGCATAGGCTTGCATAGGTGCTTATGCATATGCTTTATGCATAGAGTCTATGCATAGCACTTATGCATACTCTTTATGCATAGAGCCTATGTATAGCACCTATGAATAGGATCTCATGCATACTTATGCATAGGCTCTATGCATAAAGTGTATGCATAACAGCCTATTCATAGGCTCTATGCATAAGCGTTATGCATAGGTGCTTATGCATAGAGCCTGTGTATAGCGCTTATGCATACAATCTATGAATAGGCTGTTATCCATACACTTTATGCATAAGCTTTATGCATAGGCTCTATGCATAAAGCTTATGGATAAAGACTATGCATAAGAGCTTTATGCATATAGCCTATGCAAGATTAGGCACATGCATAAGCTTTATGTACTAATCTAAACCTAAAATCTAGCACCCAAGGTGCAATAAATGTACATCTTGCATTGAGGAATATAAGAAAAAGAGGGCTTACCTCTTTTTTGTGAAGCTGAAGGAGAGCAGTAGTGCAAGACCTACAAAATGTAAAAGTAAGTAAAGTGATTAGGAGCACATTTAATAAATCTTGTATTAAGCCTATGCATAAAGCTTTATACATGAAGCTTCCAAGCCTATGCAAAGGCCTTATCAAAGCCTATGCATAAGCTTGCAAGCAGGGATTTCACTGACGTAAACGAAAACATGTGAACATGTTAATAACACAAAAAATCTTGTGATCACATGTTATATTCACAAAGCTTTCACAAGGGCCTAAAAAAATTATCTTTGTTGGGCATAAAAAATCTTCTTAGGTGGCCACTGACCTGCTATTATGTGAAGATGGTAACATGAGAACATGCGAATAGCTTATTCCCACGTGTAGCCAAGCTTTTAAGGGGTTCCCAAATGGCAAGTGACCTATTATTTTGTGAACGGTAACATGAGAACATGTGAATAACTTGTTCACATGTGTTATTATCACAAAAAAATCTTGTGATCACGTGAATATTAAATCCCTGCTTGCAAGTCTATACATAGAGCTTTATGCAAGCCTAAACTAAACCCAAGGGTTCAATAAACATAAAGCATAAACGATTAAAAGAAAAAAGAGGGCTTACCTCTTTTTTGTGAAGCTGAAATAGAGGATTAGTGCAAGACCTACAAACCATAAGCTTAAGTAAAGTGATTAGTATATTAAACATAAGATTTAAAAAAAATATTATAAAACATAAGATTAAATAAAGTAATTAGTTTATTTAGAACATTGAGAGATCTACACATTCTCTATGAGGAGATCTGTCTAGTTGGCGTTAGCATAAGGGACAAACTCTGTGTATGTAAAAATGGAGGTCAAACATACCTGTGTCTGTGAAAATTGAGTCCATGATTGCTTCCCATATCATTGGTTGTTGATGATATTGAGCAAGTTTGCAACATTTGGATCCTGCAAGATGGCGATATGTGTAAGAGTCAATTACTCAGCAGTATAAAACATTCATAAATAGATATGCATAAAGCCTACACATAGGCTCCATGCAAAAATCCTACACATAGGCTCTTATGCATAAAGCCTACGCATATATGCATAAAGCCTACGCATAAAATGCTATGCATAGTCTATATGCATAAAGTGCTATGCATAGGCTCTTATGCATAAAGCCTACGCATAAAACACTATGCATAGTCTATATGCATAAAGTGCTATGCATAGGCTCTATGTATAAAGCTCTTATGCATAAGCTTAATGCATAAAGCCTATGTATAAAATGCTATGCATAGTCTATATGCATAAAGTGCTATGCATAGGCTCTATGCATAAAGCTCTTATGCATAAGCGTGATGCATAGCCTACGCATAGAGCCTATGCATAGCAATTATAAATAAAGCTTATGCATAGAGCCTAGTATGCATAAAGCTCTTATGCATAAGCTTGATGCATAGCCTACGCATAGAGCCTATGCATAGCAATTATAAATAAAGCTTATGCATAGAGCCTAGTATGCATAAATATTATGTATAGCCTATGAATAGAGCTTATGCATAGGGTTTCATAGGCTCTTATATGCATACACTTAGTCTCTTATCCATATCCTTTATGCATAGAGCCTATACAAGCTTAAGCATATGCATATAATGCACTGAGCTAAACCGAAACGTGACACCCAAGGGAGAAAAAAATGTACATTTTGCATTGAGGATTAATAATAAGAAAAAGAGGGCTTATCTTTTTTTTTTGTGAAGCCAAAGGAGAGGATTATTGCAAGATCTAAAATTATAAAATTAAGCAAAGTGATTAGTAACACATTTAATAAATCTTGCATGAAGCCTACGCATAAAGATTTATACAAGATCTATGCATAAAGCTTGTAATCCTATGCATAGGCTTTATACATAGAGATTTATTCAAGCCTATGCATAATGCTTGCAAGCCTATGCATAAGCTTTATGCAAGACTATGCATAAGCTTTATTCAAGCCTATGCATAGAGCTTGTGCATAAGCTTGCAATACTATACATAGATCTTTATGCAAGCCTAAACTGAACCTAAAATTGCCACCCAAGGATGCAATAAACGAAGAGAAAAGCATAAACGATTAAAAGAAAAAAGAGGGCTTACCTCTTTTTTGTGAAGCCGAAGGAGAAGATTAGTGCAAGAGCTACAAAATATAATATTAAATAAAGCTATTAATAGATTAAACATAAGATTAAATAATGATTACAAAGCATAATATTAAACAAAGTGCATTTAGAGCATTAAGAGCTCTATGCATGCATTGACAGCATTGAGAACTATATGCATGCATTGAGAGCATTGAGAACTATATGCATACATTGAGAGCTCTATGCCTACATTGAGAGCATTGAGAACAGCTCTATGCCTGCTCTTATATGCATGCATTAAGAGAATTGAGAGCTCTATTCATGCTTAGAGGTAACTCTAAAATTAAAAAAATACAAAATACAAAACCCTAAAAATCCCTAAAAGAAACATAGAAAGGAGTGAGCTCTTACCTCAAGAAGTTACGGTTTGGATTGTTATCTTGAATAAGCCTATAAAGTATCAACAAAATTTATAAAAAAAAATAGAAAGTATACTTCATTTTAACATATGAGAAATCAAGAGGAGACGTGAAAGAGGAGAAGGGGAAGATGCAAAAAAACAAGGACCGTGAGTCTCTTGCATCTTCACCCTAATACAAACTCAATAGATAGCTCGTGGTTTATGAAACCCTAACCCTAGCTTCTGCATAGAAAGCCTAATAGGGAGCTTTGATGGAGAGCTCTCTATCAAATCTCTCTAATAGCTCTTCTATGTAGAATATAGGGTCACATCAAGGCAAAGAGAGAGGAGAAAGAGAAAGAAAAGAGATGGGAAGGAAAAGAAAAGCTCACCTCAAAGCATGGATCAAGCTTTCCATGAAAGCTTGAGAGTAAATAAGAAAGGAATAAATCTTTCCATGAAAGCTTGAGAGCATACAAGAGGGAGAGAAGCACATGCCTTCAAAGAGAAAAGATAAAATATTTGTGTGATCTATGCAAGGGTCAATATATACGACAATGTCGTATACCAATTAATCATGTCTGTACATATGGACTTCATGACGCATTGACATGACCAATTTCTGATGATGACATGGAGGAGAACCATAGGAGAGTGTTACACAAGATAATATAATAAAGTTAACTAATGTTTTTATAAGTTTACCTACCAACCACTACTACCAATCAGGGACATAGCCATTTTATGTAGCCACCCACTAGTGAGAGAGTGGTTTTTATTGCGTTGATGTGAGTGAATGTTGTAGGAGCACCAAGTTACAGGGCATGGCTAGAGTCCTATGCATAGCCATGTACTAAGATAACCATCAAGAATATAGTTACCATCAAGAATATAGTTATCATCAAGTCCTAGGGTAGCTTAGATTCTCCTATGATACACACAACCTAGCTTTTCGCTTGCCAATCTTAGTGCCTCTCTTCCCTTCCCAAAACCTACACCAAAAAGATCTAGTTATTCGCCTTCCATATCCCCTACCTCAAGTAAGAAACTCATGCTATCCTCTTTGTGTGCTTTGAATCCCCTACTTCAAGCAATCAACTCATGTGCTCAAGATATATTTTTCTCCTCTCCATTCCTCTCCTTTTTAATTTCATTCACTCATATGTATATGTAAGATTAGATTAAAAGGAGATGATTAGACTTATCTCCATATTTTTATTCTTGCCTTCTTCTTCTTCTCACTTCTTTATCTCTAAAAAGAGATTTACTCTATTTTTTTAAAATCTCCTTTTATTATAAGGAAACTTCTTCTTCTTCTTCTCACTTCTCTATCTCTAAAAAGAGATTTATTTTATTTAAAAAAAATCATCCTTTAAT
Organism: Cibotium barometz; assembly: GCF_041138505.1. Classification (NCBI taxonomy): domain Eukaryota; kingdom Viridiplantae; phylum Streptophyta; class Polypodiopsida; order Cyatheales; family Cibotiaceae; genus Cibotium; species Cibotium barometz. The sequence goes on along the minus strand of NC_141049.1, from coordinate 32,834,231 downwards.
GGTAAGGAAAATGTTTTTTAATTAACTTTATTATGTTTTCTTGTTAGGATTTATGGTTAGATTTATTTAGACAACCAATCAATGGGTAAGTCTTTCTTTTTTATTCATAATCATATTTTTTTATTCTTTTGAACCTCTTTGAATATTCACTTTTATACATAACAGTTTTAATGCATAACGTTTAAGCCTAATGTTCTTATGTTCACCTCCTTTTCTTGTTTGGTATTGTGGATCTCTTACTTTTTGATCCCAACTCTTCTAAACCACTCCAGGTAAGATCTTATATAAGATATTTCTCTAGTGTTTAGAGTTAGTTATGTGAACAAACTTTACGCATGTATAGTATATGCTCTCAATGTAGATTTTTCTCTTTATGCATGCATAATCTATGTAGGTTTATCTCTTTATGCATGCATAGAATATGTATATTTCTCTTTTATGCATGATATCTTTATGCATGCTCTATGCATATCTCTCATATGTATAGAGTATGCATACTCCATGGATGCATAAAGGCAGCAATATGCATAAGCCTATGAGAAATATGAATAGGGCATGCATAGAGTATGTGTACTATGCATGCATGCATAGAGCAAAGGGAATAGAATATACTCTAAGCATGCATAGAGAGCCCACCAGCCTTCTACAAAAAACCCTTCATATGTTAATCTACTATTGTGGGCAGGTAGCACCCGCCATGTGTATCTTGTTAAAAATTTGAAAAGCTAGTCCAAAAGCAACCCCTAGAAGAGGTAATCTTAGCATTTGCATTTTCATTTTCTGAGGGACCTTATAAGATTGAAAACAGAGCATAGTTATACTGTATGATAACAAAGCATTCAATTAAGAAATCATTTACATTCTTACAATTATACAGCAAAGTTGACAGAATGTTTGGGTCAAACTTAAATTTAATAGCAAGTTAACACCAACATATTGATTACATATCGGTAAAAAACTGAGTAACAACTTGATATGGATTCTAGAGTCCTAGAAAGCAGCTATTTAGGATTATAAAAGGTGCATCTCCATGCATCTTACGTACTTCAAGAGGGAATATCAACAAACATATGCACAGTTCCATAATAAGACTCAACCAAAAATATCCACACACACACACACACATACATGGGGCGTGGGGTGCACCCAAGAGCACCCTCGTGTGCGGGTGATTTGTGGGCTCTCGGGGAGCACCATGGGTGCACCCCATGCCACATGTGTGTGTATACTAAAGCCCTTCTCTTTCAATCCATATCTTACAGTGTGACAACACAACACTTTACAATGGTGTAGTATGCAATCCTTTCACACACATAGACTAGACGCTCAATCCACACAACAGGGGTGTAGTCATCCGACCCAAATTATTCATTGATTCTCTTCATTGTGCTGTAAATGTATTCCTCTATATTTAATGTCGTATGGCTATTTGAAGGATTCAAAATGTGCACCATAACTAGCTTGTTGCTATCCGATACTCTATGCCGCATGCATAAAGCATAGTCTATTATCTATGCTATATGCATGCATGCATAGAGTACGCTTGCATAAAACATGCTCTATTTATCCATGTATATTTCTTTTATGCATAGAGTATGCATGCTCTATGTATATTTCTCATAGAGTCTATGCCTAGTCTTTATGCATAGAATCAATTACATAGTCTTTGTTGAAGCTCATAAGACTGCCTGACTCTATGATGCATAAGATTTGTATGCATAGCGTCTATTGCATAGCCCTATGCATAAGATTCTATGAATATATTCTTTGCATAGTTTTATGCATATGAGGTTTAACTATTTATGTTTATACATGAATTGATAGTAAAAAACTTACATTACATGTGTGAAGGAGTAATAGATATCCCAAAAGTCTTTGTAAGTATATTGCCTCGAGTTGTACCTTATCTTTTAAAAAGAAAGACTATCTCATCACAATATTAAATTAATGTTTACTTATTTGTATGTATGTAACTTGAAGAAATGGACTACCCCCTATATAGGATGATTATGATTTCACATTACACTGGGGTTTGGAAGCTCTCTATAAAAATGGTGCAAGAAAAAGGATGGATTAATATTTTTGGAGGACCTACTTAGCAAGCATGGCAAGTAAATACATTCTTAAACCCATAACCTCTTTGTTTTTTATAAATTGAATTTTACTTGTGTTAGTTTTGTTGTGTTTTAGGATCATGTTAAAACAAACTTCACTCATATACAACCGAAAAGTAATAAAAATGTGAGTAGAGGCTAAAGCTACAATGGGTGACTATAATCAGAAATATTGTGAGAGTGTCAATGTATTTAGCTAAAGATGATGATCTCGACCTTGATGCAACCCCAATTCCCTAGATGTTTATTTTGTTATACTTTTGTTTTTCCTATGATAAGGGATTACTTTTTGTTGCCCCAATCATATGCTTCTTCAATGATTAAGTAATGAAAACTATATTTGGCCTCAATCTTTTTCAAGATTTGTTGTCTTTCATCTATCAATTCTTATATAAAAATATGATTATCTTCACCTTCACTTGCACATGGCAAAATACTTCGTCGTGTAGTGCAAAAGAATCCTAAAGTTTTTTCTCAAATTTTTATATATAGTTTTCATGATTATTTAATTATAATAACACAACATTGATAACAATGTTTTGATGTATATAGTTCATTCTTCCCATATGCCATCACTGGGTGTGGAGATCAAAGAGTGCATGAGTGTAACATACCTCCAAGATTAACCAAGTTATAATTAAATATAATCCTAAGTTTTGGATGTTACAGATCTTAGAATGAATTCCAGCAGGTTTTTAGCAGTTTTTCAGAGTAGGCAAAAATTCTAAGTGTTAAAATTAAGTGAAAAAGCAAGATTGAGATTTCAATTAGTTAGTGTGCTCAATGGAGGCCTTTAAGTGTGTATATGGACATGAAAATAGAAATTTGATAAAAAAAGATAAAACGTGACCTATTTTTAGAGTTGCCTTTCACACACAACTGATTTTGGTGATTCCACTCGCGATAGGTTGTTGATCACACATGTTTAGGTAATTTTAAGTACCCACATGACTAGTTTCTGATAACTTTGTACAAAGTTATACATGTTGCAGGTTGTTGCAGCCCTGAACGCAGATCTGAGAGACTTGCCAAATCTACAAACAGATCTTCCACAACTTCTAGAGAGTAGACATGGAGATTCCCAATCAATCAAGACATTAGCAAAAATATTAGGAAAGTACACAAACACTCTTTCTTTTATTTTTCTTTAAATATATTGAGATTAAATAAATATATCGATAAGCATGTATATGGGAGAACTTGAGTCAATGTACGGCATGCTTAACCATGGCAACAATGGGGAAACACCGCGAGAAGAGGAGAGGGGGGGGTTTTCCTCCAAGAAATATTGTTGATTGCCTAAGTACGACTCGTAGAATAAACACTTTTGGAGTTAAAGAATTAGAAGATAGAATATTTGGCTAGTTTGTGACCAGATTTTACGTATAACCTTCATTAGGGACTATTTTACAAAGCATTTATCTTTTTGTGTGTTTGTGATAACTTTGTGCAAAGTTATACATGTTGCAGATTGCAGCCATGATCGCACATCTGAGAGACTTGCCAAATCTACAAACAGCTCTTCCGCAACTTCTAGAGAGTAGACATGGATTCTGGCATGCTTAACCATGGCAACAATGGGGAAACACTGTAAGAGAAGAGGAGAGGGGGGGGTTTCCTCCAAGAAATATTGTTGATTGCCTTAGTCCGACTCATAGAATAAACACTTTTGGAGTTAAAGAATTAGAAGATAGAATATTTGACTAGTATATGAAGTTACGAACTGAGTAATGTTGTATTCAATGATTTGCATTGAAATTGTTATCTTTAAAGAGTGCAAGTTTTTCCTGGCTTCGATGCTAACTGTGTTCCGTGCTTGTGTAGCCGGGCGGCGTCATTAGTTAAGCCAGGGAATGGCCCAAGGTATCCCTCATACCATTGGGAGAATAAGGTTCGCCGGTTGAGGCAAGAGATTATGATGCTGTCTAGTTCTAAGGGCCCAGGCTAGTGCGATGAATAAGCCACCCTAGTGTGCAGACATCCCTCTGAGAGGCAGGAGGATCGAGCGATGGAGCCTGAGAGGGTGACAGGCTGGCTTGAGTCCTTGCCAGCGGGCCGACGATGAGGTGTATGGTCCCGTAGGGTTTTTCCCAGCATGTAGAGGCTAGAAGGCCGAATTCTAGATCATCGATAGTATAAAGGAAAAGAATAAGAGAGCCGGTTTGCCTTGTATGAAATTGATTCATGTATAAACTTTTTTATAAATCTTATCTTTGGCATTATCGTACTGTGGAAAAAGGCTATTTTAACAAACCTTGTGAAAAGGGCCTTAATTAAGGAATATGTTTATTTATGTCAAGCAGTGTGGTAGGATTAATTAGAAAACAAATTGACGCGTGAGTAGGGTGGAAAGTGGGAGGATGGAATGCCCCGACGGCACCATCCTACGGACGGGTGGACCCAATTAGTTGAGTAGCTTTCCAACAGATTAAGTGAAAGCCCTGCGCTAAATAAATAGGTTCTTGGGAAACTCTATTCTAGAAGACTAGGCCAGCGGCCGGCTGTGCCTTGCATGGATGAGGAAAAAAGAGTTGCCTCTAGAAATCAAGTCTAGTAGTTGCCCAATTTATGATCAATTACCCTATGGGTGATTTGAATCCTAGAAGATCACGCTCCCCCTATGGGATAGGACTAGGTCTTACCTATGAATCGTATCCTTGAATCTCTACACATAGTCAAGGTGTCGATAAATAGAAAATTTTCTCTAAGTTAAGGCTTAGTGGACTATCTTAAGTGTTTTCCCTATTTTAGAAGGGGGGAACCTTACAATTGGTATCAGAGCCGATCTTAGCTCCTAGGAATTGCCATTTAAGGACTGTTTTGCAATGAATGTTTTACCTAACATAATGCTAATTAATAAAAACATCCTACTAAAAAAACAAGTTGAATTGATGTTTGAATGACTGTAGGAAGAGGAAGATGCCTACTCGAAGTTTCTAGTTTTCCAATGCATCTTCGAGACACTCCTCAAATTTCGAGTTTCGTGACACCATGGTGCAGATACTAGAGAAGATGTCCCTCCCTCATTTCTCTCGTATTGAAAGAGGATGGGGTTGAGATTTCTAGAGTTATGGGCCGAGATATTTCTTCATCCAAGTAGATCGAATTGGGAACCTTACCACTGACCTAAAGCGGATTCGTTGGATTGAAAAGTTGAAGATGATTCGTTTATTTTGGTTCCTCGGTACCCCCAGGCTGACACCTCTGTGACTATAGATGGGATTCGCATACCTCAGGACCGTTGGGTGTATGACCAAGTGATGCAAGTCTTACCTCTGCTGACAAAGTAGTTGTGTTGGGACCTATCCCAATCGAGAGTCTACCACCCTTACCATCAATTTTTAGAGTCTTAGAAACTACGGCGGAACCCCTATATTTCACCTATGTGGACCGCTCTAGCCTTATGTCATAGTCAAGCTTAGGAATTTCCCTTGATGGCAAATAAGACTAATTATATTAGTCTCAAATCTTTGTAATAAAACTCATCCTTGTAAATATTTGGAAATGAAATGATTTCAATGTTTTACTCTCCAAAATAAGCGTTGTGCAAGTATGAATCTTGTAATTTTAAAATTATTTTTACAATGATGGCCAGGACGATCACCCTCTACCTCCCAATGCGCTTTACATTGATATCCAGGAGAAGAAGCTCTTGCTCAAGAAAATGCAACCTCCCTCCTTTAAAGGAGGGAGGTTCAAAGATTGAGAAGGATGCTGAAGTCTAGATTGAAGTGATGGACGATTATTTCTCTGTCGGCCCGCCGGTACTGGAGTAGCAAATCAGTCCATGCTTGCACGGTTTTGCCTCATCGGAGATGCTAAAATCTGGTGGAAACAGTGGTGCCGTGACAAGGGAGTCACCAAGCATTCTTAAATGTGGGAAGACATCAAGCAGGCCGTGAAGGAAAGATATCTTCCCCCTTTCCATGAATCCATAAAGATGAATGAGTTTTTTTGTCTTAGGCAGTGCAGCTTAACTCTTGAGGACTACTATTCCAAATTTATCACTCTTCAGAAGTATGCCCCAGCTATGCTACTTCCCAGCAAGTGGTTCGTTTTTGCCAAGGGTTAAATGAACCCATAGATTCCCACCTTGAAGCAATGAGGCCAAGCTCATTACAGAATGCTCTCATATGAACAAAGCCCCTTGTGAAAGAATTGAGGACAAACAAACCTAAGCCTCAAAAGAGATCTTACCCTGAGGCAAATCCTAAAGATCAAACCTACAAGAAACTCCAACAGAATTTCCCCTACTACAACATAGAGAGCAACAAAGCAACTCTTTTGTCCCCCGCTTGTATGTTGCTTCTTCCAGAGAAGGCCCTCTGTGTTTTGAGTGCAATGAGCCGGGAAACTTTAGGGCCAACTGTCCCAAGATGGAAACATCATTTCCCCAAGGTGGTAGAGGAAATCAAGGCCATGGATCCCCTATCCACCAAGGTGCAAGAGGCGATGGGCGTGGCAGAGGCCGCGGAGGAGCAGTTGCTAGGACCACCTGTATTATAAGTGAAGAATCGATCTTGGAAATGGTTGAAGAAGAGCGCGCCACCGTCCATGCGGCAGTAGAGCACCAAGGTCCGAATAAACAATGTGGTGTAATCCAAAACCCCAGTCACTCATCACGGTAAGCCATTTCAGCTTTTGATTGATTGTGGCAGTACCCATTCATTTCTTTCTCCTAGGTGTTTGCAAAAATTAAACTTGGGTCAAAAAACAGCTAGAAGAATGACTGTAGAGTTAGCCAAGGAAAGAAGTAGTATCTCGCCACTCTATAGGAAACCTTGATTTTGAGTTGGGTAATGAGCAAACTCATGGCCACTTTAGAGTCTTGCCATTAGGAATTTATGATGGAATCCTTGGGATGGATTGGTTAATTACAAACAAAGCTAGCATTCATTGTAACCAGGGGAGTATCACTTTTGAAAATGAGCATGGCCAAGTAATATCCATTCAGGGGGGGATAACAGGAAAATCTAAATCTAGGGCAGTCAAGGCAAAACATCTTCTCAAGGGAACACGTAAGGGTTAGCAAGTTTTCTTAGTCAAGCTCAACAAAACCATTGAGCCTAGTAAGGAGACAGAACCCTCTTGGCTCCAAGAATTCTCTGACATCTTCCCTAACGAGCTTACAGAGCTACCACCTCCTCGAGAAGTCGATCCTTGGGACTCAACCCGTCTCAAAAACGCCCTATAAAATGTCCCTTCCTGAAGCCATTGAACTTAAAGAGCAACTTTCCCAACTCATTGGGCAAGGATTCGTACGCTCCAATAGCTCTCCTTGGGAGGCACCTGTCCTTTTCAAAAAGAGGATGCAACTCTCCGCCTCCTCTACATAGATTATCGAGGGCTGAATCAAGTCACTGTCAAGAATAAGTATCCTATCCCTCGCATTGACGAAATTCTTGATAGGCTTCATGGGACCAAAGTCTTCTCAAAAATATATTTAAGGTCTGGTTATTATCAGATCAAAGTTAAGGAAGCAGATAAACCCAAGACAGCCTTCAATACCCGTTATGGCCACTATGAGTTTAATGTAATGTCATTCGAGTTAACCAATGTCTAATGCAAGATATATTCCGTCCTTGGATGAATTTGTGCTTGTTTTTTCTTATGACATCTTAATCTACTCCAAATCAATGGAAGAGCCTGAGGAGCATGTGCATAGAGTTCTGCAATTGTTGCGCAGACACAAACTCTATGCCAAGAAGAGCAAATGTACCTTCTTTACTCATCAAATTGAGTATCTTGGGTTCATCATCTCCAAAGATGGCATTTCAGTAGACCCCGCCAAGGTCAAAGATAATCTGGAGTGGCCATCCCCTTAGTTCGTGAAGTTTGTGGGTTTTTGGGAATCATGGAATGGTATAGGTTTTTTATCAAAGATTATGCCTCGATAGCTTCACCTTTGACGGATCTTCTTAAGAAGGATTGCAAAATAGTGTGGCTGCCAATCCATCAAAACAGTTTTGATCAACTCAAGGTCATTATTACTTCTGCCAGAGTCGTGAAACTTCCTGATTTCACCAAGGAATTTCAAGTGGTTACTGATGCTAGTAGTCTAGCACTTGGTGGTGTCTTAGGCCAAGAAGGAAGACTAGTCGCTTATACTTCCCTCGCAAGCTTAAGCAATATGAAGCAAATTATGCCACCCATGATTTGGAGCTCTTAACAGTTGTTCATTGCCTCAAATTATGGAGACATTATCTCTTGGGGGGCAAATTCTAGCTTGTAACTGACCACAAAAGTCTGAAGTGGATCTTCACCCAGCCTCTAACCTCAACATGCGGAAAAGGTGATGGATTGAAATTCTACAAGAATATGACTTCGACATCAAATTTCGCCCTGGGAAAGATAATGTGGTAGCAAATGCACTTAGACTTTGCTTTATCACAACTTATCATTCAGAGACCGATGGCCATACTGAGAGAGTCAATCAATTAATTGAAGACTTTCTCAGAGCATATTGTGGACGAGAACCAAGAAGGTGGATTCAATACCTTTCTCTGGTAGAATCTGCCTACAATGCATCTTATCATCAGAGCATAGGAATGTCACCATCAAAGCGCTCTATGGGCAAGAATGCTTGTCTCCTCTAAATTTCTCTGATCTGACTATAAGAGTTGAGGCATCCAGGAAAATGCTCGAAGAGATGGAGGAACAAACCAAGGCAATCCAGAAGGATATTAAAGCTGCCCAAGATTGGCAAAAGCATTATGTTGACACTAGGAGGTGTGAAAGGATCTTCAAGGAAGGAGACAAAGTTCTTTTATGACTATGAGTGCGACCCAAACGAAGTTCTCTATCACTTGGGAAATATAAGAAGCTCAGCCCTAGGTATTTCGGTCCCTATACAGTTATCAAGTGTCTAGGTAAAAGTGCCTATAAACTCCAACTCCCAGCCCATATCAAAGTCCACAATGTATTTCATGTAAGTTTGTTAAAACCTTATGTACCCAGTCTCAATCATATTCTTGATGATGAACAAGTTGTAATCCCTACTCAAGGAGTCCTTGAATTACAGCCCAGTAGCATCATAGACTCTAGGGAAAGGAAACTCCAAATAGAACTCTTGTAGAACATCTAGTACAGTGGAAAGATTACCCTCTGAAGAGAATGCAACTTGGGAAGATGAAGCTACACACTTAAAGGATTATCCCCAATTCATGTAATGGATAAATTTTATGAGTTTTTATGGTATAAAAATCAATGATTTTATTATTTGAGTCATTTTTACTTAGAATCTTCAAATTTTGAGCCCAAATTTGGAATCTGCGTGCGATTTTACCCTAATATAGGATTTTACAGCATCCATAAAACGGACACCGGATCAAGCTTATACGCAAATTTTAGTCATTTTTAGTTAAAAAATGACGACCTTTAAGCCTTAATAAATGCACGAACGGGTGTCTGATTGACGAACGGTCTGCACTCCAACGACCAGGAGAACCTCTCGGACAAAAAAAAAATTCACCCCCGGGGTGGTCTGGCACGCAAATCGAGACTGGCGCCCAACATTTGATGACCCTCCTCCAAAAATTTAGACCGTACACACTTACCAGGGTGCCCATACGATGGCCACACAAGAACCAAAGGACAACCGCCCTTGTGTGGTCCACACGTTGTCGTGCCATGGCACGTCTATGGTGTGAAACCATGCATATGAGACTATCAAATGCAAATCTAGATGCATGGGATTAAGTGCTATGACGAGTCATTATATGATGCCATGTACATATGTTCATATTGTAAATGAGGTTCAATAAGACGAGCTGAGGCTGAGTCAGGTCTCGGAGTTTTTGTATATGAGTGTGGTGGGTGATGGTTCTGCTGTTACTCAGACCTCATGGGTAAGTTGGAAACATTCAGTTATATATGATGGTATGAGTGGTTCGCCAAAGGGATATGTTAATGATGTTAATGGCTTCCCATGTGCATAATGTGTAGTAGCTTTTTTTTATGGTATTGATGGGCCGAGTCAGTGAATACCTTTTATGGGAGTGCAAACATGAGGGCATGCCAATGCACAAGGGAATGCATTTACGAAGACATGGAGATATATTTGAGTGAACAATTGGGGAATTCTACAAATCACATGGTCGATGTGATGACACTATAAACCATGGAGGCATCAAGAGCAATGGAGATCAATGGAGCATTAGAGTGCCGAAGTCTTTATCGGATGCGGGAGACACAATTGGATGATCAATCTTGTATTGGAGATCTTGCCTTGATGCCAATGTTGGGAGCATCACATACCTTTAATAAGAGGTATTATAAGGGGAGCTTGCGTGGCAGCAAAACGAAGAAGGCAAATCCAAAATTAATGAAAAAAAAAGAGGGCGCTCTTGTTTTTCAAAGGTGGTGGGGCGCTGAACTCCTTGCGGGAAAGTATGGAAAAACCAGAGAAGGAAGGGGGGGCGCATATCAGAAATCGGGGGGTCTGCAGAAAAAAGGAGAGCAGAGACGCCTTCGACCAGAGTTTTTAATTGCAAGCTAGCGGCGACTGTTGTCATGTAGGAGTTAGAATTGAAGAGCTAATTGAGTGTTATCCAGTGATGGGATTTTCAATATATATATGTTTTCTGCCCTTCGCGGCCTGCAGCAAAGCGTCGTATGGAAGTTAACAAAAATCATGTGAAATTCGCCTTGCTACCTTCAGATAAGTGATGATTTTATTTTATTTTATTTCACTATCCTACCTACCTACGATTTGAAAAATCGTAAAGTCTATAAACCTTTAAAGGTTTTGTAAATCAAGAAAGACTTGATATGAAGAGTTGTGATATTAATGCATCAAAATACGTGGAATCAAAGTATCAGAAAATGTAGCAAGGATTCTAGTAAATTTGATTTTGTTTCTACCCTAGTGGATCTGGAATGCAAGTCATGGAATTTCTTAAAATCATGTGAGCATGTTATAGTTATGCCATATATCGTCTTTTGTTTGTGAGTTGTTGGAATTTAAAGGCAGGTTTTCAGGTGATAAAGAACATCATGAGATGATGGAATTGATGACACTGGATGTATGGAATGTAAATGGTCACATGTATGTTGGAAATATTTGAAGGTTATGTTATGCCTACATGTGATTGGTTTGAGGGATTTGGAAAGAGGAGCCAATGAATCTATGCTTGGAAAGGGACAAGCACTTGGTACACAATTTTTGTGCAATCATCAGGATGAATTCAAGGATGTATTGAGGAAAATTGACACATGTATATGTCATTAAAAAATGGATATGTCCTATGCTCCTTGGAGAATTTTGTGTGTGAGTTTCCTTGTGGAGTTTGGTACCTACTCTCACAGCTAGAAGTCTCGTACTTTCCGAGCGACACCGTCCATGTCACGACAACGTACCGCTGCGTGGACACCCATGCTGCCCCAGACATGCGTACCACTCCTTTCCCTATTAAGCGACACTGTACCTTTCCCACAGAGCCATGCAGGCCACTGATCTACAGCCTTTGCTAAGTACATCATCCTTTCATCCTTGCTTTACGCAACGCCCATACCCGTACCCCACAGTTATATAAATCCCCGGGGTGCTCCATGGGCAATACGCATTTTTGCATAACGTATGCTCTATTGTGCCGCCGTCCGTACGGTCGTCTGTCCCTGTGTAGTATACTTGCTGTAGTATAGCCACCCCTCTCCACACCCCCTCATTAGCCACTTTTCAGATAAGGCAATTTTCGTCCATCCCCCTCTTGCTATAGGAGGCAATGTCCTTAACTCCCTCCCTCTCCTCCCCCCCATGTGAAGAGACCTACAGCAGCCCTCAGCCCTTCTCCCCTTTAGCAAAATGTTTTTGTGTTAAGGACATCTCACAACTCCCTTCCCCCCATTTGCGTGGACTTTAGTAAGAGGTTTTAGCCTTAAGAGAGGGTTCATGCGCTGTGGTCTTTTTCTCATACAGTGAGCAAACGATCTCAGAATTGAGATTCGATTGAAGCGTTTCGACCGTGATGACAGCGAGCCCTACAAGACGATGTCCAAGATGGCCCCTTCCCAAAAACGTCAGAATATTGCCTCGAGAGGAGCACACAACAACGAGATTGAGAAGATGCTCTCGATGCAGCCCCACCAACCCTCCCTTTACAAGCTCCTCAAGGAAATGGTGGCCAGGTTAGCTTGGTTATCTTTTAAAGAAGAGTTTTTTAAATATTAGTGTTGATAAATGTGTATCTTTTCCTTTCAAAATAATGATATAAAATTATATGAAGTTACGAATTGAGTAATGTTGTATTCAATGAATTGCATTGAAATTGTTATCTTTAAAGAGTATAAGTTTTTCCTGGCTTTGACGCTAACTCCGTTCCGTGCTTGTGTAGCCGGCGACATCATTAGCAAAGCCCGGGAATGGCCCAAGGTATTCCTCATACCATTTGGAGAATAAGGTTCGTCGATTGAGGCGAGAGATTATGATGCTGTCTAGTTCTAAGGGCCCAGGCTAGTGCGATGAATAAGCCCACTCTAGTGTGCAGACATCCCTCTGAGAGGCAGGAGGATCGAGCGATGGAGCCTGACAGGGTGACAGGCTGGCTTGAGTCCTCGCCAGCGGGCCGACGATGAGGTGTATGGTCCCGTAGGGTTTTGCCTAGCATGTAGAGGCTAGAAGGCCGAATTCTAGATCATCGATAGTACAAAGGAAAAGAATAAGAGAGCCGGTTTGCCTTGTATGAAATTGATTCATGTATAAACTTTTTTATAAATCTTATCTTTGGCATTATTGTACTGTGGAAAAAGGCTATTTTAACAAACCTTGTGAAAAGGGCCTTAATTAAGGAATATGTTTATTTATGTCAAGCAGTGTGGTAGGATTAATTAGAAAACAAATTGACGCGTGAGTAGGGTGGAAAGTGGGAGGATGGAATGCCCCGACGACGGCACCATCCTACGGACGGGTGGACCCGATTAGTTGAGTAGCTTTCCAACAGATTAAGTGAAAGCCCTGCGCTAAATAAATAGGTTCTTGGGAAACTCTATTCTAGAAGACTAGGCCAGCCAGTTGTGCCTTGCATGGATGAGGAAAAAGGTGATGCCTCTAGAAATCAAGTCTAGTAGTTGCCCAATTTATGATTAATTATCCTATGGGTGATTTGATTTTTAGAAGATCACGCTCCCCCTGCGGGATAGGACTAGGTCTTACCTATGAATCGTATCCTTGAATCTCTACATAGTCAAGAAGTTGATAAATAGGAAATTTTCTTTAAGTTAAGACTTAGTGGACTATCTTAAGTGTTTCCCCTATTTGAGAAGGGGGGAACCTTACATTCTATTATTTTTCTTTAAATTATTTTGAGATTAAATAAATAAATTGAGAAGCATGTATAATGGAGAATCTGAGGCAATGTATGATATGCTTAACCATGGCAACGATGGGGGAACACCGCGATAAAAGGAGGGGGGGTTTCCTGCCAAGAACTATTGTTGATTATCTTAGGCCAACTCATAGAATAAACACTTTTTGAGTTAAACAATTAAAAGATAGAATATTTGACTAGTTTGTGACTAGATTTTAGGTATACCTTCATTTGCGGAGCATTTATCTTTTTATGTTTTTAAAATCAGATTTTAACATAAAGATAAACATTTTAGACGACATAAAACTCTACAAGAGTGTATGAGATGCTAGAAAGTCAAATCCCTTTCGTTTTCAAAATATTTGAGTGTAAAGTGGGGCACTTGGCTATTTTTTATAGTTTTATGCTAAAAACAAAACTTTGGTCGTTTTGAATGCTCTCAAAGAGACCTTACAACTCATTTTTAGAGAACCATCACTGAAATATGATTTATAGAGAATTAGAAGTCCTTAAACTTTGTAGTTTTGACTTTTCTCTAATTCCAAATAGATTGAAAGGTATTACTCTTCCAAAGAGACCAGTTGTCAGGCTTTGCCTTAGAAATTGCCATCCAGATTGACTATCTTATCTATATAGATTGGATGGACTAAACACATAGACTGGATAGACTAATGCATAAGCATAGCTAAGACTTTGCTATATTGACTAGAGATGATCTCGCTAGTTAGAACATGATAATTGATTTTGTTAAAAATAAAGATTCTCATATGACTTAAAAGACTCAGAGAAGTGAAGGACTGTTTGAATTAAAATCTTGTTTTATACTTGAAGTTGATTTTGATTGATTTGAATATGCATGCGTTGAAAGATTATGGAGGACTAGAGATAGTGTAAGATTTATAGCATGTGTATGATGAGACTCGACATGAGATTTTGAGATTCGGGCCAATAGGGAACGTTGGAGACAGAGAACGAGATTTATGCCCTCTAGGAGCCATGTTGTAAAACCCAGAGAGGACGAGATTCAAAAAGAGGCATACCTGGGATAGCCACGATGTCTAGTGTGGAGGTTGGGTGGACGGGCATCGGAGAAAGCCCTGGATTGTCTAGATTTTGGTCATTATGACTAATCATGTTGTTGAGCATAGTGATGACGATAGAATCTTGAAATAGACACGTACATTGTGATTGATTGAGATACTATGTTGTAGTTGATAGAGATTTATATCATGTGAATATTTGTTTAAGATTACATGGTTCTTTGCTTATGTGATAAGAATCTTGGAACTTGGTTAATCTTGAATGTATACTACATTCTCTCCCTATTAAGAAATCATCATCCTTGACGATAAAAATATCTTATTCTCAATCATTAGACCTTAAGAAATAGTTTTTCTTACTCAACTAATATACTTGATATTTTTATCATCATCGTTGACGATAAAAATATCTTATTCTCAATCATTAGACCTTAAGAAATAGTTTTTCTTACTCAACTAATATACTTGATATAGTACTTGAGAAGTTATATGCTTTTGACTTTCAAGAAAATTATAAATATCCATATGTCTTCGTCTTGAGATTTCTTCAAGTAGCCTTGGAAACAACGACTTAACGAAACTTGATATAATAAGCTCTTAACTTGATTCTTCATTTCTTACCTATCTCTTGGTGGATAAAATCAACATACTCCATAATCACTATATCTATTAGAATCTCAATATTGTAGCATTCTTTTCTCTTAGTATTTTGCTCTCTTTCATTCATATCTCTAAAGATCTTATATTGGATAAACAATTTTATATGTTAATCTAGTCAAGTATATGATAGATCTTAGAAGGTCTCCTAAACTTGTCTTAATTTTATATGTTAAGCTAGTCAAGTATATGATAGAGTTTAGTAGGTCTCCTAAACTCGTCTTAATTCCATAAAATTTAATTCTAAATAAGAAACTAGATAGATCTTGAGGCATTACACAAAGTATCTTGATCTTATAAATTAGCCACTATCCATGTCATAAACAAGCCTTCTTACACTACAAGGGATTGGGCTCATACCCGCGCTCCTAGCCGCTAAAAATGACTTGTGAAAAAAAGTAGCGGGCTCGTGTATCAGTGCGTGTATCATCGCGGCTAGAGACATGCGTGTAAAAGCGTGTGTATAGCAACTCTCAGACGCACGTATACACGGGTGTATAGCCGCGTTTTTTTTAACAGACGCGTCCATACATGTGACTATACACGCTTTTTTTTTAGACGCGCTTATACACGGATCTATAGCCGCGTCCTATTCAGTTCAAATGTCTCAGACGCGTTTATACCTGCGTCTATACACGCGTTTCTTTAATTTAGATGCGCTTATACACGCGTATTTAGCAGTTTTGATGCATTAATACACGCGTATTTTCCAAGGTATCCGCGTAGATACACGCGAGTTTTAGCAGTTCTGACGCGTTTATACACGCGAACAGAGAGCGAAAAAAAAATCCAAAGAGTGCTATTTGGTGCCTGAATACTGTTCCAGCATTCCAGCACCCAATAGAACTCTCTAGTTTTTTTTTTGTGCATTAGACCATCCCATTAGACCATCCACGAACATGAATGTAATACTATCGATCAATCAATTCAATATTACTATCAAAATTTCATACATGTATACAAGGGAGTCCATATCTCGAAGTAGCCCATGGCTTGAGTTTACAAAAAAATATATACAATCGCATCCTCAATATGGAATGTGATACTATAAGTCTGAGTACTACTCAGACCCAGATGATGGCTCGGTGCTTCCTCCATGCTCAGATGAGCTCACATCGGTCGGAATGTCCGAGGAGTAGTGCTCACGTCCACCCTCTGCAGCGGCGGCCGGTGGATCATCAGCAGCTTGTGCCTGTTCAAGTAATATATAGTATATAAGTATATATATATGCAATTCAATAAACCAAAACCATTCGTTTAGAATTTTTACGTACCTGTCGACCGTATGGTCTCATGGCCATCTCAAACTGCGTGTCCGTAATACGTCCCTCGGCTCTGAAGATGGCCCACGTGTCACGTCTGCTATGCCGACGAGCATACTCAGTATCGTGGGTTGTGGGCTTCCTCCCCGTAACCCGTCGCTGTATCATAATCAACACAATTTGTAAGATTAAAACAATCATAGAATCAATGAATTAAGTAAACAATCAAATAAAGTGGCAAGATACTTACGAACTCTGCCTCCCATGACTCGACGCCGCCAGATCCGAAATGCGAAGATCCAATGGTCTCCATCTGGATCCGTCGTGCCTCCACATGTTGCTTGCTCTTCACGCCACCCTCTGCTCGTTTCTTTGCCTCCTTCCACTCGCGTTTGTGTGCAGTGGCAGGTTTCTCGGCAGGATAGCCACCCGCAGCTAAATTTAGCCGGTCATCGTACGCGAGTTTTTTAAGGTGAGATCTTTTATTACTTAAGATCTCCCTTATTCGCGTCCTTCCCCATACATCCGAGAATGTAGCATGTGGGGGATTGGGGTACCGACTATGTACAGCCTCTATCACCTCCCCAACTAATCGGCTATTTTGATCTTTAAATTTAATAAAACAATTTCTATATGAGTTTGATACTACCCCACGCATGTACTCCATTACCTCCCTCCCCCTCGCATCCATCACTATCCCGTCCCTATCCGTAGAGCAGACCACTCACTCTATCTCTCTCATCTCCTCCTCTTCCGAACTGTCTCCTCTAACTCTTCTCTCTCTATCTCCTCTCTCACCGCGTGCCCTACTACCTCCCCCACCTCCCCCACCAAAGCACCCGCCGCATCCTCCACTCCCACTCTTCCTACTGCTGCGGGGTGGAGTCACGACTGGGGGATTGTCTACGTGACGGTGGCTGTGAGCCCTGACGTGACGGTGGCTTTGAGGGAGCACGTGATGGTGGCTGTGAGGGTGTACGTGAGTGTGTCTGGGACGAGGTATGTCTCCTCGGTGGACGTGGAAGAGGAGAAGCTGCATGCTGTCTCGTCGGACTCGGAGGAATAGACGGCACTGGAGTGCCCTGGATACTCGCGGTAGGGGTATAGACACCAGGCAGGGAAGGAGGGGGATGGGCATACATATACTCTGTAAGCTCAACCGGACCAGGTTGGCGCCCAAAATGATTCATCATCTCCATCAGCCAATTGCTGTACGCAAATGGATCGGATGAAGAACCTGGAATATCCATAAAGAACCTGCAACAAACATCTTCATGTACATCATGGGCTGTCTCTTGACTCACACGAATATCATCATTCAAGTCAGTTGTGTTGCCTGCAAATCATGAAATCTAAAACGTCGCAGTCTCGTGCAGAAACGCGTGTATAGACCTGTCCAGAAACGCGTGTATACACCCGTCAAGAAACGCGTGTATATTCGCATGAACAGACCCTGCAGACAGGTTACACGCGCTTTTACACGCGTTTCTACACGCGACCTGCGAAAAAACTTTTTTGAAAAGATCGACCCCCGACAAAGACAGACAGAATGTCCTTATAAAAGGAGCCCCTGTCAGGATGCAGCAACCCAATCGTGTGCACAGAAGCAAAAGGACAAACCCAAAGAGCAAATAGCATAAAGAAATCTGACAAAAGAGACAAGGCACACGACAAAGTGACTCACCTCTGAAAAAGTGAGTCCTCTCTGCTCCTTCTCTGCTCTCTCCTTCTCCCGTGTGTGTGCTCCTTTCTCTTCTCCCTCCTTGTTGTTGGAAGAGGCGAAAACAGGCGAAAACGCAAGCAGAGTCGATTTCTTAGTTCAAAATCTATATTTGGGGAAGGCGGGCTATTTTTAGTTTAAACATACCGTCGCGTTTATATTTGCGTTTATAAACGCGTGTATATTCGTGTGTATAGGCTTTTAGCTGCGTTTATACACGCGTTTTGCAGAAGTTACCCGCGTGGATACACGCGATTTTTAGGAAGTAGCCGCGTTAATACACGCAATTTTTAGGAAATAGCCGCGTGAATACACGCGATTTTTGTGCTTTCATTAAAAACATATAATGATTTTGTGTTTTCTGATTTGTACACAGGATGTCATCAACCTCTTCAAGCAGTTCTGGGGAAGATAAGACAATGCGTCATCGTAATCGCGATGTGTGGTTGGGACAACGGATCAAATGTATGTGTAGTCGATGTCAAGGATGCATTGTACGAGCACGTCGAATTACCTTGAATCACATCTCCATGTATGGAGAATGGAATCAAACAAGTTTAGAGGTGAGTAGATGTAAATTGATGGTATTCAAATGACTCATGGTATTCAAATTAAATTAATAGAGTTGTAACATATAATTTGATAAATTGAAGCAGGATGCAGTACCACACCCTAACATGGTACCCTACGCGCGACGAGAGCATGTAAAGTGTCGACGAGATGATGCTGGAGCTTTGGGATCTATTGTCAGAGATGAGTGTGAAAGGGATGACAATAGCCCTGCACCCCACGAAGTTGTGGAAGAGGAGGTGCTTGATGATATGGTGCGGAATCTTTTTAAGGATGATCCCAAAGGTATGGACGACGATGATATGGAACAAGAGCATCTTTATAAGGCTTCATCGACACCGGTGTTTGAAGGGTGCACATTCTCTGTTTTACGTGCTTCACTTGAACTACTTAATATACAAACAGTTTATGGATGGAGCAATGCAAGTCTTGACGCATTGTTGAAGTAAGCATTCTAACTTACAAATTTGAATTAGTGGTTTAAGGTTTAGGATTTAAGACTAATTATAATTGATGATATTGGATGCAGGCTATTATCAAACATGCTTCCAAAGGAAAATAGACTACCCACCTCAAGAGACATAGCGAGGCGCTATGTGACATCTCTTAGAGGACTGGATTATGATAAAATACATGCATGCGTCAATGATTGCATTCTCTTTCGTGGGACGCATAAGGAGGCTCTACATTGTCCCACTTGTGGTGAAGCAAGGTACAGAACAGATATGAAGAGTTTTGATGTACCTCGTAAAGTCTTGCGACACTTTCCTATAATTCCTCGCATCAAACACATGTTCAAGTGCAAATCCATAGCAGAGCTCATGTCATGGCATTCCTCACATCGATCGGATGATGGCATGTGGAGAATTCCCGCAGACACTCCTGCTTGGAAGCATATTGAAGATGAGTGGCCCAGCT
Source organism: Cibotium barometz (assembly GCF_041138505.1). Classification (NCBI taxonomy): domain Eukaryota; kingdom Viridiplantae; phylum Streptophyta; class Polypodiopsida; order Cyatheales; family Cibotiaceae; genus Cibotium; species Cibotium barometz. The sequence continues at coordinate 32,814,647 of NC_141049.1, read as the reverse complement.
TTAAAACAGAGCCCAGAAACTTGAGACTTGGCCTGGGTATGGATGGAGTGAATCCATTTGGTTTCAAAAGCACCGCATACAGCGTGTGGCCAGTTGTGTTGGTGAATTACAACCTTCCACCATCAATGGCAATCAAGAAGGGACATCTTATGTTATCCCTTCTAATTCCAGGGAAACATAAAGTCAAGCATATGGATGTTTATCTTGAACCACTGATTGATGAGTTGGAGGAACTATGGAGAGGTGTTGCGGTGGTGGACATTAGTAGGCCTCCCTCCTCTCGACACTTCGACTTAAAAGCAGTGTTGATGTGGACAATGCATGACTTTCTAGGATACAGCGATTGTTCTGGTAAGAATTCTAATTACCTCCCTACTCTATTACTATTGGCTATATATATTAATTAGACGGTTTGACTTTATTATTCTAACTTTTATTTATATTTTAACAGGTTTGAAAACATCGGGTAAACATGCCTGTCTTGTTTGTGGCCCTTCGTTAGTACATGAGTATGCTGATGGTTTGTGTAAGACTATATTCAATAATCATCATCGATTTCTCCCCTCAGATCATCCTAAATATGTTGCTAGTAAGAGTAACATTCCTCCACAAACACTTCGTGCAAAAGATTGGAAGCGTATTTGGGAGTCTACAACTATTCTTCCTCCAGATGGCATGAACAGGTATAGTGATGTTTTTTCAATCTTGTTTTGTGTAGTCTCGAATTGGATTAAAGGTCACATAGAGCAATCCCTTGTGTAGGTACTCCATTTTTTTCCGGCTGCCATATTGGACCCATCTTAAGATCAACCATCTTCTTGATCCCATGCACATCTTCAAGAATGTGGGATCTGGTATTTGGGAACATATTACTGGTAAACGAGACAATGTTAGCGTACATGAGGACTTGCGGGTTGCAAGACGTATGCGTCAAGCTTGGCCACAAGAGGTGGGTGGGCACGTTCGTCTTCCGCCTGCACCATGGATTATATCAAAGAAGGAGGAGAAGCAGGTAAAGCAGGCCATCACCACTTTGCGTACTCCCACTGGATGCATGAGATCATTGAAGGGAGCCTTTATAACCACTAAGAAAAGAGGCGTTGAGCAACTATATGGGTTGAAGTCCCATGATTGGCACAAGATGCTTCAAGTAAGTGTTTTCCAAGTCTTGTACGTACGTTGAAATCAAATTTTGTAATGCCATAAACCATAAATGTGCTCTTATGTGCGCAATTCATACTACCTACCAGCATCGACCATTGTGCAAATAAGAGTTTGAAAAAATGTATTTATAAGATGGGCGAGCTTGTGAGGTATGTAAAACCCATGCTCAGATCACCCTTCATTATACCTTGCAAAATGAACGTGCATGAGGTACAACGTACTATTTATTTATTTTTCAGATATGTTAGTTCCAAAGCAATTGATCCAGCCACGTTGGATGATGCGCGTGTTATGGCAGTGGAGGTGGTTTGTTTGGTAGAGGAGACTTTTCCGCGAACCATTCTCACAAGTCAACTACATCTCATTGTGCATTTAGTGGACGAAATTGCTTTATGTGGTACTGTGCATGCACGCTGGATGTTCTTCCTAGAGCGCTTCATGAAGACCTTAAAAGACTTTGTGAGGCAAAGTGCAAGGCCTGAAGGAAGCATGGCCGAGGGTTGGTTGATACAAGAGTCTCTTGTATATATTTCAGAATTTCTTGGTCAGGTAGACAGCTCTTTGCCACGACTATGGAGCAATGAAGAGGACTTGAGGATGACCTCAAGGAAAAGGACAAAGTAAAGTAATTGACAGAACATTGATTGATGATCTCAATTTCACTTGTATCCTTAATAGTGATGTGATGAGCAGATGGGTTACAAGATATGAGGATGCAAAGACAAGCAGGCAAGCAGAAAGAGCTCTCTTTCGGAGGCAACATGGCTCTCGGAAGGCGTACCCTAAGCATCTAGCAACACTTCCGAATGATATCCATGTTGATTGGTTGCATGAGGAAATGGAGAGAGCAGAGAGCGACGAGGGGCTGCATATCACGGCGGAAGAATGGGAGTATGCACGAGGATGCATGTCAAAGGTACATAGAACTAATGTTTTGCATTAGTTGTAAGTGATTTTCTTTTAATATTTATTCACATTGCTTACACAAATATTGCTTCTATTTTGGTCCAGTGCACTATGTTCAATGCTATATGGTGTGAAGGCAAGCATTTTCGAACACAAAGAATTGATGAAAAGAGAAATACACAAGATTGCGGTGTCATTAGTAGCTTTGAGGGAGCTAATGAAAAAATGGATGATTATTGTGGCATAATCCAAGACATATTTAGGCTTGACTTTCGTCGCTTCTTTGTGTATGTTTTGGATGTCAAATGGCAAATGAACGTGGTGGAAAAAGGGCCTGATGCAACGATAAAACGCCATGCAAGTGGATATGTAACTATTGACTCTACAAAGTTCTGGCAAACAAAGAAAGATAGGCTCGTATTGCCACAACAATGTGAGCAGGTATGCATTTTTTTACTAATGTGTTTCATGTACATATATATCTAAGCTCGCGTTGTCGTGAAGTGTGCGGTACAGCCAGGAAAGTACGAAACTTCTAGCTGTGAGAGTGAATGTCAAATTCAACAAGGAGTCTCACGCACAAAATTTCCCAAGGAGTATTGAACATCACTATTTCCAATGACAAATACATGTGTCAACTTGCTTCAATACATCCTTGAATTCACATAGATGATTGCACAGAATTGCATGAAATCCTTTGAACCATTCACATGTGTGCACAACAAAGGCTTCCAATTTTTCCAATATACATGTGGCCAGTTACATCCATTACAACCAGTGTCACCATTCCCAACATCTCATAATGTTCTTTATCACCTGAAAATCTGGCTTAAAATTCCAACAACTCACAAACACAAAACGATACATGGCATAGCTTTAACATATTCATATGATTTTAAAAGAAATCCATGGCCTGCATTTAATTCCACTAGGATAGAATCAAAATCAATTCTCACTAGAGTCATTGCTGTATTTCTGACTCTTTGATTCCATGTCACTTGAGGGAAATTCCTCACATAACTTCACATCAAAATCCTCCTTTTACTTTTTTAACAAAACCTTTGAAGGTTTGTTTGCATCGTTTTTTTTTTACAAGAGGTAGGTAGGAAAATATAAAGAGATTTTAATCATAAAGCTTTACTTATCTGATGGCGGGAGAAAGCGAATTTTTCGAATTTCTTTTAAAAAAAATCATTCCACGCTTCACTGCAAGCAGCGTACAGCCGGCGCATAGTTGGGAATGTGAATTTGTAGTAAGCATATCAAATGGTAGAGGCAACTTTGCTCTTTATTTCGAGCTCCAACACACCATACACAGTCACTCATTGCATGAAACCAATCCTTCTGGTCAAATGGACGCTGTTCATTCACTCTGCAGATTTTTCCCTCCCACTCTGGTTCGCCGCCGTCTCTCTCCGGCCCTTTTCCTTCTTTCCCCGCGGAGAACTCGGCTCCCATGTCACCTTTTGCCGCTATTAATGCGGGAGTTTCCAATTACCAAATGCTGCGCTACGTTTTCTTCGATGCTATCTAGAAAACCCCACCACACATGTTGCTTGCCACGTATGCTACTAGCTTTAATACTTTGTTTGTAACCTTAGCATTAAGGTTGCAAGGCATAGCCTTAGTGCTAGCCTTAATACTTTGTTTGTAACCTTAGCATTAAGGTTGCAAGGCATAACCTTAGTGCTAGTCCCACTTTAAATTCTCTGCTTTGGCACAAACACAAGATTCCTAAGGCATTCTCACACCTATGAAAACATGCTTACAAGCCCATGTTTTCTATCTCCATATTAGATATACATAAGATACATGTACCTCTACATGATGATCCATGAAGTCCAAGTGCAATTTTCTATCTCCACATTTCCCCAACATTCAATGAACTCCTCGGCACTGTGATGCTCATTAAATCTCCATTTCTCTTGACACCTTCATAGTTTATAAATCATCATATCGGCCCATGTGATTTATAGAATTCCCAATTACTCATTCAAGTATTTCTCCATGCCTTGATAAATGCATTCCTTTGTGCATTGGTATGCCCTCATGCCATCATATATAACTGGATGCTTCTAACTTGCCCATGAGCTCTGAGTAACAGCAAAAACATCATCCTCCATACTCATATACAAAAAAAAACTCCTAAATCTGACTCAGCCTCAGCTTGTTGTCTTATTGAACCTCATATACAATATGAACATATGTACATAGCATCATATAATAACTCGTCATGGCACTTAACCCCATGCATCTGGATGTGTATTTAATGGCTTCACATGCACGGTTTCACATCATAGACGTGCCATGGCACGACATCCACCCCCTCTAAACCTGCACATCCTCTGGTATGTGCCAAATCATCATCAAGGTCCACATATAACTGGATGTCGTCTTCATCTTCTGCAGTTCCAGGAAGATCATCCTCTTCCTCTTCAACCATATCCATACTGCCACTGTCAAGCCTCTCATCCTGAATCTCTTGTGAATCAAAAGGATCATTATCATGCCTTCTTTTAAATATCTTGATTCTTTTGCCAGCCACAAGATTCTTTACTTCTGTTCCATCAAGCTCACACAGAGTATATGTAGCATTTTCATGCACATGCTTGACAATGTAAGGGCCAAACCATCTTTTTGCAAATTTTCTTTGAACAGTGAATTGGTTGTCAAGGCTACTATCATACATTAGAACCCAATCACCTTCTTCAATAGGTTTTGGCCGGAGTCTGTGTCTACTATCAAATCTTCCTTTATTTTTCAGCCTTGCATCTTTCAAGCGAGCTTTAGCAAGCTCTACATCTTCAGGCCTCCTCTCCAACTGTCTTATTCGCAATGCAAGGAGGTCATCTCTGCTCAATCCTTCCACCCAGGGCAATACATTCCAAGTTAGAATTACTTCTTCAACTGGCATCACTGGCTTCTGACCATACATTAATTCTGCAGGCATGTATCCTGTCACTGAGCTATGAGTTGTACGGTCAGCCCACAAGGCATATGGTAGCAGCTTTGGCCACTCTCTCATCCTTTCTCTGCATGCCTTAGCCAAAGCTTTAATGATTGGAGGATGTCCTCGCTCACTTTTCCCATTGCCCTCAGGATTGTAAGCACATGTTAGAGACAGTTTGATACCGATTCTAGAGAAGAATTCCCTTGCTTCTTCAATGTCTAGCTCACCCCTATCAGTTGTTATTTTCCCAACACAACCATATCGACAGATCACATCTTCCAAGAGAAATTTGCATACTGTTTCCGTACTCTTTGTTCTAAGAGCACGCCCTTCTACCTGATTTGTCAAATCTTCTCTTGCAAGTGCTATATACCGCATCTGCCAAATTCCCAAAGGCATTGTAACTAGATCCACTACCCATTTGTAGTGCATGGCAGGTGGGTAGGTTGGTTGCAAGCCATCACGATGCCTCACATTCGAGTACATTTGGCATACTATGCATGTTTCCACATATTGGGAAATATCCTTGTACATTCCTCTCCACCAATATTTTTCCTTTATTTTGGTAAAGGTGGCCCACACACTTCTATGCCCAGCCCAGAGACTCTCATGGAATTCTTTCACAAGCTTTCCTTGAGTCTCTTTATCACATATGACTCTCTGTGGCATAGCATTCCTCTGTTTAGGATGCTTCCAGAGATACCCATCCTTTAGAAAGTAACCATATGCTTTTCTGCGGATCCTCTTAAATTCTGAGTCAGACCAATTTTCTTGCCTTGATAGAGTGCTCAAATATTGACCAATAAGCAACCAATCTCCTTCATATATTTCCTCAATAAAAGACTCAAGTGCATTTGATAGGCAAATATGATCTCCTTTTGCATATGCTATAGTATAGAACTTTGTACCCACATCATCAATGTCACTAATCATCTCTTTCTCATCTTCATATCTGGCTCTTGATAGCATATCTGCAACTGGATTATCTTTTCCCGCAATATGCTCAAACTCAGGATTTAGTGACTTGATATAAGCAATCCACCTAAGCATAGCAATATCTGGAGTGGTACAACTTGCTATCATCCCAAGAAGTGGCAAGCAATCAGTTTCCACAAGTACAGATGCCCCAATAAGATATTCTTTTTCACATTTTAGAGCAGTGACTATCCCCCATAATTCTCTCTTGATCTGTGGATACTTTCGTTGCCGAAAGCTTAATACCTTTGCTCCAAATCTAATTACATACCTATGATCATCCTCATCATCTTGCCCTACTGCCCATCCTATCCCAGTAGGACTAGTATCAACTGTAACAATCACAGGCCTGCCACACTCATAATCCGCCTTTCTCAAAATGGGTGATGATTGGAGCAAATATTTCAGCTTCTGCATAGCTTTAATATGTACTGCACTCCACAAAAATTTTTGATTTTTCCTCAAAAGTTGATAGAGAGGATCTGCTACATGTGCATAATGTGGGATCCAAATAACATAAAAGACACATGCTCCAAGAAATCTCCTCAGCTCTGTAACATTAATGCATGTCTCTTTCATTCTTTGTATTGCATCTATTTTGGCTGGACAAGGACGACGTCCACTAGTACTACAAAGATGTCCCACTATTAGCACTTCACCAACTCCAAACACTGATTTCTGCCCAGATAAAGTAAGATTCACTTCTTCAAGCCTGGATAGAATCATGTCACAATCCTTTATATGATTTGCCACAAACTTGCGGCACCCTTTTGAATCCAAATTCCCATCTTTATCTTTCTCATCACAGCCCTTTATTGGCACATCATCCAAAAATGGCATAGTTTTTTGTGGTATGAAGTCCCGTAAGACTTTATTCATTCCATTCATCATATGTGCCACTGAGTTAGTGGCTCCCTGTGGTAAGGTACACATCCTTACTAATCCCAAAGGAGTTTTCATTGTGGTCAAGTCCCTGCTTTGCATATCCAGCTGGAACTGATCATATCCCGAATACAGATCACCCATAGAGTATATAGCTTTCCCTGCAAATGCTTCTGCAAACTCATCCACAATTGGACCTGCTCCCACATTCCTGATTGTGACTTTGTTTACAGGTTGCATGTCTTGAATAAAGCGCAATGTCCCATTTTTCTTTGGTACAGTAAACCATCTGTTGGAATATGGGGCACATGAAGGCTCCAAGATTCCCATCCTGATCTTTTCCTTTAGTAATTCCATCAACTTTGGCAAGAGAGCCTTTGGTACTGGAATTGGCCCGCAGGTTCTAGGGTACATGTGGAACAGTAAAGATCACCATTGGTGCTGTTACACTTGGATCAACACAACCTATCTCATGCGGCTGAAAGGCAAAAGCTTTCCCATGTTTTACAAGCATCTCCTCAAAGCATTCCCTTTCAACTGGCAAACAGAAAATCCCTCTCACCAATCTTCAGCTCTTTCAGAGTTTCTTGAGTAAATTTATGCCCAATTTTCTTCGGATCTCTAAGATTTGGCTGCATAGAAGCTTCATCTATCTTCTCCTTGCTTCCTGGTGGCAAGGGCAAGGCAACTGGTTTCACCTTCTTTGCAACCGTTTTGTACTTTGTATCCACATGAGCATCCATCTCACAATTCATGTTTTTACATTCCACCCCCTCAAATTCCTGGATTATATCATACATCTCCACAGATGACACCTTTATCATTTCATTTCCACCCTGTAAGCGTGCTCTTCCCATATCAAAAAGCACATCCATAGTATCTATAAATGACACCTCATCAAGCACCCCTGAAATAAACTCATTCTTTCCCAAAAGACCACACTGCTCAAAACCTTTTTGTTCATTTTGTATATGTTTTTGCATGCCACGCTTCAAATCCTTACTTTTTACAAAAACCAGTGACCCATAGCTGGAGAATCCCTAAAAATTTGCTAAAAAACTATTTACATTGATTGAGTCCTGCGAGAACTCATTTCCCCTTGTACCATTGGAATCCCGCTTTACAATGGCACCTGGCCAAAATCCCTCATCTCCCTGTAATTCATAAACTCTCTGTTTATCTTCGGGAGTGACTGTGCCCTAAGAGACTCACGATTCCTTTCATGATTAATGCAAACTGTCAAAAACTGAACAGCTTTTTTGCCATCTTTACTCCTTATTCTTGCATAAGCTGAACCATCATCCAAAACCTTTGTTTCCATCCTTACAACTGTAATGTAGGGTTGCCCAAGAATGAGGGGATACGATGACATCTCCTGAACAAAGAAATTCTGATCATCCTTCACATCCCCTATAGTTACCCTTACATTTGGACATGCTGCATAAAGCTCACCAGATGAATTATTAGCTGCTTTAATCATCCACCCATGATCCACATCCATTGGCCACTTACATTTGTTGTAGAGATTTTTAGCCATAAGATTTATTTCAGACCCATGATCAATTAGAGCGACATATGGCTCTTCCAAATCACCTATCTTGACAAGGGTTTCAGTGGTTGCTCTTGCCCAATGGCTCCTGGAGTGATGACTCTTTGTAAGAACTTCTTTTTCATCATCCTCTTCCACAAAGCGCACTTGTCGTGCCCCATCAGCAGAGTGATTACATTCCACCACATTTTCTCTCTCTTCCTTTTTCTGTACCTGTACTCCATGAGTCTTGGAAGTGCTTGCCTCCCCTTGTGATGGAATAGATTCAATTATGGACTGCCTTTTTCTTCGTATAATATCAATTATCTCATCATGAAATTCTTTCTTTGCAATTCCCAAGACTTCCCCTAGTGTGAATTCCACCCTGCTGTTTAGAATCCTTTCTTCAAGTACCTTTTTGAGATCTGTTGCAACTTCAATATCAGATTGAAGCTTGTAGAGTGGACTTTACCCTTCTCCTTCATTTTTGCTGGCACTTCTTCCATTGAAACATCATGTGGAGGTCTGCTATGCTGTGGAGGCATATGTGATGGCCCAGGATCCTTCTTTTCACTTCCACGTGTAACTCTTTTTGATGGCCCTCCTTCCTCATTTTCCCTTTTTCGCTTCTCCTCTACCTGTGCCTCATTATTTTGACATTTGGCAATATAGGCATGAATGGATAAAGAATCCACAGGCTCCTCCCATCCAGTCTCAAGACGTATACAATCACCTGCCTCATGCAAAGCTTGTTTTGACACTTTCTTTGATGCAATTAATTCCATTGTTGATGGCCAAAAATTCTCATTCTCATAATCCTCATCATTCTCAAATCCTTGCTTTAGTTGACCAACCTTTAATCCATAGGTTGCTGCCTCAACCATAGAAATGGCATGACTAGCAGCCATATCCTCTACCACCTTTTTCATCCCTCCTTTCCCAAAGTTTGTACTCAATGGAAGACCAGTCTCTGTAAGATGGATTTTCCCATCTTTGAAGAACACAAGTTGATTTTTAAGAGCTTCTTTATAGCTGGTACAATCCTTCTTTGCATGCTCTGGGTCATCACACCATATGCATCTATATGTAAACCCTTCTTTGATTTGAGGCCTTTGCATAGAAGCCTGCCCCAATGGTAGACCTTTTTCTTCAATCCTGGTCATCTTCAATTTTAAATCACGCATACCCTTGATAAGCTCATCCATCGGCCCATCTATCTTAGGAATTGTAGCAGCTGGCTTGGATAAATTCTCAGGGGTAACAGCAGCTATGGGGGTTGCAGAGCCCATCACCATTTTATCCCTCCTCCGCTGCCGCTTTGCTAACATAGTGACTGCATCCTCAACATCATTCCAATCACTCTTTAATCCCTGCTCTGTATTCTTATCCTCAAGGAGGATTTCCAATTTCTCCTGGAGATCTTTCCCAGCTGCTTGCAAGAAGAGCTCTGTCTTTTCTCTGTCCAAAGTTGCACGCTCTATTCTTGACAACTGGGCATAACGCTTCTCAAACTCCCTTAGCAATTCTGTGGCAGAAATTCCCATTTTAGGTTTTGTGACCCATTCCAAGAAAGTTCGTTTGGTCACTCGCTCAGAATCCTCCATGAAGTATTCATCCTTTAAAGCAAGCTTGAACTCTTCCCAATTTCTGCCACCCTGTGCTGTCTGCAATCCTTTTATGCGCTCTCTTATTTCAGGAATGCATACCAGCTCGAAACTTTGAACCATATCCTCCTCAGTCACCCTGTTTAGCTCCATCTCCTTTATATAATTACGCAGGTACTTTGTAATGTCCTTCCCATCAAATTGATCTACCTTTTTTACAATTGATTGTAATGCCTTGGTTGTGGAAATCTGTCCCCTCTCAGCAGCTTGTTGCTGTTGCATGTACATGGTAAACATTTGAAACATCTGCATGACTCCGGGGTCAAAATGAACCCCCTGACCCTCAGAATTCTCAACCATAGCTTCCCTGTATATTTCACCACACTCTCACCCCAGCAGTTTCACGTCGGGTTCACCAAAAAGCTGTCGTGAAGTGTGCGGTACAGCCAGGAAAGTACGAAACTTCTAGCTGTGAGAGTGAATGTCAAATTCAACAAGGAGTCTCACGCACAAAATTTCCCAAGGAGTATTGAACATAACTATTTCCAATGACAAATACATGTGTCAACTTGCTTCAATACATCCTTGAATTCACCCAGATGATTGCACAGAATTGCATGAAATCCTTTGAACCATTCACATGTGTGCACAACAAAGGCTTCCAATTTTTCCAATATACATGTGGCCAGTTACATCCATTACAACCAGTGTCACCATTCCCAACATCTCATAATGTTCTTTATCACCTGAAAATCTGGCTTAAAATTCCAACAACTCACAAACACAAAACGATACATGGCATAGCTTTAACATATTCATATGATTTTAAAAGAAATCCATGGCCTGCATTTAATTCCACTAGGATAGAATCAAAATCAATTCTCACTAGAGTCGTTGCTGTATTTCTGACTCTTTGATTCCATGTCACTTGAGGGAAATTCCTCACATAACTTCACATCAAAATCCTCCTTTTACTTTTTTAACAAAACCTTTGAAGGTTTGTTTGCATCGTTTTTTTTTTACAAGAGGTAGGTAGGAAAATATAAAGAGATTTTAATCATAAAGCTTTACTTATCTGATGGCGGGAGAAAGCGAATTTTTTGAATTTCTTTTAAAAAAAATCATTCCACGCTTCACTGCAAGCAGCGTACAGCCGGCGCATAGTTGGGAATGTGAATTTGTAGTAAGCATATCAAATGGTAGAGGCAACTTTGCTCTTTATTTCGAGCTCCAACACACCATACACAGTCACTCATTGCATGAAACCAATCCTTCTGGTCGAATGGACGCTGTTCATTCACTCTGCAGATTTTTCCCTCCCACTCTGGTTCGCCGCCGTCTCTCTCCGGCCCTTTTCCTTCTTTCCCCGCGGAGAACTCGGCTCCCATGTCACCTTTTGCCGCTATTAATGCGGGAGTTTCCAATTACCAAATGCTGCGCTACATTTTCTTCGATGCTATCTAGAAAACCCCACCACACATGTTGCTTGCCACGTATGCTACTAGCTTTAATACTTTGTTTGTAACCTTAGCATTAAGGTTGCAAGGCATAGCCTTAGTGCTAGCCTTAATACTTTGTTTGTAACCTTAGCATTAAGGTTGCAAGGCATAACCTTAGTGCTAGTCCCACTTTAAATTCTCTGCTTTGGCACAAACACAAGATTCCTAAGGCATTCTCACACCTATGAAAACATGCTTACAAGCCCATGTTTTCTATCTCCATATTAGATATACATAAGATACATGTACCTCTACATGATGATCCATGAAGTCCAAGTGCAATTTTCTATCTCCACATTTCCCCAACATTCAATGAACTCCTCGGCACTGTGATGCTCATTAAATCTCCATTTCTCTTGACACCTTCATAGTTTATAAATCATCATATCGGCCCATGTGATTTATAGAATTCCCAATTACTCATTCAAGTATTTCTCCATGCCTTGATAAATGCATTCCTTTGTGCATTGGTATGCCCTCATGCCATCATATATAACTGGATGCTTCTAACTTGCCCATGAGCTCTGAGTAACAGTAAAAACATCATCCTCCATACTCATATACAAAAAAAAACTCCTAAATCTGACTCAGCCTCAGCTTGTCTTATTGAACCTCATATACAATATGAACATATGTACATAGCATCATATAATAACTCGTCATGGCACTTAACCCCATGCATCTGGATGTGTATTTAATGGCTTCACATGCACGGTTTCACATCATAGACGTGCCATGGCACGACAGCGTACCCCTTGACTTTTGATATGCTAATTAATTACTGTACTGTGTGTATTTGAGTAGGTTATCTATCTACCAATGGTGCATGACATCAAATGGTGGTACGTCATCCCTATTGCACCACGTTCCAAAGTGATGTATAATACATTCACTGATATGGAGCATATGGAGGATGTAACAAGCCGCAATGAAGATGATGTCGAACATGCCATTGAAGATGTTGTGATCGATGATCAAGAAATAAGAGATGATCATGATAATGAGGATGAGCATGCCATTTCTCATGATCATGAGAATGACCCTACCATTGAGGATGATGGTGATGTTGATGAGGATGATCAGGACATCGATACCATTATTAATGGAGTACAGAATATCGATAGTGGAATAAATTTAATCGTAGCCTTACCAATTGATCAAATGGATATTGATGTTGATCGTTTGGCAAGGATGGATCTTATTGAAGATGAGATCGAACCCTAACCAATCCGTCACTGTATGTTCTAAATTGATGACATTTCCATCATCTCATATGCATGATTTATTTTTGAATATATTTCATTGTTGTAAATGCATGTAGTGGGATTGTGTAATGATGTATACTGTAATGTACTATGAGATGGTTTAAGGAAAATAGTTTTAAATTTTGTAAAGGAATTCAGTTTTTCTCTGCCATGCGTGTATTAATCCGTGTATAGTAGCGTGTATTTATCCGTGTATAATAGCGAGTATTACCCTGTGAATATTATCGTGTATAGGTGCATGTATTACTGTGTGTATATAGACGCGTTTATACACGCGTTGATTAATGCAAACATACACGCGAACTTAAATGCAAAAATACACGCGCCCGATTCTATTCAAATACAGGCGCGACCATACACGCGTTCGTAATTTATCGCGTGTATGAAACGCGTGTATGGCAGCATTGTCTTGTAGAGTTAGCATTAAAACTTAATAAAAAATAATAAATCTCATGATATTTGTCTCCAAAGATGGCAAAAAAGGTGCGATGTGAAAACCTATGTTTTCGTTGTTTAAAAAAGGGTCATAAAACTAATGAGTGCAAAACAAGACAGCATCACATGAGGTGCATGAGAGATTAACCAACCACAAGAGATCAAAAAACAAGGCAAAATGTGAAAGAGAATGTACGTGAACTTTCAAGTAATGAGAGCGCTCGTGAAGCAAGAGAAAAAGTTGCTACAATTGTGACTAAGGAGACTGAAAAATATGCACATGTCAATGCCGTTGTTCAAGCAGAAGTAAGGCCGAAAATCAAAATATTAAAATTTCTATCAAGATTACGAATAATTTATTTCAAGTGTTGATTGACTCGGGAAGCACTTATAGTTTGGTAAAATAGTAAAGAATAACTGAATGTTACCCAAAAAAAACCTTATGGTAGAGCTTGCTTTGGGAAAGCAACAGACATGTAAGGAGTATATCATGGATATTACTTTCATCATAGGTGACCTCAAGTTGAAGTTGATTGTCGGGTGGTTGCAAGATCAAGGTGCCCAGTTTTGTCCACTCAGGCACCCTGTAAACAGTAAAAAAACAGGCATTTGTTTACCTTTAGTGGCTAATCTCTCCTAGTAAATGAAGGAATTTCGTTTCAAGTTCTTTTGTTGGAACATCATATTCAAAGTTGGAAATATAGTTGCATAATTTGATTAAGCATTAGATGGTCAAAAGTCCTCATTTTCTTAGGTACAAGGTCAATGTATACACCCTGTCCCAAATTTGAACTGATTCCATAAAATGCTAATATCTTTTACATATAAACTCATAGGAGATTCCCACTTTGTACCTTAGATCTTCACATAATATGGAGCTTAACTTGATTTTTCAAGAAAATTTTAAGATATTTGTCTATTTTCTTTAAATATTTCAAGGTCTCTAAAGTGTTATAATATACGCCTGTTTTTGTACCCACAATAGATACCACTTAAAATCCTCAATCTTGTAGATCAAAAGAATGGGTAGATACTAAGACATTAGTAGAATGTGGTGGTTAGTAAAAATTGCAAATCCAATGGTTGGATTTTTAATGATCTCTTTCTCAAAATTCTTCCAGACTATCAGAAGGCCTGTAAATATTAATAATCTAATTAGTAAAATTACATTTTTGATGTGAATCATCTAAAACCTATAGGGACTAGTGTACTTGTAATGGTGCATCTATAGAAAAATAAATTGGATCTCTAAGTATGGAAAGATCGTTTGTTTATTATTTCATCATATTTTTGATTAATTTTGATTAATTAGACTAATTTATATTAATTTAAGTTATATTAGGTTAATTTAAGGGCAAGTGTATTTTTTATTATTTGCTTGATCTAATTTTAAGTACCTTGCCCCCCAAAATTTGCTCTCCAAGCTATGTCCCAGTTCTGCATAAACTGGACAAAACTGAATACCCTGATCTTGCAACAACCCTGTCATGTGTTGCCTTTGGGAAGATATGATGCCATATTAGAGATAGATTGGTTAGTGTCTAGAAAGGCCAAGGTATTATGTCATGAGAAGCAAGTTTTCATGATTCAAGAGATGATGGTAAAGATTATTGCTTACAGTGTGAAAGATGTGATGTAGAATTTAGAATGATGTCTACTTTGAAGCAACAAGAAAAGGATTTCATGTAGTATACTATTTTCTTGTTAAACAGTAAATTATCATCATGAAGTAAATAAGTGTAGATTGGAAAATCTATATCTATTATGGAGATTTTAAGTCCTGAAAGATCCCTGTCCCCTCCGCGCAACAAATTCTGGCAGTGGAAATAGCACTTCTTGCGTGGGGCCGGGTCCCTCACTCGGGGCCTCGCCCACTTATATCCGGACAAGAGAATGATCCCTCAGTTCTTCCAAAATCGGACCCAGAAAAACTTCCCTCGCCCGTAACGCACGCGATTCCTCCGTGATATTTTTACTTTAACATAGTCAAGAGCCTTAACTAACTGAACTGATCTGACCAAACCTATAAGTCCCATAGTCACATCAAGGAAAAGACTTGCACTTGGATCATAGGGACCAATGCTTTTTTCCTCATTGAGAGGCACAGCCGTTGATTCTTTTCCATAGAATAATTTTTATCAGGGATTTATTTCATCTATCATACCATAATAGAATTAATTCTCTTTTTAGGGATCCATCAGTCTAGCCTAGTCCCGTGGGTCCAACCACTGTAGTAGTGATGGGATCCATTTAAGAATTTGGTTAGGTTTTGTCCTAGGGAGAAGAGTTCCCAGGTCCCCCTAGCCGGATATTCATGCAAACTTAAAACTAGTCACATCACTCACACCTAATATAAAATTACCTTTTTCATAGATTCAAATGTCTTTAAAATAATCTTTAAAATTGCCTTTTTCATAGATTCAGATGTCTTTAAAATAATCTTTTAATGAAACTATAGTATCATTGATCATAATCCTCAAAATATCTGGTTGAATCCTAATTTCTAATTTTTCCTTCATCGGTGTACCTATGGCATCATTGGCAACTAGAACGCTCACCACCTGTCCATTCAAGGGCCTTTTTAATAGTTCCTAGCTCATAGTACCCGGAAATATATTTACTTATAAAAATCAAAATGAAATCTCCATTGAACATCACCAAGATCAACCAGCAGATCCATATAAAAGAGCCATGGACTCATTCGTTGAGGACTAGCAAGGTCAATCAACCAAATCCATGCCCGAATTCAGAAAACAACTCTTACTCCTTGTTCCAATATCTTCCATGATGTACGTGTGAGTATCTTCGGTGACCCAGAGCCCGAGCACCGTATGGTCAGCACCCTTTAGGATCCTTTGGAGGTCACCTAGCGCTTCACTCTTAGGCCGCTTCCTTATTCCCTCATCCACCGTTCTGGAAGCTCACCATTTAAATCGAACAGAGGCTGGTCAAGGCCTCGGCCAACCTTGCTACACGCCGCGAGACGTCCTCTGCTGACTCTCCATCAGCTGTTGCAAAGCTAGGTCTCCATGACCTCATTCACAAGACGGTCAAAATGCTTCCCCAGTATTATTGACATAAAACAATCATTTAAAAAAAGCACATCATAGATATTACGAACTCTCGTCTTTCCACATTGTTCCACATCAATCCACATTACTTAATCCACATCCAATTCATATGTATTCCCATTCTCATCTAATCACATCATTTTCCAGCTCATCACATCTTTCCTCATCTATCCTCATCACATCTCATCCACTCGCATCTACCCATATTCACTTCTCATCACACCTCATATATTCACTTGTCATCACACCTCATATATTCACATCACATCTCATTCATTCACATCTATCCTGTTTTAAATCATATCATATTCATTCACATCACATATCATTCATTTACATCCCTATTCACATGACATCACATCGCGTTTCACATCACATTACATCTCATCCATTCATTCACATCTATCTGATTCACCTCACATCTCATCACATCTATTCACCTCACATCTCATCATATCTATTCACATCACATCCCATCCATTCATTCATTCACATCTATCTGATTCACATCACATCTCATCACATCTATTCACCTCACATCTCATCACATCTATTCACCTCACATCTCATCACATATATTCTCATCACATCTATTCTTATCACATCCCATCCATCCATTCATTCACATCTATCCGATTCACATCACATCTTATCACATCTATTCACCTCACATCTATTCACATCACATCCCATCCATCCATCCATTCACATCTATTCACTCACATCTATCTGACTCACATGTCATCACATCCCATCCATCCATCCATTCATTCACATCTATCTGATTCACATGTCATCAAATCTATTAACTTAAGGACCGCTTCGTCGGTCCTCGCCCATTGTACCGGAAGTGCACCATTTTTCAACCATACCGAGACAAGGCTTTGCCGCGTGAGCCGTCCTTTGAGCAATCCCCGCTAGTTGATTGCAACCAAACTTCCCTTAGAAAAGCATATACCAAATGCTCCCTCCAGCATTCTGGCGTAAGACAGTCCTTTAAGAAAACAGGATTTCTATGCAAGTTTTCAGTTTGATTTTCTTTTGAATACAAGAGTATTTCTTAAATCAGCATCCCCAAAACTTCTTGATCGAAATTTTGAATTTCATACAAGAATTCCTTGAATTCTATAACCTTGATCCATAGATCAATTATTCGAAGGGTCTTAAACTTAGTTTCAGATTTGGCGAGAGTTTTGAGAGTATTTTTCTAAACTGGTCACACCTTCTTTCCTCTAAACTGACAAAAGAGTTTGGTCTTAGTCATAGTCTAATTCAAGGTTCGAGTCGGATAAGATTTTTCCTGAACTATCTTTCTCAAAAACGTTTATTAATTCAGTTATCATTTTACTGAATTTCTTTCTTTGAATATTCACTTAACTGATTTCTAAAGTAGTTACGAATTCCAATGAGGAATAATTTAATCATTCTTTGAATATTTTTGGATCTCGATAGATTTCCTAAATTTTCTTTTTACAATCCGTGTGAATATAAAACGATAAAAATTTCTCTCTTAGAGTATTTAATTATTCATTTATCAAATACTCATAGAATTAAAGAGAATTCTAATTTAAATATAAAATAATAGAAATTTCTCTCTTAGAGTATTTAATTATTCATTTATCAAATACTCATAGAATTTAAGAGAATTCTAATTTTGATAAAAAATTTATTTATGCATCTATTTATGCATCAACTTCAATGGGAATAACACTTTTATTTTTTAAAAAAATTCTTTTATGCATAAAATCAAATTTAATAGGAATAACACTTTTAAAATAAAAAGAATTTCTTTATGCATCTATTTATGCATAGAAATCAATTTTTATAAGAATAACACTTTTATAATTAAAAAAATTCCTTTATGCATCTTTCAATGCATAAAAATAAAATTTAATAAGAATAACACTTTTATAATAGAAAATTTTCATTATACATCTTTCTATGCATAGAAATCTAATTTAATAAGAATAACACTTTTGTAATAAAAAAATGTCCTTTATGCATCTTTCTATATGCATAGAAATCAAATTTAATAAGAATAACATTTTTATAATTAAAAAAATTCCATTACGCATCTTTCTATGCATAGAAATCAAATTTAATAAGAATAACACTTTTGTAATTAAAAAATTTTTCTTTATGCATCTTTCTATGCATAGAAATCAAATTTAATAAGAATAACACTTTTATAATAAAAAAATTCCATTATGCATATTTCTATGCATAGAAATCAAATTTAATAAGAATAACACTTTTGTAATAAAAAAATTCATTATGCATCTTGCTATGCATAGAAATCAAATTTAATAAGAGTAACACTTTTATAATAAAAATATTTCATTATGCATCTTTCTATGCATAAAAATCAAATTTAATAATTACTATCACTGATATCCATGAATACCCATAGGTGAATATGTACATGGAATAATTAGAATATTTCTTTTAGATGCAAAAATGGTGGGAATTACTCTTTTGGAATAACATAAAAATAAACTTTCTTTTTCACAAAATTCTGGAAAATTTTACCATAACCTTCTTTGTATGGCTGACCATTTCTCAATTTTATCTTTCTCCACTTAACTTAATGAACGCAATTTAGAATTATAGAACTCTAATCTTCACAATTTTCTAAATTCAAGAGAGTAAACAATAATAAGAGCTTAATTAATTATTTAGTTAATCTTTCTAGGATTAAGAAAGGTTGGAATGTAAAGAAGAGAAGGGGGTGGCCTTTTCATCAAAGGCATAGCATTTGAATTTAATTCACTCATTTACAAAATATAAAAATCAAGAAAACCATAGATTTTACATTAAAATTTGTAAACAAAGTAAGAAAATTAGCTTACATGGAGCTTGTAAGCTCTCCTTTGGCTTAAGGGATTGAGGGTTCTACTCTTGTTTGAAGCAAGAGTGGCCACCAATTCACTTTGGAGAGGATTAGGCCAAAAACAATTGAATTATTAAAAAATTCAATGTAGATGGCTAAGGATAGGAGTAGAGTAATAGTGTATAAACACCATTAAGCTTTTACAAAGGGGGAGGCTTGTATTTATAGGAAAAAGTGAGCCTCTAACCAAGCAAACTGATTCTAGAATTTTTCAGATCAGTTTGGTCAATTTTTGACCATTTTTGGCTCAGTTCAGCTTACTTTTTAGATCTAGGTTTGAAGAAACAGGAGAGAGGAGAGATGAAAATATCTCATTTTATTGATTAAAAATTGGGGGTAATGATGAGAAAAAGGTGCCTACCTCATGAGGGGAGATCCCCACACTGAGGTGTCAAAATTCAGTTTTTTAAATTCTTTTCTTTGGTCCTTAGTCCACTCTTCATCTTATGTGAGCATTTACTCATTTTTGGGAGGTTTTTCTTTTATTCTTCAATTTATCTCCTCCCTACAATTGGATTGATCCTATTGGCCCATAGGAACCTTAATTGGACCATAATCTAAATTTTTTTGAAAATCTGGACCCTTAGGCTAAGGTCCTTTATACCTATTTTCAATTAATTTCAATTGCACATTGGAAAGTTCTTTTTCAATTTCTATTTCAGGGGAAACCATTTTAGACACTAGGAGGATTTTAATATCCAAAAATATCTCAATTTTGAATTACTTCCCTCTAGATATTTTCTCTCTCCAAGCCAAAACAAGGTAAAACAAGATCTTTCTTTTATTTCAGAGAGGGGAATAATTATAAGATTAGAAGGGGAGGTTCTTACACCTGCACACCTCAAAAGCTGAAGGGAGAAATCTTACAAGCCCATTAATAGAAAGATTATGTAGCCACATTTGTCATAAAATTTGAAAGTGTTTCGCTTTGTAAGCTCCTTCATTTAAGAAAGAATAGAGGATTTCTCTATTGAGGAAGGAATTTGACTAAGTTTAAGGCTGCAAGCAAAGTGAAAATAAGAGTTTACAAACTAACTGATTATCTTGAAGTTTAAGACAATATGATGATGATATTTTTTATCAGATTTATTATTGTTTATTAAGTTGTGTTGCGAAGAAAGATTATTTATGACATGGATAGTGACTGATTTATAAGATCAAGTTACTTTGTGTAACGACTCAATATCTATCTAGTTCTTTTTTGGAGTTAAATTTTATAGAATTAAGATTAGAATACTCTCACTCTCGAGTTCAGGAGACCTACTTAACTATAGCGTATACATGACTAGCTTAACATATAAAATCATTTATCCAATATATAGCCTATCGAAGATATGAATGAAAGAGAGCACAATACTAAGAGAAAATAATGCTATACTATTGAGAGTCTAATAGATGCAGTGAATACCGAGTATGTTGATTTTATCCAAGAGATAGGTAAGAAATGAAAAATCAAGTTTAGAGCTTATTATATCAAGTTAACATCGTAGAAAAGCAAGTCATCAAGTCGTTCTTTTCAAGGCTACTCGAGGAAATTTCAAGACGACGACATATAGATATTTATAGTTTTCTTGAAAGTCAAAAGCATACGACTTCTCAAGTACTATATTAAGTATAATAGTTAACTAAGAAAAACTATTTCTCAAGGTCTAATAATCGAGGATAAGATGTTTTTATCATCGAGGATGATGATTTCTTAATGAGAAGGGAATGTAACATACCTCTAAGATTAACCAAGTTATAACTAAACATACCTCTAATAATTGAGGATAAGATGTTTTTATCATAGGACGATGATTTCTCAATGGGAAGGGAATGTAACATACCTCTAAGATTAACCAAGTTATAATTAAACATAATCGTAAGTTCTGGATGCTACATATTTTAGTAATGAATTCCAACAAGTTTTCATCAAAAACTTTTTAGAGCAGGCAAAAATTCTAAGTGTTGAAATTAAGTGAAAATTCAATATTGAGGTTTCAATTAGTTAGTGTGCTCAAAGTCAGCTTTTAAGTGTGTAGATGGACATGCAAATAGATATTTGATAATAAAAAGTAAAATGTGACCTATTTTTGAAGTTGACTTTTGCATACAGCTGATCTTGGAGATTTTGCACATGTTGGGTTGTAGACCGCAGATGTTCTGGTAATTTTAAGTACCTGCATGACTACTTTCTGATAATTCTGTGAGAAGTTATACCTATTGCAGGTTGCACCCTGAGAGGCTTGCCAGATCTACAAGCAGCTCTTCCACAACTTATGGAGAGTAGACATGGATTCCCAATCAATCAAGATAATAGAAAATATATCGTCGCGAAAGTACACAAATACTCTTTTTATTATTTTTCTTTAAATTCTTTTAAGATTAAATAAATAAATCAATAATATGTATATGAGAGAATCTGAGTCGATATATGGTACACTTAATGATCAGTGATTGCTACCTTTCTTAACAATACATGATCGTCTTAGTCCGACTCATAGAATAAACATTTTTGGAGTTAAAGAATTAGAAGATAGAATATTTGACTAGTTTGTGACTAGATTTTAGGTATAACCTTCATTAGGGGGGGAGCTGTTTTGTGAAGCATTTATCTTTTTGTGTGTTTGGAATCAAACTTTGATATAAAGATAAAAGTTTTAGACGAGAGAAAAATCTACAAGAGTGCATAAGATGCTAGAAAGTCAAATCGGCACTTGGCTGTTTTTGACAGTTTTATGCTGAAAACACAACTTTGGCCATTTTGAATGCTCTTAAAAGGACCTTAGAAATCATTTTTAGAGAGCCATCATAGAGATATATTTTATAGAGCATTAGAACTACTAAAACTTTGTAGTTTTGACTTTTATCTAATTCCAAATAGATTGGAAGATATTACTCTCTGAAAGAGACAAGTTGTCAGGCTTTGCCTTAGAAATTCTTCTCAAGATTGACTATCTGATCTATATAGACTGGATGGACTAGCGCATAAGCATAGTTAAGACTTAGCTATAGTGACTAGAGATGATCTCGCTGTTTAGAACATAATAATTGATTATGTTAAAAACAAATATTCCCACATGTGACTTGAATGAATTAAAAGACTAAGAGAAGTTAAGGACTATTTGAATTAAAATCTTGTTTTATACTTGAAGTTGATTTTGATTGATTTGAATATGCACACCATGAAAGATTTGAATTAAAATCTTGTTCTATACTTAAAGTTGATTTTGATTGATTTTGTGATTGATTTAAATATGCATACCATGAAAGATTATGGACTAGAGATCAATGTAGGATGATAAGCATGACTTATGATTACGTTGTTTTGCAATGAATGATTGATATACATGTGTATGAATGATTTATATGCATGTGTATGATGAGACTTCCCATGAGATTTTGCAAATTTGGGCAGTCCTTAGACACAAGGAACGTTGGACAGAGAACGTGATTTATGGCCTCTTGGAGCCATTTGGTAGAATCCAGAGTGGACGAGATTTAGAAGAGGCATACCCAAGATAGCCGTTGAGATGTCGAGTGTGGTGGTTGGGTGGATGGGTGTCAAAGAAAGGCCCTATTGGCTAGATCTTTTTGTTGGTGATTCTCTCTCTGATTTTGAGATTTTAGATTGATGAATATTATTGTTGATTTTGAATTGTAAATGATTATGGTTTATTGAAAATCTCTTTGTTTTCTAAAGTATGATGTGATTTCTTTTTGTAAGTTTTGAAATTTTGTGCATAGATCATGGAACAAAATATAGGTATGTTTCAATTGGTATTTTAGTAATGAATTTTGGCAGTTTTCTAGAGCAAACAAAAATTCTAAGTGTAAAATTACATGAAAATTCAAGATTGAGTTTTCAATTAGTTAGTATGTTCAAAGGAAGCCTTTAAGTGTGTATATGGACATGCAAATCAAATTTTGATAAAAAAAGTAAAACGTGACCTATTTTCCAAGTCGACTTTCACATACATATGATTTTGGCAAATCCATCTGGCATTAGGTTATAGACTGCACACATTCTGGTAATTTCAAGTATCCACATGACTAGTTTAAAATATGTGTGCAAAGTTATACATGTTGCAGGTTGCAGCCCTGATAGCAGATCTGAGAGGCTTGCCAAATCTCCAAACAGCTCTTCCACAACTTCTGGAGAGTAGACATAGATTCTCAATCAATCAAGACATCAAAAAATATATCAGGGAAGTACACAAACACTCTTTCTATTATTTTGCTTTAAATTATTTTGAGATTAAATAAATATATTGATAAGCGTCTATATGGGAGAATATGAGTCGATGTACGGCATGCTTAATCATGGCAAGAATGGGGAAACACCGTGAGAAGAGGATAGGGGGTTTTCCCTCCAAGAACTATTATTGATTGCCTTAGTCCGCCGACTCATACAATAAACACTTTTGGAGTTAAATAATTAGAAGATAGAGTATTTGACTAGTTTGTGACTAGATTCTAGGTATAACCTTCATTAGGGGATGTTTTGCAAAGCATTTATCTTTGCATGTGTTTAGAATCAAATTTTGACATAAAGACAAAAGTTTTAGATGATAGAAAACTCTACAAAACCGTATGAGATGCTAGAAAGTCAAATCCCTTTTGTTTTTGAGTTATTCGAGTCCAAAGTGGGATACTTGGCTATTCTGACAGTTTTATGCCCTAAAACACAACTTTGACCGTTTTGAATGCTCTCAAAGAGACCTTAGAACTCATTTTTAGAGAACCATCACTAAGATATGATTTAGAGATGATTAGAAGTCCTAAAATTTTGTAGTGTTGGCTTTTCACTAATTCAAAATAGATTGAAAGATACTACTCTCCCAAAGAGACCAGTTGTCAAGCTTTTCCTTAGAAATCACTATCAAGGTTGACTACCCTGTCTATATAGACTGACTAATACGTAAGCATGGTTATGACTTAGCTATTGCAAAGCTAGAGATGATCTTACTAGTTGGAACGTGATAAGTAATAATATTAAAAATAAAGATTCATATATGACTTGAAAGAATTAAAAGACTAAGAGAAGTTAAGGATTGTTTGAATTAAAGCTTGTTTCTACACTTGAGGTTGATTTTGATTGATTTGAATATGCTTCTCTTGAAAGATTATGGAATAGAGATGAGTGTGAGATAATATATATGAGTTATGATTGCTTTGTTTGAAATGAATGATTGATATCCACATGTATGACTGATTGATATGCATGTGTATGATGAGACTCGACATGAGATTTTGAGATTCGGGCCGGCCATCCTTCGACAGGGAACGCTGGACACAAAACAAGATTTATGCCCTCTGGGAGCCATGTGGTAGAACCCAGAGAGGACGAGATTCCGAAGGAGGCATACCCAGGAGAGCCGCGATGTCCACTGTGGAGGTTTGGTGGATGGGCATCGGAGAAAGCCCTAGATTGGTTGAATTTTGGTTATTATGACTAACCATGTTGTCCAGCAGCATGGTGATGATGACATAATCTTTGAGCTAGACACATACATGGTTGATTGATTGAGATGCTATGCTTTAATTGATAGAGAATCATATTATGTAAATGTTTGTTTGAGATTACATGAGTCTTTGCTTATGTGATAAGAATCCTGGATATGGCATGCATGCTTGTTTGTTATTTAAGAAGGTTGATTTGATTGTATTGCTATGTAAAAATAGCACAATTAAGTGAGTTTAATTTTTTCTTAGATTAATTTGTACGATTAATATATGGTTAGATTCGGGACTGTCACACGAGGATATATACAAAATGGGAGCGGTGGTGAGGTATGTGCAAGCAAAATTCAAAAATGGTTTTCTTGTGTTGTTGTGCTAGTTAGTAGGAGGAATGGTTGTGCTAGTTTAATTTAGTCATATCCATCTTTAGGTACATTAGTTCCAAGAAGATACATCCATCCACTATTTATTCCACTCTAGTAATGGTGGTGGTGGAGGGAGTGTGTGTGTGATTGAGAAGAGATTTCAAAGATCTATACTCACTAGTTACCTACATCTTACAGCACAATTAATAAATGGATTATCCACGTGCGGTGTTTTCTACATGCTCAATGGATGTTCTACCATGACTTGGTTCATATAAATACCTTGAAGGATTTTTCTAGGTATATAGAAAGAGTAGAAGGAAGCATGTCTAAGCAGGGTTTAGTCTCGACCGGGGGGGGGTCACTCATAAATATGTAAGCATACCACCACGTGGGTTCAATAAAAGGGATTTTTAAAATCCCTTTTTTACACATTTTTTACATACAGAAGGGTACCATTTAAAGGGGGTATTCGCAGGTTGAATAGATAAAGGTTATGTTTATTCATGAAAAATTCATAGATAAGGGATTTTTAAAATAGGCCTTGAACGCATGTGATACAAAGGGTTTAGTGCAAGAACCCCTTGAGTGTTTAGTGCAAGAAACCTGCACCCATGTTTCAAAGTATATCTCTCTAGTGGATCCCACAATGCCATGCTCATGGAGTAATGATAATAATGATAAGAAGGTACTGTCACACATAACACAAGAAAAAGGAAGAGCAAGAAGAATGTATATAAGAATGATGAACAAGGTAGATACATTTTGTATTCTCAATAATGAAGTTATGAAGAGGAAATAAGTATTAAAAATGAGGAGAGAAAAGCATTTAGGATGCATTCGAGAGGTTTGCCATTTCCAACTAACCTTGTATGACTAAAAGATTGTAGCATTAAATGGCTTGATGAAGAAATGGAAAAGATAAAAAAATATGGAGAGGTGTTGACACAAAAGGAATGGAAGTACGAAAAAGGATGTGACCTCAAGTTAGTGTCCCTCTATATCTCTTAAATAAACCAAATAAATATAATCACATTAGATGGTTATTGATTTTCATATATATAATTCATTTGTTTGGTGTTGGCGACGGTAGTATAGGGTTTACAATGCCATGTGGTCCAAGTGAAGGAACTTTTGTACTCATTATATAGATACAAGTACAAATACTCAAGATTGTGGAGTTATTGAAAGCTTTAAGCAAAAGAGTCGAGAAATGCTTGATTATTGCGGCATGATTCAAAACATTCTAAATATTGGATTCAAGACATTCCACATTTATAAATTAGATGTAAAATGGTTTCAAGATGTGCTGTGTTGAGGTCCTGAAGCACCCATGTTCACCAAATTGAACATGGTTCCTTGCACAAAGAAAGGGTGACTAGAATAGAAAGAAAACCATGCAAGGATCGGTTCGGGAACTAGCAATCAGCCAACCTTAATGAGGGCTAAATCCCCTATGTGAGGCCGATAGGGCTCACATAGCACAAAGAAAGGGTGACTAGAATAGAAAGAAAACCATGCAAGGATCGGTTCGGGAACTAGCAATTAGCCAACCTTAATGAGGGCTAAATCCCCTATGTGAGGCCGATAGGGCTCACTCCAGCACTACTTGTGTCACTCAATTGGAGATTTCATAAGCTAGGTAATGAGAAAAGATAAAGGGAGCTATGAGCTCAACCCCTACTCCATGCCTTCATGT
This sequence comes from Cibotium barometz, assembly GCF_041138505.1. NCBI lineage: Eukaryota > Viridiplantae > Streptophyta > Polypodiopsida > Cyatheales > Cibotiaceae > Cibotium > Cibotium barometz. Next base: position 32,787,972 of record NC_141049.1, on the reverse strand, counting down.
GTGCAAGAGTAATATGAGGGAGAAGACAAGAAGAGGGAGAAAAAGAAGCAAGCCAAGTAGCCATCACCTACATGCACACACCAACAATCAAGCAAGCATAACCTACATAAGCCTACCACCATAGACACAAGAGAGAGAGATAGAGAGAAGGAAAACTCAAATGTGATAATGGGATTGTCCCTTTTCATATTTCATTAGTCACTTATATACATGAGATTTCTTTTTATAATGGGATTGTCCCTTTTCATATTTCATTAGTCACTTATATACATGAGATTTCTTTTTATAATGGCCGACCGCCCATTTTACAATTGGGAGCCCAAAACTAATTTCCTAGATCTATGTACCCCTACGCTTATTCTTATGGCCGGCATTACACAAGTCGTAAGCTTGATCGTCTCATACATATTTTACATGAAGCTTTTAGCATGGTTAAATAAAAATGAGTTACATGAAGCGTAACCACACTTGAAAAAAATGTTAACCAGAGTGGTTAACATACCTCCCTTCCTAATTCAGATCCATTCCTCAGAGCTGGCAAAGGACAATAGTTATAAATGGAATATATGATGATGAAGTAGTAACTAAATTAATGTTAACCAGAGTGGTTAACATACCTCCCTTCCTAATTCAGATCCGTTCCTCAGAGCTGGCAAAGGACAATAGTTATAAATGGAATATATGATGATGAAGTAGTAACTAGATTAATGATGTGGGGGGATTGGTGGAAGACTTTTCTAATCCAAAATGATGTCTCCATCATGTCCTCTACAGTCTCCAAGAAAGCATCCATTGGATGTGCTCATAATATCCAAACAGCTACTTCAAGGTAGGGCCTTTGTTGAGGTTGAAGGTAAGGGCTTGATTTCCCTCCTGGTAGTGGTCCCATTCTGGAAAGGCCTCTAGGAGCATGATGAGATGAGGTTGGCTAATGTGATGATCGCCATGATGGCGAGGTCGGAACCTCATCATAGTGGCTGTCGATGAAAGTGTTCATCTTTATGAGCATACTAACCTCGGTGCATGGGCTCTAGGATGTCGGTGGAGTGAACCAGGGGAAGTTGTATTAAAATTTAGGCTTTTTTTCCTACTCATGCCCATAACAAGTCCTAATCCTAGCATTTTCACGGATAGGTAGGTATGTGGGATTGATCTGGAAGTGGCGGGGTGCCTTGCAGTATTTTGCCCAAATGTAGGGCATAGGCAGCAGAAAGGGTAAAACAGGCTGCTCACCCACCGTGAGCTTGAAGGTGATGGGTTGAGGGTCCAAGGGGGGCCATGGTAACCACCATGTTGTCGATGCGAATGTTGGCACTTCTAGGCATCGTGTTTGGCATTGAGGTAAGGCTAGTGGACATGTATGTGCGCATGGTCAGTGAGCTTGATGATGGGTGCTTGTTGGAGCTATCAACCAAGCAGGATATTGATGGCCTGCTTGAACTCCGTGTGATCCACTAGGTCACGCCAATTAAGGGGTTGAGTGGTGGGTCCACCTCTTTGTGTTCTTGCGGGGCTGGCAAGCGAATATTTCCTTCCTATAAGGGTTTGGAGGAAGGAAGGTCAGCAAGGAATTGCAACATAGGGGGAGGGATAGTTGAAGAAGAGGTAGGAGTGTGGTGGCGAGGGTGCATCGAAGAAGTGTGGGGGCCTTGTTGTTGTCCAAGGGTAGATTGCCAGTGAGACACAAGGGGAGGCCCAAGTGGATATGGACAGTTCAAGGTGGTGATGGAGGTGTGGGTGATGGAGGGGGAGAGGGAACAGAAGGGGGCGTTGAGGATGGTGAGGGGAAAAGGAGGAGGGTTACGGTGGAAGAGGTGGGGGGTGTGGAGGTACGATGATGGGTACCAGGGTTTGGTGGGGGTTGAGAGCTTAGCTCGGGGTGATATTGGTACCAAGGAGGGTGGGGGTTGAGAGCTTGGCCCGGGGTGAGGTTGGTGATTTGGCGAGGGTGGGGGGTGATGAGGAGGAAACTAGGGGGCAAGGGGATAATTGGGGGGCTTGTTGGTTCCTTCCCCACCATCATCATTGTCATCATTGTCATTGTTGGGGTCATGGCTTGGGATTCTTTTGACTGCTCTGGGGAGATGTGGAAAGGATATTCCACGTGGGAATCATCGAATTGTATGATCCCCGTGGGCAATGATAACCTAGAGCTTGAAGGTAGCATCGAGTGGTAAAGGATGAGAAGCCCATAGGAGGAATAGAGTGGGACTTCCTAGTGCCGGAGAGATCTAAAGGCCCAATAAACCATCTCCCAGTCTGCTGGCCATTGGAAAATAGAGAGGTTGATTGTGGCATCATAGCTTATAAGATTGGCCTAGTTAATGAGGTTTGCGATAAGTGGGTGGATGGGAAGTGTAAAGAGGGATAAGGGTTTAGAGAAGGAGATTTGGGTTTGGAAGAAAAGGGCGACAAGAATAGAGATCGAGTCAGAGGGAAGTTTGGTGAGTAGATAAGAGAGGGTGGCACAGGAGGTGGGGTCGTTGAGGAAAATCTCATGTTGCAGGAGATCAAGGTGGAGGGGGTGGTTTTGGAGGTTGAGTTGGTTGGGGTTTTGGCAGGGGGTAGCAAGGTCCGGGAACTTTGTGGCCGAGTCCATGAGGGCATCAACCTTCCTCTTAACTACACTAGGTACCAGCCTTGAGGGTTGGGTTTGAGGCTAGATTGATTGCACCTTGCAGCTGCAAATCATCTTGATCTAGGGTTGTTTTTGGCACCTATTGGTATTGGATGAAAGAAAGCCAAAGATGGTTACATTCATCCTCCTCCTTGTAGCTCTCCTTCTACGCTCTTAGCTTTGTTGGGCAAGGGAAAGGGCTTGGGTGGACTTGTGGGTATCCTCTTGAGTGGCTTGGAGTTTTTGTTGGAGCTGTGTGTGACACTGCTGAGAGTGGTGGGTGAGGATGGATTCTCAGTCCTCTAGGGCCACATGTAATTGTTGGTTGGCTATGGTTTCTTCCTAGAGAGTTTCCTAGGTTTTCTACTGGTCTCCCTTTGCTAGGAGCATCTGCTATTGGGTAGCTGTCACCTGTTATTCTGACGTTACATTATGTAATTTGTCATTGATGATGAGATTGTGCAAGGTTAGAAAAACCTTGGGAAAAATTGGGTATGGCACCATGTGTGGATCTAATTCCATCGGAATAGGCAGATTGGGAGTAGGAAAGGCCCACATGGACCCAACATAGTGTATGCATCGCATGTCTTTGAGAGGAGGAGGTGATGAAGTGCCTTCTTTAATAAAAGTTGGGGGAAGTAGTGGCCTCAAGGGCTCAGGGTTTCGATGAGATTTTCATCAAATAACTGGGTGGTCTAATGGATTTCCTCCTCTTCTTGTTCTTTACGTCGGGCTTTGTCCTCCTATTCAGCTTTGAGCTGAGCTTTGTCCATAGAAGCAGCTTTTTTGTGGGCTTCCTTTTTTTTCCAGGTCTCAACATGATGGTGTTTGGGGGCAAAGAGTTTGGAGAGGGTATGGGTTTTAGGAGATGTTGAGAGTGTTGATATCCCAAGCTCATCTACATCTTCATCGGCAGTACATCATGAGCTTGAGAGGGGCTGTTGAGATATTCAAGCTCGATGTCAGTGTGAGCTAGCTATGCTATGTGCTGGCAGATTAGGTAGGAACATGTGTGAGACATAGATGACCGCGTGTCCAGCTGGTCATAGTGTGTGGACATTAGCTAGGGTTAGTAGAGTGTGGACACAACTCATTGTGTGTTGTGTGGATTATGGATTAGTGCATTATGCTTTGTGTGAGAGTGGACATGGCTTCCCTCTATGATTAGGGTTTGCAATATACATTAGGGTTTGCTCCTGTGTGTGTGTCTCCTCCTCCTCTACCGTTCTTTCAACATGGTATCAGAGCCTTGTGCTGTTTATTAGAATTATGAGTGAGTGAGTGAAGAGGAAGAAGAAGAAGCTGTGAAAAGAAGCTGTGAAGCTGCCATTGGAGCTGTGAAGCTTGGAGCACACCAAATACTATCAGATCTGAAAGCTTGGCCTACCGGGTAAGGTCTTCTAAAAATCCTTGAGCGGATTGCAGGTGAAACAGGCAAAAGCAAAGCATTTTAGAGCAAATCAAAGCAAGGCAAAATTCTGGTTTTTGAAGGTTTCCATTAAAGCTTGGGAACATTGATGTATGGTGGAAATATGTGTGATTATGGCAAAGCAAACATGTATCTGACAATGAGAGATGTAATGGCAACTCTTATGCAAGCCCTACTGTGATTTTGGAGCAATTTACATGCATTTAATTGAGAGAAATTACTGGTTTTTTGAGCTCTCACAAAACAGAGAGAAGAAAGTCAAAAATTGATGCATTTGGAGCCTATTTTTGGTGAAAATCAAAGAATTGGTGGGTTTCACACATACCCAAGTGTGTTGGGCACCTATAACCATCATCAAACAACTTGATAAACACTCCCAAACCCCTGATTTGCAGGCGGCGCAGCCCATACAAAAGAAACTGGGCAGAAAACTGGTTTTTTCACTACGAGGAGGTCGATTTCTTACTTGGTGCTTGATATCTTCCACAATCTTCTTAGCAATTGGATGCTTTACATATTGGAGAAGAGGGCTATGTGATTTGTTTGGCCAATGATGCTTAATTGAGCTGGGAATGAGCTGATTAAAACAGGCTGTCCACTGGTTGCAGAGAAACAGAGCATTTTAATCGAGCAATTAATCTTTGGTGTTTTACAATTGGACAAATTCCTCTTACATGGAGTTGATGGACACTATTGCTAAGCCAATGAATGCCTGGTTTCTCAATTTGGTGAAATATTGAAGGAATTAGAGCCAAATCATTACTGGTTTTTCTGGTTTTTCCAAAAACAGAGAAAGGGGTTTTCAAAAATTGATAATTACACATGTCAAATGGAGTTGATACTCAACATTGAGGTTCATTAGGTGTCAATGCAAGTTGCCTAGACTTGATTGCACCATTACTTTGCGATTTGGAGCCTTGGAAGGCGTGTCAATACAGGGTATTCCGCACTGCGTGAGTCAGTTCATCTCGGATGATTACAGGTTGATTTCCTACATCAAATTTGGAGTTTGTTGGCTATCTTGGAGTATCTGGAACATTAATTGGAGTGTGGTTGAGCTGAGGAAGGCTCATTTACAGATTTGAAGTGTGCGGAAGGTGTACGCATTGAGCAACATGTCGGATAATCCAGTTCAGATTGTTGGTGAAAAGCTGGATAGGAAGAACTTCCAGGCATGGAAGTACAGGATAAAGAGTTTCTTGAAAGGGAAAGGATTTTGGAATCTCATTACAGGTGTTGAGCCAGAGCCTGAGCTACCTCGGCAACCTACACAGCAGCAGCTTATTGCTCATAAGCAATGGTCAGAGAGAGCGTTCAAAGTGCTGCATTATTTGTCTATATGCATTTCTGATGCTATGCTCATACACATTCAGGATGCTGAGAATCCCAAAGATGCATGGGATACTTTGGTTAAGATGTTTGATACAGATACGAGTGCTCGCAAGTCTCAGTTGCGACAGCAGATACACAATGTGAAAAGGAATAAAAGGAGCATACATGATTATGTGCAAGAAATCAAGAAGTTTGCAGATGCATTGGCCACAATAAATGCCCCCATGCCTGATGATGATTTGGTGGATATTACCTTGCGTGGTCTTGGCAAGGAATACAAATCATTTGATACATCTATCTCAGTGAGGAGTACAGGTTTACCCGACTTCGATGAGTTGGTTTCCCTCTTGTTGGTTGAGGAAATCAAGCTCAGTGATTCATTTCTGGATGCATCTACTAGCCATGATGATGGCAGAAATCAGGCATTTTACTCGCAGAGAGGTTTTAGAGGCAGGGGGAGATTCGCATCACGTGGACGTGGTGGTAATGGTCGTGGATGGCAGGATAGACCTCCACAACAGAATTTTCAGCCTTCTTATGGTGCTCGAGGTGGTCGTGGTTATGCACCTCAGCGAGGCAGAGGTACCCCCCATGGTCGAGGACGTTGGCAAGGCCAACAAAATTCTATGCAAGATGTGGAATGCCATTATTGTGGCAAATATGGTCATATGGCGAGAGATTGCTTTCGCAAACAAAATGATTTGAGAGGGGGAAGAGCACAACGTGGTGGTCATTATGGTGGAAACTATGCACAACATGGTGGCAACTATGCATCAAGTAGCAATGATGGAACTGCAAATCATTTGTTTGCCATGAAGCATGTTGTGGGTTCTATGACAACAAATGCTGAGAATGATGATACATGGTACATGGACTCAGGAGCATCAAACCATATGACATGCCATGGTGTATGGTTTGAGCACATGAAGCCAATGGATGTCAAAGGCTATGTGGAAACAGGTGATGATACCCAGCATGTCATTACACATGTTGGAAGTGTACCATTGGTCATGCATAATGGTAAGACAAAGTCTATGTCAGATGTGCTGTATGTGCCTTCGATCACTAAAAGCTTGGCCTCAGTTGGTCAAATGGTAGAACAGGGATTACAGGTTCGCGTCAATGAGCATGGATGCTTCGTTGAAGATTTTAAACATGGATGTAGAGTGATTGCTAAAGGCAAGAAAGAAGGAAGACTGTTTAAGCTGGATGCTGGAATTCCTGAGCTAAAATCAGCCATGTTCTCAAAGAGCAGGAATGTGGTACAGGATATTGATATGTGGCACAAGAGGATTGGCCATGTAAATATACAGAGATTAAAGAACATGCAAACAAGAGGCATTGTCAATGGATTGCCTAGGTTCAAATATGATGGACATATGCATGTTTGTGAAGCCTGTCAGTTTGGGAAGCAGGCAAGGTTGAGATTTCCTAGAGAAGGAAATATGAGTAACAGGCCACTTGAGATAGTACACAGTGATGTATGGGGTCCTGCACAAAACCCATCTATCAAAGGCAGTCTATACTATGTTACATTCATTGATGACTTTAGCAGGATGACATGGATATACTTTCTCAGGGAGAAGAGTGAAGTATTGGAAAAATTCATGGATTTCAAAGCTTTTGCAGAAAAGCAGTATGGCTGTTGGATTAAATGTCTGAGGACAGATGGAGGTGGTGAATACACCTCAAAAGCTTTTGAACATTTCTTGAGGAAGCATGGGATAAGGAGACAATTGACATGCAGGTATACACATCAGCAGAATGGTGTGGCTGAGAGAAAGAATAGAGTTATATGTGAAGTGGCAAGGGCAATGCTTAATGAAAAGAGCATGCCAGATTACTATTGGGCAGAAGCATATGCTACTGCAGTTTATATATTGAACAAAACACCTACAGCAGCCATTCATGGAAGCACGCCAGAGATGCGGCTCACAGGTTACAGGCCAGACATTGGACATCTTAAAGTTTTTGGATGCATAGCCTATGTGCATGTGCCTGATGAAAGAAGAAGGAAGTTGGATCCTAAAGCAGAGAAATGTATATTTGTGGGATATGCACAAGATCGAAAAGCCTACAAGTGTTATAATCCACAAACTAGACAAGTGGTCATCTCACGTGATGTGGTGTTTGATGAGCTTGCTAGTTGGTATAAAGCAAAAGATGAAGGTGTTATTGAGTCACTGGAAGCAGATGTGCCTGTGAACTTGCCATCACAAGCAAGTTCTAGTTCAACTACTATGTCTGGGCCAGCAGCAGAAGCTGAGAGCAGCAGTGTACGTCCATGGTCAGGACGGTTGAGACATGAGAGTGTAAGCACTGGGAGTAGTGCTATGGATAAAGGCAAAAAGAAAGTCGAAGGAATTGGAATCACAGGATATGAGTCATCCAGTTCTGAAAGTTTGGATGAGGAGCTTGGCATACCTATTTTACGCACACCTGGTGCGAGGCAGGACAGATATGTGCCACCACATGCTAGAGTCACAGGTGTACAGAGTGACCCGCATGCATTGCGGAGATCCCAGAGGGTCAGATATCCTGTTGACAGGTTGACATACAGAGATTTTGCTATGCACTATGCATACATGACATCTATGGTTAAGCATGTGGAACCTACATGCTATACAGAGGCTGTTGGAGAGCATGTATGGGAGAAAGCAATGGACATAGAGATGGACGCATTGGTCCATAATGATACATGGGATTTGGTTGCCCTACCAAAGGACAAGAATGTTATTGGATGTAAATGGGTCTACAAAGTGAAGTGCAAATCTGATGGTTCTATTGAAAGACATAAAGCAAGATTGGTAGCAAAGGGTTATGCACAGACCCAAGGATTGGATTATGATGAGACGTTTAGCCCAGTGGCTAAGATGGGCACAGTGAGAGTAGTCATTGCTATGGCTGCAGCTAATGGCTGGTAAATGCATCAGATGGATGTTAAGAATGCATTTCTGAATGGAGATCTACAAGAGGAAGTATACATGGCACAGCCAGAAGGGTATGTACACCCTAGATATCCCACTCACGTATGCAGGTTGAAAAAGGCATTGTATGGTCTAAAGCAAGCACCACGTGCTTGGAGTGATAAGATGAGCAGATATCTTATCTCACTTGGTTTTCAGACTTCTACAGCAGATTCTTCACTCTATGTGAAGAAGACACAGCATAGGATTGTTTTACTAGTCATCTATGTGGATGACTTGATTATTACAGGTGATCATAGTGCAGATGTGATACATGTCAAGAAAGCTTTGAGTGGGCAATTTGACATGAAAGATCTTGGTGAGTTGAGATACTTCCTTGGCATTGAAGTGGTGAAAGATCATGCAGGTACTTGGTTAGTACAGCGCCAATATGCATTGGATATGTTGGCAAAGTATGGCATGACAGGGTGTAAGCCTATGAGTACACCATTGGAACAAAATGTAAAGTTGCGGGCTGATTATGGCGAGGAATTGGATGATCCTTCCATGTACAGGAAGATGGTTGGTAGTCTCATATATATGACTATCACACGCCCGGATTTGAGTTATGCAGTGGGGCTGGTCAGCCAGTTTATGCAGAGCCCCAAGAAACCACATTTGGATGCAGTGAGACGCATCATGAGATATGTGAAGACCACAGCACATTATGGTCTATTTTATGAGAGTGGTAAAAGCTTGGACATACATGGCTACACAGATGCTGATTGGGCAGGTAGCGCATATGACAGGAGGTCTACTAGTGGATATGCTTTTACACTTGGAAGTGCCGTGGTGAGTTGGAGTAGCAAAAAGCAACCTACAGTTGCTTTATCCAGTACAGAGGCTGAATACAGAGGTGCAGCCATTGCTACTTGTGAGGCTATATGGTTAAAGAGACTCTTGGCAGATTTATGTGAGCCTCTTGATGGCAAAGTTGTCATACATTGTGACAACATGAGCAGTATACAGTTGGCAAAGAATCCAGTGTTTCATGCGAGGACCAAACACATAGAGGTCCATTATCACTTTGTCAGAGAAAAGGTGCTGGATGGTACAGTTGATCTTCACTATGTGAAGACTGATGAGCAGGTGGCTGATATCTTCACGAAGCCACTTGGCAGGGAGAAGTTTGAGTACTTCCGGACTATGTTGGGAGTACATGGGATGAGCTTGAGGGGGAGTGTTGAGAGTGTTGATATCCCAAGCTCATCTACATCTTCATCGGCAGTACATCATGAGCTTGAGAGGGGCTGTTGAGATATTCAAGCTCGATGTCAGTGTGAGCCAGCTATGCTATGTGCAGGCAGATTAGGTAGGAACATGTGTGAGACATAGATGACCGCGTGTCCAGCTGGTCATAGTGTGTGGACATTAGCTAGGGTTAGTAGAGTGCGGACACAACTCATTGTGTGTTGTGTGGATTATGGATTAGTGCATTATGCTTTGTGTGAGAGTGGACATGGCTTCCCTCTATGATTAGGGTTTGCAATATACATTAGGGTTTGCTCCTGTGTGTGTGTCTCCTCCTCCTCTACCGTTCTTTCAACAGGAGAGGGGTTCAAATGGTAGCTCTGCTGTTTCACACCGATTTCACTGACACGTAGGTGCATGAATGTGGAGAGTGATAGTGCTAGATCACCCTCTCTGTTTTTTTTAAAGGCACGGCCATACGATAAAGAGGGTACGGGTGTATTCTAGAGCATGTATCAACATGGACTAGTCAGGCAAAGAGCATGCATGTTTTAAAGGCACGACCATATGCTAAAGAGGGTACGGGTGTATTCTAGAGCATGTATCAACATGGACTTGTCAGGCAAAGAGCATGCATTTTAAAAGGAACGGATGTGCACTAGTAAGGGTACAATCATTTGCTAATGAAAGGAATGGGCATACACTTTCTAGGACTTTCAAGTCTTCTAGTTGTGCCAAAATGATGTGTCTCCTAACTACTACCCTCTGATATTCTCCTAACTATATAGTTTTACCATGTTTATACCCCTCTTCAATGCTCTTTATGCTCCTTTTAATTCACTTTATTCCCTTTTAATGCTTACTTGTCTCATTGATGAGGTAGATTTGGAAGGATTTGGCCAAGAGAAGTGAATGGTCATGGCTAAGAATCATGTGGCCGTACGTCTGAGAAGTGAATGATCATTTGTCTCATAAGTTAACGGTGGTTCATCAGAGATGTAAACGGCCATTTTTTTGAGAAGTGAACAACCATTCACTTCTCAGAGAGACTATCTAAAACAATTGCACAAAGTTTCCCTCTTGAGATCTTTGTGATTTTAGTACACTCTTGATGTATGGAATTGTATTACATAAGTTGTAAGCTCGGTCATCCCATACATATTTTACATGGTGTGAGGCTTTGGCTCAATACCTCACAATACAATTCAAGAAAACGGAATTTGCACAAATCTTTGAGGCAGAAAGAGAACAATTCTATATATAACCAAGAAATCTTACAACAATCTGATATGAAGCACTCTTAGAGATAAGAGTTCCACCCGACCACCCCCCCAAGCTATCTCACTTGCACTCTCACTCTCATGAAAATCTCACTCACACTCGCACACGCACTCTCAATCTCTTCTTCAATTTTCTATGTATTCCTCTTCTTCACATCAAAAGCCAAAACTAGTCCTTTCTGGAGCTTTCTTGATTTGCGTGCCATATTTTTGGTGATGGACATTTTTGAAAAAAGCGTGTTCAGGAAGCTTTCTTCATATGCGATCATCATTACAATGAGATTACATTTTTTAAAACACTGGGAAAACAACCCTTTTCCATGGTGCGCCATTCGCACCTCGGTGATCTGATGAGGATGCACAATAGCTCAGCTCAAACATTCCATCCTCCTCTTTGACTTTGTATCTCTTCGTTTGAGGCTAAATCGTTATCCTTGACCTCCGTTTAGGACTTGCAATGTCTCACCAAATGGATATGAAATAATGTGAATCACAATGATTTCACTTGAGCAAAGTTGTTCTATGTACAAAATAGAAAAACTCTCTCATACAAAACTTCTCCTAATTCCACCTCTGACCTAATCAAAACTAACCCACAAAAATGGCAACTACCTGAAAAATGACCAAAACCAAAAATTACCTGCAGCACAAAACTTTCTCAAAACATGTTAGATGTCCTACAAAAACATGTTAGATGTCCTACAAAAACATTCTACACACTTTCTACCTACAACAAGAATTTATGAAAAATATTTATACAAAATTATGAAGCATCACATATAGCGCTTAGCGCGGTTACATAAAAATGAGTTACATGAAGTGTAACCATGCATGAAAATAATGTTAACTAGTGTGATTAATAACCCATGAAAAAGCATCCAAATGGATTTATGGTGATTGACTCTACAAAGTTATATACATAGAGAGATACTTTTATACTACCTCAACATTCTGAACACATAAAGTTTTACCCAAAATATTTGATTTTGGCTTTTATTATATAGCTCCTTGTGCATTTTTAATTAACTTTTTATGTATAATTTCATACTAGGGTGTGTTTTAGCCAGACCTACATAACAAGAAATGGTAGTATATCATAGAAGTTACTCCTCGTGTTCAAAGAATATTTTTCAAGAGCTGGATGTTGAAGAGCTCATGAATGAAGTGGGAGTTATAAAATGATAGAGTGAGATAACACCAACCAATGAAGATCAACGTGTCTATATCCAAGATGAGGACAAAGCAATCAAATCCTAACATACCCATGCTGATGATCTAGATGATGATAATGATGTGGAGTCTAGTATAGCTAACAGCCAGTGACATAGATATTTTTTTTAAAAATTTTTTTAATCTTGCAATGGGTGGAGATATAGATCTTGAGATAGAGAAATTAGCATGTATGGATTTAATTAAAGATGTAGCTGATGTTGGGCCGAGCCACCCTAATACATTATTCATTTTCTCAATTAACATTGTCAATTTTATATTTTTCATATGAGTTCCTCTTTCTAAATATGATCATGTCGATCATGGTACTCTTTGAAAATGAAGATACATCATGATTGGTCTATCTTGGGAGCCTATATTACCTCCCAACACACATTTGCATTATAATTGGGCACCTCGATTACACTACACGCCATAAACAAACACATATTTTCTCTTGGGTGTCTGTGAAAATTCTATACTCAGGTATGCCTCTGAAATTTTGTCTGAGTATAAAACTATACACATGGCTATACATGTGGACATAACCATGTATATAATTGCATGCCATAATGCTACACTCTTGTAAGTAAACATTCATTCAATGCAACTATGCCCTCTTTCTCTTGTAGTGGAGTAACAAAACAATATAACCACCTTTAGTTTCTAAGTAGTCATGACCTCAAAATTACGATGACTCTTCAAATCATCCCACACATAGCTTCATTTACAAAATATATCCTTAAAACTTATACAAAGATAAGATAGAGTACCAAAGAAGTATAACCACATTTAGTTTCTAAGTAGTCATGACCTCAGAATTACGATGGCTACCTTAGGATTATGATGGCTCTTCAATTCATCCCAAAAAACGTAGATGGAATCCCAATCCACCTCCAATGGGTTTTTGGACCCATTTTAAGAAAAAAATATAGGTATATTCAATACTTCCAAGCTTAAGTGATTCCACTCTGAACATTTAATATGATTCCTCTTTGAAAAAACCTTTAGAATCCAATATTATGTTTGGAACAATGACTAGGCATTCACACCAAAGCTTCTTCATTTTACCATGGGTCCTCATTGTGTGACCAAAACATTGCCATACTACATTAATACTTAGTCTTGGACATGCTTTCTTTCATCTTATCATAAAGTCTTCATATTGCATCTTACAGGCTTTCACATTCACTAAGTTTGTAAAATTTCCAATAAAACATGCATCCATATCTTACCTGTGGCAAAGCAAGATTTGTGATCAAGATTGTGGATAGTCTCTTCGACTAAAGATTTTTTCTCTCAAAGAGCTTAAATCTAAAAATCAAACACTTAGGCATGAGATAACACCACCAACAAACAACCTACCCCCACTGCTATGCAACTTTACCAAGAGTTTTCTACACTGGTTGGATTGTTAATTTCCTCATTCCCAACAGTTTTCTCCACTAGTTAGATTGATAATTTCCTCATTCCCACCATCAATGATGGATTCCATTGGAGACACTACATTTTTCTATCCATGTTAAGGTGGAATCCTAGCTTCATTTATGCACGCATTTTTCTGAGGGCATACATAAACATAGGTCCAACACACTTGGAAGTTTTCTTTTCCCTTAGCAAAGGGGGTGGAACATTGGTGGAGATACATGACAATGATGTGTGGCTGGCTGAAGGGGGTGTAGAACTTGTTGTCAACCACCCATGGACTTTAGAAGACATGTAATAAAAATTTATATGGGCCATGAGTTTCCCACTAGAGGCATTACACGCACACCATGTGAACGACATCTTTGTCTTTCAAATGGGTTTGCAAAACTTACAACTTGCAACACTAAGTCAAATTTACTATGTAACTTTAGTTTCGAATAGCCTTGGTGGTTGACTAGGAAGGCCCAAAAAAAACTGTAACTTTAATAATAATAAATATTATTTTATATTTATTAACATAAATTATTTTGATTTTTTTCTCAAAAAGCTACCCTTTGATAAAAAGGCCATTTTTTGCCTTTCATTGAGAAGGGATAATTTTTTACTTTAATGTTCTATTGAGGGTTTAAAATGTTTCTCAAATTCACTTGAAGGCTAAATCCCTCCTAGAAGGGTGCCGCAACTTGCAAAACTAAACCCTATTGGAATGAGGCAAGAGAGAGAAATAAACAAAGAAAGTTATATTTATGCTTGGGGGGTTCACCTCAAAAAATGTTAGTGTACCACGTGAATTCAACAAGAGGGGTTTTTTAATTAGATAAATTAAGAAAAATTAACACGATTACATTAACAGGAGTGGTTTTTTAATTCAACTTTATAAAAAAATTATTTAGTTCATAAGTAAAGAGGGGTTGTTTTATTGGAGGAAATTTTAGTTAAGGTATTTTTTAAATAGCTCTTGAACGCACGTGATACCTAGGGTTTTCTAGTAGTGCACCCCTTGAGTATTTATGTCTTCAAAAGGCTAAAATGTTACATCATGTCTCAGCCAAAAATTTCATGCATAGGGTGATGCAACATGGTACCCAATCTAGTAAGGCTGAGCTGGGAGGAGCAAGTCCTACAATGGTGGGAAATAATGGCTCTAATCCTCTTGAGGTGACATGATCATGGGCGGGAGGCCACTATGTTAAGGGCATCGGGCTCTACATAGCTTGGTGGGCTCTATCTAAGTCACTCCTCTCAGCCAGATTCCTATATGAGCATGGAGGTTGGGGGAGAGTGGGTAGATTTTCTCTTAGGGCTTTGGTCTAGAAGAAGTTAGTGAGAGTTATGTGTGCTAGTCCTCGAGCAAGTGCAACCAATCTTCTGGGCAGTAGGGATTCTTTGTGAGTGTGAAGATCTAGAACAAAGAACCCCAAGAATCTCTCATCTAGAAAATCCATGATCCTATAGAGTGGTCTAAAACCCTCTGAGAAGATGCAATGGAACCTCCCCTAATCTTATAGTATACGAGGAATTTGCATATATAATGAGCCTCTATCTCAACCTTTTTATGGAAAAGTTGGCATGTCATGTCCTTTGGTGCAGTTGATCTTGGCCCATATCTCAATGTCTCCACTCTAACCTATGGAATGACATGCATATCTATCCAATCGCACATTGCACCCGAAATAAGAGATATGTATCCATGTAGTGCCAGCATATAATAAAGTCATCCCCTATCATGTGAAGATGATGGTCTTTGTAGAAATCCATTTTCATCCCTAGTGGTTAGAGGGGTGGATACTAGGTCTTCTGAGCATCACAATGTTCTTCTTGGATCACCCTCCTAATCACCATGTTCAGTTCTATATGGATAAGAGAAAAGGAAGGGGACTCTATGTTGTACTAAAATGGTCAAAGTGCCCCCATGTGCATATCATGCATACCAAACCAAGTTGTAAGATTCCTCCCTCTAGCTTTTGAGGTGTGCAGGTGTAAGGACCTCCCCTTCTGATCTTATAATTATTCCCCTCTAAAATAAAGAAAGATCCTGTTTTGGCTTGGAGAGAGAAAATGTCTAGAGGGAGGTAATTCAAAATTGAGATATTTTTGGATATAAAAATCCTCCTAGTGTCTAAAACGATTTACCTTGAAACAAAAATTCAAAAAGAACTTTCCAATGTGCAATTCAAATTAATTGAAAATAGGTATAAAGGACCTTAGCCTAAGGGTCCAGATTTTTTAAAATTTTTGAATTATGGTCTAATTAAGGTTCCTATGGACCAATAAGATTAATCCAAATGTAGGGAGGAGATAAATTGAAGAATAAAAGAAACCCCCCTCCCCCCAAAATGAGTAAATGCTCACATAAGATGAAGAGTGGAGGACTAAGGACCAAAGAAAACAATTAAAAAACTGAATTTTGACACCTCAGTGTGGGGATATCCCCTCATGAAGTAGGCACCTTTTTCTCATCATTACCCCTAATTTTTAATAAATAAAATGAGATATTTTCATCTCTCCTCTCTCCTATTTCAAAACTGGATCCAAAAAGTAAGTTGAACTGACCCAAAAATGGTTAAAAATTGACCAAACTAATTTGGAAAATTCTAGAATCAGATTTCTTGGTTAGGGGCTCACTTTTTCCTATAAATAGAAGCCTCCCCCTTTGTAAAAGCTTAATGGTGTTTATGCACTGTTACTTTGCTCCTGTCTTGAGCATTGAATTTTTTAATAATTGAATTGTTTTGACCTAATCCTCTTCAAAGTGAATTGGTGGCCACTCTTAATCCTAGAAAGACTAACTAAAGGATTAATTAAACTCTTTTTATTGTTTACTGTCTTGAATTTAGAAAATTTTATAGATTAGAGTTCTAATTTGGGTTAATTTAAGTTAAATAAAGAATGATAAAAATGAGAAATTGTCAGCCATACAAAGGAGGTTATGGCAAAAATTTCCAGAATTTTGTGGAAAAGAAAACTTATTTTTATGTTATTCCAAAAGAGTAATTCCCACCATTTTTGCATCTACAAGAAATATTCTAATTACTCCATGTACATATTCACCTATGAATATGCATGGATATCACTGATATTAAATATTAAATTTGATTTTTATGCATAGAAAGATGCATAAAGGAATTTTTTTATTACAAAAGTGTTATTCTCATTAAATTTAATTTTTATGCATAGAAAGATGCATAAAGGATTTTTTTTATCACAAAAGTGTTATTCTCATTAAATTTAATTTTTATGCATAAAAAGATGAATGAAGGAATTTTTTTATTACAAAAGTGTTATTCTCATTAAATTTGATTTTTATGCATAGAAAGATGCATAAAGGAATTTTTTTATTACAAGTGTTATTCTCATTAAATTTGATTTTTATGCATAGAAAGATGCATAAAGGAATTTTTTTATTACAAAAGCGTTATTTTTATAAAAATTAAATTTTATGCATAAAGAAATTCTTTTTATTTAAAAGTGTTATTCCTATTAAATTTGATCTTATGCATAAAAGGATTTTTTTAATAAAAGTGTTATTCCCATTGAAGTTGATTTTTATGCATAAAGAAATTTTATATCAAAATTAGAATTCTGTTAAATTCTATGTTTAAATTCTATGAGTATTTGATAAATGAATAATTAAATACTCTAAGAGATAAATTTCTATCGGATTGTGAAAAGAAAATTCAAAAAATCTATCGAGATCAAAATATTCAGATAAATGATTAATTTATTCCTCATTGGAATTTGTAACTAATTTAGAAATCAGTTAAGTGAATATTGAAAGAAAGAAATTTAGTAAAATAGTAACTGAATTATCAAACCTTTTCGAGAAAGATAGTTCAAAAAAAATCTTATCCGACTCGAACCTTGAATCAGACTATGACCAAGACCAAACTCTTTTGTTAGTTTCAAGGAAAGAAGGTGTGACCAGTTTAGAGAAATACACTCAAAACTCCCGCCAAATCTGAAACTAAGTTTGAGACCCTTCGAATTGATCTATGGATCAAGGTTATAGAATTCGAGGAATTCTAGTATGAAATTCAGAATTCCGATCAAGAAGTTTTGGGGATACTGATTCAAGAAATACTCCTTGTATTCAAAAGAAAATCAAACTGAAAACTTGCATAGAAAAAAAGATATGATGATATGTGATGTGAATAGATGTGATGAGATGTGATGTGAATCAGATAGATATGAATGAATGGATGAGATGTAATGTGATGTGAATCAGATAGATATGAATGAATGGATGAGATGTAATCTAATGTGAATCAGATAGATGTGAATGAATGGATGAGATGTAATGTGATGTGAATCAGATAGATGTGAATGAATGGATGAGATGTAATGTGAATCAAATAGATGTGAATGAATGGATGAGATGTAATGTGATGGGAATCAGATAGATGTGAATGAATGAATGGATGAGATGTAATGTGATGTGAAATGGGATGTGAGTGAATGAGATGTGATGTCATGGGAATCGAGATATAAATGAATGAATGGATGAGATGTAATGTGATGTGAAATGGGATGTGAGTGAATGAGATGTGATGTCATGGGAATCGAGATATAAATGAATGATATGGGATGTGAATGGATATGAATGTGTATTTGAAAATGGATATGGATGTGTATGTGAAGAATGGATGTGAATGTGTATGTGAAGAATGGATGTGAATGTGTATGTAAAGAATGGATGTGGATGAGTATGAGAAAGAATGGATGTGGATGTATGTGAAAGAATGGATGTGGATGTGTATGTGAAAGAACGTGATGTGATGTGTAAAGAGATGTGATGTGACATGACTATATGTGGATGTAAAGTGATAGATATGAATGTATGGATAGATGTGAGTAGTCGTACATGTGAGCGATTGGATGGATGTGGATGAATGAGATGAGATACATATGAAGAATGAGATATGATGTGGATAGAAGTGATGTGTTATAATGTGGATAGAAGTGATGTGTTATAATGTGGATAGAATGTATATGATGGGATGGTTATGAGAATGAATGTGATGGATATGAATGAATGTGCTGGATATGAATGAATGAATGTGCTGGATATGAATGAATGTGATTTGATGGATGTAAATGGATGAATGAATGTGCTGGATATGAATGAATGTGATTTGATGGATGTAAATGGATGAATGAATGTGATGTGATGTAAATGAATGTGATGGATATGAATGAATGAATGTGATTTGATGGATGTGATGTAAATGAATGTGACGGACGTGAATAGATGTTATGTGATGTAAATTGGGACAGATGTAATATGTGATGTGAATGAATATGATATGATGAGATGTGGATATGGGTAGATACGAGTGGATGAGATCTGATGCGAATGAATGAGGAAAGATCTGATGCGAATGAATGAGGAAAGATGTGATGAGATGGAAAATGATGTGATGAGAATGGAATACATATGAAATAAATGAGGATTGATGTGGAACAGTGTGGAAAGACGAGAGTTCATTATAGAAACTGTATTTATGACCTATTTTTAAACTATACATTCCATATCTAGGATTCTTATCACATAAGCAAAGACTCATGTAATCTCAAAAAAACATTCACATAATATAATTCTCTATGAATTAAAGCATAACATCTCAATCAATCAACCATGTATGTGTCTAGCTCAAAGATTCTGTCATCATCACCATGCTCTCAACAACATGGTTAGTAATAATGACCAAAATCCAGCCAATCCAGGGCTTTCTCCGATGCCCGTCCACCCAACCTCCACAGTGGACATTGCGGAAATGCCGCTTTTTGAATCTCGTCCTCTCTAGATTCTACCACATGGCTCTTATAGGGCATAAATCTTGTTCTTTGTCCCGCATTCCCTCTCTAAGAACGGCTAGCCCGAATCTTGCAATCTCATGTCAAGTCTCATCATACACATGCACATCAATCAATGATACACGTGCATATCAATCATTCGTTTCAAACAAAGCAATCATAACTCATCTCTGGTCCATAATCTTTTAAGAGAAGCATATTCAAATCAATCAAAATAAACCTCAAGTGTAGAAACAAGCTTTTAATTCAAACAATCCTTAACTTCTCTTAGTCTTTTAATTCTTTCAAGTCATATATGAATCTTTATTTTTAATATAATTAATTATCACGTTCTAACCAGTAAGATCATCTCTAGCTGCAATAGCTAAGTCATAACCATGCTTATGTATTAGTCCATCCGGTCTATATAGACAAGGTAGTCAACCTTGATAGTTATTTCTAAGGCAAAGCCCGACACCTGGTTCACAACTGGTCTCTTTGGGATATGTATCTTTCAATCTATTTAGAATTACTCAAAAGTCAACACTACAAAGTTTCAGGACTTCTTATTCTCTGTAAAACATATCTCAAAAATGACTTCTAAGGTCTCTTTGAGAACATTCAAAATGGTCAAAGTTGTGTTTCAACATAAAACTATCAAAACAACCCCACTTTGGACCCGATAGGTCCTCAAAAACAAAAGGGATTTGACTCTCTAGCATCTCATACGCTCTTGTAGAGTTTTCTATCATCTAAAAATTTTATCTTTATGTCAAAATCTGATTCTAAACATATGCAAAGATAAATGCTTTATAAAAGAGACCCTAATGAAGGTTACACCTATAATCTAGTCACAAACTAGTCAAATATTCTATCTTTTAATTCTTTAACTTCAAAAGTGTTTATTCTACTAGTCGGCGGACTAAGGCAATCAACAATAGCTCTTGGTGGCGGGAAACCCCCCTAACGGTCCTAAATCTAACCATATATTAATCGTACAACTTAATCCAAGAAAACATTACACTCACTTAATCATGCTATTTCTACATAGCCATACAATCAAATCAACCTTCTTAAATAACAAACAAGAATGCATGCCATATCCAAGATTCTTATCACATAAGTAGAGACTCGTGATCTCAAAAAAACATTCACATAATATAATTCTCTATCAATTAAAACATAGCATCTCAATCAATCAACCATGTATATATCTAGCTAAAAGATTCTATCATCATCACCATGCTCGACAACATGGTTAGTCATAATGACCAAAATCTAGCCAAATCTAAGGCTTTCTCCGATGCCCGTCCACCCAACCTCCACAGTGGACATCGCGCCTATCCCGAGTATGCCTCTTTCTGAATCTCCTCCTCTTTGGGTTCTACCACATGGCACCCAGATGGCATAAATCTCATTCTCTTTCCGGCGTTCCGTATCTAAGAACAGCCAGCCCGATTCTCAAAATCTCATGTCGAGTCTCATCATACACATGCACATCAATCAGTCATACATGTGCATATGAATCATTCATTTCAAACAAAGAAATCATAACTCATACATATCATCTCACACTCATCTCTAGTCCATAATATTTCAAGAGAAGCATATTCAAATCAACCTCAAGTGTAGAAAGAATTCAGACAGTCCTTAACTTCTCTAGTCTGTTAATTCTTTCAAGTCATATATGAATATTTATTTTTAATATAATTAATTATCATGTTCTAACCATTAAGATCATCTCTAGCTGCAATAGCTAATTCATAACCATGCTTACGTATTAGTCCATCCGGTCTATATAGACAAGGTAGTCAATCTTGATAGTGATTTCTAAGGCAAAGCTTGACAACTTGTCTCTTTGGGAGAGAAGTATCTTTCAATCTATTTGGAATTAGTGAAAAGTCAACACTACAAAGTTTCTAATCCCACTGATTTCTCCTTGATTCACTCCACCTCTTTTGCTTGATTTTCTCCACCTCTCCCAGAATATCTCCACACTTCCTAAATCTTCTCATGCTACCCTTTATTCTCTCCCAATAGATTCTTCTCACCTTTTCACAGGTTCTCTCACATTTACAAATTCTCTTTTACAGCCTCTAGCCAAGGGCTTGTTCCCGCACACACCCTATTCACTTGTATATTTCAACATTTATCTGGTGGGAGCTCCCATAGTATGTGCTAGTCGCTCACTCTCTCAAAGAGAGAGAGAGAGAGAGAGAGAGAGAGAGAGAGAGGGAGAGAGAATACACCTATGTTTTGCTCCCAAGTTATAAGGAACTTGGAAGCTAGGGACAACAAAAGCTACTACAAGAAATCCATGATGAATAAATGATAGGTACAAAGACTAGCAAAATCCTACGCTTAATTAAAACGATAATCATACTTAATTAAAATGATAATCACACTTACCATCCAGGGAGTATCTTCCACAAGCATCTACATGCTTCACTCCATCAACCTTTCAATATTTTAATTAACCCATGTGGGAGTATCTTCCATACTCATGCCTATGATTCAATCCACCATCCTTTCAATCTCTAATTAGCTCATGTCATGAGATGATTCACCAATCTACCTTTCAATTTCTCAATTATCTAATGTGGCTCATGAAGATTGTGAGACCCCTCTGCCCCCTCCGCGCCCGTGTGCTTGTTGCAAGAGCTCAAGCTCTCTTCTCCCCTGCATCTTTTCATGGTATCACAGCGTGGTTCATGCTAAGGGCTGAGCTGCAAGCAAGAGAAGCACAGGAAGTGGTACGAGGGTAAGAGCTTCAACTACTCTTCCCTATCTGTGTTGGCGACTACACCCTTGTTGGGAGCTCTAATGGAGGCATCGGTAAACGATCTTTGATTGAGGAGCTTTCTTCGCGGGAGGATTCCCGGTTGCTAGAAGCAGAAGTAGCTTCCTCTTGCGTCGCAGGGCAGGGTTTCCCACTCAGAGCCTCGCCCTTGAATGTTCAGACATGAGACTAATATGGTGGTCATTCCAAAACCGAAACCGAAAAATTTCCCTTGCCCAAAAAACGAGGACGATTCCACCTTTTTGATTTTCTTAACGAATTTTCTAACGGGTATCCTTCACCTAATTAAACCAGATAGAATGGAAAACTATTACTAACTTAACTTGAAGAAATCACCGCTTTTTTCCTAACCAAAATTAGGCACAGTCGTTAATCTAATCATTTGAGGAAATCAATGCTTTTTTCCTAACCAAAGTCAGGCAGCACAGCCATTGATCTACTCATTTGAGAAATTCTTCAGGTTTTTATTTAACTACTCGAATTCTAAGGGTATTCTTATTATTTCAATTTAATTATTAAAACTCTACTGATTCCAACCTACCCCATCCGGCCCATGGGTTAGCCACCACCCAACCACTGGAATAATCGGTAGAACCAGACAATTACTCACCCACCCATAATTGAATGCCTTTCTTAACTTTTGCTTTCGAATACAGATATGCACACACTCCTCTTTAAAACTTTAACTTATAAAATAATCCATTGACAAACAATTATTAGCTACAAATGTCATAACTCAAAAATTCCATCCCCTCCCTTGTTTCTCAAAAACAGTATCACTTTGGACTCTCCGTTGAGACCAACTGGTCAACACGAGATGCAGTAACAGATAACAATAATCAATTCGTCCATCATACATATCTTCCATGACATATGCATGGGTGTCCGGCACCGCGAGTCCATGCATCGCCTGGTCAGAAGGCTCCAAGATCCTCCTTAGGTGTCTTGGCACTTCACTCAAGGACCGTTTTGTCGGCCCTCGCCCATCATACTGGAAGCACACTATTTTTCAACCATACCGAGGCTGGTCAAGACCTGGGCAGGCTTTGCCACCGCATGAGCCGTCCTCCTTTAAACACTCCCCGCCCCACAGTTGTTACAACTGAACTTCCCTTAGAAAAACATATACTAAATGCTCCCTCCTGGCATAAGACAATCCTTTAAGAAAACAGGGTTTCTATGCAAGTTTTCAATTTGATTTTCTTTTGAATACAAGGAGTATTTCTTAAATCAGTATCCCCAAAACTTCTTGATCAGAATTCTGAATTTGATACCAGAATTCCTCGAATTCTGTAACCTTGATTCACAGATAGATTCGAAGGGTCTCGAACTTAGTTTCAGATATGGTGGGAGTTTTGAGTGTATTTTTCTAAACTGGCCACACCTTCTTTCCTCGAACTGACCAAAGAGTTTGGTCTTGTTCATAGTCTGATTCAAGGTTCGAGTCTGATAAGATTTTTCTTGAACCATCTTTCTCGAAAAGGTTTGATAATTCAGTTACTATTTTAGTGAATTCCTTTCTTTGAATCTTCACTTAATTGACTTCTAAATTAACTACGAATTGCAATGAGGAATAAAATAATCATTTATCTGAATATTTCAATCTCGATAGATTTCTTGAATTTTCTTTTTACAATCTGTGTGAATATAAAATAATAGAAATTTCTCTCTTAGAGTATTTAATTATTAATTTATCAAATACTCATATAATTTAAACATAGAATTTAAGAGAATTTTAATTTTGATATAAAAATTCTTTATGCATCTATTTATGCATAAAAATCAACTTCAATGGGAATAACACTTTTATAAAAAAAATCCTTTTATGCATCTATTTATGTATAAAAATCAACTTCAATGGGAATAACACTTTTATAAAAAAAATCCTTTTATGCATCTATTTATGCATAAAACAAAATATAATAGGAATAACACTTTTAAAATAAAAAGAATTTCTTTATGCATCTATTTATGCATAAAAATCATTTTTTATAAGAATAACGCTTTTATAATTAAAAAATTTCCTTTATGCATCTTTCTATGCATAAAAATTCAATTTTAATAAGAATAACACTTTTATAATAAAAAACATATCCTCTATGCATCTTTTCATGCGTAAAAATTTAATTTTAATAAGAATAACACTTTTATAATAAAAAAACATATCCTTTATGCATAGAAATTCATTTTTAATAAGAATAACACTTTTATAATAAAACATTTTTCCTTTATGCATCTTTCTATGCATAGAAATCAATTTTAGTAAGAATAACACTTTTGTAATAAAAAATTTTCTTTTATGCATCTTTCTATGCATAAAAATCAAATTTAATGAGAATAACACTTTTATAATTAAAAAATTTTCTTTATACATCTTTCTATGCATAAAAATCAAATTTAATGAGAAAAACACTTTTTTAATAAAGAAATTTCTTCATGCATCTTTCTATGCATAGAAATTAAATCTAATAGGAATAACACTTTTCTAATAAAAATAATTCTATTATGCATCTTTCTATGCATAGAAATCAAATTTAATAATTAATATCATTGAAATCCATGCATATTCATAGGTGAATATGTACATGGAGTAATTAGAATATTTCTTTTAGATGCAAAAATGGTGGGAATTACTCTTTTGGAATAACATAAAAACAAACTTTCTTTTCCACAAAATTCTAGAAAATTTTTCCATAACCTCCTTTGTATGGCTGACCATTTCTCATTTTTATCATTCTATTTTTAACTTAAATTAACCCAAATTAGATTTATAGAACTCTAGTCTACAAAATTTTCTAAATTCAAGAGAGTAAACAATAAAGAGAGTTTAATTAATCCCTTAGTTAATCTTTCTAGAATTAAGAAAGGCTAGAATGTAAAGAAGAGAAGAGAGTGGACTTTTCCTCAAAGGCATAGCATTTGAATTTAATTCAATGAACTGTAAAACATAAAAGTCAAGAAAACCATAGATTTAAAATTTGAAAATAAGTAAGAAAATTAGCTTACATGAAGCTTGTAAGCTCTCCTTTGTCTTGAGGGATTGAGGGTTCTACTCTTGTTTGAAGCAAGAGTGGCCACCAGTTCACTTTGGAGAGGATTAGGCCAAAAACAATTGAATTATTAAGAAATTCAATGTAGATGGCTCAGGATAGGAGTAGAGTAATAGTGCATAAATACCATTAAGCTTTTACAAAGGGGGAAGCTTCTATTTATAGGAAAAAGTGAGCCTCTAACAAAGAAAACTGATTGTAGAATTTTCCAGATCAGTTTGGTCAATTTTTGACCATTTTGGGTCAGTTCAGCTTACTTTTTGGATCTAGTTTTGAAATAGGAGAGAGGAGAGATGAAATATCTCATTTTATTGATTAAAAATTGGGGTAATGCTGAGAAAAAAAGCGCCTACTTCATGAGGGGAGATCCCCACTCTGAGGTGTCAAAATTTAGTTTTTTTTACTCTTTTCTTTGGTCCTTCATCTTATGTGAGCATTTACTCATTTTTTGGGAGGCTTTTCTTTATTCTTCAATTTATCTCCTCCCTACATTTGGATTAATCTCATTGGTCCATAAGAACCTTAATCCAAAATTTTCAGAAAATTTGGACCCTTAGGCTAAGGTCTTTTGAGCACATTATAATTTATTTCTAATGCACTTTAGGAATTTCTTTTTAAACTTCTGTTTTGGGAGAATTTATTTTAATAAGAAGGGATAATTTTCCATGCAAAAATATCTAAAAATTAAATTATCTCTCTCTAGAATATTTTCTCTCTCTAGGCCAAAACAGGTAGAAACAAGATCTTTTATACTTCTAAAAAGGGGATTGATTACAGGGGAAGAAACTTGACATCTTGAGGGGCTGGGGAGGAATCTTACATCCTCTCCCACTTGAAAAACACGAGATGTCCTCATCTCGCAAATTGGGGATAATCCCGCATCAGTTTGGCTTCTATCTCCCAGGTGGTATCTTCAAAAGGATAGAACTTCCATTTGACTAATAATTCTCTCAGAATTCTGTTCCTGAGAAAATTTTAGAAAATTTTGCCATAACCTCCTTTGTATGGCTGACCATTTTTCAAATTTTTTCATTCTCAAGTTACTTAGAAATTATCCCAAATGGTTTAAAGCATTCTAAACTAATCAAATTTCACTTTTTTAAAAAGAAACAATATGAAAAGTTTAGTTCTAACAATTTTATTACACATCTAGGATAAAGAAAAGCTGAATTCAAGAATGAAGAGAGGGGGAAAGCCTTTCCAACAAGGCATAGCATCATTTTTCATTTTAAAGAAAACAAAAATTAGAAAACCATTAAATGGAAAAAAGAAAAAGTAGGATTTCTAGCTTACATGAATTTTTGTGAGCTTTCCTTTGGCTTGATGGTTTAAGGGATCTACTCTTGTTTGCAACAAGAGTGGCCACCAATTCTTTTGAAGAGGAAATGGTCAAAAACTAATGAATTATCAATAAATTTACTATTTTTGGCTATGGGGAGGAGTAGAGTAATAGTGCATAAAACACTATTAACCATTTACCAAGGGGGAGGCTTCATTTATAGGAAAAAGTGAGTCTCTAACCAAGCAAACTGACTCTAGAATTTTCCAAATCAGTTTGGTCAATTTTTGACCATTTTTAGGTCAATTTAGCTTACTTTTTGGATCTAGTTGAAGCAGGTGAGAGGAGAGATGAAAATATCTCATTATTTGTGAGTTTAAAACTCAACCACACATGTGAAACAGGCGACTCCTTCATGAGAGGAATTCCCTCACAATGAGGTGTCAAAAATGCATCATTTCTTCTAAATATCTCTTCTTTTTTAACTAATAATCTTGCTCTTAGTCAACTCTTTATCTTATGTGAGTATTTACTCATTTTTTGGGGGATTCTCTTTTATTCTTCAATTTATCTCCTTCTTTGGATTAATCTAATTGGTCCATAGGAACCTTAGTTCAAAAAATTTAGAAAATCTGGACCCTTAGGCTAAGGTCCTTTTTACCTGATTTAAGTTTATTCCAATTGCACATTGGAAATTTCTTTTTGAATATCTGTTTTAGGGGAAACCATTTTAGACACTAGGAGGATTTTTATATCCAAAAATATCTAAATTTTGAATTACCTCCCTCTAGACATTTTCTCTCTCTAGGTCCAAACAAGGTAAAACATGATCTTTCTTTTATTTCAGAGAGGGGAATAATTATAAGATCAGAAGGGGATGTTTTTACACCTACACACCTCAAAAGCCGAAGGGAGGATTCTTACATCCTATCCCACTTAGAAAGCGTGAGATGTCCTCATCTCACAAAATTAGAGGAGAACTCTTTTTCTTAAGATCCAACTGATTCTGGCGTTTCTCATAGTCTGGTGGACCCAACAGAATCCTGGGATAAAGATCCCTTATATAAAACTCATCATCAGATAATAGTTCACTCAGATCGTATCATTCAAATCCTTATCAATAATGGTCCATTAGATCGAATTTTCTATCGAAACAGTCCTTCATGGAAATTTTCAATTATACAGATTTTTAATTTGACATCCCTTAACTTGATCCACTGGGTCAAGTGTTAACAGCAGCAATCTGCCAGCACAATCCACTAGTCTCATAGTGATTTGCTAAAACATTAACGTCATTCCAGCTACGAACATCATCACAGGGACTCGTCCCATTCATCCTCATTGTATTTTGCTTAGTTTATTACATTTCAACCAAAATTCAGGAATATTCATTTTTCAATCAGAATCCAAATCAGCTCATTAGTTCTCAACCAAAATTTAAAATCATATCAACCACATTCGAATTCATCATCTCGATAATGCTTATAATTTCAAGTCTTAGATTTACTCGTAAATACTGCTAGTAAAGAGCTGCAGTTATACCCTTGGTATATACGGGTAGTCACGGTCCTTGGAGCTATAAGGTAAATACCATCAAGTCTAGGCCTCAAGCAAGTCAGGGATTCCATACAATTGCGGTACTTCCATCTGAAGACCCAATTACCAATTTACAAATTTCAGTTTGAATATCAATTCATATGAATGTTTTCACACAATTACGACCTTTTACTGCTTCTTCATAAATTTTTGACATTTTTGGCTTCTTGGTTGATCCTCATTAGCCAATTCGCTCTGATACTAGCTGTGAGGTCCCTATCCCCACCGAGTAATGAATTCAGGGGTTCTAGCAGCGGAAGTAGCACTTCTTGCACGAGGCAGGGTCTCACACTCGAGGCCTTTCCCACGGATATCCGGACAAGAGACTAATCCATTGGTTCTTCCAAAACCAATCCCGAAAAAACTTTCCTTGCCCGGAAAGCACGGGCGATTCCTCCAGGATAACTTTTCTCTAATGTAGTCAAAAGCCTTAACTAAAACTAAATTGATTTGATTGAGCTCGTAAGTCCCAAGTCAGATCAGGGAAAAGATTGCACTTGGATCATAGAGACCAATGCTTTTTTCCTTATTGAGAGGCACAGCCGTTGATTCTTTTCCATAGAACAATTTTTGTCCGTGATCTACTTCATCTATCGTACCATAAAAGAATTGAGTCTCAATTTAAGGATCCATCAGTCCAGCCGCCTAACCCCATCCAATCCCGTGGGTTAGCCAACTGCCCAACCAGTGTAGTGATAGGATCCAATTAAGAATTTGGTTAGGTTTTGTCCTGGGTACTAGGAAAAAGAGTTCCCAGGCCCCCTAGCCAAATATTCATGCAAACTCAAAACTAGTCACACCATGCATCAGCTATCTTTAAAACAATCATTTAATGTGAAACCATTGTGTCACTGATCACAATCCTCAAAATCTGTGGTTGAATCCTTATTTCCAATCATTCCTTCATCGGTGTACCTATGGCATCATTGGCAACCAGAGTGCTCACCACCTGTTCACTCAAGAGCCTTTTCGATGGTACTCAAAGTAACCGGTAATATATTTACATATCAAAATGGAATCTCCATTGAAGATCAGCAAGATCAACCAATGTATCCATATGAAAGAGCCATGGACTCATCCGTTGAGGACCAGCAAGGTCAACCAACCAGATCCATGCCCGATTTCAGAAAACAACTCTTACTCCTTGTTCCAATATCTTCCCTGACGTACGTGTGGGTATCTTCGGTGACCCAGAGCGTGAGCACCATATGGTCAGCACCCTCTAGGATCCTTCGTAGGTCACCTAGCGCTTCACTCATAGGCCGCTTCCTTCGCTCCTCATCCACTATACCCAGAAGCTCACCATTTAAATCAAACCGAGGCTGGTCAAGACCTTGATCGACGAGACGTCCTCTGTTGACTCTCCGTCATAGGAGTTGCAACTTTAACAGATAGGTCTCCATGACATCATTCACAAGATGGTCAAAATGCTTCCCCAGCATTCTTGACATAAAACAGTCATTTAAAAATAGATTTTACATATAAATACAGTTCCAACAATATTTCCATTTTTTCTCATCACTCCACATCCTTTCACATTAGTCCCCATCTTTTCTCATCTTCCCACAATTTTTTTTCCTTCATCGATCCCTGTCACATCATATCATTCCCACATCAAATCACATCCAATATCATCATCCACACATCAATCCACATCATCCATACATCCATCCACATCATCCAAACCAATCCACATCATCCATAGATCCATCCACATCAATCCACATTATCCACACATCCATCCACATCTTCCATACATCCATCCACATCAATCCACACGTCAATCTACATCATCCATACATCCATCCACATCAATCCACATTATCCACACATAAATCCACATCATCCATACATCCATTCACGTCAATCCACATTATCCACACACATCAATCTACATCATCCATACATCCATTCACGTCAATCCACATTACCCACACATCAATCCACATCATCTATACATCCATTCATGTCAATCCACATTATCCACACATCCATCCATATCATCCATACATCCATCCACATCATCCACATCAATCCACATTATCCACTCATCCATCCACATTAATCCACACATTAATCCACATTACCCACACATCAATCCACATATCATCCATACATCCATCCACATCAATCCACATTATCCACTCATCCATCCACATCAATCCACATTACCCACTCATCCATCCACATCAATCCACATTACCCACACATCAATCCACATCATCCATACATCCATTCACGTCAATCCACATTACTCACACATCAATTTATATCATCCATACATCCATCCACATCATCCACATCAATCCACATTATCCACTCATCCATCCACCACATCAATGCACACGTCAATTGTAAGACCCCCGACCCGTAGGGCGGGGGAATCCTTTTGATAGGCGGTCAAGTCTCATGTTATTTTCCGATTGACGACACCTCGATCTCGTAGAAATACGAGGTTACGAGCAAACGGACGGACCTAACTCTATCTCGCAAGGGAAGCGTAGTCATCCTAAAGGAAATTCTAATCCCCAGCACGAAATGTGCGTGGAGATGGAACAAGACCCACACTTGGTTCAAGGAAGCCGACGCCTTTTTCCCCCGTATTTCAAGAGGCACGGCCGCTGGCTCGGTCCCCTAAAACAAGTCTTGTTCGTGACTCTACTATTCCCTAAGTATCGTAAGTTACGACTAGTAGAAAGCTACCCGACTGATCGGGTCCACCCATCCTTAGAATGGTACCGTCAGGGCATCCATTCTCCCACTTTCCACGCACTCACCCATTCAATTATTTTCTAATTAAGTCCTATCACACTGTGAAACACTTAAAAACAAATTCCTTTGTTAATTAATTACACTTGATTCCTTTAAGGAAATCTTCCTTAGCATAACATTGAAATCAACAAACATACTTACAGTGAAAAAATATTTACAAAGACCCCGAAACCGGGCCGATATTCCAATCCAAACTCATGTCCAAACCATAACCATAACCACAACTACATCGATAATCTAGAATTCGATCTTCCAGCCTCAACCAGCTGGGTAAACCTCACGGACCGTCTCCCCTCGTCGTCAGCCAGCCGATGAGGGCCAAGCCGTCCTGTCACCCCCTCAGGTACTGACGCTTGTACCAAACCCTCTCGCTCTTCGGAGGGGACGTCTCCTCATGAGGTGGGGGTTAAGTCACCGCACTAGCCTGGACCCACAGAACTAGGCAGCATATATACATCACCCTGGTGGTGAAAACCAATTCCCAGTGGCATAGGAGGGGATTGCCCTGGGCCGACTCCCGGCCTCGCTATATCCTCCGCCCGTCTACACAGACAAGCACGGAGTTAGCTAAGGGGGGGAGAAGCTGTACCTGCATGTTAGCAATAAACCAGCAGTATATCCAATAAAAAGAGACATAGCCTTTATTCAATGAGTTCACGCATTAACAAAAAACCATCGTTTCGGAAAGATAATGATTCAAAAGCAAGATTACTTTCCTATAACTTTACTTAAGAGTAACCATAAGGTACTTTAGGCCATCTATACTAGGGGTTTAACCTTGGTTCCTTTCCTATTATTACGAATCTTAGCATTAAGCTTCATAAGAGAGAATTTTTACTTAAACTTATTAAATGACCAACCTGGTTATCGTTCTCGTGCCTATTCGCTTCAAGAGGGGCGAAGTCGATTGCAGGGACGCGATTCGCTTCACTCCCTCCTTGGGCAGCGCGTGGTTCTTCAATTCGACGGCGTTTCGGCGCCATAGGAGCACTAGAGTTTTAAGAGGATAGAGAGAAAACGAGATGAATATAAGAGGTTGGGAGCGTGGAGAGAAAAGAGAGAATTCTACTGGTTCAAACGGATTCGAAAACGGAGTCCGTTTGGGGTAGGAAAAGCTTGTTGGGCTTATGGGCAGGAACGACCTCTTAGCCTAAGTTTAAGTCGCCGCATATGGGGGGGGGGGAATTGAGAGGGGTGTCCTTAACTGGGAGAGCTCTTGAGAAGAGTGTACGTCTAGGGAGGCCTAGGGAAGAGTAAGGCAAGGGTTGAAGGAGAGGCACACTTAAAGTCTATTCACACGGGGGGGGGGGGAGAAGAGTGTAGGACATGTCCTAGAGCTTGAGAGAGAGCTTGCGCGTAGGGGCTTGCTGGGGGCTTGTCTGGAGAAGGGGGCTGGGAGGGTCCTTTTATAGGTGCTGGAGGGTGGACGTCCGGGTACGGGAAGGTGACACCTGGGTGGTGTAGGTGTCCGGGAGAGGGTGTGGGCGTGAGACACCTGGGGGTGGAGGTGTCTCGAGGAGAGAGAAAGTGTGACACATGGGGGTGGAGGTGTCCCCAAGAGAGAGAGAGCGCGACACCTGTGGATAGAGGGTTCTGGGAGGAGGGGGTACGTGTAGGGGTGTGCTGGAGGGTGCGTCTAGGTCGTGTACACGCTTGGGTGCCCCGGGCGGATTGTCGGTTTTTTTCACGGGCGGCGCCCGTGGTGGGGCCCACGCCGGCCGCCCGCCGCCCGGGGGGGGTCAAAAAAATATTTTTTGACGGAAATGTCCGGCCTTGCCCCATGACCATGGAGGCGTATTCCGTTCGTTGATTAGACGCCTGGATAGTTACTATTTTTGGTCGGAAGTTCGCAGATTAAAGGCTTAAAAGCTTGATTAAACCCATTCCGGGTGCCCGTTTTTAGTTCAGAAAAAACTATTTTAAGCGTAAAATTACACGTAGATTCCAAATTTGGATTCAGAATTACAAATTTCTAAGCAAAAATGGCTCATTTTCCAAAAATAGAAGTTTTTTGATCGGAAAAATGACAAGCTAAGATATATTTTTCAACTCTGAAGCAAGTACAGTGTTATTTACAATGGGTATGTTACATCAATCCACATTACCCACACATCAATCCATATCATCCATACATCCATCCACATCATCAACATCAATCCACATTATCCACTCATCCATCCACATCAATCCACATTACCCACACATCAATCCACATCATCCATACATCCATCCACATCATCGACATCAATCCACATCAATCCACATTCATTTCATAAGTATTCCCATTCTCATCTAATGACATCTTTTTGTAACTCATCACTTATTTCCTCATTTATCCTCATCAGATCACATCTACTTGCATCTACCCATACATCTCATCACTTCACATACATTAACATCTATCCAGTTTACATCGCATCTTATCTGACACATTCATTTCACATCACATCTCATTCATTCACATCCATTTCACATCACATCTCATTCACATCCCGATTCACATGCTAACACATTCATTCACGTCCCTTATCGTTCATTCACGTCCCGATTCAAATGTTATCACATTCATTCACGTCCCTTATTGTTCATTCACATCCCGATTCACATGTTATCACATTCATTCACATCGTATATCATTCATTTATATGCTGATTCACATGACATCACATCTCATCTATTCATTCACATTTATTTGATTTGCATCACATATCATCACATCTATTTACCTCTCATTCTCATCACATCTATTTACCTCTCATTCTCATCACTTCTATTCATTCTCATCTATCTGATTCATATCACATCTTATCACATCTATTTATAGAATGTAAGAGAATTCTTATTTTTGATATAAAGATTCTTTATGCATCTATAACTTTAGTGGGAAATAACACTTTTATATAAATCCGTTTATGCATCTATTTATGCAGAATAACACTTTCGAAATAAAAAAAATCTTTTATGCATCTTTCTATGCATAAATTCAATTTTAATGAGAATAACTCTTTTGAAATAAAAATAAATTTCTTTATGCATCTTTTTATGCATAAAATCAAAATTGATGAGAATAACTCTTTTAAAATAAAAATAAATTTCTTTATGCATCTTTTTATGCATAAAATCAAAATTGACGAGAATAACTCTTTTGAAATAAAAATAAATTTCTTTATGCATCTTTCTATGCATAAAATCAAAATTTGATGAAAGTAACGCTTTTATAAAAAAAAATCTTTTATACATCTATTTATGCGTAAATTCAATTTTAATGAAAATAATACTTTTATACTGAAAAAAATTCTTTTATGCATCTATTTATGCATAAAAATCAATTTTAATAAAAGTAACACTTTTATAATCAAAATGTTTCCCATATGCATGTTTTTATGCATAGAAATTAATTTTAATAAAAATCACACTTTTATTATAAAAATATTTCTAATATGCATTTTTCTATGCATAGAATAAAAATAACACTTTCAGAATACACAAGTGATGGGGATTACTCTTTTTGAATAATAAAAGATAAAACTTATTTTACAAAATTTTAGAAAACTTTGCCATAACCTCCTTTGTATGGCTGACCATTTTTCAATTTTTTTCATTCTCAAGTTACTTAGAAATTATCCCAAATGGTTTAAAGCATTCTAAACTAATCAAATTTTACTTTCTTAAAGAGAAACAATATGAAAAGTTTAGTTTTAACAATTTGATTACACATCTAGGATAAAGAAAAGCTGAATTCAAGAATGAAGAGAGGGGGAAAGCCTTTCCAACAAGGCATAATATCATTTTTCATTTTAAAGAAAACAAAAATTAGAAAACCATTAAATGGAAAAAAGAAAAAGTAGGATTTCTAGCTTACATGAATTTTTGTGAGTTTTCCTTTGGCTTGATGGTTTGAGGGATCTACTCTTGTTTGTAACAAGAATGGCCACCAATTCTTTTGAAGAGGAAATGGTCAAAAACTAATGAATTATCAATAAATTCACTATTTTTGGCTCTCGAGAGGAGTAGAGTAATAGTGCTTAAAACACTATTAACCATTTACAAAGGGGGAGGCTTCATTTATAGGAAAAATTGAGCCTCTAACCAAGCAAACTGATTCTAGAATTTTCCAGATCAGTTTGGTCAATTTTTGACCATTTTTAGGTCAGTTTAGCTTACTTTTTGGATCTAAATGAAGCAAGAGAGAGGAGAGATGAAAATATCTCATTATTTGTGAGTTTAAAACTCAACCACACATGTAAAATAGGTGCCTTCTTCATGAGGGTAATT
Source organism: Cibotium barometz (assembly GCF_041138505.1). Lineage (NCBI taxonomy): Eukaryota > Viridiplantae > Streptophyta > Polypodiopsida > Cyatheales > Cibotiaceae > Cibotium > Cibotium barometz. Next base: position 32,752,955 of record NC_141049.1, on the reverse strand, counting down.
CCCCTACACTGAGGTGTCAAAAATGCATCATTTCTTCTAAATATCTCATCTTTTTTAACTAATAACCTTGTCCTCCTTAGTCAACTCTTTATCTTATGTGAGTATTTACTCATTTTTTGGGGGATTTCCTTTTATTCTTCAATTTATCTCCTCCTTTGGATTAATCTAATTGGTCCATAGGAACCTTAATTCAAAATTTTTTAAAAATTTGGACCCTTAGGCTAAGGTCCTTTTTAGCTGATTTGAATTTATTCCAATTGTACATTGGAAATTTCTTTTTAAATATCTGTTTCAGGGGAAACCATTTTAGACACTAGGAGGATTTTTATATCCAAAAATATCTAAGTTTTGAATTACCTCTCTCTAGATATTTTCTCTCTCTAGGCCAAAATAGGGTAAAACAGGATCTTTCTTTTATTTCAGAGAGGGGAATAATTATAAGATCAGAAGGGGATGTTTTTACACCTACACACCTCAAAAGCCAGAGGGAGGAATCTTACATCCTACCCCACTTAAAAAACGTGAGATGTCCTTATCTCACAAAATTAGAGGAGAACTCTTTTCCTTAAGATCCAATTGATTCTGGGGTTTCTCATAGTCTTGTGGACCCAACAGAATCCTGGGATAAAGATCCCTTATATAAAACTAATCATCAGATAGTAATTCACTCAGATCGTATCATTCAAATCCTTATCACAATAATGGTCCATTAGACCAAATTCTCTATCTAAATAGTTCTTCATGGAAATTTTCAATTATACAGATTTTTAATTTGACATCCCTTAACTTGATCTATTGGGTCAACTGTTAACAGCAGCAATCTACCAGCACAATCCACTAATCTCATAGTGATTTGCTAAAGTCATTAACATCATTCCAGCTACAAACATCATCACAGGGACTCGTCCCATTCATCCTCATTGTGGTTTTGCTTAGTTTATTACATTTCAAACCAAAATTTAGGAATCTTAATTTTTCAATCAGAATCCAAATTAGCTCATCAGTTCTCAATCAAAATTTAAAATCATATCAACCACATTCAAATTCATCATCTAGATAATGCTTATAATTTCAAGTCTTAGATTTGCTCGTATATATACTGCCAGAGCTACAGTTATACCCTTGGTATATACAGGTAGTCACGGTTCGAACTATAAGATAAATACCATCATGTCTAGGCCTCAAGCAAGTCAGGGATTCCATACAATTGCCGTACTTCCATCTGAAGACCTATTACCAATTTACGAATTTTAGTTTGAATATCAATTCGTTTGAATCTTTTCACACAATTACAACCTTTTACGCTTCTTCATAAATTTTTGACATTTTTGGCTTCCTGGTTGATCCTCATTAGCCAATTCTCTCTTATACCAGCTATGAGGTCCCTATCCCCATCGCGCAATGAATTCAGGGGTTCTAGCACAGCGGAAGTAGCACTTCTTGCACAGGGCAGGGTCACACTCGAGGCCTCGCCCACCACGGATATCCGGACAAGAGACTAATCCATTGGTTCTTCTAAAACCGATCCCGAAAAAACTTCCCTTGCCCGGAAAGCACGGGAGCTTCCTCCAGGATAACTTTCCTCTAACGTAGTCAAAAGCCTTATTTAAAACTGAACTGATTTGACCGAGCCCGTAAGTCCCAAGTCAGATCAAGGAAAAGATTGCACTTGGATCATAGAGACCAACGCTTTTCTCCTCATTGAGAGGCACAGCCGTTGATTCTTTTCCATAGAATATTTTTTGTCCGAGATTTACTTCATCTATCGTACCATAAAAGAATTGAGTCTCAATTTAAGGATCCATCAGTTCAGCCTAACCCCATCCAATCCTGTGGGTTAGGCAACTACCCAACCAGTGTAGTGATAGGATCCAATTAAGCATTTGGTTAGGTTTTGTCCTGGGTACCAGGAAAAAGAGTTCCCAGGTCCCCTAGCCGGATATTCATGCAAACTTAAAACTAGTCACACCACGCATCAGCTATCTTTTAAAACAATCATTTAATGAAACTATTGTGTCACTGATCACAATCCTCAAAATCTCCGGTTGAATCCTTATTTCCAATCATTTCTTCATCGGTGTACCTATGGCATCATTGGCAACCAGAGCGCTCACCACCTGTTCACTCATCATCAGATAATTCCTAGCTCAAAGTAACCGGCAATATATTCACATATCAAAATGGAATCTCTGTTGAAGATCAACAAGATCAACCAACGTATCTATATAAAAGAGCCATGGACTCATCAGTTGAGGACCAGCAAGGTAAACCAACCAGATCCATGCCCGAGTTTAGAAAACAACTCTTACTCCTTGTTCCAATATCTTTCCCAATGTACGTGTGGGTATCTTCGACGAGCCTGAGCACCGTATGGTCACCACCCTCTAGGATCCTTCGCACAAGTCACCTAGCGCTTCACTCATAGGCCGCTTCCTTGGTCCCTCATCCACTCTACCAGAAGCTCACCATTTAAATCAAACCGAGGTTGGTCAAGACCTCGGTCGACCTTGCTACACGAGACGTCCTCCGTTGACTCTCCGTCCATAGCAGTTGCAACTTTAACAGATAGCTCTCCATGACCTCATTCACAAGACGGTCAAAATGCTTCCCGAGCATTCTTGACTGAGGTGTCAAAAATGCATCGTTTCTTCTAAATATCTCTTGTTTAACTAATAACCTTGTCCTTAGTCAACTCTTCATCTTATGTGAGTATTTACTCATTTTTTGAGGGATTTTCTTTTATTCTTCAATTTATCTCCTCCCTACATTTGGATTAATCTAATTGGTCCATAGGAACCTTAATTCAAAAATTTTAGAAAATCTGGACCCTTAGGCTAAGGTCTTTTTTACCTGATTTCAATTTATTCCAATTGCACATTGGAAATTTCTTTTTGAATATTTGTTTCAGGGGAAACCATTTTAGACACTAGGAGGATTTTTATATCTAAAAAAATCTATAATTTGAATTACCTCCCTCTAGACATTTTCTCTCTCTAGGCTAAAATAGGGTAAAACAGCATCTTTCTTTTATTTCAGAGAGGGGAATAATTATAAGATCAGAAGGGGAGATTTTTACACCTGCACACCTCAAAATCCGGAGGGAAGAATCTTACACAGATGGGCAACTTTGGTTAGTCTAGCAACTACCACGAAGATGGAGTTGTAACCTGATTGCACTGAAGGTAGACCAGTAATAAAATCCATACTGATACATTCCCACTTCATCTGGGGGATGTCTAATGGATGTAACTTCCCAGGCATTTTTACTCTCTCGGCTTTGACTTTGTGACATATCAGGCATTGACGTACATGATTAAGTACATCCTTTTTTAGTCCAAGCCAAAAGAAGCTTTTCTTTACAGACATGTAGGTGTTAATGAAACCTAGATGTCCTGCTATAAGACTGTCATGGGCTTCATTCAAAATTTGACCGTTAGTTCCCTCATTATTAGGAATGCATAGCCTGCTATAATACATAATTCCTTCATCCAGGCTGTACCCTTGAGCTCGGTTCAACTCATGAGGAGTTTTGCTTTCCTCCATAAGTAGGGTATCAATAGGGCCAAAGAATCTATCCTGCATGATCTTCTCTCTTGCTTCATTAATCAATGAATTTGACACCACTGTGATTGCAAGCAAGGAGTCTTTTCTGCTAAGGGCATCTGCTACCACATTTTCTTTGCCAGGGTGGTACTTGATTTCAAAATCAAATTTCTGCAGAGTCTACAGAGTCTGCATCCACCTTCTTTGGTGCATGTTGAGGTCCTTCTAAGTGAAGATCCACTTTAAGCTCTGATGATCTATCATCAAAGTGAATCTTTAACCCAGTAGGTAATGTCTTCACAACTTTAGGGTATAGACTACGGAAAGTAGCTCCAGGTCGTGGACAGCATAATTTCTCTCATGCATTCTGAGTTTTGGGATTCATAGGCCACTACATGACCTTCCTGCATGAGCGCACCTCCCAGGGAAAAACCAGTGCCATCAGTTATACTACCTCAAAGGGTAAAGAGAAATTTGGCAACTTTAGAATGGGATTGGTTACCAAGGCGGTCTTCAGCTTATCAAAAGCGCTCTGACACACGGCAGACCATTGAAACGGGGTATTCTTCTTGAGAAGATTAGCCAAGGGGAAAGCTATGAGAGCATACTTAGGTATAAAAATTCTATATCAGCCCATTAATCCCAAGAATCCCTTGACTTCTTTCACTGTCTTTGGTTCAGCCCAATCTATGACTGCTTGGACTTTTGCAGAATCTCGAGAAATTCCATCTTTGGATACCAGAAAGCCCAAGTATTCAACATGGTCGATAGAGAAAGTGCATTTGCTCTTTTTTTGCAAAGAGTTGGTGCTTCCTTAGAATCTCAAGAACTTTACGGACGTGAGCTTCATGGTCAGCTGCATTCTTTGAGTAAATCCAAAATCATCCAAGTATTCTTTGAGAACGTCTTGCATTAGGCGATTTAATGTAGTTGGGGCATTTGTTAATCCAAATGGCATGACAATAAATTCATAGTGCCCATAGCGACGAGTATTGATGGCTGTCTTTCGGATATCTTGATCATTAATCCTGATCTGGTAATACCTTGATTTGAGATCTATCTTTGTGAAGGTTTGGGCTCCATTTAGCCTATCTAAAAGCTCCTTCAATTCTGGGGATAGGATACTTATTCTTAACTGCAAAGTCCTTTGCCATTCTGATAGCTTCTTCCATTGAGACTAGTTTGGCATTTTTTACTAAAGTGTCCAATGGCTCATTCATCGCTCCAATGAATCTGGCCATTACCTGGTCTTCATCCAAAAGTGGAGAATATTTGAGGAGAAGGAAAAATGCCTGATGGTATTCTTCAATCGTTCGATTATCCTGTTAGTTCCAAGAACTCATTCATTTTGGTTTCCAGGAAGCCTGGAGGACATAACGTCTTCCTGAGGTAAGCCTTAAGATCTGACGAGGTTTGGGTATTTCGAGACAGTTTGTCTCGCAATGGTTCAGCCATGTGACCCTGGCCATTTCCACAATTTTCAATCTGGCGAGAGCCATCTTGCTCTTCTCATTATAACAGATTACATCAAAATACTCTTCCATTGCCTCGATCCATTTTTCCACTGCTTCTTCTAAAACTGTTCTCCTTCACCCTTGAAGGGACCAGGTTGGGATCGGTGTAGGGCTTTATGAACGTCCGGATCTTACTCTTCATCATCGATAAGAGGATCCGACTGTCGACCATGGGCTGCGCGCCTCATGATTTTGACAAAATGATTTTTTGTTAACTTAACTTTGTCATCAAATATATGACAATTTAATTTTTTGAGATTTATTTCTTGAAAAATAAATATTCCATCATAATTCTTGAAAACAAGATTTACTCTCATAATTTTATTAACCAATATTCACAATCACGAAAACAATTTGGAATCTTTTGCAAAACATCATTTATTATCAAAATTTGTTGATGTATACATAGATGGTCTCAGCTCCAAAAGTCACTGCCTCAATTGTGTACGCATTAAAAGGCGATACTGCAAGGGAGACATGCCATGATATACACGATTCATCACTGATAATGGTGCTGTAATTCTACTCGTAGGATTAAAGCAGCTAAGAAGTCGAAAAATACGATAGGAAATTCTAAATATCCGGGGTGAATGATTATAGAGTTGGACATAATGAATAACTCCTAGCCTTATCAAGATCATGGGGCTAGCGAGATATTCTGTCTGAGTCTCTGATGTTGATTGGTATTGACGTTAATACTTCGCCCTCCAAAGAACTACATATGCTGATCCTCAAAGTGATGAGCGAGTCTCACTCTGCTTTCTCGGGTTGTAGCGGAGTTGATAAGATTTTTGAAGGCAAAGGTGATCATATCCTGACTCTGGGAGAGTCCAAGAATGCTAGAAACATTTGGGGTATCCATCTAAAAATTTAGTTGAATTTATGAGTTTTCAATTTAGGAAGTTCATTTTAAACATAATCTTAACAAGTGAAAACATAATTTTCCAGATTTACTTTAAAAGTTTAAGCAAGTTCTGATGCTATTTCGTAAGTTTACAACAGCGTTCTGATACCAACTGTGAGACCCCTCTATCCCCTCCGCGCATCAGATTCCCGATTGCTAGCACCGGAAGTAGCTTCCTCTTGCGCGGGGCAAGGTTTCCCACTCGAGGCCTCGCCCTCGAATGTCTAGACACAAGACTAATCTGGCGATCATTCCGAAACCGAAACCGGGAAATTTTCCTTGCCCGAAAAACGAGGATGATTCCACTTTTTTGATTTTCTTAATGAATTTTCTAACGGGGTCAAGAGACTAGTCACTAAACTATCCTTCGCCTGATTAAACCAGATAGAATGGAAAACTATTACTGACTTAACTTGAAGAAATCAATGCTTTTTTCCTAACTCAAATAAGGCACAACAGTTAATCTAATCATTTGAGGAAATCAACTCTTTTTTTCTAATCGAAGTCACGCACAACCCCATTAATCTACGCATTTGAGAAATTCTTAAGGTTTTTATTTACCTCTCAAATTCTAAGCATATTCCTATTATTTCAATTTAATTTTTAAAACTCCACTGATTCCAGCCTCCTACGGCCCATGGGTTTAGCCACCACCCAACCACTAGAATCGGTAGAACCAGATAATTACTACCCCACCCATAATTGAATGCCTTTCTTAACTTTTACTTTCGAATACAGATATGCACACATTCCTCTTTAAACCTTTAACTTATAAAACAATCCATTGACAAACAATTGGTTACAGATGTCATAACTCAAAAATTTCATCCAGTCTCTTATTTGTCGAAAAACAGTATCACTTTGGACTCTGCATTAACACCAACTCGTCATCAGCGAGATGAGATCCAGTAACAGATTACAATAATCAATTTGTCCATCATACATATCTTCCACGACATATGCATGGGTGTCCTAGGCAGCACCGCGAGCCCGTGCATCATCTGGTCAGGACCCTCCTGGATCCTCCTTAGGTGTCCTGGCACTTCACTCAAGGAGGACCGCTTCGTCGGCCCTCGCCCATCGTACTGGAAGCACACCATTTTTCAACCATACCAAGGCTAGTCAAGACCTGGGCAGGCTTTGCCGCGTGAGCCATCCTTTGAATACTGCCAGTTGTTGCAACCGAACTTCCCTTAGAAAAACATATACTAAATGCTCCCTCGAGCATTCTAGCGTAAGACAGTCCTTTAAGAAAACAGGGTTTCTATGCAAGTTTTCAGCTTGATTTTCTTTTGAATACAAGGAGTATTTCTTGAATCAGTATCCCCAAAACTTCTTGATCAGAATTAAGAATTTCATACCAAATATCCTTGAACTATGTAACCTTGATCCACAGATCAATTCGAAGGGTCTCAAACTTAGTTTCAGATATGGGGGGAGTTTTGAGTGTATTTTTCTAAACTAGTCACACCTTCTTTCCTCGAAGTGACAAAAAAGTTTGGTCTTGGTCATAGTCTTTGACTCAAGGTTCGAGTCTGATAAGATTTTTCTTGAACCATCTTTCTCGAAAAGGTTTGATAATTCAGTTACTATTTTACTGAATTTCTTTCTTTGAATATTCACTTAACTGGTTACGAATTCCAACGAGGAATAAAATAATCATTTATCTGAATAATTCGATCTCGATAGATTTCTTAAATTTTCTTTTTACAATCCGTGTGAATATAAAACAATAGAAATTTCTCTCTTAGAGTATTTAATTATTCATTTATCAAATACTCATAGAATTTAAACATAGAATTTAAGAGAATTCTAATTTTGATATAAAAAGACTTTATGCATCTATTTATGCATAAAAATCAACTTCAATGGGAATAACACTTTTATAAAAAAAATCCTTTTATGCATCTATTTATGCATAAAATCAAATTTAATAGGAATAAAAATCCTTTTATGCATCTATGTATGTATAAAAATTAGTTTTTATAAGAATAATACTTTTATAAAAAAAGAGTTCCTTTATGCATCTTTCTATGCATAAAAATTTAATTTTAATAAGAATAACACTTTTATAATAAATAAAAATATCCTTTATGCATCTTTCTATGCATAGAAATTTAATTTTAATAATAAAAATAATTTTCTTTATGCATCTTTCTGTAAGATTCCTCCTCGGGTGGCTGAATATTGATTAAGCCTCTACTTCAATCCCTTGTAATCATTCTATGTTTCTAAATGCAAGAAAATATTATTTTTCCTTGTCTGGCCCAGTGAGATAAAAATTTCAAGAGAGTGGTAAATCAATATTGGGATATTTTTAGATAAATAAATTCTACAGATATCAAAAAAATGTTTCCCTGAAACAGAAAATCAAAATAGATTTTCCAAGGTGCAATTGGAATTAATAATAATTGATTTAGAAGACCTTAGCCTAAGGGTCAAGATTTCTGATTATGGTCCAATTAAGGTTTGTATGGACCAATAAGATTAATCCAAGTGTTGGGATAAGATAAATCCAAATAATAAAAAAAGATACCCAAAAATGAGTAAATGCCCACATCAGATGAAGAGTTGACTAAGTACTAGGTTAATTAGTTAAAAATTATGAAGTATTAATTAAAAAATGAGATATTTTAGAGTAATCATTCATTTTTGAGACATGGGTAAGGAAAAGGGGGTCCTTCAAGGAGGCACCTATTTCACATGTGTGGATGAGTTTCAAACTCAAAAATAATAGGATATTTTTATCTCTCCTCTCTCCTAAATCAAACCAAATCAAAAAGGGAGCCAAACTAGTGCAAAACTTATCCAAATTCAGCCAAACTGAAACTGGACTCAGTTGGGCTTAGTTAGTGGCCTCCCTCACCTATAAATAGACCCTCATTCCTTTGTATTCTCATCTATGAACTAAAGTATGTCGGTATTACTCTAAGTTAAGCTTATTTACTATTATCCTCTAAAAACCCTCTACACATTGAAGAAATTGGAGCTTCTCTCTCTCTTCAATCTTCCTTAGAGACTCCAACAACATACCAAACCAATTGATTGGTTAGGGGCCTCTACTGTGATCAAAGAATCAAGTAATTTAGTAAGTAAAGTGTGGATTATTGTCTTCTTTTTCTTAAATCTCCAAATGTTTCTTTTCTCAACCCCTCCCAAGCTTGAGAAGCATTAATTTGAATGGATTTTGAATACTATTGAAGTTATTTAATGTATTGTAATGAAGAAATACATAAATTTCCATTTATGCTTAATTTATAATGGTTTTTTAAGCATTTATCTCTCTCCCCCAAAGAATGGTCATTCCTATGACCTATTCTCAATTCAAATGAAGCTTCTCATGAAGCATTTCTCTAACCTAAAAGTAATTTCTATGCTTGTCTAATCGGAGGCCAAAATAATGGCTTTTTAATACTTTTATGCTATTTAATTTATGGTAAAATTAAGAATCAATCCATAATTGGATAATTATCCAAGAATAACACTTTTGTAATAAAAAAAATTCCATGATGCATCTTTCTATGCATAGAAATTAAATTTAATAATAATAACACTTTTATAATAAAAAAATTCCATTATGCATCTTTCTATGCATAGAAATTAAATTTAATAAGAATAACACTTTTATAATAGAAAATTCCTTTATGCATCTTTCTATGCATAGAAATCAATTTTAATAATTAATATGAGTGATATCCATGCATTTTCATAGGTGAATATGTACATGGTCTAATTAGAATACTATTGAAGTTATTTAATGTATTGTAATAAAGAAATACATAAGTTTCTAATTATGCTTAATTTATAATGGTTTTTTAAGCATTTCTCTCTCTCTCTCCCAAAGAATGGTCATTCCTATGACTTATTCTCAATTCAAATGAAGCTTCTCATGAAGCATTGCTCTAATCCAAAAGTAATTTCTATGCTTGTCTAATTGGAGGCCAAAATAATGGCTTTTTAATACTTTTATGCTATTTAATTTATGGTAAAATTAAGAATAAATCCATAATTAGATAATGATCCAATTAGTGGTTATTCTAATCACATGTATAATACTAAACTTTATTCGTTCAAATTTATTGAGAATTATCAATAATAGCCAGCAGAGCTATGGTAAATTTTTAAAAAAATAAACACATAAATCATTTTCTCATTTATATGATGAAAAGAGGACTTCCTACCATATTCTAGGATTAATCATCCTAGATTAATTGAATGATTCTCATTATAGTCATGGAAAATTAATTTTTATGTTTATGCATAAATAGTTAATTAGAAAAAAGAGAAATTTCTAGTAATCCATTTTTATGTTAAAAGAGTAATCCTCCCATGACAATGGAAATCCATGTATTCCAATGAAGTAAGAGAAAAATTGTGATGCTGAAATAATGTATATTTTAAAATTAAAGAAGGATTTTAGTAAAATTTATCTTTTTGTATAGATAAATCTAAATGATGAAAGAGGAATTCCCACTATATTGGAATCCAAATATTTAAATGAGGAAAGTGTAATTCCTAGTGTAAAGGAATTAATGGAGATTTTTATTTAAGTTTTAAGAGAAAATTTAGTTAAATTTATCTTTTTGCATAGATAAGTTAAAATGATGAAAGAGGAATTCCCACCATATTGGAATTCAAATGTTTAGTTCAAATGTTTAAATGAGAAAAGTGAAATTTTTAGCTTAATGAAATTAATTTTATGTAATTTTTAGCTTAATGAAATTAATTTTATGTAATTTTTAAGAAGAGTTTTAAGTAGATTTGATTTATGGTAAAAGAGGAATTCCCATGATAATTGGATTGCACTCATTGAAATGAGAAAAAGAAGGATTTCAAGTTTATTAAAAAAATAGATATTGGTATTTTAGTTAGAAGAAGAATTTTTAAGAAAAGATGGATTTGAATTAAATTTTAGTGTCAAAAGATGAATTTCCACCATAATTCTACCTAATGAATTAAGGTTGAGAAATTATGTGATAGAAGGAATATCTTTGGATATTTTAATTAGTAAAATCACTAAATGGATATTTACCCAAAACTAGATGTTTATCTGAAGGGAATTCGTGTAGAACTAAACTGAATGAATTTCGTTAGACTACGAGAGGGACGGACAGTAAACCTACTTGTCCATCTCTCGATTTGAATCAAGTAAAGACTTCATGACCACTTCACAAAGAATAGACTACCGGAACTAAATTAGTTTTTCTTGACCGAACTCACCAAGAATCTAGTTGGTCAATTAGACTGAATGATGGGTACATTACCCTGATGAGAGATCAAGGATGCTCATTATGAAACTGGAATTATGGAAAAAGGGTTTTTGGAACCAATCTCAAATTGGAATTTTACTTGCATTGGAACCTTTGATTATTTCATTCAAACGACTATTTTACACCAGAATGCTGGAGGAAGCATTTGGCTTATGTTTTTATAAGAGGAGGTTCATCAAGGGACGTTGCTCGTCGCGACAAAGCTTGCCCAGGACTTGACCAACCTCGGTACGATTAAAATGGTGCGCTTCTGGTATGATGGGCGAGGACAGACAAAGCAGTTCCTCAGTGAAGGGCTAGGACACCTGAGGAGGATCCTAGAGGGTTCTGAGACTAGGCGATGCACGGGCTCGCGCGGTTGCTAGGACACCCATGCGGACGTCGAGGAAGATTTTGGATGGATAAAAAAAGAAAAGATTTTTGGTACCAAATTTTGATACTGGATCTCGTTGGTTGGCCAGCTGGTCTTCTTCAACGAAGAGTTTAGAGGATACATTTTTGCAATACAATGGACTCGGAATTTTAGAAAATGATGATAAAAAATATTAAGATTTCTATTGAAGGATTGTTTTTAAATCTAGTCAAATCTGTTTTAAATGGCAATTGGGTGTGTACGTGGTATCCCTACCTTGATTTTTGCATGAATCGCCGGCTAAGGGGCTTGGGAACTCTTTTCCTCGGTACCGAGAAAAAAACCCAACCAAACCTTTATAAAGGGATCCCACCAATTCAGTGGTCGGGTGGTTGGCTCAGGTAGGCTGGATCGGAGGATTCCTGAGAAACAACTAGATACGATTAGTTACGTTAAATCGTGAGAAGACCTTGTTTTGTGGGAGGAGATCATTGGCTGTGCCTCGTAAATGAGAAAAAAAGCGGTGATTCCATGGACCAAGTGCAGGTCTCTTCTTGATCTGACCATGTGACTTCAGGTTTGGTCAAATCAGTTTATCTAGTTAAGACGACTCGTTAGAGGAATTTCCCCGTTAGAAGATTTTTCCCAATTGCGGGAATCGCCCGTGCCTTCTGGGCGAGGGGAGTCTTCCGGGCCGCTTGGGCTAGCCTCTCGTCCTGGACATCCACGGGCAAGGACCCGAGTGTGTGGACCCCGCCCCGCACACAGGAGGCCGATGCCGTTGTGGCAGGAGCCTCGGAGCAGGCGGGGGACCTCACAGCAGAAGCTGGTATCAGAGGTAATAAGGATAAACGAATTCTTATCAAAAATTGATAACAAAAACTCAGAAAAAATCATTTTTCATAATATATTTTCATTCCGTAAGCTTCTTTAATGAAGAATTTTTAATCAAAGAAATTATTTTTATAGATGGATGTTCTATACTTATCTGGTATTCCCGACCTCACCCAGTCACAAGACATGACTCCGTTCACCCTTTGAGCATCTCATCTCTTCCACTACAACTCGAACAAGCCGAGTCAGAAGTCGAGTCAGACACTCGCATGCCATTTCGAGGATTTAAATTTTCTTGACCCAATGGAGAGATGACAACATAAGTGGTTTGCAAGGTAGTATGTCCATGCCTCTTGTGCGACCCTCATGCAATGCTGAGGCAAAACCTCTCATTGGCCATGATTATGATAAAGTTGAAAGTGGTACATAGTGTCATTCTATATCATTCAACGCCTTGGAATTTCAGACTCTCATGTCAAATCTATAGACTCCTTAGTCGCTTTATTCCTAAAGGAGAAGATAATAGCTCCCCTGGTGGCAGTAAGTGACCGTTTGTATCAGGGCATGGCTATGGCCCGGTACCGCCGTCTTATGCATCTCCGGACGAGAAGATTTTGATTTCTGGAGTCGAGCTGCTCTATGTACATATTGAAACTTTTATATAAATAAAGAAATGTTTTTTGGAGAAAAATGCCTTCCTATATAAGTGATTGTTTATGGATGAACTGATAAAGAAAAATCTGTTATCAGACATATGTCATAGAGCTCCAATAAGATCATTTGTCTTGTTTAAGAAATTGTTTTCCGAACCTCTTAAGTCTTAGGATCTCGTGGATGATATCAAAAATAAAAATTTAATAATATATAATTTTTGGCAAAATCATGAGACGAGAAAACCGTGGCCGTCACCCAGACCCTCTCTCTGAAGATGATGAGCTTGACCGTGATGTTTGCAAGGCTCTTCATAGATCTCAGCCACCCCACGACCCTTCAAAGGAGAAGGGGAGAACCTAGGCGAGGCTGTGGAGAAATGGGTGGAAGCCATGGAAGAATATTTTGATGTCACTAGCTCCACAAAATGAGTGGAGCAAAATGGCTCTTGCCAGGCTGAAGATAATGGAAACAGCCAGGGTGGCATGGAGGAACCATTGTGACACCAACCGTCTGGACAGAAGTACTCAGTCCTGGAACGACCTTAAAACCTATTTAAGGAAGAGATTTTGTCCCCTTGGATTTTTAGAAACCAAAATGAACGAGCTTTTAGAGCTAAAGCAGGGGAGCAAAACCATCGAGGAATATCACCAAACCTTCGCTCTTCTACTTAAATATTCACCACCTCTAGATGTAGAGCAACTCATGGCCAGATTCATTGGGGGAATGAATGAACCCTTGGACACACTGGTCAAAAATGCCAAGCCAGTGTCCATGGCTGAAGCTGTCAGAATGGCGAAGGACTTTGCCAAAGCCTTCATCGTAAAAGTCCCACCAAAGCGAGCTCCCTCATTCTTCAAGAGATATCAAACTCCGGGAAGTTCTTCCAACATTCCTCCTCCAAAGAGACACCAAGGTCCTAACCAAAATGTGGAGACAGGAAGCTTCAGAAATGAAGAAAGACCTTTCCCCCGAAGTACATTCTCAAGAACTCCGGGTCTCTCCAGAATGCAAAGGGAAGAGCTTCAAAGCGAGAATAGATGCTTCGGATGTTAGGGACTTGGACACCAGCTCAAGGATTGCCCATCTCCTTTGGTGGGCCAAGGAAGCTAGGGTCCCAGAGTTCAGAGGCCGACTCCTTCTTATCAGTCCACCAATCAGGGTCCCTCGCGCTAGAATCAGGGTAACCCAGAAGAGTGCCAGTTCATCCTCCATGTAAAGTAGTCTCTGAACTCCCTCCCAGAATTGGAATAACCAAAGAGAGGGAGTTCCACCTCAGACTGCAGCAGCCAAAGCAGTCACCGTAGTAGCTGAGGAAGTGGAGGAAGAGAAAGGACAGATCTATGCAGCAATTGAGCATTAGAGAAATAACCGTCAATTCTCAGTGCTCCAGACTCCAGCAGAGTACCAAGGTAAGAAATTTAAGCTTTTGATTAATTCAGGTAGTACTCATTCTTTTATTTCCCCATGATGTCTATGTAAATTAGTCCTAAATCAAAAATTAGGGAAACCTATGCAAGTGGAATTAGCCATAGGGAAGATTCTTTTCATTTTAAAGAAAACAAAAATTAGAAAACCATTAAATGGAAAAAAGAAAAAGTAGGATTTCTAGCTTACATGAATTTTTATGAGCTTTCCTTTGGCTTGATGGTTTGAGGGATCTAGTCTTGTTTGTAACAAGAGTGGCCACCAATTCTTTTGAAGAGGAAATGGTCAAAAACTAATGAATTTTCAATAAATTCACTATTTTTGGCTATGGAGAGGAGTAGAGTAATAGTGCATAAAACACTATTAACCATTTACAAAGGGGGAGGCTTCATTTATAGGAAAAAGTGAGCCTCTAACCAAGCAAACTGACTCTAGAATTTCCCAGATCAGTTTGGTTAATTTTTGACCATTTTTAGGTCAATTTAGCTTACTTTTTGGATCTAGTTGAAGCAGGTGAGAGGAGAGATGAAAATATCTCATTATTTGTGAGTTTAAAACTCAACCACACATGTGAAGTAGGTGACTCCTTCATGAGGGAAATTCGCTCACACTGAGGTGTCAAAAATGCATCATTTCTTCTAAATATCTCTTCTTTTTTAACTAATAACCTTGTCCTTAGTCAACTCTTTATCTTATGTGAGTATTTACTCATTTTTCGGGGGATTCCCTTTTATTCTTCAATTTATCTCCTCCTTTGGATTAATCTAATTCATCCATAGGAACCTTAGTTCAAAAAATTTAGAAAATCTAGACCCTTAGGCTAAGGTCCTTTTTACCTGATTTAGGTTTATTCCAATTGCACATTGGAAATTTCTTTTTGAATATCTGTTTTAGGGGAAACCATTTTAGACACTAGGAGGATTTTTATATGCAAGAATATCTAAATTTTGAATTACCTCCCTCTAGACATTTTCTCTCTGTAGGCCCAAACAAGGTAAAACAGGATCTTTCTTTTATTTCAGAGAGGGGAATAATTATAAGATCAGAAGGGGACGTTTTTACACCTACACACCTCAAAAGCCGGAGGGAGGATTCTTACATCCTATCCCACTTAGAAAGCGTGAGATGTCCTCATCTCACAAAATTAGAGGAGAACTCTTTTCCTTAAGATCAAACTGATTCTGGGGTTTCTCATAGTCTGGTGGACCCAACAAGAATCCTGGGATAAAGATCCCTTATATAAAACTCATCATCAGATAATAGTTCACTCAGATCGTATCATTCAAATCCTTATCTCAATAATGGTCCATTAGACCGAATTTTCTATCTAAACAGTCCTTCATGGAAATTTTCTATCTAAACAGTCCTTCATGGAAATTTTCAATTATACAGATTTTTAATTTGACATCCCTTAACTTAATCCACTGGGTCAAGTGTTAACAACAGCAATCTTACAGCACAATCCACTAGTCTCATAGTGATTTGCTAAAGTCATTAACGTCATTCCAGCTACTACGAGCATCATTACAGAGACTCGTCCCATTCATCCTCATTGTGGTTTTGCTTAGTTTATTACATTTCAAGCAAAATTCAGGAATCTTCATTTTTCAATCAGAATCCAAATTAGCTCATCAGTTCTCAACCAAAATTTAAAATCATATCAACCACATTCAAATTCATCATCTGGATAATGCTTATAATTTCAAGTCTTAGATTTACTCGTAAATACTGCTAGTAAAGAGCTGCAGTTATACCCTTGGTATATACGGGTAGTCACGGTCCTTGGAGCTATAAGGTAAATACCATCAAGTCTAGGCCTCAAGCAAGTTAGGGATTCCATACAATTGCGGTACTTCCATCTGAAGACCCAATTACCAATTTACAAATTTCAGTTTGAATATCAATTCGTATGAATGTTTTTACACAATTACAACCTTTTACTGCTTCTTCATAAATTTTTGACATTTTTGGCTTCTTGGTTGATCCTCATTAGCCAATTCGCTCTGATACTAGCTGTGAGGTCCCTATCCCCACCGCGTAATGAATTCAGGGGTTCTAGCAGCGGAAGTAGCACTTCTTGCGTGGGGCAGGGTCTCACACTCGAGGCCTTGCCCACGGATATCCGGACAAGAGACTAATCCATTGGTTCCTCCAAAACCAATCCCGAAAAAACTTTCCTTGCCCGGAAAGCACGGGCGATTCCTCCAGGATAACTTTTCTCTAACGTAGTCAAAAGCCTTAACTGAAACTGAACTGATTTGATTGAGCCCATAAGTCCCAAGTCAGATCAGGGAAAAGATTGCACTTGGATCATAGAGACCAATGCTTTTTTCCTTATTGAGAGGCACAGCAGTTGATTCTTTTCCATAGAACAATTTTTGTCCGTGATCTACTTCATATATCGTACCATAAAAGAATTGAGTCTCAATTTAAGGATCCATCGGTCTAGCCCATCCAATCCGGTGGGTTAGCCAACTGCCCACCAACCAGTGTAGTGATAGGATCCAATTAAGAATTTGGTTAGGTCCTGGGTACCAGGAAAAAGAGTTCCCAGGCCCCCTAGCCAGATATTCATGCAAACTCAAAACTAGTCACACCATGCATCAGCTATCTTTAAAACAATCATTTAATGTGAAACCATTGTGTCACTGATCACAATCCTCAAAATCTCTGGTTGAATCCTTATTTCCAATCATTCCTTCATCGGTGTACCTATGGCATCATTGGCAACCAGAGCGCTCACCACCTGTTCACTCAAGGGCCTTTTTGATGGTGCTCAAAGTAACCGGCAATATATTCACATATCAAAATGGAATCTCCATTGAAGATCAACAAGATCAACCAATGTATCCATATGAAAGAGCCATGGACTCATCCGTTGAGAGGACCAGCAAGGTCAACCAACCAGATCCATGCCCGATTTCAGAAAACAACTCTTACTCCTTGTTCCAATATCTTCCCCGACATACGTGTGGGTATCTTCGGCAACCCAGAGCGTGAGCACCGTATGGTCAGCACCCTCTAGGATCCTTCGCAGGTCACCTAGCGCTTCACTCATAGGCCGCTTCCTTCGCTCCTCATCCACTGTACCGGAAGCTCACCATTTAAATCAAACCGAGGCTGGTCAAGACCTCGATCGACGAGACGTCCTCTGTTGACTCTCTATCATAGCAGTTGTAACTTTAATAGATAGGTCTCCATGATCTCATTCACAAGACGGTCGAAATGCTTCCCCAGCATTCTTGACATAAAACAGTCATTTAAAAACAGATTTCACATATAAATACAGTTCCAACAATATTTCCATTTTTTCTCATCACTCCACATCCTTTCACATTAGTCCCCATCTTTTCTCATCTTCCCACAATTTTTTTTTCTTCATCGATCCCTATCACATCATATCATTCCCACATCAAATCACATCCAATATCATCATCCACACATCAATCCACATCATCCATACATCCATCCACATCATCCAAACTAATTCACATCATCCATACATCCATCCACATCAATCTACATTATCCACACATCCATCCACATCAATCCATACATCCATCCACATCAATCCATACATCCATCCACATCAATCCACACGTCAATCCACATCATCCATACATCCATCCACATCAATCCACACGTCAATCCACATCATCCATACATCCATCCACATCAATCCACATTATCCACACATCAATCCACATCATCCATACATCCATTCACGTCAATCCACATTACCCACATTACCCACACATCCATCCACATCAATCCACATTATCCACACATCAATCCACATCATCCATACATCCATTCACGTCAATCCACATTACCCACACACATCAATCTACATCATCCATACATCCATTCACGTCAATCCACATTACCCACACATCAATCCACATCATCCATACATCCATTCACGTCAATCCACATTACCCACACATCAATCCATATCATCCATACATCCATCCACATCATCCACATCAATCCACATTATCCACTCATCCATCCACATCAATCCACACATCAATCCACATTACCCACACATCAATCCACATATCATCCATACATCCATCCACATCAATCCACATTATCCACTCATCCATCCACATCAATCCACATTACCCACTAATCCATCCACATCAATCGACACGTCAATCCACATTACCCACACATCAATCCACATCATCCATACATCCATTCACGTCAATCCACATTACCCACACATCAATCCATATCATCTATACATCCATCCACATCATCCATGTTGAAATATACAAGTGAATAGGGTATGTGTGGGAACAAGCTCTTGGATAGAGGCTGTAAAAGAGGAGATGTAATTGTGAAAGAACCTGTGAAAAGGTTAGAAGAATCTACTGGGAGAGAATAATGGGTAGCATGAGGGAATTCAGGAGTGTGGAGATATTCTGGGAGATATTCAGGGAAAAGAGAAGAGGTGGAGAGAATCAGGCAAGAGGTGGAGATATTCTGGGAGTGAATCATGGAGAAATCAATGGGATTTGATGCTTGATGTAAAGTCTATAAATTGAGGCATAGCCCTAATGAGAATTTGCTGGTTTTTGAGTATCCATGCCCAGATTAATCTATTTGCTAATTATTCACTAATTACATCTTAATCACTTGCTAATAACTTTGTTAATTATGTTGATTCTAGTGTTTGATCCACCATAGCTCATCATTATGCTCGAATTTCAACATGGTATCAGAGCCATGCCTAGAATCAACCAGGTTTATGAGCCCATTAGTTAATTAATTAGGATTAGTAGGTAATTAGCAAAAAAATCAATTTTTAGTGAGTTTTTCACCTTCCCCTTCACCCCCAGCCAGTGGAGGAGCTCTAGCATCTTGCACACATCAAATTAGGGCAAACGCTTTTAGCACTAACTAGCTAACATCCTTGGCTTCAAGCCTATGCAAAAAATGCAGCAAACCGCCCCACGAATCCTGATTTTCGCAGATGAAGGGGCACCATTTTTCTGAAGCAGAATGGAGATTTCTTCAAGCTCAGTTCAAATGTTTCTAATTCCTCTTAGCCCAAGGGGTAATCAAGCATGCTCTACAAGCTGGTGAAGACAGAATTCAATTTCATTAAGTCTACATTGAGATCAAAGCTCTTCATCAAATCTGCAGGTGACTTTGGTAAAACAAAGATTAAGCTTTCATTATTTGGTCAAATCTTGTGTTTCTTGGCTTAATCCTCTACTAGACTCATTGCTATTGATGCCTTTAAAAGCATTTGAGCTCATTTGAAGTGGAAGGCACCAGATCTGGACTCCCCGCATACTCTGTTTTTTGCACACAAAACAGAGCATTAATTTGCTAATCAGTGATTAATCAATGCTAATCACTGTACTTTGGTGCAATTGAGGGTTCAAATTAACCATTAGGTATCTGATACAGATCCCTATAATTTCAGATTACAAATCGGAGTTGGTTTGATACTCCAACCATCCCGTACAAATTGGTTGCCCTTAATTTAATGTAATTTCTGGTGATTTTATGCTGATAAAATTGTTGTAATCATCTACTAAACACCAGATTGGGTTGTAAAAGGATAGACACTACCCTTGAATCTTGAATTTGGATCAAGAGGTAATACCCCCTTCACATCACCATGAGTTCAGCACAGGAAATAGCCAAATTTAATGGGGAACAGTTTTATACATGCAAACAAAAACCATGTATTTGCTGATGAGGAAAAATCTGTGGGGATTAGTTGAAGGGAGAGATGAATGCCCAGAGAGAGGGAAAAATGAGTGGAAGAGTAGGAATGAAAAAGCATTGGGACTTATTGCACTCAGTTTAAATGATGAAATCATTCATCATATCACAGGGATACAGTGGGCAAAAGATGCATGGGATAAACTCAATAAATTATTTGGTACACAAGCAAAAAATTCCAAGATAAATCTATTAATGCAATTCTACAAATTGGACATGAAGGAAAGTGAACCTTTAATCACACACTTGAACAAATATAAAAGCATTAAGCAACAACTGGCAGCTATTGGCAAAAAGGTAGAAGATGATGAAGCATTAGCTGTACTTCTGAAGAGTGTGGACAAAGGAGATTATGAAAACATTGTAGCAACACTAAAGAATGTACCTGAATTGAAGATATATGAGATAGAAGCAGCTCTATTGGAACAAGAGAGCAGAGGCAAAGAGAAGAAAGGGCTCGACTTAACAGCAGGAGAAGAAAAAGCATTCTTCACCCGAGGAGGATTCTCTCGAGGACGAGGACGAGGAAGAGGCAGAGTAGGAGGGAGGACCTTCACTTGCCACAAATGTGAAAAGCCAGGACACATGGCGAGAGACTGCTACAGCAAACCCAGTGAAGAAGGAACGACATCGGAAAACTTCATGGAGGCTCCAAGGGAAGTGGAGTCGGATCATCTTTTCTGAGAGAGAGAGAGAGAGAGAGAGAGACCCCACAACCCAATGTAACCTGCCCCAATAAAGTAAAACCACCTCTGAGCCACCGATGATGTAGGCCAAGTGGTAGATGTATGTGTGAGCACTTTAGTCAAGGTCGCGGGCACTTATAGTAGCCTTGGACACATAGAGAGAGAGAGTGTCAAGGACTATGGAGTTTAGGGACTTGAGGCACTGGTCGCGGGCTATCAAGTAAGAGGGAAACTTGATATAGGGTCCAGGTGTGCTAGGATTATTCACTTGAGGGGAGGTGTTGAAATATACAAGTGAATAGGGTGTGTGTGGGAACAAGCTCTTGGATAGAGGCTGTAAAAGAGGAGATGTAATTGTGAAAGAACCCGTGAAAAGGTTAAAGGAATCTACTGGGAGAGAATAATGGGTAGCATGAGGGAATTTAGGAGTGTGGAGATATTCTGGGAGATATTCAGGGAAAAGAGAAGAGGTGGAGAGAATCAGGCAAGAGGTGGAGATATTCTGGGAGTGAATCATGGAGAAATCAATGGGATTTGATGCTTGATGTAAAGTCTATAAATTGAGGCATAGCCCTAATGAGAATTTGCTGGTTTTTGAGTATCCATGCCTAGATTAATCTATTTGCTAATTATTCACTAATTACATCTTAATCACTTGCTAATAACTTTGTTAATTATGTTGATTCTAGTGTTTGATCCGCCATAGCTCATCATTATGCTCAAATTTCAACAATCCACATCAATCCACATTATCCACTCATCCATCCACATCAATGCACACGTCAATCCACATTACCCACACATCAATCCATATCATCCATACATCCATCCACATCATCAACATCAATCCACATTATCCACTCATCCATCCACATCAATCCACATTACCCACACATCAATCCACATCATCCATACATCCATCCACATCATCCACATCAATCCACATTATCCACTCATCCATCCACATCAATCCACATTCATTTCATAAGTATTCCCATTCTCATCTAATCACATCTTTTTGTAAAATCATCACTTATTTCCTCATCTATCCTCATCAGATCACATCTACTTCATCTACCCATACATCTCATCACTTCACATACATTAACATCTATCCAGTTTACATCGCATCTTATCTGAGACATTCATTTCACATCACATCTCATTCATTCACATCCATTTCACATCACATCTCATTCACATCCCGATTCACATGCTAACACATTCATTCACGTCCCATTCACATGTCGATTCACATGCTAACACATTCATTCATGTCCTTTATCGTTCATTCACATCCCGATTCACATGTTATCACATTCATTCACGTCCCTTATCGTGCATTCACATCCCGATTCACATGTTATCACATTCATTCACATCCTATATCATTCATTTATATGCTGATTCACATGACATCACATCTCATCTATTCATTCACATTTCTTTGATTTGCATCACATATCATCACATCTATTTACCTCTCATTCTCATCACTTCTATTCTCATCACATCCATCCTCTATTCATTCTCATCTATCTGATTCATATCACATCTTATCACATCTATTTATAGAATGTAAGAGAATTCTTATTTTTGATATAAAGATTCTTTACGCATCTATTTATGCATAAGGACAACTTCAGTGGGAAATAACACTTTTATATAAATCCATTTATGCATCTATTTATGCAGAATAACACTTTCGAAATAAAAAAATCTTTTATGCATCTTTCTATGCATAAATTTAATTTTAATGAGAATAACTCTTTTGAAATAAAAATAAATTTCTTCATGCATAAAACCAAAATTGATGAGAATAACTCTTTTAAAATAAAAATAAATTTCTTTATGCATCTTTCTATGCATAAAATCAAAATTGATGAGAATAACTCTTGAAATAAAAATAAATTTCTTTATGCATCTTTCTATGCATAAAATCAAAATTTGATGAAAATAACGCTTTTATAAAAAAAAATCTTTTATACATCTATTTATGCGTAGATTGAATTTTAATGAAAATAACACTTTTATACTAAAAAAAAATCTTTTATGCATCTATTTATGCATAAAAATCAATTTTAGTAAAAGTAACACTTTTATAATCAAAATGTTTCCCATATGCATGTTTCTATGCATAGAAATTAATTTTAATGAAAATAACACTTTTATTATAAAAATATTTCTAATATGCATTTTTCTATGCATAGAATAAAAATAACACTTTCAGATACACAAGAGGTGGGGATTACTCTTTTTGAATAATAAAAGATAAAACTTATTTCACAAAATTTTAGAAAATTTTGCCATAACCTCCTTTGTATGGCTGACCATTTTTCAAATTTTTTCATTCTCAAGTTATTTAGAAATTATTCCAAATGGTTTAAAGCATTCTAAACTAATCAAATTTTACTTTCTTAAAGAGAAACAATATGAAAAGTTTAGTTCTAACAATTTGATTACACATCTAAGATAAAGAAAGGCTGAATTCAAGAATGAAGAGAGGGGGAAAGCCTTTCCAACAAGGCATAGCATCATTTTTCATTTTAAAGAAAACAAAAATTAGAAAACCATTAAATGGAAAAAAGAAAAAGTAGGATTTCTAGCTTACATGAATTTTTGTGAGCTTTCCTTTAGCTTGATGGTTTGAGGGATCTACTCTTGTTTGCAACAAGAATGGCCACCAATTCTTTTGAAGAGGAAATGGTCAAAAACTAATGAATTATCAATAAATTCACTATTTTTGGCTCTCGAGAGGAGTAGAGTAATAGTGCATAAAACACTATTAACCATTTACAAAGGGGGAGGCTTCATTTATAGGAAAAATTGAGCCTTTAACCAAGCAAACTAATTCTAGAATTTTTCACATCAGTTTGGTCAATTTTTGACCATTTTTAGGTCAGTTTAGCTTACTTTTTGGATCTAGTTGAAGCAAGAGAGAGGAGAGATGAAAATATCTCATTATTTGTGAGTTTAAAACTCAACCACACATGTGAAATAGGTGCCTCTTTCATGAGGATAATTCCCCCTCACTAAGGTGTCAAAAATGCATCATTTCTTCTAAATATCTCATCTTTTTTAACTAATAACCTTGTCCTTCTTATGTGAGTATTTACTCATTTTTCGGGGGATTCCCTTTTATTCTTCAATTTATCTCCTCCTTTGGATTAATCTAATTGGTCCATAGGAGCCTTAATTCAAAATTTTTAAAAAATTTGGACCCTTAGGCTAAGGTCCTTTTTACCTGATTTGAATTTATTCCAATTGTACATTGGAAATTTCTTTTTAAATATCTGTTTCAGGAAAAACCATTTTAGACACTAGGAGGATTTTTATATCCAAAAATATCTAAATTTTGAATTACCTCTCTCTAGATATTTTCTCTCTCTAGGCCAAAATAGGATAAAACAGGATCTTTCTTTTATTTCAGAGAGGGAAATAATTATAAGATCAAAAGGGGGCGTTTTTACACCTACACACCTCAAAAGCCAGAGGGAGGAATCTTACATCCTACCCCACTAAAAAAACGTGAGATGTCCTCATCTCACGAAATTAGAGGAGAACTCTTTTACTTAAGATCCAATTGATTCTGGGGTTTCTCATAGTCTGGTGGACCCAACAGAATCCTGGGATAAAGATCCCTTATATAAAACTAATCATCAGATGGTAATTCACTCAGATTGTATCATTCAAATCCTTATCATAATAATGGTCCATTAGACCGAATTTTCTATCTAAACATTCCTTCATGGAAATTTTCAATTATACAGATTTTTAATTTGACATCCCTTAACTTGATCCATTGGGTCAAGTGTTAACAACAGCAACCAGCATAATCCACTAATCTCATAGTGATTTGCTGAAGTCATTAACGTCATTCCAGCTACAAACATCATCACAGGGACTCGTCCCATTCATCCTCATTGTGGTTTTGCTTAGTTTATTACATTTCAAACTAAAATTTTAGAATCTTCATTTTTCAATCAGAATCCAAATCAGCTCATCAATTCTCAACCAAAATTTAAAATCATATCAACCACATTCGAATTCATTATCTGGATAATGCTTATAATTTCAAGTCTTAGATTTACTCGTCTATATACTGCCAGTAAAGAGCTGCAGTTATACCCTTGGTATATACAAGTAGTCACGGTCCTTGGAACTATAAGATAAATACCATCATTTCTAGGCCTCAAGCAAGTCAGGGATTCCATACAATTGCGGTACTTCCATACAATTGCGGTACTTCCATCTGAAGACCTAATTACCAATTTACGAATTTCAGTTTAAATATCAATTCGTTTGAATCTTTTCACACAATTACAACCTTTTACGCTTCTTCATAAATTTTTGACATTTTTGGCTTCTTGGTTGATCCTCATTAGCCAATTTGCTCTAATACCAGCTGTGAGGTCCCTATCCCCACCGCGTAATGAATTTAGGGGTTCTAGCACAGCGGAAGTAGCACTTCTTGCACAGGGCAGGGTCTCACACTCGAGGCCTCGCCCACCACGAATATCTGGACAAGAGAATAATCCATTGGTTCTTCCAAAACCGATTCCGAAAAAACTTCCCTTGCCCGGAAAGCACGGGAGCTTCCTCTAGGATAACTTTTCTCTAACGTAGTCAAAAGCCTTAACTAAAACTGAACTGATTTGACTGAGCCCGTAAGTCCCAAGTCAGATCAGGGAAAAGATTGCACTTGGATCATAGAGACCAATGCTTTTTTCCTCATTGAGAGGCACATCCGTTGATTCTTTTCCATAGAATAATTTTTGTCCGAGATTTACTTCATCTATCGTACCATAAAAGAATTGAGTCTCAATTTAAGGATCAATCAGTTCAGCCTAACCCCATCCAATCCTGTTGGTTAGGCAACTACCCAACCAGTGTAGTGATAGGATCCAATTAAGAATTTGGTTAGGTTTTGTCCTGGGTACCAGGAAAAAGAGTTCCCAGGTCCCCTAGCCGGATATTCATGCAAACTTAAAACTAGTCACACCACGCATTAGCTATCTTTTAAAACAATCATTTAATGAAACCATTGTGTCACTGATCACAATCCTCAAAATCTCCGGTTGAATCCTTATTTCCAATCATTTCTTCATCGGTGTACCTATGGCATCATTGGCAACCAAAGCGCTCACCACCTGTTCACTCATCATGAGGGGCCTTTTCGATAATTCCTAGCTCAAAGTAACTGGCAATATTTTCACATATCAAAATGGAATCTCTGTTGAAGATCAACAAGATCAACCAACGTATCCATATAAAAGAGCCATGGACTCATGGGTTGAGGACCAGCAAGGTAAACCAACCAGATCCATGCCCGAATTTAGAAAACAACTCTAACTCCTTGTTCCAATATCTTCCCCAATGTACGTGTGGGTATCTTCGGCGAGCCTGAGCACCATATGGTCACCACCCTCTAGGATCCTTCGTCTCGCAGAGGTCACCTATAGCGCTTCACTCATAGGCCGCTTCGTTGGTCCCTCATCCACTGTACCGAAAGCTCATCATTTATATCATACCTGTTGAGATATCGAGCTCTAGTGAGGCGGTGGACACTGATGACCCGCCTGGGGGATAGGCCCCGCACTTACACCACTGGCATGGTTGGTGAGATCTTGGGTGATATGCGGCCAGTGGGATGACAGGCTGTGTGACAGCCACTCTAGAGACTGGCATAGTTATAGCGCCAGCTCATTTAGTCGGGTTCACACTATAGAGAACCGTGTATGTATTTGGTTGAGTACCTTTCATATTGTGTGTACTCTTATTCTTGTATATGGTGTGTTGAGTGTTGAGTAGAGAAGAAGAAGATTTTCAGCCTCTCACCTTGTGTGTGAGATCTCTATTAGGGTTTTGTGAGTGTGTGTGTGTGCTTGCAAGAGCTCAAGCTCTCTTCCCCCCTGCATCTTTTCATGGTATCAGAGCCTGGTTCGTGCTAAGGGCTGAGCTGCAAGCAAGAGAACCACAGGAAGCGGTACGAGGGTAAGAGCTGCAACTACTCTTCCCTATTGTGTTGGTGACTACACCCTTGTCGGGAGCTCTACGGGAGGCACCGGCAAACGATCTCCGATTGAGGAGCTTTCTTCGCGGGAGTGAAGCTATAGGGCAACTATACAGTCCTACGAAAGTCCTACGGACTGAAATTTCGGGCCGAAAACGCGTTTCGAGCGCGTCTGGACCTCCGTTTTTCAGAAAGCAGGCGATTACGAGCACTGCGGGTAAGTCATCGATTCTCTGCAGAACTCTGTTTTAAGAACTGCAGGAAGACAGATTGACTGTGCAGACACTGTGGGTGCTGCAAAGAGGTCTACAGTTGCCATTGGGTGTATGTATGCACATTGAAGTCACTGGTTGTGACATTTGAGAGTACAACAGTACCGCTGTGCAGAAAATACTGCAGGTTGTGCAGAAAAACCAGAGTGCAGTTTCTGGTGAAATTGTGTATTTGGCAAGATGTCTAATGATGGCATAACACAGATTGTGGCTGAGAAGCTGGACAAGAATAACTTCCATGCTTGGAGGTTCAGGTTGACGAATTTCCTGATGGGAAAAGGCTATTGGGACTACATAGAAGGTGAGCATGAAGAGGCACCGGAGATACCGGATATAAATCCGACTGCTGCAGATGTGAAAGAGTTTAAAGACTGGAACCAAGGAGCCAGGAAAGTAATGTATTGGCTTTCCATTAGTATACAGGACACCATGATTGGGCACATTCAGGATGCCAAGTCCCCAAAGGAGGCGTGGGACACCTTGGTAAAGCTTTATGAAACAAATACCAAGGCACGTAAGATACAGTTGAAGAATGAACTTCATACTGTGGAGAAAAAGAGCATGTCTGTGAATGACTATGCACTGAAGATAAAGGGTATTGTGGAATCCCTTGCATCTATTGGTGTGTCAGTAGATGATGATGACAAGGTGGAAGTCTGTCTACGTGGTCTCGGGCCACAATACAAGGCGTTCAAGACGTCCATTCAGACTCGGGAAAACATTCCCAATTTTACAGATTTGGTGTCTATGCTGATTATCGAAGAGAAGAGCTTGGGTGAAGACCAACAGTCTTCACAAAGTAAAAACAGTTCAGAGCAACAGGCCTTCTACACGAGTTCAGGTAGAGGACGAGGTAGAGGAGGCCATGGACGCGGTCAAGGAGGTGGCCGAACAGGTAATCAGAATTATGGTCAGCAGGCAGCAGCAACAACAACAGTCCCAGAATCAACAACAACAACAACACGCAGGTGGAAGAGGCAGATTCAGAGGCAGGGGGAGTCAAAGAGGCCGTGGAAATTGGCAAAGGCAGTACAATGATGCACGTGAATGCTATTATTGTGGTAAGCCTGGACATGTGCAGGCAGAATGTTATAAAAAGCAGGCTGACATGCAAAATGGGAAAGTGCAGCAAAACAACTATGCATCCTCAAGCAGAAATAATGAGGATAATGAAAGGTTGTTTGTTATGCAGCATGTCGTGAATGCCATGTCTGAAAATGTTGATGCAGCACAAAAGGATAATGTATGGTATGTGGATTCAGGCGCTTCGAACCACATGACGAGTCATGGGGAGTGGTTCAAGGAGATGAAAAACCCGGAAAGACCAGGTTTTGTGGAAACAGGGGATGACACTGCTCATCCAATTGCCCACATTGGAGATGTGCCATTATCTATGCAGGATGGCAAAGTGAAGTACCTTGCAGATGTACTTCATGTACCGAACATAACAAAGAATCTGGTTTCAGTTGGCCAGATGATTGAGCAGGGTTTGCAGGTTCGGTTTAACCCTGATGGGTGTTATGTTGAAGATTTCAAAGACAAGTGCAGGTTGGTTGCAAAAGGCAACAGAGTGGGCAGAATGTTTACATTGAATGTAGACATGCCTGAAATGAGTGCTGCGATGTTTGCAAATGGTTCAGGAGTTGTTGCAGACATAGACATATGGCATAAAAGAATTGGACATGTAAATGTGCAGAGATTGAAGTCTATGCAGACAAAAGGAATTGTGACAGGGCTGCCAAAATTTAAAGTGGAAGGTATGCAGAAAATATGTGAAGCATGCCAATTTGGGAAGCAAACAAAGCATGTGTTTCCACGTAACAGATATGTGAGCAGAAATGCACTAGATGTTGTGCATTCAGATGTATGGGGTCCTACGAAGACCATATCTATGGGAGGCTGCAGGTACTATGTGACTTTCATTGATGACCACACAAGGAAAGTGTGGGTATATTTCATGAAGGAGAAGAGTGAAGTGTTCACTCACTTTCAGAATTTCAGATTTTTGGTTGAAAAGCAAACAGGGAAATATGTAAAGTGCCTAAGGTCAGATGGAGGGGGAGAGTACTTCTCCAATGAGTTCTCTGAATATTTGAAGAAGAATGGTATTCGGAGACAGTACACATGCAGATACACTCCGCAGCAAAATGGAGTTGCTGAGCGGAAAAACAGGCACATTGCTGAGATTGCGCGAGCATTGATGGAAGAGAAGAATATGCCGCATTGCTATTGGGCTGAGGCTGTTTCTACAGCAGTATACATCATGAACAGGACTCCAACTGCAGCCATACATGATGTAACTCCAGAGGAGAGGTTTACTGGCAGAAAACCAGATTTATCTCATCTGAAAGTTTTTGGATGCATTGCATATGTGCATGTGCCAGATGAGCTGAGAACTAAGCTGGATCCGAAAGCTGAAAAATGTGTGTTTATTGGATATTCCCTTGAGCAAAAGGGATACAGGTGTTATAACCCTACTACACGTGAGTTGAGGGTAAGCAGGGATGTTGTATTTGATGAGATGAGCAGCTGGTATGCTGCTGAAAAAGAAGCTGTTGGGGCTGATTTGAGTGGAAGTGTGGTTGCACAGAATGCAGGTCAGCAATCACAGTCTTTGAGTGGACCAGGAGAGTCCTCATCTAGTGGGTCTGTTTGATAGACCATGGAGTGGCAGGCTGCGTCACAATACCAGCCCTGCAAATGTGATTAGTACATCACGTAAAGGAAAAGAGAAAGTGGTTGAGCCCCTTGGTATGCCTGACATTTCTGCAGGGCATTCTCATGTTGATGGAGAGTCTAGTGGCTCAGATATGAGCCTTGATGAGGAGCTTGGGATCCCAGCTATGAGAACACCTGGTGTAAAGAAGGCTATGGAAGCCATGAATGAAAAGCTGCGAAGATCAAGGAGAGTGAAGAACCCTGTGCAGAGATTTACATATGATGGTTATGTGGCACATCACTATGCATATATGGCAAAGGTTGTGCAGGTTGTTGAGCCCACATGCATTGATGAGGCTGTTGGAAATGTGTGTTGGGAGAAGGCTATGGATGAGGAGATGGATGCACTATATGGAAATGAAACTTGGGATTTAGTGCAATTGCCTGAAGGCAAGAAAGCCATTGGATGCAAGTGGGTGTACAAAGTTAAACATAACAGTGATGGAAGCATAAGCAGGTACAAGGCTAGATTGGTAGCCAAAGGATATGCACAGACATATGGGATTGATTATGAGGAAACTTTCAGCCCAGTTGCCAAGATGGCAACGGTGAGAGTTGTGATAGCAGTGGCTGCGTCAAAGCAATGGTCTTTACATCAGATGGATGTAAAGAATGCATTCTTGCATGGGGATTTGCAAGAAGAGGTGTATATGTTGCAGCCACCTGGATATGAGGATGTGGGTCACCCCGAGCATGTTTGCAGGTTGAAGAAAGCCTTGTATGGCTTAAAGCAAGCACCAAGAGCATGGTCTGACAAGATTTCTGAATATCTTGTCACTATTGGCTTTCATGTAGCCAATGCAGATTTCTCATTGTATGTGAGACATGGTGATAGAGGAGTTGTGCTTGTTGTCATCTATGTAGATGACTTGATCATTACGGGGGACCATGATGCAGAGATCTTTGATGTAAAGATCTTGCTTAGACAGAAGTTCGAGATGAAGGATCTGGGGGAGCTCAGATATTTCTTGGGCATTGAGGTGATTAGGTCACCACATGGTATTGGATTACTGCAGAGACAGTATGGCTTGGACATGTTGTCCAA
Source organism: Cibotium barometz (assembly GCF_041138505.1). Taxonomy (NCBI): domain Eukaryota; kingdom Viridiplantae; phylum Streptophyta; class Polypodiopsida; order Cyatheales; family Cibotiaceae; genus Cibotium; species Cibotium barometz. The sequence continues at coordinate 32,721,980 of NC_141049.1, read as the reverse complement.
GTATGGTATGACAGGCTGTAAGCCTATTTCTGTGCCATTGGATCAGAATGGCAAGTTGAGTGCAGATTCAGGAGAGATCTTGGAGGATCCTACTATGTATAGGAGCATAGTAGGAAGCTTGATCTACATGACGATCACCAGACCAGATTTGAGCTATGCTGTTGGGTTGGTGAGTCAGTTTATGCAGGTTCCACGGAAACCGCATTTAGATGCAGTGAGACGCATACTGAGGTATGTGAAGTCTACTTTGCATTGTGGACTATTCTATGAGACTGGGACAGAGATATGTGTACATGGGTACACAGATGCTGATTGGGCTGGTAGTATCTCAGATAGGAGATCTACTAGTGGCTTCATGTTTTCTTTGGGGAGTGCTGCTGTGACTTGGAGCAGCAAGAAGCAGCCTACGGTTGCTCTATCGAGTACAGAGGCCGAGTACAGAGGAGCTGCTATGGCAGCATGCGAGGTAGCTTGGTTGAGAAAGCTACTTGGAGATTTGGGTCTATCAGTGGATAGACAAGTTGTCATTTTCTGTGACAACATTAGCAGTATACAGTTGGCCAGGAACCCAGTGTTTCATGCTCGTATGAAGCACATAGAGGTCCACTACCACTTCGTCAGAGAGAAGGTCTTGGCATGAGATCTTGACCTTGTTTATGTCAGCATAGAGGATCAGGTAGCTGACATCTTCACCAAAGCATTGGGTACAGAGAAGCTCCGCAGATTCAGGGCTTCGCTTGGTGTACATGAGATGGAGTTGAGCTCGAGGGGGAGTGTTGAGATATCGAGCTCTAGTGAGGCGGTGGACACTGATGACCCGCCTGGGGGATAGGCCCCGCACTTACACCACTGGCATGGTTGGTGAGATCTTGGGTGATATGCGGCCAGTGGGATGACAGGCTGTGTGACAGCCACTCTAGAGACTGGCATAGTTATAGCGCCAGCTCATTTAGTCGGGTTCACACTATAGAGAACCCGTGTATGTATTTGGTTGAGTACCTTTCATATTGTGTGTACTCTTATTCTTGTATATGGTGTGTTGAGTGTTGAGTAGAGAAGAAGAAGATTTTCAGCCTCTCACCTTGTGTGTTCTCTATTAGGGTTTTGTGAGTGTGTGTGTGCTTGCAAGAGCTCAAGCTCTCTTCCCCCCTGCATCTTTTCAAAACCGAGGCTGGTCAAGACCTCGGTCGACCTTACTACACGAGACGTCCTCCGTTGACTCTCTGTCATAGCAGTTGCAACTTTAACAGATAGCTCTCCATGACCTCACTCACAAGACGGTCAAAATGCTTCCCGAGCATTCTTGACTGAGGTGTCAAAAATGCATCATTTCTTCTAAATATCTCTTCTTTTTTAACTAATAACCTTGTCCTTGGTCAACTCTTCATCTTATGTGAGTATTTACTCATTTTTTAAGGGATTTCCTTTTATTCTTCAATTTATCTCCTCCCTACATTTGGATTTATCTAATTGGTCCATAGGAACCTTAATTCAAAAATTTTAGAAAATCTGGACCCTTAGGCTAAGGTCTTTTTTACCTGATTTCAATTTATTCCAATTGCACATTGGAAATTTCTTTTTGAATATCTGTTTTAGGGGAACCATTTTAGACACTAGGAGGAATTTTTATATCCATAAAAATCTAAAATTTGAATTACCTCTCTCTAGACATTTTCTCTCTGTAGGCTAAAACAGGGTAAAACAGGATCTTTCTTTTATTTCAGAGAGGGGAATAATTATAAGATCAGAAGGGGAGATTTTTACACCTGCACACCTCAAAATCCGGAGGGAAGAATCTTACACAGATGGGCAACTTTGGTTAGTCTAGCAACTACCATGAAGATGGAGTTGTAACCTGATTGCACTGAAGGTAGACCAGTAATAAAATCCATACTGATACACTCCCACTTCATCTAATGGATGTAACTTCCCAGGGATTTTTACTCTCTCGGCTTTGACTTTGTGACATATCAGGCATTGATGTACATGATTAAGTACATCCTTTTTTAGTCCAGGCCAAAAGAAGCTTTTCTTTACAGACATGTAGGTGTTGATGAAACCTAGATGTCCTGCTATATAAGACTATCATGGGCTTCATTCAGAATTTGACCCTTAGTTCCCTCTTCATTGGGAATGCATAGCCTGCTATTATAATACATAATTCCTTCATCCAGGCTGTACCCTTGAGCTCGGTTCAACTCATGAGGAGTTTTGCTTTCCTCCATAAGTAGGGTATCAATAGGGCCAAAGAATCTATCCTGCATGATCTTCTCTCTTGCTTCATTAATCAATGAATTTGACACCACTGTGATTGCAAGCAAGGAGTCTTTTCTGCTGAGGGCATCTGCTACCACATTTTCTTTGCCTGGGTGGTACTTGATTTTAAAATAAAATTTCTGCAGAGTCTGTAGAGTCTGCATCCACCTTCTTTGGTGCATGTTGAGATCCTTCTAAGTGAAGATCCACTTTAAGCTCTGATGATCTATCATCAAAGTGAATCTTTAACCCAGTAGGTAATGTCTCCACAACTTTAGGGTATAGACTACTGAAAGTAGCTCCAGGTCATGGACAGCATAATTTCTCTCATGCGTTCTGAGTTTTTGGGATTCATAGGCCACTGCATGACCTTCCTGCATGAGCACACCTCCCAGGGCAAAACCAGTGGCATCAGTTATACTACCTCAAAGGGTAAAGAGAAATTTGGCAACTTCAGAATGGGATTGGTTACCAAGGCGGTCTTCAGCTTATCAAAAGCGCTCTGACACCTAGCACACCATTGAAATGGGGTATTCTTCTTGAGAAGACTAGCCAAGGGAAAAGCTATGAGAGAATACTTGGGTATAAAAATTCTATACCAGCCCGTTAATCCCAAGAATCCCCTGACTTCTTTCACTGTCTTTGGTTCAGGCCAATCTATGACTACTTGGACTTTTGCAGAATTTGAAGAAATTCCATCTTTGGATACCAGAAAGCCCAAGTATTCAACATGGTCGATAGAGAAAGTGCATTTGCTCTTTTTTTGCAAAGAGTTGGTGCTTCCTTAGAATCTCAAGAACTTTACGGACGTGAGCTTCATGGTCAGCTGCATTCTTTGAGTAAATCAGAATATCATCAAAGAAAACAAGAACAAAATCATCTAAGTATTCTCTGAGAATGTCTTGCATTAGGCGATTTAATGTAGCTGGGGCATTTGTCAATCCAAATGGCATGACAATAAATTCATAGTGCCCATAGCGATGAGTATTGATGGCTGTCTTCCGAATATCTTGATCATTAATCCTGATCTGGTAATACCTTGATTTGAGATCTATCTTTGTGAAGGTCTGGGCTCCATTTAGCTTGTCTAAAAGCTCCTTCAATTCTGGGGATAGGATACTTATTCTTAACTGCAAAGTCCTTTGCCATTCTGATAGCTTCTTCCATTGAGAGTAGTTTGGCATTTTTCACTAAAGTGTCCAATGGCTCGTTCATCGCTCCAATGAATCTGGCCCATTACTTGGTCTTCATCCAAAAGTAGAGAATATTTGAGGAGAAGGGCAAATGCCTGATGGTATTCTTCAATCGTCTGATTATCCTGTCAGTTCCAAGAACTCATTCATTTTGGTTTCCAGGAAGCTTGGAGAACATAACGTCTTCCTGAGGTAAGCCTTAAGATTTGACCAGGTCTGGGTATTTTGGTCGAGACAGTTTGTCTCGCAATGGTTCCTCCATGTGACCCTAGCCATTTCCACAATTTTCAATCTGGCAAGAGCCATCCTGCTCTTCTCATTATAACCGGTTACATCAAAATAATTGCCTCGATCCATTTTTCCACTGCTTCTCCTAGAACTGTTCTCCTTCACCCTTGAAGGGACCAGGTTGGGATTGGTGTAGGGCTTTACAAACATCCGGATCTTACTCTTCATCATCGATAAGAGGATCTTACTGTCTACCATGGACTGCACGCCTCATGATTTTGACAAAATGATTTTTTGTTAACTTAACTTTGCCATCAGATATATGACTATTTAATTTTTTGAGATTTATTTCTTGAAAAATAAATATTCCATCATAATTCTTGAAAACAAGATTCACTCTCATAATTTTATTAACCAATATTCACAATCACGAAAACAATTTGGAATCTTTTGCAAAACATCATTTATTATCAAAATTTGTTGATGTATACATAGACGGTCTCAGCTCCAAAAGTCACTGCCTCAATCGTGTACGCATTAAAAGGCGATACTGCGATGGAGAGATGCTATGATATACACGATTCATCACTGATAATGGTGCTGTAATTCTACTCGTAGGAATAAAGCAGCTAAGAAGTCTAAAAATACGACAGGAAATTCTAAATATCTGAGGTGAATGATTATAGAATTGGACATAATGAATAACTCCTAGCCTTATCAAGATCATGACTAGCGAGATATTCTGTCTGAGTCTTTGATGTTTATTGGTATTGATGTTAATACTTCGCCCTCCAAAGAACTACATATGCTGATCCTCAAAGTGATGAGCGAGTCTCACTCTGCTTTCTCGGGTTGTAGCGGAGTTGATAAGATTTTTGAAGGCAAAGGTGATCATATCCTGACTTTGGGAGAGTCCAAGAATGCTAGAAAGATTTGGGGTATCCATCTAAAAATCCAGTTGAATTTATGAGTTTTCAATTTAGGAAGTTCATTTCAAACATAATCTTAACAAGTGAAAACATTATTTCCCAGATTTACTTTAAAAGTTTAAGCAAGTTCTGCTGCTGTTTCGTAAGTCTACAACAGTGCTCTGATACCAACTCTGAGACCCCTCTATCCCCTCCGCGCATCGAATTTCCGATTGCTAGCATCGGAAGTAGCTTCCTCTTGCACGGGGCAAGGTTTCCCACGCCCTCGAATGTCTAGACATAAGACTAATCTGGTGGTCATTCCGAAACCGAAACGGGGAAATTTTCCTTGCCCGAAAAACGAGGATGATTCCACTTTTTTGATTTTCTTAATGAATTTTCTAACGGGGTCAAGAGACTAGTCACTAAACTATCCTTCACCTAATTAAACCAGATAGAATGGAAAACTATTACTGACTTAACTTGAAGAAATCAATGCTTTTTTCCTAACTCAAATAAGGCACAGCCGTTAATTTAATCATTTGAGGAAATCAACTCTTTTTTTCTAATCAAAGTTACGCACAACTCCATTGATCTACTCATTTGAGAAATTCTTAAGGTTTTTATTTACTTCTGAAATTCTAAGCGTATTCCTATTATTTCAATTTAATTTTTAAAACTCCACTGATTCCAGCCTCCTACGGCCCATGGGTTAGCCCCCACCCAACCACTGGAATCGGTAGAACCATACAATTACTATCCCACCCATAATTGAATGCCTTTCTTAACTTTTACTTTCGAATACAGATATGCACACATTCCTCTTTAAAACTTTAACTTATAAAACAATCCATTAACAAACAATTATTGGTTACAGATGTCATAACTCAAAAATTCCATCTAGTCTCTTATTTCTCAAAAAACAGTATCACTTTGGACTTTGCATTAAGACCAACTCGTCGTCTGTGGGATGAGATCCAGTAAACAGATTACAATAATCAATTTGTCCATTATACATATCTTCCACGACATACGCATGGGTGTCCCAGGCACCGCGAGCCCGTGCATCGTTTGGTCAGAACCCTCTTGGATCCTCCTTAGGTGTCTTGGCACTTCACTCAAGGAGGACCGCTTCATCGGCCCTCGCCCATCGTACTGGAAGCACACCATTTTTCAACCATACCGAGGCTGGTCAAGACCTGGGCAGGCTTTGCCGCGTGAGCCATCCTTTGAATACTGCCCGCCAGTTGTTACAACCGAACTTCCCTTAGAAAAACATATACCAAATGCTCCCTCCAGCATTCTAGCGTAAGACAGTCCTTTAAGAAAACAGGGTTTCTATGCAAGTTTTCAGTTTGATTTTCTTTTGAATACAAGGAGTATTTCTTGAATCAGTATTCCCAAAACTTCTTGATCAGAATTAAGAATTTCATACCAAAATTCCTTGAACTAAGTAACCTTGATCCACAGATCAATTCGAAGGGTCTCAAACTTAGTTATGGGGGGAGTTTTGAGTGTATTTTTCTAAACTAGTCACACCTTCTTTCCTCGAAGTGACAAAAGAGTTTGGTCTTGGTCATAGTCTCTAACTCAAGGTTCAAGTCTGATAAGATTTTTCTTGAACTATATTTCTCGAAAAGGTTTGATAATTCAGTTACTATTTTACTGAATTTCTTTCTTTGAATATTCACTTAATTGATTTCTAAATTACTTACGAATTCCAATGAGGAATAAAATAATCATCTATCTGAATATAAAATGATAGAAATTTATTTTTACAATCCATGTGAATATAAAATGATAGAAATTTCTCTCTTAGAGTATTTAATTATTCATTTATCAAATACTCATAGAATTTAAACATAGAATTTAAGAGAATTCTAATTTTGATATAAAAAATATTTATGCATCTATTTATGCATAAAAATCAACTTCAATGGGAATAACACTTTTATAAAAAAAATCCTTTTATGCATCTATTTATGCATAAAATCAAATTTAATAGGAATAAAAATCTTTTCATGCATCTATGTATGTATAAAAATTAATTTTTATAAGAATAATGCTTTTATAAAAAAATAGTTCCTTTATGCATCTTTCTATGCATAAAAATTTAATTTTAATAAGAATAACACTTTTATAATAAATAAAAATATCCTTTATGCATCTTTCTATGCGTAGAAATTTAATTTTAATAATAAAAATAATTTTCTTTATGCATCTTTCTGTAAGATTCCTCCTCGGGCTGAATATTGATTAAGCCTCTACTTCAATCCCTTGTAATCATTCTATGTTTTTGAATGCAAGAAAATATTATTTTTCCTTGTGTGGCCTAGTGAGATAAAAATTTCAAGAGAGTGGTAAATCAATATTGGGATATTTTTAGATAAATAAATTCTACAGATATCAAAAAAATATTTCCCTGAAATAGAAAATCAAAATAGATTTTCCAAGGTGCAATTGGAATTAATAATAATTGATTTAGAAGACCTTAGCCTAAGGGTCAAGATTTCTGATTATGGTCCAATTAAGGTTCGTATGGACCAATAAGATTAATCCAAGTGTTGGGACAAGATAAATCCAAATAATGAAAGAAGATACCCAAAAATGAGTAAATGCCCACATCAGATGAAGAGTTGACTAAGTACTAGGTTAATTAGTTAAAAATTATGAAGTATTAATTAAAAAATGTGATATTTTAGAGTAATCATTCATTTTTGAGACATGGGTAAGGAAAAGGGGGCCCTTCAAGGAGGTGTCTATTTCACATGTGTGGATGAGTTTCAAACTAAAAAATAATAGGATATTTTTATCTCTCCTCTCTCCTAAATCAAACCAAATAAAAAAGGGAGCCAAATTGGTCCAAAACTTGTCCAAATTCAGCCAAACTAAAACTGGACTCAGTTGGGCTCAGCTAGTGGCCTCCCTCACCTATAAATAGACCCTCATTCCTTGGTATTCTCATCTATGAACTAAACTATGTTGGTATTACTCTAAGTTAAGCTTATTTACTATTATCCTCTAAAAATCATCTACAAATTGAAGAAATTGGAGCTTCTCTCTCTCTTCAATCTTCCTTGGAGACTCCAACAACATACCAAACCAATTGATTGGTTGGGGGCCTCTACTGTGATCAAAGAATCAAGTAATTTAGTAGGTAAAGTGTGGATTATTGTCTTCTTTTTCTTAAATCTCCAAATGTTTCTTTTCTCAACCCCTCTCAAGCTTGAGAAGCATTAATTTGAATGGATTTTGAATACTATTGAAGTTATTTAATGTATTGTAATGAAGAAATACATAAATTTTCATTTATGCTTAATTTATAATGGTTTTTTAAGCATTTACCTCTCTCCCCCAAAGAATGGTCATTCCTATGACCTATTCGTGGTTATTCTAATCACATGTATAATACTAAACTTTATTCTTTCAAATTTATTGAGAATTATCAATAATAGCCAGCGGAGCTATGGTAAATTTTTTGAAAAATAAACACATATTAAATTATTTTCTCATTTATATGATGAAAAGAGGACTTCCTACCATATTCTAGGATTAATCATCCTAGATTAATTGAATGATTCTCATTATAGTCATGGAAAATTGATTTTTATGTTTATGCATAAATAGTTAATTAGAAAAAAGAGAAATTTTTAGCAATCCATTTTTATGTTAAAAGAGTAATCCCCCCATGACAATGGAAATCCATGTATTCCAATGAAGTAAGAGAAAAATTGTGATGCTAAAATAATGTATATTTTATTTAAAAATTAAAGAAGGATTTTAGTAAAATTTATCTTTTTGGATAGATAAATTTTAATGATGAAAAGGAATTTCCACTATATTGGAATCCAAATATTTAAATGAGAAAAGTGTAATTCCTAGTGTAAAGGAATTAATGGAGATTTTTATTTAAGTTTTAAGAGAAAAGTTAGTTAAATTTATCTTTTTGCATAGATAAGTTAAAATGATGAAAGAGGAATTCCCACCATATTGGAATTCAAATGTTACGTTCAAATGTTTAAATGAGAAAAGTGAAATTTTTAGCTTAATGAAATTAATTTTATGTAATTTTTAAGAAGAATTTTAAGTAGATTTGATTTTTGGTAAAAGAGGAATTCCCATGATAATTGGATTGCACTCATTGAAATGAGAGAAAGAAGGATTTCAAGTTTATTAAAAAAATAGGTATTGGTATTTTAGTTAGAAGAAGAATTTTTATGATATTTAAGAAAAGATGGATTTGAATTAAATTTTAGTGTCAAAAGATGAATTTCCACCATAATTCTACCTAATGAATTAAGGTTGAGAAATTATGTGAGAAGAAATATCTTTGGATATTTTAATTGGTAAAATCACTAAATGGATATTTACCCAAAACTAGATGTTTATCTGAAGGGAATTCATGTAGAACTAAACTGAATGAATTTCGTTAGACTACGAGAGGGACGGACAGTAAACCTACTTGTCCATCTCTCAATCTGAATCAAGTAAAGACTTCGTGACCACTTCCAGTTCTAATCACAAAGAATAGACTACCGGAACTAAACTAGTTTTTCCTGACCGAACTCACCAAGAATCTAGTTGGTCAATTAGACTGAATGATGGGTAGATTACTCTGATGAGAGATCAAGGATGCTCATTATGAAATTGGAATTATGGAAAAAGGGTTTTTGGAACCAATCTCAAATTGGAATTTTACTTGCATTGGAACCTCTGTTTTTTTTCATTTAAAGGACTGTTTTACGCCATAATGCTGGAGGAAGCATTTGGCTTATGTTTTTATAAGAGGAGGTTCATCAAGGGACGTTGCTCGTCGTGACAAAGCTTGCCCAGGTCTTGACCAACCTCGGTACGATTAAAATGGTGCACTTCTGGTATGATGGGCGAGGACAGACGAAGCGGTTCCTCAGTGAAGGGCTAGGACACCTGAGGAGGATCCTAGAGGGTTCTGACCAGGCGATGCATGGGCTCGCGGTTGCTAGGACACCCATGCGGATGTCGAGGAAGATTTTGGATGGATAAAAAAAGAAAAGATTTTTGGGACCAAATTTTGATACTGGATCTCATTGGTTGGCCAGCTGGTCTTCTTCAATGAAGAGTTTAGAGGATACATTTTTGTAATACAATGGTGGACTTGAAATTTTAGAAAATGATGATAAAAAACTATTAAGATTTCTATTGAAGGATTGTTTTAAGAGCTAGTCGAATCTGTTATAAATGGCAAGTTCATATTGGGTGTGTACGTGGTATCCCTACCTTGATTTTTGCATGAATCGCCGGCTAAGGGGCCTGGGAACTCTTTTCCTTGGTACCAAGAAAAAAACCCAACCAAATCTTTATAAAGGGATCCCACCAATTTAGTGGTCGGGTGGTTGGCTCGGGTAGGCTGGATCGGAGGATTCCTGAGAAACAACTAGATACGATTAGTTACGTTAAATCATGAGAAGACCTTGTTTTGTGGGAGGAGATCATTGGCTGTGCCTCATAAATGAGGAAAAAAGCGATGATTCCATGGACCAAGTGCAGGTCTCTTCTTGATCTGACCATGTGACTTTAGGTTTGGTCAAATCAATTTATCTAGTTAAGACGACTCGTTAGAGGAATTTCCCCGTTAGAAGATTTTTCCCAATTGCGGGAATCACCCGTGCCTTCTGGCGAGGGGAGTCTTCCGGGCCGCTCAGGCTAGCCTCTCGTTCTGGACATCCGCGGGCGAGGACCCGAGTGTGTGGACCCCGCCCCGTGCGTGGGAGGCCGACGCCATTGGCAAGAGCCCCGGAGAGCAGGCGGGGGACCTCAGAGCTGGTATCAGAGCTTTGTTGAAAGCTAATAAGGATAAACGAATTCTTATCAAAAATTGATAACAAAAACTCAGAAAAAAGCATTTTTCATAATCTATTTTCATTCTGTAAGCTTCTTTAATGAAGAATTTTTAATCAAAGAAATTATTTTTATAGATGGATGTTCTATACTTATCTGGTATTCCCGACCTCACCCAATCACAAGACATGACTCCGTTCGCCCTTTGAGCATCTCATCTCTTCCACTCAGAAGCTGAGTCAGACACTTGCATGCCATTTTGAGGATTTAAATTTTCCTGACCCAACGGAGAGACAACAACATAAGTGGTTTGCAAGGCAGTATGTCCATGCCTCTGGCACGACCGTCATGCAATGCTGAGGCAAAACCTCTCATTGGCCATGATTCTGATAAAGTTGAAAGTGGTACATGGTGTCATTCTATATCATTCAACGCCTTGGAATTTCAGACTCTCATGCCAAATCTATAGACTCCTTAGTCGCTTTATTCCTACAGGAGAAGATAATAGCTCCCTTGGCAGTAAGTGAACGTTTATATCAGGGCATGGCTATCGCCGTCTTCTGCATCTAGATTTTGATTTCTGGAGTCGAGCTGCTCTATGTACATATTGAAACTTTTATATAAATAAAGAAATGTTTTCTGGAGAAAAATTCCTTACTGTATAAGTGATTGTTTATGGACGAACTGATAAAGAAAAATCTGTTATCAGACATATGTCATAGATCTCCAATAAGATCATTTGTCTTGTTTAAGAAATTGTTTTCCGAACCTCTTAAGTCCTAGGATCTCGTGGACGATATCAAAAATAAAAATTTAATAATATATCATTTTGGCATAATTATGAGACGAGAAAACCGTGGGGCTGTCACCCATACCCTCTCTCTGAAGATGATGAGCTTGACCATGACATTCGCAAGGCTCTTCATAGAACTCCGCCACGACCCTTCAAAGGAGAAGGGGAGAACCTAGGCGAGGCTGTGGAGAAATGGGTGGAAGCCATGGAAGAATATTTTGATGTCACCAGCTCTACAAAATGAGTGAAGCAAAATGGCTCTTGCCAGGCTGAAGATAATGGAAAGAGCCAGGGTGGCATGGAGGAACCATTGTGACACCAACCGTCTGGACAGAAGTACTCTGTCCTGGAACGACCTTAAAACCTATTTAAGGAAGAGATTTTGTCCCCTTGGATTTTTAGAAACCAAAATGAACGAGCTTTTAGAGCTAAAGCAGGGGAGCAAAACCATCGAGGAATATCACCAAGCCTTCGCTCTTCTACTTAAATATTCACCACCTCTAGATGTAGAGCAACTCATGGCCAGATTCATTGGGGGAATGAATGACTCATTCTTTTTTTCCCCAGGATGTCTATGTAAATTAGTCCTAAATCAAAAATTAGGAAAACCTATGTAAGTGGAATTAGCCATAGGGAAGATTCTTTTCACTCACCTTGAGACTGACCTTATTCAATTTAGCCTAGATGGGAACGTAACAGAGTGCCAGTTCACAGTCCTATCCCTGGGAATATATGATGGAATCCTTGGAATGGATTGGCTCCAAAAGAATAAGGCTGACATTCATTATCTCACAAAGGAACCATCTCTTTCCTTGACCTTCACGGGAATAAAGTTCAAGGAACTAGAATCTTCGGATCCCTAGTGCTGCAATTAGTCAAGGCTTCCAAATTACTAAAAGGGCTCATAATAAAGAGGCAAGCTGTGTATGTTGTAAGATTCCTCCCCAGCCTCTCAAGATGTCTAGCATCTTCCCGTGTAATCAAATCCCTCTTCAAAAATATAAAAGATCTTATTTCTAACTGTTTTTGCCTAGAGAGAGAAAATTATTCTAGAGAGAGAATATTCAGATTATGAATATTTTTGGATAGAAAAATAACTCATCTTATTAAAATAAGTTCCCCTGAAACAGAAATTCAAAAAGAATTTTCCAATGTGCAATTGGAATTATTTGGAAATAGGTATAAAGGACCTTAGCCTAAGGGTCTAGATTTTTAGAAATTTTTGGATTATGGTCCAATTAAGGTTCCTATATGGACCAATAAGATCAATCCATGTGTGGGGAGGAGATAAATCCAATTTTGTAAAAGATGATACCCAAAAATGAGTAAATGCTCACTTAAGATGAAGAGTTGACTATGTACAAGGTTTATTAGTAAGAAACTATGAGTAATATCAAAAATATGAGATATTTTGGGTATCCAAAAATGAGTAAATGCTCACATAAGATGAAGAGTTGAAAATGTAAAAAGGTTTATTAGTAAAAAACTATGAGAAATATTAAAAATATGAGATATTTTGGGTATCCAAAAATGAGTAAATGCTCACATAAGATGAAGAGTTGAAAATGTACAAGGTTTATTAGTAAAAAACTATGAGCAATATGAAAAATATGAGATATTTTGGGTATAATGATTCCATTTTGACACATATGTAAGGAAGGGGAGTCCATTAAAGGAGGTGCATATTTCACATGCTTGAATGAGTTTTAAACTCATAAATAATGTGATATTTTATCTCTCCTCTCTCCTAATTCAAGTCTAGTTGCAAAAAGTTAGCTCAACTAACCTAAAAATGGTCAAAAATTGACCAAACTGAGTTGGAAAATTGTAGAATCAGTTTGTTTGGTTAGGAGCTCACTTTTTCCTATAAATAGAGGCCTTCCCCTTTGTTGAAACTCAATAGTGTTTTATGCACCGTTACTCTACTCCACCCAAGCCAAGAACTATGAATTTGTTAATAATTCATTAGTTTTTGACATTTCCCTCTTCCAAAGATTGGTGGCCACTCTTGTTCAAACAAGAGTTGAATCCTCAAACCATCAAGCCAAAGGAAAGCTATCCAAGTCATTAGTAAGTTGGTGGTTCTTCTTTCTTTCAATTATTTTATGGATTTTTATGGTTTTAAAATGGTTTTTATGCTTTATGTCTTCTCTATAATGTTCCGCCTCATTACAAAAGGCATTCCCCTCTCTTCTCTAACAAAACCAACCATTCTCTTCCTAGGTGAATGGTTAAGTGATTAATGTCAAATTTTCATAATGTTCATCTCAATTAAGTGAAAAAAAATGTTTATCTCAATTAAGTGAAAAAAAATGTTTACTTTAGGATAATTTCAATATTGTAATCTCTGAACTCCTTCCCATAATTGGAACAACAAAAGAGAAAGAGTTCTACTTCAGACTGCAGAGCAGCCAGAGCAGTCACAATTTCAGATGTAGTAGAAGAGGAAAAAGGGCAGATCTATGCTGCAATTGAAAATCAAGGGTCTAACCAACAGTTCTCCGTCATCCATACTCCAGCAGAGTATCAGGGTAAGCCTTTTAAGCTTTTGATTGATTCAGGCAGTTCTCATTCATTCCTTTCCCCTGGATGCTTGCATAAGCTAGTCTTACAACAGAAATCAGGGAAACCTATGCAAGTTGAATTGGCCAGTGGGAAGACTCTTTTCACTCACCATGAGAGACAGATCTTATCCAGTTTCATCTAGATGGTAATGTAACCGACTGGCAGTTCAAAGTCTTACCTCTAGGAGTTTTTGACGGAATCCTTGGAATGGATTGGCTCCACAAAAATCAAGCTGACATACACTATCACAATGGAACCATTTCCTTCCATGACCTTCACGGGAACAAAGTCCATGGAACTAGAGTTTCCGGATCCCCAGACCTTCAGTTAGTAAAAGCTTCCAGGTTACTGAAAGGACTTAGGAAGAAGCAGCAAATTTATGTTGTCAAAATGAACCCAGTAGACTCGAAGCTTAAAGCAAAAGAACCAGAATGGTTAAGTGAATTTGATGATCTATTCCCAACAGAGCTAACTGAAATGCCTCCAATTCGAGAAATAGATCATGTGATTGAATTGACCCCTGGAGCTCAACCAGTAGCCCTACCCTCTTACAAAATGCCAGTTCCTGAAGCCATTGAACTCAAGGATTAGGCAGCTGTTAGAACAAGGGTTTGTAAGACCCAGTGTTTCACCTTGGGGTGCGCCAGTTCTCTTTCGAAAAAAGAAAGATGGAACGCTTAGACTCTATATGGACTACAGAGGTCTAAATCAGCTGACAGTTAAGAATAAGTATCCTATCCCAACGATTGATGAGCTTTTGGATAGGCTAAATGGAGCCCAGATCTTCACAAAAATAGATCTCAAATCTGGGTATTACCAGATCAGGATCAATGATCTAGATATACCAAAAACAGCCATCAATACTCGCTATGGGCATTATGAATTTACTATCATGCCGTTCAGATTAACTAATGCCCAGCTACATTCAATCGCCTAATGCAGGACATCCTCAGAGAATACTTGGATGACTTTGTCCTAGTTTTCTTTGATGACATTCTGATTTACTCAAGAAATGCAGCCGACCATGAGACTCATGTCCGAAAAGTTCTTGAGATTCTAAGGAAGCATCAACTCTTTGCCAAAAAGAGAAAGTGCACTTTCTTTGCCGACCACGTTGAATACTTGGGCTTTCTGATATCCAAAGATGGAATTTCTCCAGATTCCGCAAAAATCCAAGCTGTCATAGATTGGCCCGAACCAAAGACAGTGAAAGAAGTCAGAGGATTCTTGGGATTGACTGGTTGGTATAGAATTTTTATACCAAAGTATGCTCTCATAGCTTCCCCCTGACTAACCTTCTCAAAAAAAATATCACATTTCAATGGTCTGCCAAGTGCCAAAGTGCTTTTGATAAGCTGAAGACCGCCTTGGTAAATAACCAGTCCCGTTCTGAAACTGCCAAATTTCTCTCTACCCTTTGAGGTTGTAACTGATGCAAGTGGTTTTGCCCTGGGAGGTGCACTGATGCAAGAAGGTCATGCAGTGGCCTATGAATCCCGAAAGCTCAGAATGCATGAGAGGAATTATGTTGTCCATGACTTGGAATTGCTTTCAGTAGTCTATGCCTTAAAGTTGTGGAGACATTACCTACTGGGTAAAAGATTTACTTTGATGACAGATCATCAGAGCTTAAAGTGGATCTTTACTCAGAAGGACCTCAACATGCGCCAAAGAAGGTGGATGCAGACCTTGTAGGAATTTGATTTTGAAATCAAGTACCACCCAGGCAAAGAGAATGTGGTAGCAGATGCTCTCAGCAAAAAGGCCTCCTTGCTTGCAATTACTATAATATCAAATCCTTTGATATTCAAGCAAGTGAGAAGATCATGCAGGATAGATTCTTTGGCCCTATTGCTACCCTACTTATGCACGAAAGCAAAACTCCGCAGGAGTTGAACGGAGTTCAAGGGTACAGCCTGGATGATGGCATTATGTATTATAATCGCAGGTTTTGCATTCTCAATGATGAGGGAACCAAGGACCAAATTCTGAATGAAGCCCATGACAGCCTTATTGCAGGACATCCAAGTTTCATCAAGACCTACATGTCCGTAAAGTAAAGCTTCTTTTGGCCTGGTTTGAAAAAGGATGTGCTGAATCATGTATGTCAATGTCTGACATGCCAGAAAGTCAAAGCTGAGAGAGTGAAAATGCTTGGGAAGTTACATCCATTGGACATCCCCCAGATGAAGTGGGAATGTATCAGTATGGAATTCATTACTGGATTACCTTCAGTGAAATCAGGTTACAACTCCATCTTCATGGGAATGTATTAGTATGGACTTCATTACTGGATTACCTTCAGTGCAATCATGTTACAACTCCATCTTCGTGGTAGTCGACAGACTAACCAAAGTTGCCCATCTGATTGCAGTAAAAGAAACCTACACTGCAGTGGATGTGGCCAGAGTGTTCCTCAAAGAAATCTTCAGATTGCATGGCCTACCGAGGAGAATAGTAAGTGAACGAGATCCCAAATTTACTTCAAGGTTTTGGACTGTATTTTTCGAAGCAGTGGGAACTTTCTTGGATCTGAGCACAGCTTATCACCTTGAGATCGATGGTCAAACTGAAAGGGTAAACCAAGTAATTGAAGATATACTTTGGACATGCTATGGGCAGGGAACCCAAGAAGTGGCTAAGCTATTTGCATCTAGTCGAGTTCGCCTACAATGCTTCTTATCACCGAAGTATCGGGATGAGCCCTTTTAAAGCTGTATGGACAAGATTTCTTAACTCCATTAACTTGGTCTGACCCATTGATTAAGGTCGAGATGTCCAGATAGATGCTTGACAACATGGAGCAACAAATACAGTCAATTCGTAAAGATATTAAAGCTGGCCAGGATAGACAGAAGCAATATGCAGATAAGAAGAGGACAGATAGAGAATTCAAAGAAGCAGATATGGTCTTCATTCGAGTACGACCCAAAAGAAGTTCCTTATCTCTTGGTGGGAAGTACAAGAAGTTATCACCCAGATATTGTGGGCCATATCTGATTACAAAGAAAGTAGGTGACTTAGCCTACGAGCTTCTTTTGCCTCCTCATCTCAAAATTCATAATGTATTTCATGTAAGCCTTCTTAAGAAATATGTGCCAAACCCAAATCATATGCTTGATGATGAAATCCTAACCTCGTCAACCCAAGGACAAATGGAACTCCAACCTGAAGAAATTCTCAATGTTTGAGAAAAGATTCTCAGGAACAGAATTCTCAGAGAATTATTAGTAAAATGGAAGTTCTATCCTTTTGAAGATGCCACCTGGGAGAATGAAGCCGATCTATTGTTGCGGGATTATCCCCAGTTTGCGAGATGAGGACATCTCGCATTTTTCAAGTGGGAGAGAATGTAAGATTCCTCCCCAGCCTCTCAAGATGTCCAGCATCTTCCCGTGTAATCAAATCCCTCTTCAAAAATATAAAAGATCTTATTTCTAACTGTTTTTACCTAGAGAGAGAAAATTATTCTAGAGAGAGAATATTCAGATTATGAATATTTTTGGATAGAAAAATAACTCATCTTATTAAAATAAGTTCCCCTGAAACAGAAATTCAAAAAGAATTTTCCAATGTGCAATTGGAATTATTTGAAAATAGGTATAAAGGACCTTAGCCTAAGGGTCTAGATTTTCAGAAATTTTTGGATTATGGTCCAATTAAGGTTCCTATGGACCAATAAGATCAATCCATGTGTGGGGAGGAGATAAATCCAATTTTGTAAAAGATGATACCCAAAAATGAGTAAATGCTCACATAAGATGAAGAGTTGACTATGTACAAGGTTTATTAGTAAGAAACTATGAGTAATATCAAAAATATGAGATATTTTGGGTATCCAAAAATGAGTAAATGCTCACATAAGATGAAGAGTTGAAAATGTAAAAGGTTTATTAGTAAAAAACTATGAGCAATATTAAAAATATGAGATATTTTGGGTATCCAAAAATGAGTAAATGCTCACATAAGATGAAGAGTTGAAAATGTACAAGGTTTATTAGTAAAAAACTATGAGCAATATTAAAAATATGAGATATTTTGGGTATAATGATTCCATTTTGACACATATGTAAGGAAGGGGAGTCCATTAAAGGAGTTGCATATTTCACATGCTTGAATGAGTTTTAAACTCATAAATAATGTGATATTTTATCTCTCCTCTCTCCTAATTCAAGTCTAGTTGCAAAAAGTTAGCTCAACTAACCTAAAAATGGTCAAAAATTGACCAAACTGAGTTGAAAAATTCTAGAATCAGTTTGTTTGGTTAGGAGCTCACTTTTTCCTATAAATAGAGGCCTTCCCCTTTGTTGAAACTCAATAGTGTTATATGCACTGTTACTCTACTCCACCCAAGCCAAGAACTATGAATTTGTTAATAATTCATTAGTTTTTGACATTTCCCTCTTCCAAAGATTGGTGGCCACTCTTGTTCAAGCCAAAGGAAAGCTATCAAAGTCATTAGTAAGTTGGTGGTTCTTCTTTCTTTCAATTATTTTATGGATTTTTATGGTTTTAAAATGGTTTTTATGCTTTATGTCTTCTCTATAATGTTAGGCCTCATTACAAAAGGCATTCCCCTCTCTTCTCTAACAAAACCAACCATTCTCTATCCTAGGTGAATGGTTAAGTGATTAATGTCAAATTTTTATAATGTTTATCTCAATTAAGTGAAAACAAATGTTTACTTTAGGATAATTTCAATATTGTAATCTCTGAACTCCTTCCCATAATTGGAACAACAAAAGAGAAAGAGTTCTACCTCAGACTGCAGCAGCCAGAGCAGTCACAATTTCAGATGTAGTAGAAGAGGAAAAAGGGCAGATCTATGCTGCAATTGAAAATCAAGGGCCTAACCAACAGTTCTCCGTCATCCATACTCCAGCAGAGTATCAGGGTAAGCCTTTTAAGCTTTTGATCGATTCAGGCAATTCTCATTCATTCACTTTCCTTGGATGCTTGCGTAAGCTAGTCTTAGAACAGAAATCAAGGAAACCTATGCAAGTTGAATTGGCCAGTGGGAAGACTCTTTTCACTCACCATGAGAGATAGATCTTATCCAGTTCAATCTAGATGGTAATGTAACCTAGTGTTAGTTCAAAGTCTTACCTCTAGGAGTTTTTGATGGAATCCTTGGAATGGATTGGCTCCACAAAAATCAAGCTGACATACACTGTCAAAATGGAACCATTTCCTTCCATGACCTTCACGGGAACAAAGTCCATGGAACTAGAGTTTTCGGATCCCCAGACCTTCATTTAGTAAAAGCTTCTAGGTTACTGAAAGGACTTAGGAAGAAGCATCAAATTTATGTTGTCAAAATAAACCCAGTAGACTCAAAGCTTAAAGCAAAAGAACCAAAATAGTTAAGTGAATTTGATGATCTATTCCCAGCAGAGCTAACTGAAATGCCTCCAATTCGGGAAATAGATCATGTGATTGAATTAACCCCTAGCCCTACAATCTTACAAAATTCCAGTTCCTGAAGCCATCAAACTCAAAGAATAGCTTAGGCAGCTATTAGAACAAGGGTTTGTAAGACCCAGTGTTTTACCTTGGGGTGCGCCAGTTCTCTTTCAGAAAAAGAAAGATGGAACGCTTAGACTCTGTGTTGACTACAGAGGTCTAAATCAGCTGACAGTTAAGAATAAGTATCCTATCCCAAGGATTGATGAGCTTTTGGATAGGCTACATGGAGCCGAGATCTTACAAAAATAGATCTCAAATCTGGGTATTACCAGATCAGGATCAATGATCTAGATATACCAAAAACAGCCATCAATACTCGCTATGGGCATTATGAATTTACTATCATGCCGTTCGAATTAACTAATGCCCCAGCTACATTCAATCGCCTAATGCAGGACATCCTCAGAGAATACTTGGATGACTTTGTTCTAGTTTTCTTTGATGACATTCTCATTTACTCAAGAAATGCAGCCGACCATGAGACTCATGTCCGAAAAGTTCTTGAGATTCTAAGGAAGCATAAACTCTTTGCCAAAAAGAGCAAATGCACTTTCTCTTCCGACCACGTTGAATACTTGGACTTTCTGGTATCCAAAGATGGAATTTCTCTAGATTCCGCAAAAATCCAAGCTGTCATAGATTGGCCCGAACCAAAGACAGTGAAAGAAGTCAGAGGATTCTTGGGATTGACTGGTTGGTATAGAATTTTTATACCAAAGTATGCTCTCATAGCTTCCCCTCTGACTAACCTTCTCAAAAAGAATATTCCATTTCAATGGTCTGCCAAGTGCCAAAGTGCTTTTGATAAGCTGAAGACCGCCTTGGTAACCAGTCCCGTTCTGAAACTGCCAGATTTCTCTCTACCCTTTGAGGTAGTAACTGATGCAAGTGGTTTTGCCCTGGGAGGTGCACTCATGCAAGAAGGTCATGCAGTGGCCTATGAATCCCGAAAGCTCAGAACGCATGAGAGGAATTATGCTGTCCACGACTTGGAATTGCTTTCAGTAGTCTATGCCTTAAAGTTGTGGAGACATTTCCTACTGGGTAAAAGATTTACTTTGATGACAGATCATCAGAGCTTAAAGTGGATCTTTACTCAGAAGGACCTCAACATGCGCCAAAGAAGGTGGATGCAGACCTTGTAGGAATTTGATTTTGAAATCAAGTACCGCCCAGGCAAAGAGAATGTGGTAGCAGATGCTCTCCAGCAGAAAGGCCTCCTTGCTTGCAATTACTGTAATATCAAATCCTTTGATTATTCAAGCAAGTGAGAAAATCATGCAGGATAGATTCTTTGGCCCTATTGCTACCCTACTTATGCAGGAAAGCAAAACTCCGTAGGAGTTGAACGGAGTTCAAGGGTACTGTTGCTTGCAAATGAAGATCAATACCAGGATGCAACAAAAACGATACTTAGGGTTCTTGAAAAGAGTTCCACTTTGTAGATGAATGTGGGAGAGGGTTTGATAATAATCCCACATGGGGACTTATGGGAGTCCTAGAATTTTTGTATAAAAGGTGGCTCATTTGAGAGCTTAGACACACTTTGGGCTTAGTTCATGTAAGAGCTCCTTTGAGAGACCTACTCTCCCTCTTCTCCATAGAGGTGAAGACTCTTCTCTCACCCCATCTACATCATTGTATGAGGTAAATCTCTTCATTGAATCATTAGCAATGTCATGAGTCATTCTCATCCTCTTCTCTAATCATTTTACTCTTATGCATGCTTTTAGTATTTCATTTTTGAGTACATGGATTGATTTGAAGCTTTCATGGAAGCTTGATGCTTGAATGTGTGCATGCTTGTAGGAAGATAGGAGTGGAGTGAGGTCTTTCTCTTTGCTTGAGTGCATAGTGATTGTATTCCTCTTGCTTGTATTTGTGAATGAATGGGTGTGTAGGAATGAGGACAAGTTGAGCTTGTGTGTATGCTTAGTCTAGTGTCAAGTGATGGTAGCCATGAGCATTCTCTCCATTTGTGGATAAGCTCTTGTGCACCGGTACGGGTCGAATCCCTAGCTCCGAAAGGGATGCAAATCCCATTGGATTGAGCTTAGTGTGGATCATACTCCTCTTGCTACAAGAGAGAGAGTTTTCCGTCTCTCCATTGGCGCCGCTGCCGGGGAGAAGACTCAAATCCGGTTGAGAGTGTGTGGAAACCACCACTATTTCCTCTTTTGGTTGCAAAACCATTGAGTGATTAGGTTAAGTTCGGGTGTGTGATCCCGGTGTGAGTGGATAAGGTTAACCATTGAGCGGTTGAGGTTTCTCCCGCATTGTTTTTTATGTTTCATTGCTTTTATGCTTTTTCAAGTACCGTTCATTATGCTTACCTTCATTGTTTTTTGTCATTTCATGCTTTCATGCTCTTCGTTAATACGTGATTAGTAAAAAAAGAAAAAAAGAAAAAGAAAAGAGGTGCGTTGCTAAGCTCTTCCATAGCTTATGCAAGCTCCATAGACTCCCAAGTGTAAAGCCCGCTCAAGGAAGAGAGGAGAGAGGGAAAGAGAAGGGAGAAAAGAAAAAGAAAAAAAAAGCGTGGAGAGAGTTGCTAATCGAGAGGCATTCAGCCTTTCCTTTTCCACGTAGGCACCGACCTTTGCATTTTAAAAGTGCGTAATGTATTAAGGTTGCACGGCGTGTGTTCATTAATTAGGCTATTCATACTAAAGAGGCTTGTGCTCATAGCTTGATAAAATGAGTCTAAAGTTCTCTTGTTTCTAAAATAATTAAAAAAAAAAAAAGCGATATGTGGGAGGCGTGAAGCTCGATGCGGCTGGCAGTAGCAAGTTGACTGGTTCGAAGTCGGCTGGCTGGCGATGGTGAGGCTGCAGACAGCTGTGTAGGGTTGGCTGCAGCAGACAAAAAGAAGGTGGTGGCCAAGGGGCTGTGAGGCGTAGCAAAGAAAAAAAAAAAAGAAAAAAAAAAAGAAGAAAGCGAAGGCGTCAGGCTCAAGGCGGCAAAAAAAAAACAAAACAAAACAAAAAAAAAAAAGGAAAAAAAATATACGCTGCAGGAGTTGCAGAAGGCGGGCTGTGGGGGGCGTCTTCATCGAGCGTGGTAGGCGGCAGAGGGTGGCGAAGGAGAAGCAGAGGAGTAGAAGAGGCGTTGAAGACGGCTGAAGCGCCGGTAGCTGCAGCCAGAAAGCGGAGAGGGTGGCGAAGGAGAAGCAGAAGTGGAGGTAAGGTCTGCGTGGAGGCGACCGGCAAGAGGCGGAGAAGCTGACGGACGTAGAGGCTCTCTGGTGGGCGGCCAGCTGGAAGTGAAGGCGGCTGAGGAGAAGTAGGCGGTTGTGCTGGTGTAGAGTGGCCAGTTGCAAGAAGGCGAAGCTGTTGAAGACCTTTGCAGTAGGTGAAGCAGACGACAGCTAAGAGCTGTGGAGCAGCAGACGGCGGCAACAGAGATTGACGACGGCAGCAGCAGGGTGGCCGTCGGCAAGAGCACAGGCTGCAGCAGTAGTGGAGGGAGGTGGAAACGGCTGAAAGCAGAGTGAGCAGAGCAGAGCAGAGCGGCTGGCATTGAAGAAGCTGTAGCTGGCAGCTGTGAAGGCAAGCGAGACAACGAACGGTGCGGCGACGAACCCGGAAGCGAGCGGCGAGCAACACGATAAGGTAGGTGGAAATTTTTGACTTTTTTTATTTTTTATTTTATTTTATTAATTTTTATGTTTTTTTGTATTTTTAAATAAAACAAAAAACAAAAAAATATATATATATATATATATTTTTTAATTAAAAAAAAGAGAGATTAAAAAAGAAAAAGAAAGAAAGAAAAGAAAAAGAAATTTTTTTAAAAAAAAAAAAGAAGAAGAAAAAAAGAGATTATAAAAAACAATTAAATATTAAAAAAAATAGAGAAAAAAATAAAAAAAAATAAAAAAAAAATAAAAAAATTTTAATTATTTTTTTAGGAGTCCACATTGTTTGCATATTTTTTATTTTTCATTTCTGTAATTTTTAGCATAATTAGAGTAGATTTGCATTGTTTTAACTTTTTGTTGTTAAAAAAAAAAAAAAAACAAAACAAAACAAAACAAAACCAAAAAAAAAAACAAACAAACAAAAGGAGGAAAAAACAAACAAAAGAAAATTTTTTGATTTTTTAGGAGTCTATTATTTTTCGCATATTTTGTAGTTCTTCATTAGTGTAAACTGCATTTTTTGAATTTTTTGTAAATTTGTGCATAATTAGTATTTTTTTAAAAAGTGTGATTCATAATTTTTGAGTAAATTCAAAAAAAAACATTTAAAAATAAGAAAATAGGATAGATAGTTACATACTCCTTTTAGTTGCCTTTAGGGGTTAGGTAGGGAAAAATATATATATATATACATATATATATATATTTTTATCAAAAAAAAAAACAAAAACAAAACACAAAAACCAAAACCAAAACAAAAACAAAAACACATTAAAAAAAAAAACCAAAAAAATTTGACCTTATGCACTTGCGGTCGGGACGTCTTGTAGAGTCTAGGGCACCTTCTCGAGTACCTACGCAAGAAAGTGGGACCCAATCGGTAGGCAATTTGGCAGATATTGCTGAAACCCTTTCTGAATCACAATCCGATACCCTTTCCTCCAGAACAACTAGTTCATTGTCCATGGACAATCTAGGGCCATCAACTAGTTATCCCGTAGCCCAAAATAGGACACCCACACGATCCTTTAATCCATTTGAAGCCGATACCATGGGGTTAACATTCAATGTGAGACTCCAATATGTCTACACAAATGCTCAAGGAGCTGAGATCTTTAGGGACCCACAACAACGGTATCTTGTTAAGATAGCCGACATATTCTCAGAACTTGATAGAGCACCTCTAGTCAATGACCAGGGTAACATGTACATGGGTGGAGATGGTGTTCGCTATGAAGTCACCTACCATCCAGAAAAGGTAGACAAATTAGGGGAGCTCTCTAAAACCGAGTTGTTAGACTATTCACAACTTTCCAGAGCAAGGGTGTCTAGAGATGATTGGCTTATCGAGCCGGACATGCCTGGACCATCCAATGCCCAGTCCTCAAAGCCATCCATAGATGATTTACTTCTTGTAGATCTCAATTTGGACAAGGATAGGAAAGGCAAGTGTAAAATGGATCAGGGGGCTGAAAGCCAATGGGAGTTTGTACGACAAATTCCTGTGACAAAGGTTTTACAGGATGACCAACTTCAAGAGGTCTATAAGGATTCGTTAGAGGGATACTATGCCACAACAAAATCGCCAGAGCTGGATCTTCCTCTAGCTTATGTAGTGGTAGTTGAGAAGTGTGCAGGACACATGAACAGAATAGTTGATAAATGGGCCAATGAATACCGAACCTTAGATTGGAAAGAGATTAGGGAACTCACGTGGAAAGGACAACCATTATTCAT
The DNA here is from genome assembly GCF_041138505.1 of Cibotium barometz. Lineage (NCBI taxonomy): Eukaryota > Viridiplantae > Streptophyta > Polypodiopsida > Cyatheales > Cibotiaceae > Cibotium > Cibotium barometz. The sequence continues at coordinate 32,697,377 of NC_141049.1, read as the reverse complement.
GGAAGTGTTCTCAACACATACAGCCAAACCAGGAGAGACAGCCTTTCTTGGAGAAACTGTTGCTCCTCCCCTACGAGAGTTCACTAGAGAGGGACCTTCAACATCTAAGTGGACCATTGCTAGTAGCCCAACTCTAGCACCAAGATATTGTCCTACAACAAATGTGCGACCTCAGGTCACACCACAACAACATCTTTCCCACAATGACAATCGGATGAGAAGGGAGCCAACTCGGCCTCCTATAAGTGCACCTCCTGAAATGAGGGTGACAAGATCTTTAGAGGGGTTTGGTGAGGCTGGTAATAGGGTACCCACACCAATTTTGGAAACATGTGGACCATCTTTCCAAAGAGAGGAACAATTTCCACTGAGAGTGAGAGGCCGTAGGCCCTATGATGAGTATTCACGACAAGTAAGGCCATCAACTCTTCAGAAACTGGTAAAGAAATATGAAGGGTCGGGAGATCCATACGACCATGTAGCAGCTTTTAGGCAAGCAGTTCGAGCTGAGCAAGTTGCTGATAAGCATACTCAAATAGAAGGGTTTGGACTCACTCTTGAAGGAAAAGCCCTTGCTTGGTTTCAGGCATTAGAAGCTTCAGACAAAACTTCTTTACGAGTTTTGGAAGAGAGATTCATTGCAGCTTTTTCCTTGATGGGAATTCAACATGACACGGTAGCACACATCTACTCTTTCAAGCAGGGTGAGAATGAGAGTGTTAGAGACTGTGTAAATAGAATGAAGCAGTACATTAATCGTTGCCCAGAAGATGAGAAGCCCGCCCAAAGTCGATTAATTTCTCTCTTCTTAAAAGGCCTCAAAAATTCAACACTGCATACACATCTCTATGCAAAGAAGCATACAAGTTTCAATGAGTGTTGCCATGATGCTATGGATTTCACCGATAATTTCAAGTTCCAAGATGGTTCTGGCCCTGAGGTGAAACCTAGAAATCAGTGGGGTGATGACCAAAGTTCAGGGTCTAGCGCGCTAGATAGCTAACCTAGTACTAAGGAGATTGGGACAGACCTATCGTCCACCCATGCAGCCACAACAACAGCAGCAGAGAATGAGGAGTATACTTCCTACAGGTCCTCATCTTTGTGGAGCATGTGGCGGTGACCATAAAACAGAGGACTGTAATACCTTTTCTCCTCTAGTCACAAACCAACCCACAAAGAAGTGGTGCCAAGCCTGTGCTTGGAACTTTACTCATACCACCCAGGATTGTACTCGCATTGCGAGAATGAGACGGGAACGTGAGCAGCCGAGGGGTGGAGTGGCTCCACAAATGTATCAACAGTATACTAGTTTTGAACGTAAGCCACCGATGACACAAGAACAAGCACGACCTGTTCTTGGTGCTCAACCTCCTGCTCCAGGGACTGCTCCTGTAAGGGTTGTGGACTATGACAATTCAAATATGTGTAGAGAATTGGTAAACCCAGGCTATGTGGAGGAAGAATATGTATCATATTCATCCAAGGATAATATCTTTGAAAGTCCCATATACCCAAGCCAAGCACTGGAGATTCAACCAGGGGAACAAAACTCTTTAATGTTACTAGGCGGCTACCAACCTAGGACTCCAGGCCCCTCAGGTCAATGGCAGCCAAGGAAAGTAGAGGCCAAACCAATGGGCCCCTGTTATGAGTGTGGAGAACCCCATTGGGCTCGTGATTGTCCACATCGCTCAAGGCAAGCATCTAGATCCAATACAACAGCACAACAATTTCCACCAATAGAGAGATATTGTCTAGGGTGTTGTGTCGAACACTTCCCGAAGGATTGTCTGTTGAAACCACATGAGGAAGGCACCTCTCAACCAAAGGTTTCACTTAACCTTGTAGGGGCAATTCCATCCCCACCTTCATCTGAGAATGAGGATGTCGTGCCACTTAGAGTCATGACTCGATCACAGACACGAAACGCTGAAATACAGACTGATGAGACACCTCGAACTAGGGACGCAAAGACAAATCTAGTGGACAAGACCCTACAGTCCAGTAGAAAAAAGACCACTAGGAGAAAGAAGAACCGAAACAAGCAAACTAAAAGTGCATCCACTTCTAGTTCTCAGGAGACCTCTAAACAAAACATAAGGGATAAAACTTTTACATCCCAAGAAGTGCGTGAGGAACCTCAACCTAAGCCTAGTGCTAAACAAAATGAGGCTAGTACGACTGAGGTTAGTTCTGGGGGTTCTGTTTTTGTGGATAAAGTAAATGAGACTCTAGAGGCCATCATTGATGCTCATAGAAGTCGCATTGCAGCCTTATCTGAGCTACCCAAAAAGCTTCAAGAATACCCAAACCCTCGTGAGGAGAAGATCAATCTAGCTGTACATCAGCAACTCATTAGGGAAGCTCAGTCAATACTTGAGGGACCACCACCACCTATTCCTCGGGGCCCAACCTCTCTTAAGCCAACATTAGAAACTATACCGGAAGTGTCATCAAGTCGGGAAATGAAAAGTGAGTTCATTTCACAAGCTCAAAGCGAAAGATCGGCACCAAGTAACACTCCATTGAAAGAAGAAAGTCTACCATCACCTAGCCTTGTCTTCCCATGCAATGATGAAGTTATTGATGCTAATGAGGACATGGCAAATGAAATGTGGGCCGCTGTAAATGAGAAAATAAATGAAAACATGTCTTCTGTTAATTCGCCTCCATTCTCTGAGGTGGATTTTACCAGAGACTCGGAAAACAAATTTAGACACCCAAGCATCCAGGAGGAAGTTCAAACAATTGTTTCTCCTAGAAGTAAGCATACAATGAAAACCTTACCATCATATCTGGGAGAATATGAGAACTGTTCTCAAACCTTGAGGATACCCTCCATGCATAAAAGGTTGACGAAGGAGAAGGATATGAGTATGGTGCAGGCTATTTTGTCAGCACCAGTGGCTTGTACCTTACCTTTGCTTGATTTGATAAAGCTTAAACCTGAGTTGTGGAATGATATTGCCACATGTTTGTCAGAGCAGGTATTGCTACAAAAGGGTCACCATGAGTGTACTATACACTCTGAAACAAAGCATGTAATGCCAGTTCCTATCAACAAAGTAGGAAAATTTTGTGAAGACGATCAGGGAAATGCTACCCTCCCATTAGAAGTGCGAAAAGTATCTTCAACTGCAATACTTGATAGTGGCGCAGGAGTGGGCATTGTGACAAGGTCCATTTGGGAAAAGTGGGGCAAACCAGCTATTAGGAGTACCAGGATGCGCTTGCAGCTAGCAGATGGAAGCTTAGAACATCCCTTTGGGCTGTTTGAGAACATATTGGTCACCACATGTGGGATTGAATATGAGCATACCTTTGCAGTAGTGGATTTTGAAAAACATCCAAACTACGAAGTGATATTGGGTACACCATTCATGCGACAATTTCAAATGATTCAAGATTGGGGTTACAATTATTTGTACCTCCGACATGATTCTGTCATCACAAGGGTCAACCTAAGAAATCACTCATATCGTGATGTAACAAGATCTCCAATAGATGAGTTTGATTCTGCTTCATCTGAAGGCTCAAGAATTACATTGTCAGATGGGCGAGAAGATCTATGGATGTGTGGAGCCTCATGTAGGGATTTCAACACTGAGAGACTTAAGGGTAATCGAAGTGTATCAGACGAGGCATACATTCCACAACCCTTCCCTGAGCATTTAATTGATCCATTAGAATGGAGTCATGTCCTTGCAACATTATCGACATGTGCTTTACCAAAGCCAATTCAATTTTGTGACTCAGATGGATATGATATTGTTCCTATACGAATGGTACAACCATGTAACCTTCGAGATGATTTGTACTATAGGAATGCATCCACAACAGCACTGCATGTTGAGAAAGTCTCAGTTGAGGATTTGACACACGAATCAGCTAATGATGCTGATAAGAAAAAGACACTAGCTCCAACACAAATGATGTGGATAATTGATGAGTACTCAAGTGAGGGCCATGGCTGGCATGTTCCAACTAATCTAGTTGCTGCTCAAAGAAGGCCAGGCAAGAAGGATTCATCAATGTGGCTACCCAAAGATGCGTACAAACTTGTACCATCTCTTCCAGTTGCTAAGCCTCTTAAGAAGCACATCATTTCCAAGCCTAAATCTCGAATTGTTACTCGATGGGTCCCAAAACGGGTTCTTAAAGCACAAGGTTACTATGAGGGTACAACAGAAATTTGGCTTCCAAAATGCCATGCTTTGCTAGGGGTAACAGAGTGTTTCAGAAAGATTCCAAAAGCCATAATTGATTGTCCATATCAGTGGGTGCAAAAGAATTCAATACAAACTCTTCAAGAAAGGAAAGGTGGCTGTGATAGCACCTACAAAACAACCTGTGTTGATCTTCCTAAAACATGTATTGAAACACCTGCTATCCCTATTTCTCCTTGTTACACAATTCAACCATCAACTTGTGTACCTACGACGAGTCCAAATGTGTCTCATTTGAGCATAGATTCTAGCATTTCAATGCCTAAATCCTCTTATCTTGCTCAAATTCCTCGACAATTGATAAAATTCCCACCCAAGAAGGACACAACTAAAACCAAAGATAAGGCATTAACACTACAAATGAAGCTCTTTGGTCGATCAATGTTTGAATAGTGTAATTCCTTATGCCTTTAAAGAATTATGTTCTTTTTGAGATGATCCCCACCATCAGCGCAAGAGTGAACTCAGTGACTCCACAATAAGATCGACAAGCCAGGGCACAAATTTTCTCCCATTGGGTTTTCTCCCCTCGGCTATATTTGGTGATTGGCACCACTAATAAATTTTATTCTTTTGTTTTTTTCTTTGTTTGTTAATAAAACTTTGTGCAGAGATCTCAGCTTAATAAGAGCATCAGATACGCCCCTACAGTCCACCTATCGTGTACACAAATTAGGAAGGGGGGAGATATGCTATGCCTACAGGGATCAAGGAGAAGCAATCTGCACAAAATCAGCAATTATTCAAGGCAAACGAACAACATCAACAGGGCACTACAACAGGTGTATGCAAATCTTAATCTTTATTTCTTTAAGTGCTCTTATCTTTCGATATATGGTTTGCATGTACACAATATTGGCTGGTTTGAGTTTTTGGTTAGTAGTTAAAATATGGTGAGTACATTCTAGACCCTTAGAAGACTTGGTAAAAGATATTTCTATCCAAAGACAGTGTAGGATATATACCAAGGGAGTATGCCAAGTACTTATGTCTTCAAGGTATATTAGTTATCCCTAGTGGTAGTTATCTCTTAGATATGAGCTAGGTGCTACGAGTAATAAAAATTTATGAAAATATAACCTACAAAAATATATATACAAGGTGAATTGCGACATGAAGTGTCTACCGCCATGCGAAGTGCTTGGTAGGACCTGGGGATGTCTCAGCACCTTGGGGCCGATGCCTTGGTTTCCATGGGGTGAACACTCATGTTTAGAAGCTTCAGAAGAAGAACTTTGAGGAATCTATCGCCTTGATAGATGTTGGTAGGACTCGGGGGTACACTATGGGCCCTCAAGACCGATGCCCTCATCTTCAGGGGGTACTCCTTAGGTCATAAAAGGAAAGAAAAAGGGTCTGTCGCCCTTGAGATACTTAGCGGTCGTTGAATTCTCTTGGCGGAGGTCTCTTGGCCATTGCTTGGGTCTCATGGGGATAGAAACTTAATCTTTATCACCTTCTACACACATATTTAAAAAATAAAAAAAAATAATAAAAAAAAAACAACAAGAGAGAGCTCCAATCACCTTTGCTCATACTTAGGAGTAGGGTTGCCACTTAGGAGTAACTTACATACTGATAGGACATTGAGACTGCGGTCATAACCGGCGGTGTACTAAGCACATTTGCCTTTGCATAGCATTATCTACCACTCCAGTCTCACTTTGACTCATCTCTACTCACCTCTTTTAGTACTCATTAAAACTTTAATCAGCCTTGCACTTGTATGGTCACGTGTGTAATTATTATTGCTGATTTTGCTTTTCTTTTCTTTTTTTTTCTTTTTCAATAAAATACTTCAATGTATCAATTGTTTTTTGTTGCAGCTCTTGCTACTACCGCGCTCGGGGACGTGCGCAAAATAGGAAGGGGGGAGTGTTGCTTGCAAATGAAGATCAATACCAGGATGCAACAAAAACGATACTTAGGGTTCTTGAAAAGAGTTCCACTTTGTAGATGAATGTGGGAGAGGGTTTGATAATAATCCCACATGGGGACTTATGGGAGTCCTAGAATTTTTGTATAAAAGGTGGCTCATTTGAGAGCTTAGACACACTTTGGGCTTAGTTCATGTAAGAGCTCCTTTGAGAGACCTACTCTCCCTCTTCTCCATAGAGGTGAAGACTCTTCTCTCACCCCATCTACATCATTGTATGAGGTAAATCTCTTCATTGAATCATTAGCAATGTCATGAGTCATTCTCATCCTCTTCTCTAATCATTTTACTCTTATGCATGCTTTTAGTATTTCATTTTTGAGTACATGGATTGATTTGAAGCTTTCATGGAAGCTTGATGCTTGAATGTGTGCATGCTTGTAGGAAGATAGGAGTGGAGTGAGGTCTTTCTCTTTGCTTGAGTGCATAGTGATTGTATTCCTCTTGCTTGTATTTGTGAATGAATGGGTGTGTAGGAATGAGGACAAGTTGAGCTTGTGTGTATGCTTAGTCTAGTGTCAAGTGATGGTAGCCATGAGCATTCTCTCCATTTGTGGATAAGCTCTTGTGCACCGGTACGGGTCGAATCCCTAGCTCCGAAAGGGATGCAAATCCCATTGGATTGAGCTTAGTGTGGATCATACTCCTCTTGCTACAAGAGAGAGAGTTTTCCGTCTCTCCAGGTACAGCCTGGATGATGGCATTATGTATTATAATCGCAGGTTTTGCATTCTCAATGATGAGGGAACCAAGGACCAAATTCTGAATGAAGCCCATGACAGCCTTATTGCAGGACATCCAAGTTTCATCAAGACCTACATGTCCGTAAAGTAAAGCTTCTTTTGGCCTGGTTTGAAAAAGGATGTGCTGAATCATGTATGTCAATGTCTGACATGCCAGAAAGTCAAAGCTGAGAGAGTGAAAATGCTTGGGAAGTTACATCCATTGGACATCCCCCAGATGAAGTGGGAATGTATCAGTATGGAATTCATTACTGGATTACCTTCAGTGCAATCAGGTTACAACTCCATCTTCATGGGAATGTATTAGTATGGACTTCATTACTGGATTACCTTTAGTGCAATCATGTTACAACTCCATCTTCGTGGTAGTCGACAGACTAACCAAAGTTGCCCATCTGATTGCAGTAAAAGAAACCTACACTGCAGTGGATGTGGCCAGAGTGTTCCTCAAAGAAATCTTCAGATTGCATGGCCTACCGAGGAGAATAGTAAGTGACCGAGATCCCAAATTTACTTCAAGGTTTTGGACTGTATTTTTCAAAGCAGTGGGAACTTTCTTGGATCTCACCACAGCTTATCACCCTGAGACCTCGGGGGGGTCACTATATGTAAAATATCCCTATCGCGTGCGTTCAAGGTCTATATTTGAAATCCCTTATTTGTGAATTTTTTATTCTATATAATATCCCCTTTTCTTTACGAATCTATAATTTTTTTTGAAAAAATTTTAAATCATACCCTTATGTAAATATATTTCTGTAAGTTTCATAAATTAAAATTATGCTTCTGTTGAACGCACGTGATATTCATATTTTTTTGTGAGTGACCCCCCCGAGCCTGAGACCCCGATGGTCAAACTGAAAGGGTAAACCAAGTAATTGAAGATATACTTCGGACATGCTCTGGCAGGGAACCCAAGAAGTGGCTAAGCTATTTGCATCTAGTCGAGTTCGCCTACAATGCTTCTTATCATCGAAGTATCGGGATGAGCCCTTTTAAAGCTCTGTATGGACAAGATTGCTTAACTCCATTAACTTGGTCTGACCCATTGATTAAGGTCGAGATGTCCAGATAGATGCTTGATGACATGGAGCAACAGATGCAGTCAATTCGTAAAGATATTAAAGCTACCCAGGATAGACAAAAGAAATATGCAGATAAGAAGAGGACGGATAGAGAATTCAAAGAAGTAGATAAGGTCTTCATTCGAGTACGGCCCAAAAGAAGTTCCTTATCTCTTGGGAAGTACAAGAAGTTACCTTAGCAGCCTAAGGGTCTAGATTTTCAGAAATTTTTGGATTATGGTCCAATTAAGGTTCCTATATGGACCAATAAGATCAATCCATGTGTGGGAAGGAGATAAATCCAATTTTGTAAAAGATGATACCCAAAACTGAGTAAATGCTCACATAAGATGAAGAGTTGACTATGTACAAGGTTTATTAGTAAGAAACTATGACTAATATAAAAAATATGATATATTTTGGGTATCCAAAAATGAGTAAATGCTCACATAAGATGAAGAGTTGAAAATGTAAAAGGTTTATTAGTAAAAAACTATGAGAAATATTAAAAATATGAGATATTTTGGGTGTCCAAAAATGAGTAAATGCTCACATAAGATGAAGAGTCGAAAATGTACAAGGTTTATTAGTAAAAAACTATGAGCAATATTAAAAATATGAGATATTTTGGGTATAATGATTCCATTCTGACACATACGTAAGGAAGGGGAGTCCATTAAAGGAGGTGCGTATTTCATATGCTTGAATGAGTTTTAAACTCATAAATAATGTGATATTTTATCTCTCTTCTCTCCTAATTCAAGTCTAGTTGCAAAAACTTAGCTCAACTAACCTAAAAATGGTCAAAAATTGACCAAACTGAGTTGGAAAATTCTAGAATCAGTTTGTTTGGTTAGGAGCTCACTTTTTCCTATAAATAGAGGCCTTCCCCTTTGTTGAAACTCAATAGTGTTTTATGCACTGTTACTCTACTCCACCCAAGCCAAGAACTATGAATTTGTTAATAATTCATTAGTTTTTGACATTTCCCTCTTCCAAAGATTGGTGGCCACTCTTGTTCAAACAAGAGTTGAACCCTCAAACCATCAAGAGTTGAACCCTCAAACCATCAAGCCAAAGGAAAGCTATCAAAGCTATTAGTAAGTTGGTGGTTCTTCTTTCTTTCAATTATTTTATGGATTTTTATGGTTTTAAAATGGTTTTTATGCTTTATGTCTTCTCTATAATGTTAGGCCTCATTACAAAAGGCATTCCCCTCTCTTCTCTAACAAAACCAACCATTCTCTATCCTAGGTGAATGGTTAAGTGATTAATATCAAATTTTTATAATGTTTATCTCAATTAAGTGAAAAAAAATGTTTACTTTAGGATAATTTCAATATTGGTGTACTTTTAATTAGTTTTAAAGATGTAAAAATTCGAAAAATGGTCAACCATACAAAGGAGGTTATGGCAAAATTTTTAGAAATTAGTAAAAGTAAATTCATCTTTTTTTAATTATAAAAGAGTTACTTTTAGCATAATTGAATTTCATGCATAGAGGTATGCATAAAAGATGAATATTTTATTATAAAAGTGTTACTTTTAGCATAATTGAATTTCATGCATAGAGGTATGCATTAAAGATGAATATTTTATTATAAAAGTGTTACTTTTAGTATAAGTGAATTTCATGCATAGAAGTATGCATAAAAGATGAATATTTTATTATAAAAGTGTTATTTTTAGCATAATTGAATTTCATGCATAGAAGTATGCATAAAGGATCATTTTTTTTAATATCAAAAGTGTTACTTTTATCATTTTTAATTTTCATGCATAGAAGTATGCATAAAGGATAATTTTTTTATATTAAAAGTGTTACTTTTATCATTTTTAATTTTCATGCATAGAAGTATGCATAAAGGATAATTTTTTTATATCAAAAGTGTTACTTTTATCATTTTTATTTTTCATGCATAGAAGTATGCATAAAGGATATTTTTTATATCAAAAGTGTTACTTTTATCATTTTTAATTTTCATGCATAGAAGTATGCATAAAGGATAATTTTTTTATATCAAAAGTGTTACTTTTATCATTATGCATAAAGGATAATTTTTTATATCAAAAGTGTTACTTTTATTATTTTTAATTTTCATGCATAGAAGTATGCATAAAGGATAATTTTTTTATATCAAAAGTGTTACTTTTATCATTTTTAATTTTCATGCATAGAAGTATGCATAAAGGATAATTTTTTATATCAAAAGTGTTACTTTGATCATGCATAGAAGTATGCATAAAAGATAAATTTTTATTATAAAAGTGTTACTTTTATCACATTCGATTTTAATGCATAGAAGTATGCATAAAAGATAATTTTTTTATTATAAAAGTGTTACTTTTATCATATTCGATTTTAATGCATAGAAGTATGCATAAAAGATAATTTTTATAAAAGTGTTACTTTTATCATATTCAATTTTAATGCATAGAAGTATGCATAAAAGATAAATTTTTATTATAAAAGTGTTACTTTTATCATATTCGATTTTAATGTATAAAAGTATGCATAAAAGATAAATTTTTATTATAAAAGTGTTACTTTTATCATATTTGATTTTAATGTATAGAAGGACGCATAAAAGATAAATTTTTATTATAAAAGTGTTACTTTTATCATAATTGATTTTCATGCATAAAAGTATGCATAAAAGATAATTTTAAATCGGAGATCGAGGAAAATGAATATTCCCAAAGAAATCCATGTTTTTGAAATCTGTAAATAAATATTTGTTGAAAGAAATTTTAGAAAAAGGAAAATTGAGATAGTACCTTCGAGAAAGATAATTTTAGGAAGAACTTTTTCAGACCTAAACTCTGACTCAGACTATTGACCAAGACCTAATTCCTTCGTTAGTTTCAATCAATGACGATGTACCAGTTCAGGAAAAATGTACCCAAATCACCCATCGAATCTGAAACTAAGTTAAGACTTGTGATTTTGATCTGAGGATCAAGTTAACAAAATTTGAGGAATTCTGTTTAGAATTGAGAACTGGATCTAGAAGTAATGAGATACGGATTTAAGATATACTCATGGTATTCAAACAAAATCAAAACTGTAAACTTGCATAAAAACCCTGCCTTCTTAAAAGACTGTCTTACGCCAGAATGCTGGAGGGAGCATTTGGCATATATGTTTATCTAAGGGAAGTTCGGTTGCAACAGCTGGCGGGGGAGTGTTCGAGGGACAGCTCACGCGGCAAGGCTTGCCAGGTCTTGACCAGCCTTCGTATGGTTAAAATGGTGTGCTTCCGGTACAATGGACGAGGGCCGATGAAGCGGTCCCTGAGTGAAGTGCCAGGACACCTAAGGAGGATCATGGAGGGTTCTCACCAGGCGATGCACGGGCTCGCGGTGCCGAGGACATCCATGCGTATGTCGAGGAAGATATTATATGATGGACCTATGTTTTTTTAAATCTATCACTGGATCTCGTTTGTTGACTCGCTGGTCTCAAACGGAGAGTCCAGAGTGATACTGTTTTGTTGAGAAACAAAGACTCAATAGAAAAAATTGAAGTATGACATGTATAACCCGTAAATTGTTTATCAAGGATTGTTTTTATTAAAGTTTAATAAAGAGGAGTGTGTGTGTATCTGTTTTCTAAAGCTAAAGTTAAGAAATGCATTTCAATTATGGGTGGGTGAGTACTTGTTTGGTTAAGAAATGCATTTCAATTATGGGTGAGTACTTGTTTGGTTCCACCAATTCCAGTGGTAGGGTGGTGGCTAACCCATGGGTCGGATGGGGTTAGGTTGGAATCAGTGGAGTTTTAATAATCAAACTGAAAAATCTTAGAATTATGCTAAGATTTAAATAGTTAGACAATTCCCTGATAAATTTTTCAAATAAGTGGATCAACGGCTGTGCGCCTGACCTTGATCAGGAAAAAAGCGTTGAATTTACTAAAATGATCAAATTATATTAGTGATAGTTTCCTTCTATCTGATTTATTCAGTTGAAGGATAGCGTAGAATTGTTCATGTTAGAAAAATTCGTTAAAAAATAAAAATTCATAAAGGTGGAATCGTCTCTACTTTTCGGGCATGGAAATTTTTCCCGATTTCGGTTTTTGGAGTGACCACTAGCTTAGTCTCGTGCTCGGACATTCAAGGGCGAGGCCGCAAGTGAGAAACCCTGCCTCGCACGGAGGGGATAGAGGCATCTCACATATGTCGTTAAAATGAAAAATGCAAGGCTAAACAACCAGAGTGGTTAAGTGAGTATGCAGATAGTTGATTGAGATGCCTCCGTCTCGTGAAGTAGATCATGAGAACGAATTAACCCTCGGAGCTTAGCTAATAGCCCAGCAGTGTGTAACAAAATGCTAGTCCCTAAAGCCATAGAACTTAAGGAACAGTTAAGACAACTGTTAGAATATGGATTTGTCAGACCTGGTGTCTCACCTTGGGGTGTGCCCATTCTCTTTCAAAAGAAGAAAGATGGAATAGTTAAGACAACTGTTAGAATATGGATTTGTCAGACCCAGTGTCTCACCTTGGGGTGCGCCCATTCTCTTTCAAAAGAAGAAAGATGGAACGTTAAGACTCCATATTGACTATAGAGGATTGAATCAATTAACAATTAAGAATAAGTATCCTATTCCTAGGATTGATGAACTTCTGGATCGGTTAAGTGGGACCCAAATGTTCACACAGATAGATCTCAAATCCGGGTACTACCAGATCAGAATCAAGGAGTAGGACATCCCAAAGACAGCATTCAATACTCGCTATGGGCATTATGAGTTTATAGTCATGCCGTTTGGATTGACTAATGCCCCGACGACATTCAATTGTCTTATGCAAGATATTCTCAGAGAATACTTGGATGATTTTTTTCTTGTCTTCTTTGATGATATCTTAGTATACTCCAAGAATGCTGCAAACTATGAAGATCATGTGCGCAAAGTTCTGGAAATCCTAAGGAAACACCAACTCTTTATAAAGAAGAGTAAGTGTTCCTTCTCTGTTGACCAGGTTGAATACCTGGGATTCATAGTGTTAAAGGATGGGATTTCTCCTAACCCCGCAAAGATCCAAGCAATAGGCCAGAACCCAAGTCAATAAAGGAAGTCAGAGGATTCCTAGGGTTAGCCGGATGGTATAGGATCTTTATACCTAGGTATGCTCAGATAGCATCCCCTTTGACTAACCTTCTCAAGAAAAGTACACTTTCTCAGTGGATTGCAATGTGTCAGAGTGCCTTTGACAAGCTAAAGATAGCCTTAGTAACCAACACCCTGTTCTTAAATTGTCAGATTTTACCAAACCCTTTGAGGTAGTTATTGATGCCAGTGGATTTGCCCTAGGCGGTGCTCTAATGCAGGAAGGTCATGCAGTGGCCTATGAATCCAGAAAACTCAGAACACATGAGAGGAATTATGTCGTCCATGACTTGGAGTTACTCTCAGTAGTGTATGCTCTGAACCTTTTGGGACAAAGGTTCGCCTTGATGACAGATCATCAAAGTCTAAAGTGGATCTTCACCCAAAGGGATCTCAACATGCATCAAAGGAGAAAAGCCTCCTTGCTTGCAATAACAGTGGTGTCAAATCCATTGATCAATGAAGCGAAGGAGAAAATCTTGAAGGACAAATTCTTTGCCCCTATTACTACCCTTCTAATGCAGGAAAGCAAGAATCCTCAGGAAACGAGTAGAGTTCTTGGGTACAAATTGGATGAAGGATGCATGTATTATAATAATTGACTATGTATCCCCAATGATGAGGGAATAAAGGGAAGAATTTTGAGAGAAGCCCATGATAGCCTGATAGCTGGACATCCATGGTTTATAAAAACTTATATGTCTGTGAAGAAAAGCTTCTTCTTGCCAGGACTTAAAAAGGATGTACTTGATAATGTACGAAAATGCTTGATGTGCCAAAGAGTCATAAGGCAGAGAGAGTCAAGATGCCAGGGAAACTGCAGCCTCTAAACGTTTCACAGATGAAGTGGGAATGCATCAATATGGACTTTGTCACTGGATTACCTTTAGCACAATCAGGTTACAACTCCATTTTTGTGGTAGTTGACAGGCTAACCAAAGTTGCCCATCTAATTCCAGTGAAAGAAACATACTCTATAGTGGATGTTGCCAGAGTTTTCCTTAAGGAGATCTTTAGATTGTATGGTTTACCCAGGAGGATAGTAAGTGACCGAGATCCCAAATTCACATCGAAATTCTGGACTATGTTCTTTGAAGCAGTAGAAACTTTCTTGGATCTCATCACAGCCTATCACCCCGAAACAGATGGCCAGACAGAAAGGGTGAATCAAGTAATTGAAGATATCCTTTGGTCATGCTACAATAGGTAAACCCAAGAAGTGGTTAAGTCATCTGCATTTGGTCGAATTCGCTTACAATGCTTCTTATCATCGGAGCATTGGGATGAGTCCTTTCACAGCTTTGTATGGACAAGATTGCCTTACATCGTTGACTTAGTCAGACCCATTGATCAGAGTCAAAGTGACGACATGGACCAGTAGATGCAATCAATCCGTAAGTAAAGATATAACAATAGCCCAAGATAGACAAAAGTAGTATGCAAATAAAAAGAGATCTCAGAGAGAGTTTGAAGAATCAGAAATGGTCTTCATTCGCGTACGACCAAATAGAAGTTCCTTATCCTTAGGGAAGTATAAGAAGTTCTCTCCCAGAGACTGTGGGCCGTATGTTGTCATAAAGAAAGCGGGCAATCTAGCCTACAAACTTCTTCTGCCTCCCCATCTCAAGGTACATGATGTATTCCATGTCAGCTTGCTTAAGAAATACGTACCTAGCCCGAGTCACGTGCTTGATGATGAGAAAATAAATCTCTCCGAGTCAAGGCCAGATGGTACTCCAACCTGAGGAAATCCTTGACATTCGGGAGAAGATTCTCAGGAGAAGAGTCCTCAGAGAATTCTTAGTAAAGTGGAAGTTCTTCCCTCTAGAAAACACCACCTAGAAGAAAGAAGAAGAGTTAGCGAAGGATTACCCCCACTTTGCAAGATGAGGACATCTCGCATTTTTCAAGTGGGAGAGGATGTAAGATTCCTCCCTGGGTTGAATATTGATTAAGCCTCTACTTCAATCCCTTGTAATCATTCTATGTTTTTGAATGCAAGAAAATATTATTTTTCCTTGTTTGGCCTAGTGAGATAAAAATTTCTAAAAAGTGATAAATCAATATTAGGATATATTTGGATAAATAAATTCTACAGATATCAAAAAAATGTTTCCCTGAAACAGAAAATCAAAATAGATTTTCCAAGGTGCAATTGGAATTAATAATAATTGATTTAGAAGACCTTAGCCTAAGGGTCAAGATTTTCGGAAAAAAAATGATTATGGTCCAATTAAGGTTTCTATGGACCAATAAGATTAATTCAAGTGTTGGGACAAGATAAATCCACAGAATAAAAGAAAATACCCAAAAATGAGTAAATGCCCACATAAGATGAAGAGTTGACTAAGTTCTAGGTTTATTAGTTAAAAATTATGAAGTATTAATAAAAAAATGAGATATTTTAGAGTAATCACTCATTTTTGACACATGGGTAAGGAAAAGGGGGCCCTTCAAGTGAAAGAAAGTAACTGGGGTGGGTTAGTCCCTCACCAAGGGAGTGGCTCATGAAGGAGTCACCACTTAGCATCTCACGGGAGAAGCTCACCATTGATTCTTGGAATAGATAACATTATCATGAATGAGCCATAATCCCATTTACATTGGTATTTATACTCCACCCAAGAGTTCACACCTACTTACTAGTTGTCCATGGCCTTGGGCCCATAATGCTTTCTTACAAACCATCCCTTCCCCAATGGTTTCATCCTCGAAACCTCAAATGAATACCCCAAATTCGGAGAAGAATGTTCCATGTGGCTGAATTTACACCAACCCATATTGCTCTATCAATGCTGCATATCCCTCCAATGCTGAAATAGGTTGCCATGAAGCTTCTTTCTTAGGTAAACCTTTCCATTGAACAAGATACTCCACCAAGGTACGAGTGCGAAGTACCTTTTTCCTTGTACCCAATATAGCTTCTGGAATGTATTCAATCATTCCCTCTTCATTCATTGGAGGTAACTCATCAACCATTTGATCGATCATACCCACATATCCTTTCAAGTGAGAGACATGAAACACATCATGAATCTTTGTTGTAGATGGAAGTAAGAGTTGATATGAAACCTCCCCAACTCTTCGTATCACTTGATAAGGACCATAATAGCGATGAGCTAGTTTGGTGTTGGTGCTTCCCTTCAAAGACACATATCTTGACTTTGGTATTCTCAAAAGAACCCAATCTCCCACTTTGAATTCCAATGGTCTTCGATGAACATTGGCATATTGTCTCATTTTCTCTTGTGCAACCTTCTGATTACTTTTGCATTGTTGCAACAAAGCTTGCATCCTTTCAGCTTCCTCGGCATTATGGTTAGAAGTCTCATATGTACCCACCAACATAGGCAAATTGACCTTGTAACCATATAAAGCCTCAAAGGGTGACATGCCAATGCTCACATGATATGTTGAGTTGTAAGCAAACTTAGCCAAAGGTAACCAATCATCCCATGTGCTTTGAGTATCATGACAATAGTGGCGTAGATATGTTTCCACCCATTTGTTTACTCTTTCTGTTTGACCATTGGTTTCGGGATGATAGGCAGTGCTTGGAGTAAGCTTGGTTCCCATATATTTAAACAATGTTCTCCAAAAAGTGCTCATGAATTTGACATCGCGATCACTCACAATTTGTGACGGCATACCATGCAACTTGAAAACCCCATCAACAAATTGCTTGGCAACATTTTGGGCTGAATATGTGACCTTGGAAGGAATGAAATGGGCCACTTTGGTCAATCTATCCACCACAACATACAAGCTGTCCCACCCTTTCTTTGTGCGCGGAAGGTTAGTAATGAAATCCATTGATATATGACTCCATTTGCCTTTTCGGGAATGGGCAATGGCTGAAGCAAACCTCCCGGTTTATGTGTAGGATCCTTGTTCAATTGACATGACCGGCACCCACTTACATAAGCATGAATGCTCTTCCACATCCCCTTCCAAAAGACACTTCTCCTTATTGCATCAAAGGTTTTGTAGACACCCAAATGACCAGCCATAGGAGTACAATGCATCTCTTCCATGATCTTCTTGATAAATGATGAAGTAGGAACCAAGTAGACTTTTCCTTTGTAGTAGAGGAGACCATTTTTCAGCTCATAATGGGGTAACTCTTCACATACACCTTGCTGTAATTTCTGCACTATTTGTGAGGTTTCTTCATCAAACAAGTACTCTTCTTGTATCTCCATGATCCAATCTTTATGCACCTCAGAAATAGCATACAATGAGCAGGCCCACATACGAGACAAGGAATCGGCAACCACATTTTCTTTGCCCTTTGTGTATGTGATTTCAAAATCATAGTTTTGTAGTGTTGCTACCCACCTTCTTTGCTTAGGAGACAAATTGGGTTGTGTGAGGAAATACTTCAGCACCCTATGATCACTTCTCACATAAAAATGACTCCCATATAAGTAATGGTGCCATTTCTTGATAGCATGGAGTATAGCAATCATCTCTTGCTCATACACATGGAGTTCTCTTTCTTTGTCATTCAGCTTTCTACTTTCATAAGCAATGACTCCATGGTCTTGGTAAAGTACCACACCAATCCCTCTTCCACTTGCATCCGCCCTTATTGTGAAAGGTTTGGTGAAGTCTGGACATACCAAAATAGGTGCTGATGTGAGCATCTTCTTCATATCTTCAAAGCTTTTGTTGGCAATGGCATCCCAAAAGAAGGTTTCCTTCTTCAATTTGTCCGTCATTGGGGCTGCAATTTCTACATAGTGGGCAATAAAGTGCCTATAGAATGAAGATAACCCCAAAAATCCCCTCAATTGAGTAGTGTTTGAAGGAACCGGCCAATTCCTAATACATTCCACTTTCTTTGGATCCACACAAATGCCATCCTTGCTCACAATGTGACCCAAATATTCCACCTCATGTGCCATGAAGGTACATTTTGTCTCCTTAACATACAACTTGTTTTGCCTCAAGACCTCCAAAACCTCTTTCACGTGCTTCAAATGCACTTCCTCATGTTTGCTATAGATAAGTATGTCGTAGACCAATACAAACTTGTAGAGGAAAGGTTGAAGCACTTTGTTCATCAATGCTTGAAAAGTTGCTGGTGCATTGCATAATCCAAACGGCATAACCATGAATTGGTAAAGACCCCTTTCTGTACGAAATGCTGTTTTGAACTCATCACCACTTTTCATCCTTATTTGATGATATCCGGAACGCAAATCAATCTTTGAAAAGCATGTGGCACCCTTCAACTCATCCAAAAGATCATCCACCCTTGGTATTGGAAAACGATTTTTGATGGTGATCTTATTCAAATCACGGTAATCAATGCACATGCGGAAAGTACCATCCTTTTTCTTCACAAGTAGCACCGGAGAAGCAAAAGGAGATTGACTTGGTTCAACCCATCCCATGTCAATGAGTTCTTTGACTTGCTTTGCCACCTCTTCCTTTTCAACCTTTGACAAATGATAGGGAGGCTTGTTGATTGGTTTGGCATGTGGTTCCAAATCAATAGCGTGATCAACACTCCTCTTTGGCGGCATCCTTTTTGCTATTATCTTCCTCTTTGCAAAGCTGTAGTACATAAACATAGCCCTCTTTCTTGAACTCTTTCTTCATTTGAGTAGCATTGATCATGAAGAGCTTGGACCCTTGCATTCCATTCAATGTAATAACCCCTCCATGATGCACAAAACTCATGAAACTTTTCTGTAAGTTCATGGTAAAAGAGTTCAAAGTGGACAGCCAATCACATCCAAGTACTATGTCAATTGGTCCCAACTCAATCACCAAAAGATCAACTTTGCAAGAGTAGCTCTTGGACAACTCCAATTCTGTACTTTAACACTTCATATTGCAACCCATTGAATCACCATTGGCCACTTGCACCATGTGCTTGTTTGGTAAAGAAGTTGGTTGCATTTTGAGAGTGTTCAAAGACCTTTTATTGACAAAACTATGCGTGCTTTCCAGTATCAATGAGTGCATATGCTGTTCTCCCATTCACCTTGATCTTCAATCTCAATGTGTTGGCACCCTTACTTCCCACATAAGCATCATGAGAGATTGTACACAAGGTAGTATGTGCACTATTGTTTTCATTCCACACGCATAGAGGCATCCCATCATCCATTTTGTCATGAGCAAACTTTAGTTTCCCACCCGGATCAAAAGGAAACTCGGGATTTTCTTCATCAAAACCATCATCATGAGAACCTCCACCCTCATGAGGATCTCCCCATCCTAAGGCATCATTGCATTCAAGGAATTCCTCCTCCTCATGATTAGCATTGTCCTCAGTGATAATGTAGCTTATGGAAATATCCTTGGATTTGCATACTTTGAAGTGATCCTTGTTTCATTTTTCTCCACATTTGAAACATAGACCTTTGAGCCTCATTTCATGCAAACGGTCCTCCTTGATAACCTTGCTTTTTGAACCCCCATTTGCTGGCTTGGACTCATTGTATGTAGCTTTGTTGGACATAAATGGTGGTTTAAATGGAAGTCTATTAGACCCTCTACCATACACAGTAGGAAATCTTGGAAGATTAGGTCTTGTGTTTGCATGAGAACCCATGTCAGTCCTTGTGATCACTTCCCCTTTGATATTCCCTTTACTAGCCCACTTTGTCAAATACTTCTCTTCATGAATTTCTGCAAGCATCATTGCCTTCTTCAAAGTGGCGGGTTCATGAGACTTGACATCACCACCAATAGGAGCTTTCAAACCCCTTATATACTTGACAACAAGATAATGCTCATCAAAGTCGTCTAAGTATAATAGAAGCTTTAGAAACTTTTGAGAATATTCCTTCTTCACGGTAGTGATTTGCTCTAGCTTGTCCCATTCCACAATGTGATTGTCCCTTTGAATGCGAGAAGTAAACTCTTCTGCCATGTCATTCTTGAATTCTTCCCAAGTAGTGATGACATAACCATGAGATTGCTTCCTCCTCCACCAAGTGTGAGCAAAACCTTCAAGATGAAGTGAGGCAAAGTAGACTTTGGCAATCTCGCTCCTTGGGCTTATTTCGAAGTAGAGATCCATCTTGTTTGCCCACTCTTCAAAGTCTTCGATAGAATTTGATTCTCCTTTGAACTTATTAAATATGATTTTGTCCTTCACAGCATTGTCAAAATCACCATGCATTCTTGAACCCCTCTGCCGTGCTCTTGGATCATCAAATCCTCTTCCTTCACCCAAGTGTCTATGCATTTGCTCATCTTCCAATTGCCAATCACCTGCATCTTTAAATCCC
Source organism: Cibotium barometz (assembly GCF_041138505.1). Taxonomy (NCBI): domain Eukaryota; kingdom Viridiplantae; phylum Streptophyta; class Polypodiopsida; order Cyatheales; family Cibotiaceae; genus Cibotium; species Cibotium barometz. The sequence continues at coordinate 32,677,039 of NC_141049.1, read as the reverse complement.
TTCTGTTCATACCCTCTTCTTGCATCTTGTATAAAGGATGAAGTTCTTGGAATACTGGCATTGGATCTCTCATAAGAAGCATCACCCATAGGTCTCTTGCCCTTGTCCATGTAAGAAGAATGTGGCATCATTTAAGGTGGCATCATTTGTCTTACTTTGTTCTCTTCTGGCATAGAAGACTCTCCATCATGTTTGGCATCATAATGTACACCATCCCCATTGCATTCATATCGGCTTCTTGGTTGAGCTTGAGAGGAGCCAATGCACTAATGGCTTTCTCCAAGTCTTTTAACCCTCTTTGCATCACGTCATCCAGGTAGTGGTGTCGCTTGTTGAACCGTTCCATGAGGTGTTCACCAAATTGTTGTTGCCGATTTGTTTGGTTATTTTCAATCCTTTGAAACATACTCTCCATAGCCATTAACATCATGTCCACTGTTAGCGGAGTAGTTCCCAAAGATTGAGGCATTTCCACTGGCTGAGATTCATCTGGAGATGGTGCTTTTATGGTTGAACTTTCTTCATTCCTATTGATAAACTCGTTGCCATCATTGCTTCCGGTTGTCTTTGATCATTTTCATTCCGGGCTCCCTTGTTTTGACCTCCTCTAGTCATTTCCATGCGCGTAATTGATCCCTCCTTGCAAAGACCACTTACTTGATTTTTTTTCTCTATTCAAACGGTATCCGATTTGGGTGATCTTTATATCGATGAGAAGCTCTTGACGAGATGAATAAGAATCCCCAAAAATAGATCTGAAAAAGTCAACAACCTTTGACCAATCAACTGTACCGGCTGAAAGTCAACTCTTGATGTTAACCGCTCAATTCTTATCCGATTTGGGTGATCGATGCGAAGCTCTTGATGAGACGAGTAAGGATCCCCAAAAACAGATTTGAAAAAGTCAACAGCCTTTGACCAGTCAATTGTTCTAGCTGAAAGTCAACTCTTAACTTTGACTGCTCAATACTACTCCGATTTGAGTGATCTTTAGCTTGTTTGAAAGAGGCTTTCGGGTAGATTGAAGAGCTTTCAGGACAGATTTGAAAAGCTTTTGAAAAACCCTAGAAATTCAAGGATTTGTCTTGGCTGCAAATAGGCAAATTTTGCAAAAATTTTACCATGGTCTCTCCTCTTTTTGCACCAAATCTCAATCAAATCAAAGCATCTCAATCAAGTAATAAAATCCTTATGCATTTGACCACTGTAAGCAAATCAATCCTCAATCATTTTTCCATCTGAGCATGTGACCTTATGGCATCAATTTTATCCTTTTGCATGAGAAGTCGATGTAGAGGATTTGCTTGTTTGCTCAAGTCGAATGAAGTGGTCGATGAAGCGCGTCGATGCTTGCCGATCTCCCGGCCAAGCACTTCTCACCCCTTCACCAAGTTTACATCCAAGGTGAAGGTTGAGGCCATTTCTTTACCACCAAGTACCTAATCCTCTTCCTTACCGCGTTACTTGGCACTAACGGAGCGGCAAGGAAGATTCAAGACATTCTCCCCTTGGCCTCTCCTCCAAATGCTAAGGTACCCTTATTTCATTCTAGATTCTAGGAATAAAATCGTGAGTTACAAGCTCAAATGAATGAGTAGAGTTGACTTACAATTGATTTATAGCATGACTCATGCTCATTCATATCATAATACATGGTTCATAGTGCTTCCTTCATCACATCCACTCATGGCAATTTCAATACATTTTCACATACATCAACAACATCCAAGTGTCACGGAGCGGTGATCTCGGGTCGTGTTCTGGGCGCGAGTTCCTGCTCGGGACTAGAAAAACCAGTACAAAAGTGAAAACAGAGAGCACTTGCTGAATCCTACACCTCAAGACCTATAGCTCGTCTCGAAGAGGACGACGCGCCGGTCGTTTTGAGTACTAGAACTCCAAAAACGGAGTTCGTATGAGAGAGTTATGACCAAAAACGTGCAACCAGCAATGGAAAACGGTGTCACCAAAAAGTGGGCTTCCAACCCAAAACATTTTATTCAATCCCCCAAATGTGCCAAAAGCTATGCTCACTTATGCCAATATGTAAGGCATAGCATTGAATGGCTATGTGTAGCATTCAAGCATTCATAATGCATAAAGAGCAGCATGAATGGCCATGATTAAAGTCCAATTTCTAAAAATTAGGGTTTTATGTGTAATAAAACCCTAATTCACTCCATAGCTTGAAAGAATGCTTCAAAATTGTAAGGAAGTGATGGAGCAACTCACCAATGTCACCCGGGAAGCCTTAATGCTTGAATTTGTTGAAGGAGATGAAGATTAGGGTCACTTTGGTGGAAAACCTGGGCAGCTTTGGTAGTGATTTTCAGCCACATTGGGAGCCCCATTGCTCATGGAAAATAGGTGAAATACTTCATAAAACATTGCTAAATACATGAAAGACTCAATGCCCTTTGCTCATGTTGAGATTCCATGGCTAGGGTTTGCAAGAAAGCTCCCAAACAAAAAAACGTTTTTGATTAACAACTGCTAATCAAGATTAGAAATTTTTCCCAATTTGGTCCACTCATTCAAAAAAAATAGGTTCATGTGCTCAGATTTGAACCACAAACTCTACCTTAGCCATATCCCCTTCCCCCATGAATCAAATGAAGCAGAAATTTCACGAAATGAGAAGAAGAAAAGAAAAATTACTAATCATGGATCAAAAGCCATGCTCTGATACCAATGAAAGAAAGTAACTGGGGTGGGTTAGTCCCTCACCAAGGGAGTGGCTCATGAAGGAGTCACCACTTAGCATCTCACGGGAGAAGCTCACCATTGATTCTTGGAATAGATAACATTATCATGAATGAGCCATAATCCCATTTACATTGGTATTTATACTCCACCCAAGAGTTCACACCTACTTACTAGTTGTCCATGGCCTTGGGCCCATAATGCTTTCTTACATCAAGGAGGCGCCTATTTCACATGTGTGGATGAGTTTCAAACTAAAAAATAATAGGATATTTTTATCTCTCCTCTCTCCTAAATCAAACCAAATAAAAAATAGAGCTAAACTGGTCCAAAACTTGTCCAAATTCAGCCAAACTGAAACTGGAAAATTCTAGAACTCAGTTAGTGGCCTCCCTCACCTATAAATAGACTCTCATTCCTTTGTATTCTCATCTACGAACTAAACTATGCTGGTATTACTCTAAGTTAAGCTTATTTTCTATTATCCTCTAAAAACCCTCTATAAATTGAAGAGATTGGAGCTTCTCTCTCTCTTCAATCTTCCTTGGAGACTCCAACAACATACCAAACCAATGGATTGGTTGGGGGCCTCTACTGTGATCACAGAATCAAGTAATATAGGAGGTAAAGTGTGGATTATTGTCTTCTTTTTCTTAAATCTCTAAATGTTTCTCTTCTCAACCCCTCTCAAGCTTGAGAAGCATTAATTTGAATGGCTTTGGAATACTATTGAAGTTATTTAATGTATTGTAATGAAGAAATACATAAATTTCCATTTATGCTTAATTTATGATGGTTTTTAAAGCATTTCTCTCTCTCTCTCTCCCAAAGAATGGTCATTCCTATGACCTATTCTCAATTCAAATGAAGCTTCTCATGAAGCATTTCTCTAATCTAAAAGTAATTTCTATGCTTGTCTAATTGGAGGCCAAAATAATGGCTTTTTAATACTTTTATGCTATTTAATTTATGGTAAAATTAAGAATCAATCCATAATTGGATAATGATCCAACTAGTGGTTATTCTAATCACATATATAATACTAAACTTTTTTCTTTCAAATTTATTGAGAATTATCAGTAATAGCACGGAGCTCTGGTAAATTTTTTAAAAAATAAACACATAAATCATTTTCTCATTTATATGATGAAAAGAGGACTTTCTACCATATTCTAGGATTAATCATCCTAGATTAATTGAATGATTCTCATTATAGTCATGAAAAATTGATTTTTATATTTATGCATAAATAGTTAATTAGAAAAAGGAAAATTTCTAGTAATCCATTTTTATGTTAAAAGAGTAATCCCCCCATGACAATGGAAATCCATGTATTCCAATGAAGTAAGAGAAAAATTGTGATGCTAAAAAAATATGTATATTTTATTTTAAAATTAAAGAAGGATTTTAGTTAAATTTATCTTTTTGTATAGATAAATTTAAATGATGAAAGAGGAATTCCCACTATATTGGAATCCAAATATTTAAATGAGGGAAGTGTAATTCCTAGTGTAAAGGAATTAATGGAGATTTTTATTTAAGTTTTAAGAGAAAATTTAGTTAAATTTATCTTTTTGCATAGATAAGTTAAAATGATGAAAGAGGAATTCCCACCATATTGGAATTCAAATGTTTAAATGAGAAAAGTGAAATTTTTAGCTTAATGGAATTAATGGATACTTTTATGTAATTTTTAAGAAGAATTTTAAGTAGATTTAATTGAAATGAGAAAAAGAAGGATTTCAAGTTTATTCAAAAAAATAGGTATTGATATTTTAGTTAGAAGAAGAATTTTTATATGATATTTAAGAAAAGATGGATTTGAATTAAATTTTAGACTAAGTGTCAAAAGATGAATTTCCATCATAATTCTACCTAATGAATTAAGGTTGAGAAATTATATGATAGAAGGAATATCTTTGGATATTTTAATTGGTAAAATCACTAAATGGATATTTACCCAAAACTAGATGTTTATTTGAATGGAATACTTGTAGAACTAAACCGAATGAATTTGGTTAGACTACGAGAGGGACGGACAGTAAAGCTACTTGTCCATCTCTCGATCTGAATCAAGTAAAGACTTCGTGACCAATTCTAGTTCTAATCATAAAGAATAGACTACCGGAACTAAACTAGTTTTTCCTGACCGAACTCACCAAAGAATCTAGTTGGTCAATCAAACGGAATGATGGGTAGATTACCCTGATGAGAGAGATCAAGAATCCTTATTATGAAACTGGGAATTATGGAAAAAGGGTTTTTAGAACCAATCTCAAATTGGTATTTTACTTGCATTGGAACCTCTGTTTTTTTCATTCAAAGGACTGTTTTATGCCAGAATGCTGGAGGAAGCATTTGGCTTATGTTTTTCTAAGAGAAGGCTCGTTGTTGGAACACCTCGCGGCGGGGAGTCGTCAAGGGACATTGGTCATGGCAAAGCTTGTCGAGGTCTTGACCAGCCTCGGTACGGTTAAAATGGTGCGCTTCCGCTACTACGATGGGCAAGGACGAACGAAGCGGTTCTTGAGTGAAGTGCTAGGACACCTAAAAGGAGGATCCTAGAGGGTTCTGAGACCAGGTGTGATGCACGGGCTCGCGGTTGCTAGGACACCCATGCATACGCCAAGGAAGATTTTGGATGGATAAAAAGGAAAGATTTTTGGGAACCACATTTTGATACTGGATCTCGTTGGTTGGCCAGCTGGTCTTCAACGGAGAGTTGAGAGGATATATTTTTGTAATACGATGGACTCAAAATTTTGAAAAATGAATATTATGATTTCTATTGAAGGATTGTTTTTAAAGCCAGTCGAATCCGTTATAAATAGCAAGTTCATATTGGGTGTGTACGTGGTATGCCTACCTTGATTTTTGCATGAATCGCCAGCTAGGGGGCCTGGGAACTCTTTTCCTCAATACCCGAGGAAAAACCCAACCAGATCTTTATAAAGGAATCCCACTAATTCAGTGGTCGGGTGGTTGGCTTCGGGTGGTTGGCTAACCCAACCAGATATTTATAAAGGAATCCCACCAATCCAGTTGTTGGGTGGTTGGCTAACCTATGGGCTGGATGGGGTTAGGATGGATTGGAGGATTCTTGAGAAACAACTAGATACGATTAGTTACGTTATTTAGTTTTAAATCTTGAGAAGACCTTGTTGTGTGGGAGGGGATCATCGACTGTGCCTCATAAATGAGAAAAAAAGCGGTGATTCTATGGACCAAGTGCAAGTCTCTTCTTGATCTGACCATGTGACTTCAGGTTTGGTCAGATCAGTTTATCTGGTTAAGACTTGACTCGTTAGAGGAATTTCCCTGTTATTAGAAGATTTTTTCTAATTGGTAGAATCGCCTGTGCCTTCCGGGCGACGGGAGTCTTCTGGGCCCGCCCATCTCGAAGGGGCCGCCCGGGCTGCCTCTTGTCCCGGACATCCGCGGGCGAGGCCCCGAGTGTGTGGACCCCGCCCCACGCGGGAGGCCGACGCCGCTTCTTAAATGTATAGAAATTAAATTTAATAGGATTAACACTTTTCTAATGAAAAAAATTCCATTATGCATCTTTGTATGCATAGAAATTTATTTTAATTAAGAATAACACTTTTGTAATAAAAGAATTTTCATTATGCATCTTTCTATGCATAGAAATAAATTTAATAAGAATAAAACTTTTATAATAAAAAAATTTCCATTATGCATCTTTCTATGCATAGAAATTAAATTTAATAAGAATAACACTTTTATAATAAAAAATTTCTTTATGCATCTTTCTATGCATAGAAATCAATTTTAATAATTAATATGAGTGATATCCATGCATTTTCATAGGTGAATATGTACATGGACTAATTAGAATACTTCTTTTAGATGCAAAATTGGTGGGAATTACTCTTTTGGAATAACATAAAAACAAACTTTCGTTTTCACAAAATTCTAGAAAATTTTGCCATGACCTCCTTTGTATGGCTGACAATTTCTCATTTTTATCATTCTATTTTTAACTTAGATTAACCCAAATTAGATTTATAGAACTCTAATCTACATAATTTTCTAAATTCAAGAGAGTAAACAATAAGAAGAGTTTAATTAATCCTTTAGTTAATCTCTCTAGAATTAAGAAAGGCTGGAATGTAAAGAAGAGAAGAGGGTGGCTTTTTCTCAAAGGCATAGCATTTGAATTTAATTCAATCAACTGTAAAACATAAAAATCAAGAAAACCATAGATTTAAAATTAGAAAATAAGTAAGAAAATTATCTTACATGAAGCTTGTAAGCTCTCCTTTGGCTTGAGGGGTTGAGGGTTTTTACTCTTGTTTGAAGCAAGAGTGGCCACCAATTCACTTTGGAGAGGAGTAGGCCAAAAACAATTGAATTATTAAGAAATTCAACGTAGATGGCTCAGGACAGGAGTAGAGTAATAGTGCATAAACACCATTAAGCTTTTACAAAGGAGGAGGCTTCTATTTATAGGAAAAAGTGAGCCTCTAACCAAGCAAAGTACTGATTCTGAAATTTTCCAGATCAGTTTGGTCAATTTTTGACCATTTTTGGGTAAGTTTAGCTTGCTTTTGGATCTAGTTTTGAAATAGGAGAGAGGAGAGATGAAATATCTCATTTTATTGATTAAAAATTGGGGTAATGATGAGAAAAAAAGCGCCTACTTCCTGAGGGGAGATCCCCACTGTGAGGTGTCAAAATTTAGTTTTTTTCTCTTTTCTTTGGTCCTTAGTCCACTCTTCATCTTATGTGAGCATTTACTCATTTTTGTCGGGTTTTTCTTTTATTCTTCAATTTATCTCCTCCCTACATTTGGATTAATCTTATTGGTCCATAAGAACCTTAATCTAAAATTTTCAAAAAATCTGGATCCTTAGGCTGTGGTCTTTTGTGCACATTATAATTTATTGCTAATGCACCTTAGGAATTTCTTTTTAAACTTCTTTTTCGGGGGCATTTATTTTAATAAGAAGGGATAATTTTTCATTCAAACATATAAAAATTTAAATTACCTCTCTCTAGAACATTTTCTCTCTCTAGACTAAAACAGGTAGAAACAAGATCTTTTATATTTTTGAAAAAGGGGATTGATTACAGGGAAAGAAACTGGACATCTTGAGGGGCTGGGGAGGAATCTTACAATAATAGGTAGCATAGGTACATGATGATCTCATTAATCCACACATACATCCATAGTTTACTAACTGTGTGTCAAGAAAATTAGATGACAAACGTTTTCAAAACATCTCATAAAGTGTGGGAAAGCTTCAAGAAGAAGACAGAATTACAAATGCTTTGTTGTAGTATTTACTTCCCTATTGCACACTTCGTGGAGCCTTTGGTGTTTAATGCATTTCTCTACAGGGCTCAATGTGGACGAAGTTGGGTGGTTAGGCATTGAGACAAGCCTAACTTTTGCAAGTAGTGGCTTCTTCTATAAGAGGCATTTTTTCTTCAATAGAATTGAATAAGTCTTTGAACCCTTAATTTTTGCAACTTGCAAGCAGTCTTCTAAGAGGCATTCGGACTTTAAGGGAATTAAATAAAAATTTTAAACCCTCAATAGAATGTTAAAGTAAGAATGTATCCCTTCTCAAAGAAAGGTGAAAAAATTAACCTTTTGAGTTTTTTTTAAAATAATTTATATCAATAAATGATTATTAAGATTACATTTTTTCAATGCCTTGCAATCTTCCTAGTCAACCAGGGCTAGTTAAAACTGAAGTTACATAGTACATTTTACTTGGTCTTACAACTTGCAAGTTTTGCAAACCCATTTGGAAGTTCACACGATGTAAGGCCCCAATGTTAGTGGTGGGTAGCTTTTGGCCCATCAATGTGTTGACATGTCTTTTTAAAAGCCACAGGTGGCCTCCAACTCATTAAAAACTATCCCTACACCCCCTTAAACAAGCTACACATAGTTGTTATGTGAAATGGTCCACTCCTTTTGGTAAGGTCAAATCAAGTTTCCAAGTGTTTGATTTGTTGTATGCCCTAGGAGCACTGCATGCATGAATGAAGCATGGATTCCACCTTAACACACATAGTAACATAGTAGTGGGGGTAGGCCATTTGGTGGTAGAGTGATCTCATACCTAAATGTTTGATTTTTAGATTTAAATCTCTTTCAAGTAGCAAAAGTCTTTAGTCTAAAGGACTATCCTAACAGGATCACAAATCTTTCTTTGCCATGGGTAAGATATGGATGCATGTTTTAGAGTTGGAAAAATTTGCAAACTTAGTGAGTGTGAATGCATGTGAAATGTCATATGAAGACCTTGTGGCTAGATTGAATTGAGCATGTCTAGGAATGAATATTCATGTAGCATGGAAATTTTGTGTCCATGATAAGGAGTGGGATGAAGGATGAAACCTATAGTGAAATGAAGAAGTTTTGGCATGCATGATTAGTCATTGTTGCAAGCACGATGGATTTTGAGAGAGGAGTTTCTAAAGCTTGGATGTATTGAATATGCTTATGTTCCTTTTGTTACAATGGCTCCACAAACCCGATGGAGGTAGATGTGGTTTCCATTCATCTTTGGTGGGATGACTTGATGTGCCATTGTAAATCCGGAGGTCAAAACTACTTAGAAACTAATGTGGTTATACTTTTTTAGTACTTTATCTTAACTTTTCTTATCTCCACCACGAGATGAAGATGGTAAGTTGCTTATAAAACAGCTAGAGAAGTATCAAGCATGAAAAAAACTACACATGGCTGTCCTTTATTGAAGCAATGGGGGACAAACGCGGATAACAAAGGCAAATGTGTGGATTGCACTTGATAAATTGGCACCACTTTTACAAAATATGACATTCAATTCTGATGATGCCAATGCATTTAAAGAGGCGGTTGTAAACTTTCATAACTCAATGACAGAGGTATGGACTTCAAATTGCATTACACACTATATGGTCGGAGTGGTCTCCATTTCATTTTTACAATTAAACTATGAATGTAATATTTTTAGTTTAATTGTGGATCTTGTGTTTTTGAATGCAGCACATACTTGAGGCTCATTTTCCATACTTTGCTGAACAAGGGAGTTTGGCCATATGGTCCACACAAGGCATGGAGAGATCTCTTTAGCAAGCTTGATGCGGATTCCAAAAAGCAACGGCACACGGAGGTGGAATCAATAATTCCAATCTTATGAAGTAGTTACTCCAATGGTGCTATAGGAGAAACTGGGAAAATTTCTCTTACCTGAAAAACGAGGACGATTCCACCTTTTTTATTTTCTTAACGAATTTTCTAACGGGTCAAGAGACTAAACTATCATTCACCTAATTAAACCTAATAGAAGGAAAACCATCACTGACTTAATTTGAAGAAATCAACGCTTTTTTTCTAACCAAAATCAGGCATAGCCGTTGATCTAATCATTTGAGGAAATCAACGCTTTTTTTCTAACCGAAATCAGGCACAGCCGTTGATCTAATCATTTGAGGAAATCAACGCTTTTTTCTTAACCAAAGTCAGGCACGCACAGCCATTGATCTACTCATTTTAGAAATGCTTTAGGGTTTTATTTAACTACTCGAACTCTAAGCATATTCCTATTATTTCAATTTAATTATTAAAACTCTACGGCCGGCCCATTGGCCACCACTCAACCATTGGAATCGGTAGAACCAGACAATTACTCACCCACCCATAATTGAATGCCTTTCTTAACTTTTGCTTTCGAATACAGATACACACACACTCCTCTTTAAAACTTTAACATATAAAATAATCCATTGACAAACAGTTATTGGTGGTTACAGATATCATAACTCAAAATTTCCATCTAGTCCCTTGCTTCTCAAAAAACAGTATCACTCTAGACTCTCTGTTGAGACCAGCCAGTGAGCAACCAGTAAAACAGATTACAATAATCATTTCATCCATCATACATATCTTCCAGGACACATACACATGGGTGTCCTAGGCACCGTGAGCCCGTGCAGAACCCTCTAAGATCCTCCTTAGGTGTCCTGGCACTTCACTCAAGGACCGCTTCGTTGGCCTTTGTCCATCGTACTAGAAGCGCACCAACCATCAGGCTTTGCCGCGTGAGCTATCCTTTGAACATTCCCCGCCAGTTGTTGCAACCAAACTTCCCTTAGAAAAACATATAGCAAATGCTCCCTCCAGCATTCTGGCGTAAGACAGTCCTTTAAGAAAATAGGATTTCTATGCAAGATTTCAGTTAGATTTTCTTTTGAATACAGTGAGTATTTCTTGAATCAGTATCCCCAAAACTTCTTGAACGGAATTTTGAATTTCATACCAGAATTCCTTGAATTCTATAACCTTGATCCACAAATCAATTTGAAAGGTCTCGAAATTAGTTTCAGTTTCGGCAGGAGTTTTGAGTGTATTTTTCTAAACTGGTCACATCTTCTTTCCTCGAAACTAACGAAAGAGTTTGGTCTTGGTCATAGTCTGATTCAAGGTTCGAGTGTCGGATAAGATTTTTCTTGAACTATCTTTCTAGAAAAGGTTTGATAGTTCAGTTACTATTTTACCAAATTTCTTTCTTTGAATATACACTTAACTATTTTTTAAATTAGTTACAAATTTCAATGAGGAATAAATTAATCATTTATTTGAATATTTCAATCTCAATAGATTTCTTGAATTTTCTTTTTACAAACCGTGTGAATATAAAATGATAGAAATTTCTCTCTTAGAGTATTTAATTATTCATTTATCAGTTACTCATAGAATTTAAACATAGAATTTAAGAGAAGTCTAATTTTGATATAAACATTCTTTATGCATCTGTTTATGCATAAAAATCAACTTCAATGGGAATAACACCTTTATATTAAAAAAATTTCCTTTATGCATCTTTCTATGCATAAAAATCAAATTTAATAAGAATAACACTTTTTGTAATAAAAAAAAATTCTTTACGCATCTTTCTATGCATAAAAATCAATTCTAATAAGAATAACACTTTTGTAATTAAAAAAAATCCTTTATGCATCTTTCTATGCATAAAAATCAAATTTAATAAGAATAACACTTTTTGTAATAAAAAAATTCCTTTATGCATCTTTCTATGCATAGAAATCAAATTTAATAAGAATAACACTTTTATAATAAAAAAAAACTCCTTTATGCATCTTTCTATGCATAAAAATCAATTTTAATAAGAATAACACTTTTGTAATAAAAAAATTTCCTTTATGCATCTTTCTATGCATAAAAATCAAATTTAATAAGAATAACACTTTTGTAATTAAAAAATTTCCTTTATGCATCTTTCTATGTATAAAAATCAAATTTAATGAGAATAACACTTTTATAATAAAAAAATTTCCATTATGCATAGAAATTAAATTTAATAAGAATAACACTTTTATAATTAAAAAAAATTCATTATGCATCTTTCTATGCATAGAAATCAATTTTAATAATTAATATCAGTGATATCCATGCATATTCATAGGTGAATATGTACATGGAGTAATTAGAGTTGCTTGAGATAAAGTCATCTACATGATCAGATTTAAGAACTATTATGTCCATTGTAGTTTCCATGGCCTTGACTCTATTCTCCAACTCCCTTAATAGCTCGATGTATTGTAAGATCCAACCCAACCTGTGCAGCAACTCTTAGTTGTGGGCTTGTGGGGACTTCACCAGGTTCTTGTTGCCACTCATCATAGAATTTTCTTTCTCCTTACCCTTCTCTCGTTAACCCTGTCTATCATTAAAATTTAGACGATCTTGCATCTCTCCATCTTGTCGCCCACCCCCTTCTTCTTCATTCAAATTAATGGAACCTCAAACACGCATGGCACTCATTGTTTCCTCCAATTCTTGATTCCTGTCAAAACGGCGATAACTTTCTTTGGAGTTACACCCACACACAATAATCCATATAAAATCTCCTCTTCTTGCCCTAGGTTTATTATTGATTTTTTTGGATGTGCAGCCATCTTATGACTGAACAACAAAATTGCGAAAGATATTACAAAGAAAGGAAACTATTGGCTATATCACAAAAATAAAAAAAATAATATTAGTCATCCCAAGACCTACATCATCCGCCATAAGTCAACAAGTGCGGATTGCCCAACCTATGCTTTGATACTACCAACTGTGACGGTCCCAAATCTAGCAATAAACTAGTCAAATATTCTATTTTCTAATTTTTTATCTCCAAAAGTGTTTATTCTATGAGTCTTTAGACTAAGGCAATCATTTATAATTAATAAATTCAACTATTAAGCATGCCATACCTCAACTCGGATTTTCTCATTCTTGAATTTTAACACTTAGAATTTTTACTACTGAAAACCTGATGAAATTCAATGTGAAATCTATAGCATCAAAAACTTAAGATTATCTTTAATCATAACTTGGTTAATCTTAGAGGTATGTTATGTTCTCTCCTCTTAAAAACGTGTCATCCTCGATGATAAAAACATCTTATCCTCAATCATTCGCACTTGAGAAATGATTTTTTCTTATTCAACTATGATACTTCATATAGTAGTTGAGAAGTTTATCTTCTAAGAGTCACATGGATGATTTGTTGTGTTGTTTCCAACACCCTCCCTCAACAAAATATCCATGGCTACTAAGGTGATAATGCTAGATCTAGTTACTATTTACAACTGTATTTATGATGACCATCCAAGTGCCCGTAGGTCTTACTCATGGTCGTTTACAATGCTAGAAGTTGATGAGACAGATGTGCCAGATCTAGTTACTATTTACAACTCTAGTTATGATGACCATCCAAGTGTCTGTAGGTCTTACTCATCATGGTGGTTTACAATGCTAGAAGTTGATGTGACAGATGCTAGGTGTCAGGCTAAAATCTGAAAGGTGTTTTTTGGTCAGTGTACATATGGTGCGTGTGGTGTGTGAATAAACTTTGCCCTGAATGCCCTGGCAAGTGTACAGGCCGAGTGATTTTGTTGTGAGCTGGAATATGCACGTGTTTTCTTTTTTGAGGAGATGCTGGAGTTTGGAGTTTTTATGGCAACTGTGTGGTGTGCAGATGGTTACTAAGCAGAGCACCGACTGGAAAATTGATGGGTAATCATCGTGTTTAGCAAGTTAATGATGCAGCTGACGAGAATGCAGGCAACTCTCGCATTTTTTGGAAGATTCGGCGCGGTGGTATTTTCTGGAAAAGTATAAGGGGAAGGGGCTCTTGTAATAGTAGTGGTGGCCATTACTTGGTGGTTTGGAGGCTTTTAAAAATAAAATAAAATATATATAACTTGGCCAATGAAGATAGGCCACTTGGAATAGTAAGGTGGCGGCCAGCTCGTCAGAACGTGGAGGTGTGGCCGCTTCGAGAAGCTAGGGGAGAGCCTGGCTGCAGAAAGGGGTCGAGGCCTTGCAGAAAAAGGACGCCAGGGGAGAGCCGAGCGGCTGCTGTGTGTGTGAAGTGCCGGCGTCAAAGTACAAGGGCTGGAGCAGCCGCCGCCGCAGGTCTGTAGAGAGGCGCAGCCGACTGGGTAAAAGAAGAGGCGCTGCAGAGATCGCTTCGAGGACCACCTTGTGAAGTGGCCGCCTAGTGCCAAGGTCGCTGGACAGTGAGAGGCGCAGAGAGGACGAGTGGCCTTGCGAAGTGGCTGTAGCAGTAGGTCCGCCTGGTAACTGGAGCAACAAAGAGGAGGTAAAGGCTGGCGACCTGATGAAGTATTTGTAAAGAAAGGTGAGAAGGCCGCCTGGTTGATGTGCAGCTAAGGTGGAGACAACTGGGTGGGCATGTAAAAAATGAAGAGGGCCGCCGTGTGCCAGACAGGCGTTTGGAGACCAACGTGGAACAGTCCACGTGTGAAGGGCTGGAGTGTAGCCATATATGCGAAGAGAACCAAAGTGAACTAGCCGTCGGATAAAGGAAAATACAGAGGCTGGTAGGGGCCTTGTGTGTTGGTTATAAGTGGGCTGGAGTACAGCCGGGTGAACAGAGAAAGAGGCTGCAGGTCTCTTGGGTGATGTCTAGTGTGGGCATCTGATTGAAGCGGCAAGAGAGGGCTGCTGTGAGGAAGGGTACGTGAGATGTGGCTTTGGGCTAGATATCTGTGATGCTGCGGTGAGCAGTGGGTTGTGGTGTTGAGGATTGTGCGAGGCTTTGGGGTTGGTGAGACTGCTGGTCACGACATACAGAGAGTGGGAGCTGCTGAGTGAAGGTTGCTAGTGTGGGCGCCTTCTGGAGAGAGTAGCTGGTCTTGTGTGGGCGGTGATTGCAGGCAGTGCGTGGATGCTAACCAGAGAGGGAGCCTTGGGTTTTTTGTGTGTGTTTGGGATGCAGAAGTGGTGCTGATATGTGGGTTGGAGACAGTGGGGCTCGCCTACGACAATTGGCAGATAGCAGCAGACAGAGAGTAGCCGGGCTACAGAGAAAGTGAAGAAGGGTTGCTGGTGTGGGCGCCCTCTGGAGATTACAGGGATCGGGAGACAGAGGCTTGGTCGTCAGACGCAAGGGTGTATTCCCTTGGCAGTAAATCCTGGCCAGAGTCCTGGTCTTTGGTGTATTTTGCTGAGTTTGTACATGGTTGATGCTGTATATGTTTTTTGTTGAATGATCATCTGTCCTTCATGGTTCTGAGCTGTCTTATGGTGTGGGTGGGTGGCGAATGTTGAGAGAGTGTTCCAGCCGGTGGCTGGTGGTGCCCCGTTCGTGGTAGTTTTTCCAAGTTTGGGAGGTGGAAGAGCTATAGAGGCAGGTTCTTTCTTCTTTTTTTCACCTCACACTAGGATACTAGTTATGTTTACATTTTGCTTAGGATAGAGGGGTGACCATAGGAGGGTAGATCCTAAATGGTCTAAAAAGCCCAATCATCTTCAATGAAGTTAGCCTCCACTGAGGCTCCCTCCTTTTTGTTGTCGTTTATGTCTTCGCTTGAGCTGTCAGCTGTTCCTATGAATAGAGCTTTCTGAGAATTGTTTCTATAGAAGCAATCTTTTTCTTTGTGCCCTGGTTTTCCACAAAAGTTCCATGACTTCTTGGGGAAATCTTTCTTTGGATTTGATCCGAATCCTCTCATGTTCTTCTTGTAGTTATCTTTGTTGAAGAAAGCACTATCTATATTACCTTGACTTCGCTTAATTTTTGCATATTCTTCTAGGAGAGATGCTTCCACATGCATAAGTTTTGGTGAGGGAAAGTTAGTGAGAATAGTAACCATGTTACCGTACTCCTCTTGCGCGCTAAACTATTGAGGAGGACAACTATGATTACATCTTCTTCAATAGTCTTCTTGATCCCAGCCAGCTGTGTAGGAATACTTTTCATGTAGTTCATATGTGTCAGGAGTGACTCCCTTGAAAACTGAATTTTAGCTTGAAAATTTTGATAAGGAGGATGATTTTAGAGTTCTTTTACTGTGCTCCAAAAAGAGAATCTAGGGTATTCCAAGCCTCATTGGATGAGTCCTTTCCATCTATGTGATGGATATAGGTATCACTTAGTCCCAAGGCTATGATGGCCAAAGCCTTCTCATCCTTGCCAATCCATAGAGTTTTCGGCGTCCCTAGTTTTTGGCACTTTTTCTTTCCCATTTGTTATACCCCATAGCCCTTTTCTCAAGCGAGTAAATTTAATCTTTGTCGGCCATGTATGAAAGCTATACCCTTCAAACTTATCTACTTTATATGTACTAGCCATTATGATTGGGTAGGTCTTACCTCTTGGCACTAGAGACCAAAAGATAGTGTCTAAACCCTTACACAAAGTTGAGATGCAAGAGGCTAGAAACAAAAGACCCCCATCACCATAGAGATGCATATTGAAGGACAAAAACCTTGAAAACCCCTGACCACTTGCAACATGATAGTACCATGTCCTTTATGCTGAGGGTTTTGTTGTTTTTGAATTCTTTTCCTTTTTCTTGGGCTTCAAATGCTTTACATTTGAGGATTCATGTGATAAGGGCATTATAAACAAGGTTAATCAGGGGTAATCATTTGGGATTTAGTGAATAAATTCACTATTTTGGGACAGCCAATATGCATAATATTGGTGGATAAAATTGATGTGTTTCCATAAACCATGAAGCCAAGGGGTTAAACCACATGAATAAGCAAAGCATTAAGAAGAGTTTTAGCCCCATAAAAACTCTAGATTAGTTTTAATAAATAGAGATTAATCTTTGCATACATGAAGAGGCTTTTGGAAGGTGCACACATTCGAGCCGCCTTCTACATTGTTCTTTTGAAATTATAAGACCACCACTTGCTTCGCAGACAGTCAAAAACCCCTGTGGGTGAAGGGATTTACGCAATGTCAGCCTGAGAACGTCGAATTTCTCCTTTCCCCCCAAAGTTTTTGCGCCGGTTTTGTTGCAGTTTGCCGGTGGTCGCGAGCTCCATTGCAAGCATTGAAGACATCTGCCTCTTTGCCTCTAAGTTGGGAAGAAGCTAGAAGAGGAAATGTGGGCTTTGGTTGAGTGTTTGGAGTGGATTCTACCCTCCACTAGCCATTAGCAAGTGGCTGTGGAGGTGATTTCCACAACAATGTTGCCATGGCTAAATTAGAGATGACTAATCCTACTTTGGAAGAAGGTGATTAGGAGTAGCTAACGTAAGATTAGGATGATAACCTAGCTCTGATACCATATTTAAATTAGGGTGGATGGAGAGACACCATGATCATACTCATGATAATTGCATAAGACAAACTAGATAAGATGAAGATTAATTCTAATCACATCATTAACTAAATGGGTAGCATAATGACACAAGAGATAGGATAATGGAGGTTGTGTTAACTTGCATTAGATGAGAGCCTCTTATATATAGGTTGGAGTACAATGGATTAGGGTGTGATTAATCCCTAAGCAAAACCCTAATTATATCTAGAAGAGAGCACCCAAAAACCTAGATTGGAGTGCAAAGGAGATCTCCTCCCACTTGCTCTAGGCACCTAGGATATGCTTCATATATTCTAATGTATGTCATAAACCATAGTCTACCAAAAAGTTCTGAGGTTAAGTGACCATATAAACCATATGCACTAATTTACAATGTCACATGGATGATTTTTTGTATTGTTTCCAACACGGTCTACAACCCAACATGGGAGGAATTGCCAAAATCAGCTACGTGTCAAAGTCGATATCAAAAATAGTTCACGTTTTACTTTTTAATCAAATTTCGATTTGTATGTCCACCTAAACACTTAAAGACTTCCTTTAAGCATAATAACTAATTGAAAACTCAATCTTGAATTTTCACTTAATTTTAACACTGAAAATTGCTACTGCTGAAAAACTACTAAAAACCTGATGGAATTCATAGCATCAAAAACTTAAGATTATCTTTAATCATAACTCAGTTAAGCTGAGAGGCATGTTACATTCTCTCCTCATTAAGAAATCATCGTCCTCGACGATAAAAACATCTTATCCTCAATCATTAGTGCTTGAGAAATGGTTTTTTTCTTATTCAACTATATTATACTTGATATAGTAGTTGAGAAGTCATTTACCTTTGAATTTCAAGAAAAAAATATCTTCGTCCTAAGATTTCTTCAAGTAGCCTTGGAAAGAACGACTTGACCACTTTCTTATCTAAGATCTCAACTTGGTATAATAAGCTTTTAACTTGATTCTTCATTTCTTACCTATCTCTTGGATAAAATCAACATACTCAGTAATCACTACATTTATTAGACTCTCAATACTATAGCATTATTTTCTCTCAGTTTTGTGCTCTCTTTCGTTTATATCTCTGATAGATCTTATCTTAGATAAACGATTATATATATTAAGTTAGTCATGTATACTAAACTCTAGCGTAAGAGCTTACTAGTCTTACTTCTATAAAATTTAAGTCCAAATAAGAAACTAAATAGATCTTGAGCCATTACACAAAGTAACTTGATCTTGTAAATTAGTCACTTTCCATGTCATAAATAAGCCTTCTTGGAATCACAACTTAATAAACAATAATAAATTTGATAAAAAATTTTATCGTTATACTGTCTTAAACTTCAAGGTAATCAGTCAATTTGCTCACAACTTAATAAACAATAATAAATCTGACAAAACAATTTATCGTTGTACTGTCTTAAACTTCAAGGTAATCAATCAATTTGCAAACTCTTATTTTCACTTTGCTTGAACACTCTTATTATTATTTTTTAAAAAATTATTTTGAGATTTAATAAATAAATCGATAAGCATGTATGTGAGAGAATCTTAGTTGAGGTATGGCACGCTTA
Organism: Cibotium barometz; assembly: GCF_041138505.1. Classification (NCBI taxonomy): domain Eukaryota; kingdom Viridiplantae; phylum Streptophyta; class Polypodiopsida; order Cyatheales; family Cibotiaceae; genus Cibotium; species Cibotium barometz. The sequence goes on along the minus strand of NC_141049.1, from coordinate 32,658,149 downwards.
ACAGTTGAATTTATTAATTATAAATGATCGACTTAGTGTAAAGACTCATCGAATAAATACTTTTAGAGATAAAGAATTAGAAAATAGAATATTTGACTAGTTTATGGCTAGATTCGGGACCGTCACAGTTGGTATCAGAGCATAGGTTGGGTAGTCTGCACTTCACTTGCAGATGTTGCACGTCTTAGATTACTAATATTATTTTTTATTTTTGTGGTATAGCCAATAGTTTCCTTGCTTTGTAAAATCTTTTGCAATTTTGTTGTTCAGTCTCATAAGATGGCTGCACATTAAACAAATTCAATAGTAAACCTAGGGCGAAAAGAGGAGATTTTACAGAGATTATTGCATGTGGGTGTAACTTTAAAGGAAGTTATCAGACTTTTTGATAGGAATCAAGAATTAGAGGAAAGAATAAGTGCCATGCGTGTTTGAGTTTCCACGCATTTGAATGAAGAAGAAGGGGGTGGCCAAGAAGATGGACAGATGCAAGATCATCTAAATTTTGATGATAGAAAACAGGGTTAATGAGAAGGGTAAGGAGCAAGAAAATTTTGACGATGAGTGGTAATAAGAACCTAGTGAAGTTCCTATAAGCCCACAACTAAGAGATGCTACACAGGTTGCGTTCGATCCTATAATACATCGAGCTATTAAGGGAGTTGCACGGTAGAGACAAGGCCATGGAAATTGCAATGGACATAGGACTTAAATCTGATCATGTAGATGACATTACCGTTAAGCAAGTTACAAATAAAAGGTCATTACCAACCATTTATGGAAAGAGAAGAGAAGTGAAGAAGAAGAAGCATGGATTGAGTATCTTGAAGATTATTTTCGAAGCTAAGGCAAAGAAGGCAATACTTCTTTTTCAACATAGTACTTTTGAGTGCAAAAATAAGCTAGCATCACGTGAGGTACGTGAGGGGTTAGCTACGGGAGATCAAAAAACAATGGATAGTGCGCAAGGGATTGTATGCGGATTATCAAGTAATGACAACACTTGCAGAGTAAGAGGAAAATCTACTTCAACTACGGACGAGGAAATTGAAGAATAGGTACATGTCAAAACCATTGTTCAAGCAGGTAAGGTCGAAAAGCAAGCTTCAATTATTAAAATTCCTATCAAGATTACAAATAATGTATTTCAAGTCTCAATTGACTTGGGAAGAATTCATAGTTTTCTATCACCCCACGTGGTAAAAAAAGTTAAGAATAACAAAAATTTACCAAAAGAATCTTATGGTAGAGCTTGCTTTGAGAAAGCAATAGACTTGTAATGAGTATGTCATGAATTTGTTGTTCATTCTGAGGCGACCTCAAGTCAAGAGTTGATTTTCCATGTGTTGACTTTGGGAAGATATGATGCCATATTAGGGATAGATTAGTTAGTGCCTAGAAAGGCCAAGGTATTGTGTCATGAGAAGCGGGTTTGCATGATTGGAGATGATAGTAAAGATTATTACTTACACGGTCAAAGATATGATGTACAATTTAGAATGATGTCTGCTTTTTGCAGTAGAGAAAGAAAAGTATTTCATGTAGTATACTATTTCCTTATAAAATAGTAAGTTATCATTGTGAAGTTAATAAGTGTATGTTGGAAAATCTTTATCTATTGTGGATATTGCAAGTCCATCAATAGATTTGTTCGTAAAGTTTGAAAGTGTTTCGCTTTCTAAGCTCCTTAATTGAAGAAAGAATAGATGACTGGTCTCTTGTTGAAGAAATTTAACTAAGTCTAAAGCTGCAAGCAAAGTGAAAGTAAGAGTTTGCAAATTGATTGATTACCTTGAAGTTTAATACAATACAATGATATTTTTTTTATCAGATTTATTATTGTTTATTAAGTTGTGATTCCAAGAAGGATTATTTATATGACATGGATAGTGACTGATTTACAAGATCAAGTTACTTTGTGTAATGACTCAAGATCTATCTAGTTTCTTATTTGGAGTTAAATTTTATAGAATTAAGACTAGTACAAGCTCTTATGCTAGAGTTTAGTATACATGACTAGCTTAATATATATAATCGTTTATCTAAGATAATATCTATCAAAGATATAAACGAGAGAGAGCACAAAACTGAGAGAAAAGAATGCCATAGTAGAGAGAGTTTTATAAATGCAGTGATTACCAAGTGATGATTTTATCCAAGAGAAAGGTAAGAAATGAAGAATCAAGTTAAGAGCTTATTATATTAAGTTAAGCTCTTAGATAAGCAAGTGGTCAAGTCATTCTTTCCAAGGCTAGTTGAAGAAATCTTAGGATACATAAATATTTTTCTTGAAATTTAAAGATAAATGACTTCTCAACTACTATATGAAGTATAATAGTTGAATAAGAAAAAATCATTTCTCAACTACTATATGAAGTATAATAGTTGAATAAGAAAAAATCATTTCTCAAGTGCGAATGATTGAGGATAAGATGTTTTTATCATCATCGATGATGACACATTTTTAATGAGGATAGAACATAACATACCTCTAAGATTAACCAAGTTATGATTAAAGATAATCTTAAGTTTTTGGTGCTACAGATTTCAGAATGAATTCCATCTGGTTTTCAGTAGTAAAATTTCTAAATTCAAGATTGACTTTTCAATTAGTTAGTATGCTCAAACGAAGTCTTTAAGTGTGTGGATGGACATGCAAATCGAAATTTGATAAAAAAGTAAAACGTGACGTATTTCTGAAGTCGACTTTCACACACAGTTGATTATGGAGATTACTCCCACGCTCGGTTGTAGACTGCACACCATCTGGTAATTTTAGGTACCCACACAACTAGTTTTTGATAACTGTGCACAAAGTTATACATGTTATAGGTTACAGCCATGACAACATATCTGAGAGGCTTGCCAAATCTATAAACAGATCTTCCACAACTTCTGGAGAGTAGACATGGGTTTCCAATCAAACAAGACATCAGTAAATATATCGAGGAAGTACACAAACATTCTTTGTATTATTTTTCTTTAAATTCTTTTGAGATTAAGTAAATAAATCGATAAACATGTATATGAGAGAATCTGAGTTGAGGTATGGCCTTCCTAACGGTTAAATTTATTAATTATAAATGATCGCCTTAGTCTAAAGATTCATAAAATAAACACTTTTGGAGATAAAGAATTAGAAAATAGAATATTTGACTAGTTTATTTGCTAGATTCGGGACCGTCACAGTTAGTATCAAAGCATAGGTTGGGCAACCCGCACTTGACTTACAGATGTTGTAGGTCGTCTTGGATAACTAATATTTTTTTTTTGTGATATAGCCAATAGTTTCCTTTCTTTGTAAAATGTTTCGCAATTTTGTTGTTCAGTCTTCATAAGATGGTTGCACATCCAACAAATTCAATAATAAACCTAGAGCAAGAAGAGGAGATTTTATAGGGATTATTGTGTGTGGGTGTGTAAGGTTCCCCTCTTCTAAAATAGGGGAAACACTTAAGATAGTCCACTAAGTCTTAACTTGGAGAAAATTTCCTATTCATCGACACCTTGACCATGTAGAGATTCAAGGATACGATTCATAGGTAAGACCTAGTCCTATCCCGTAGGGGGAGCGTGATCTTTTAAAAATCAAATCACCCATAGGGTAATTGATCATAAATTGGGCAATTACTAGACTTGATTTCTAGAGGCAACGCTTTTTTCCTCCTCCATATGCAAGGCACAGCCACACTAGCCTAGTCTTCTAGAACAGAGTTGCCCGATTAAGTCGGTCCACCTGTTCGTAGGATGGTGCCGTCGAGGCATTTCATCCTCCCACTTTCCACCCAACTCATGCGTCAATTTTTTTTCTAATTAATCCTACCACACTGTTTGACATAAATAAACATGTTCCTTAATTAAGGCCCTTTTCACAAGGTTTGTTAAAACAGTCTTTTTCTACAATACAATAATGCCAAAGACAAGATTTATAAAAAAAGTTTATACATGAATCAATTCAATACAAGCCAAACCGGCTCTCTTATTCTTTTCCTTTATATTGCCGATGATCTAGAATTCAGTCTTCGAGCCTCTACATGCTGGGCAAAACCCTACGGGACTATACACCTCATCGTCGGCGGCGGCTGCTGGCGACAAGGACTCAAGCCGGCCTATCCCCCTCTCAGGCTCCATCGCTCGATCCTGCCACCCCTAAGAGGGATGTCTGCACACTAGGGTGGTCTTATTCACTGTACTAGCCTGGACCCTCAGAACTAGACAGCATCATAATCTCTCACCTCAATCGGCGAACCTTATTCTCCCAATGGTATGAGGGATACCTTGGGCCATTCCCGGGCTTTGCTCTAACGACGCTGCCTGGCTACACAAGCACGGAACGGAGTTAGCATCGAAGCCAGGAAAAACTTGCACTCTTTAAAGATAATAATTTCAATGCAATTCATTGAATACAGCATCACTCAATTCGTAACTTCATACAATTTTATGTCATTATTTTAAAAGGAAAAGATACACATTTATTAACACTAATATAAAAAAAAACTCTTCTTTAAAAGATAACCAAGCTAACTTGGCCACCATTTCCTTCTTGTCAGGAGCTTGTAAAGGGAGGGTTGGAGCTATATCATCGGGAGCATTTTCTCTAATCTCGTTTGTTATTGCGCGGTTGTTGTTACGTGCTCCTCCCGAGGCAATATTCTAATGTTTCCAAGAAGGGGCCATCTTGGACGTCATTTTGTAGGGCTCGCTGTCGCGGTCGAAACGTTCCAATTAGATCTCAATTCTGAGATCGTTTGCTCACCGTATGAGCAAAAGACCACAGTGCATGAAACCTCTCTTAAGGCTAAAACCTCTTGCTAAAGTCCATGCAAATGGGGGAGGGGGGGAGGAGAAGAGTTAAGGACACTGCCTCCTAGCAAGAAGGGGATAGAGCAAAATTGCCTTATTTGAAAAGTGGCAAATGAGGGGGTGTGGAGAGGGGTGGCTGCAAGCGACGGCTGTATTACAGCAAGTACACTGCATAGGGATAGACGGCGGTACGGACGACGACACAACAGAGCATAAGCTATGCAGAAATGCGTGTTGCTCATGGAGCACCCCAGGGATTTATATAACTGTGGGGTACGGGTATGGGCACTACGCAAAGCAAGGACAAAAGGACAGTGTACTTGCAAAGGTTGTAGATCAGTGGCCTCCATGGCTTTGTAGGAAGAATAAACTATAAACATATATACATCATGATTGAACAAGGGAAATATGTACAACTTCAATGTTTCACTTACTTGAAGCATCTTGTGCAAATCATGGGACTTTAAGCCATATAATTGCTCAACACCTCTCTTCTTTGTCTTTGTGAAGGTACCCTTTAAACACCTCATGCACCCCATTGGAGTACGGAATGTAGTAATGGCATCTTTCACCAACTTATCAAGTAATGCCTACATAACAAAGAATCTGGTTTCAGTTTTGAGCAGGGTTTGCAGGTTCGGTTTAACCCTGATGGGTGTTATGTTGAAGATTTTAAAGACAAGTGCAAGTTGGTTGCAAAAGGCAACAGAGTGGGCAGAATGTTTACGTTGAATGTAGACATGCCTGAAATGAGTGCTGCGATGTTTGCAAATGGTTCAGGAATTGTTGCAGACACAGACATCCTTTTATGCCATGTGAATGTGCAGAGATTGAAGTCTATGCAGACAAAAGGAATTGTGACAGGGTTGCCAAAATTTAAAGTGGAAGGTATGCAGAAAATATGTGAAGCATGCCAATTTGGGAAGCAAACTAAGCATGTGTTTCCATGTAACAGATATGTGAGCAGAAATGCACTAGATATTGTGCATTCAGATATATGGGGTCCTACGAAGACCATATCTATGGGAGGCTGCAGGTATTATGTGACGTTTATTGATGACCGCACAAGGAAAGTGTGGGTATATTTCATGAAGGAGAAGAGTGAGGTGTTCACTCACTTTCAGAATTTCAGAGTTTTGGTTGAAAAGCAAACATGGAAATATGTAAAAAAGTGCCTAAGGTCAGATGGAGGGGAAGAGTACTTCTCCAATGAGTTCTCTGAATTTTTTAAGAAGAATGGTATTCGGAGACAGTTTACATATAGATACACTCCGCAGCAAAATGGAGTTGCTGAGCGGAAAAACAGGCACATTGCTGAGATTGCACGAGCATTGATGGAAGAGAAAAATATGCCACATAGCTATTGGGCTGTTTCTACAGCAGTATACATCATGAACAGGACTCCAACTGCAGCCATACATGATGTAACTGCAACCATACATGATGTAACTCCAGAGGAGAGGTTTAATGGCAGAAAACCAGATTTGTCTCATCTGAAAGTTTTTGGATGCATTGCATATGTGCATGTGCCAGATGAGCTGAGAACTAAGCTGGATCCAAAAGCTGAAAAATGTGTGTTTATTGGATATTCCCTTGAGCAAAAGGGATACATGTGTTATAATCCTGCTACACGTGAGTTGAGGGTAAGCAGGGATGTTGTCTTTGATGAGATGAGCAGCTGGTATGCTGCTGAAAAAGAAGCTGTTGGGGGGCTGATGTCAGTGGAAGTGTGGTTGCACAGAATGCAGGTTAGCAATCATAGTCTTTGAGTGGACCAGGAGAGTCCTCATCTAGTGGGTCTGTTGATAAACCATGGAGTGGCAGGCTGCGTCATAATACCAGTCCTGCAAATGTGATTAGTACATCACGTAAAGGAAAAGAGAAAGTGGTTGAGCCCCTTGGTATGCCTGACATTTCTGCAGGGCATTCTCATGTTGATGGAGAGTCTAGTGGCTCAGATATGAGCCTTGATGAGGAGCTTGGGATCCCAGCTTATGAGAACACCTGGTGTAAAGAAGGCTATGGAAGCCATGAATGAAAAGCTACGAAGATCTGGGAGAGTGAAAATTCTGTGCAGAGATTTACCTATGATGGTTATGTGACACATCACTATGCATATATGGCAAAGGTTGTGCAGGTTGTTGAGCCCACATGCATTGATGAGGCTGTTGGAAATGTGTGTTGGGAGAAAGCTATGGATGAGGAAATGGATGCACTATATGGTAATGAAACTTGGGATTTAGTGCAATTGCCTGAAGGCAAGAAAGCCATTGGATGCAAGTGGGTGTACAAAGTTAAACATAACAGTGATGGAAGCATAAACAGGTACAAGGCTAGATTGGTAGCCAAAGGATATGCGTAGACATATGGCATTGATTATAAGGAAACTTTCAGCCCAATTGCCAAGATGGCAACAGTGAGAGTTGTGATAGCAGTGGCTACGTCAAAGCAATGGTCTTTACATGGATGTAAAGAATGCATTCTTGCATGGGGATTTGCAAGAAGAGGTGTATATGTCGCAGCCACCTCGTTATGAGGATGTGGGTCACCCCGAGCATGTTTGCAGGTTGAAGAAAGCCTTGTATGGCTTAAAACAAGCACCAAGACCATGGTCTGACAAGATTTCTAAATATTTTGTCACTATTGGCTTTCATGTAGCCAATGCAGATTTCGCGCTGTATGTGAGACATGGTGATAGATTGGTTGTGCTTGTTGTCATCTATGTAGATGACTTGATCATTACGGGGGACCATGATGCAGAGACTTTGATGTAAAGATCTTGCTTAGACAGAAGTTCGAGATGAAGGATCTGGGGGAGCTCAGATATTTCTTGGGCATTGAGGTGATTAGGTCACCACATGGTATTGGATTACTGCAGAGATAGTATGGCTTGGACATGTTGTCCAAGTATGGTATGACAGGCTGTAAGCCTATTTCCATGCCATTGGATCAGAATGGCAAGTTGAGTGTGCAGATTCAAAGGAGAGATCTTGGAGGATACCACTATGTATAGGCGCATAGTAGGAAGCTTGATCTACATGATGATCACCAGACCAGATTTGAGCTATGTTGTTGGGTTGGTGAGTCAGTTTATGCAGGTTCCATGGAAACCGCATTTGGATGCATTAAGACGCATACTGAGGTATGTGAGGTCTACTTTGCATTGTGGACTATTCTATGAGACTGGGACAGAGATATGTGTACATGGGTACACAGATGGTGATTGGGCTGGTAGTATCTCAGATAGAAGATCTACCAGTGGATTCATGTTTTCTTTGGGGAGTGCTGCTGTGACTTGGAGCAGCAAGAAGCAGCCTATGGTTGCTCTATCCAGTACAGAGGCCGAGTACAGAGGAGCTGCTATGGCAGCATGTGAGGTAGCTTGGTTGAGAAAGCTACTTGCAGATTTGGGTCTATCAGTGGATAGACAAGTTGTCATTTTCTGTGACAACATTAGCACTATACAGTTGGCCAGGAACCCAGTCTTTCATGCTCGCACGAAGCATATAGAGGTCCATTACCACTTTGTCAGAGAGAAGGTCTTGGCAGGAGACCTTGACCTTGTTTCTGTCAGCACAGAGGATCAAGTAGCTGACATCTTCACCAAAGCATTCGGTACAGAGAAGCTCCGCAGATTCAGGGCTTCACTTGGTGTACATGAGATGGAGTTGAGCTCGAGGGGGAGTGTTGAGATATCGAGCTCGTCTAGTGAGGCGGTGGACACTGATGACCCGCCTGGGGGATAGGCCCCACACTTACTGGCATGGTTAGTGAGATCTTGGGTGATATGCGGCCAGTGGGATGATAGGCTGTGTGATAGCCATTCTAGAGACTGGCATAGTTATAGCACTATCTCATTTAGTTGGGCTCACACTATAGAGAACCTGTGTATGTATTGGTTGAGTACCTTTCATTTTATGTGTACTCTTATTTTGTATATGGTGTGTTGAGTGTTGAGTGAAGAAGAAGAAGATTATCAGCCTCTCACCTTGTGTGTTCTCTACTAGGGTTTTGTGAGTGTGTGTGTGCTTGCAAGAGCTCAAGCTCTCTTCCCCCCTGCATCTTTTCATGGATGCGAGTATAATCCAAGCATCTAAGAGATGTGACAAAGCGCCTTGCTTGGTCTCTTGAGGTTGGCAATTTATTCTCCTTTGGAAGCATCTTTGACAAAAGCCTATCGACAAAACAATCAAATACATTAATATAAAAAATAATTTCTTCTTATATATCTATAATGGAAGTAGACAATTTAGGAAAGTAGAAAACTCACTTAGAGGTGCATTCAAACTTGCATTGCTCCATCCATAGATTGTTTACAAGTTGAGGAAAGTAGAAAACTCACTTAGAGGTGCATTCAAACTTGCATTGCTCCATCCATAGATTGTTTATAATTTGAGAAAATCGAGAGTAGCGCATAGAATGGAATATGTGTATCCCTCAAAAAGTGGGGTCGAAGCCGCATTATAAAGGTGATCATTTTCCATGGTTTTTTCATTTTCATTACGCTCATTGGTAAATAGAGCACACACCATATCTTCTAAAACCTCTTCCTCCACCATCTCATGAGGAAAGGGTGGTGGACTTGTATCTCCATCATTCCAATCCTCCACCACTTCTATGTTTTTGAAGCCTCTGCCATTTCTCTACAATGCTTGGTCTCTTGACACCGCCTATGAGTTAACATAGAAGGGTGCGACGCATTATCCTTCACACGAGTATTTCAATGTGAGTCTCCATTGAATAATAATTCTTAATTAAATTCTTACAATATAAGAAAAGTATACTTACAGTTGACCCCATCGGTTCCCATTTTCCATACATTGAAATGTGATTCATCGTAATGCTACGTTGTCGACGTATACATCCTTGACAACGATCACACATACATTTTATTTTTTGTTGCAACCAACGATCTTGATGTGTGGGACCCTAGCATACTTCATCTTCTTTCATCTTCTCTCATGGTCCCCCTTTTTAGCCTGAGAGGGGGTTTGAAGAAACATCACTTTTTCTACCCTATAAAGGGACTTTCTGGATATTTTATATTTTATTTTTGGATTTTTTTTGTCTTGGCTATTGGCCTACACCTTTATGGTGACCGATGAACACCCCCCCTTCACTATATATAGCATTGCATATACCTCATCACACATGTACCACTTTATCGCCATATGAGGTACCATCATCTGGCCGCCTTCAGGAGGAGATCACTTCAACATTTTCCTCTGCTGGTCCATGCTGCCTTCTATAGGGCTCAAACATCAGCCTTACCTCAGGCTGTTCTTGGCGATTACCTCAGGCTTTCTTCTACTCCACATCTACGTTTTACTTCTGCATATGTCAACGCCTACACCAGAGCATACATTAGCATTTATACATTAGCTTACATTAGCGTTTTGGTTTAGTAGACATCAGCGCGCTTTGCTTGAGTAGTCATCTGCATTTTTTTGCACCATGCATTAGTGCATGCATTAGTGCTATACATCAGCCCACATCTGTGCTTACATCAGGCTTACATCAGGGCTTACATCAGGGCTTACATCAGGGCTTATATCAGTGTTTATCAATGCTATACATCAGCCCACATCTGTGCTTACATTAGGCTTACATCAGGGCTTATATCAGTGTTTATCTCTGCTGCTACACATCGAGAGACAATAGTGGAAGGTCATCCCTCTCTGCTACATCAGGATAGCAGCCTTGTCTGCTATGCATCGGGATGACAGCCCTCTCTGCTACACTTCAGGACAACATCCCTCTCTGCTACACATCGGGACAACAGCCCTCTCTGCTACATCGAGATGACAACCCTCTTTGCTTTAGGTACGTAGCACCCGTTTCATGAGAACTTGCTCCACTTGGGATGGCAGCCCTCTCTGATTTAGGCAGCACCCGTGTCATCAAAGACTACACCACCATCATCGTCATGGATGTTACCTTTTTCCACTGCCAGTATCACCTCTCAGAGTGCTTTGCCTCACATCGACGCGAGCCCATATCAAACATGCTTTAGCTTTGACCTCTTCTCTGCTTTAGTAGCACTGGTCTTCTTTTTGCTTAGAATCATCTCTCATATGAGGGCTCTTGTACATATCTGCACTCACCCTTTTTTATATATTCACTCACATATTTCATACTTTGTGGTTTTACTCTGATCTGTCATTTATCTGGTCCTTCCGTACTTTTGCCCTCACAAAACCACCTAGCACATATATCCACCATACAAAGAATGCCTCAACTTTCTAGGTAACAAACATATAAGCTCAAACAACCAACAATGGGCTGAGTATACCACCACATCATTGCATGAATTTGACGAATGAAGGTCTAGAGGTCTAAGCCTCCAAGGAGCAAAAATATGTGTGAATACAACAAAAGATATGTGAACCATGACATAAAATGGTAAGTCAAAAATATGTGTGAATACGACAAAAGATATGTGAACCATGACATAAATGGCAACTCAAAATATCAAGCGTAGATATATGAAGGTGATGCATGAGCAACCCTCCAAAGATTGGGAACTGAGATGCTAACATAGTGATGTCGTTGATGATGGTGTGTAGTTTTTCAAGCATAAGAAGGATAGAGGTAATAAGCATAACCCATGAACAATCACAAAATGGAATCACTTAAAAACACGCCCCAAATGATCACTAACCTACACCCAAATACGTGTGAATAAAGGCTAGCAATGTGCCAATGCATAAGACAATATACCCAATTCCCAATTGTGTATGAACAAGGTCAAGGACACAACTATATACAATCTCAGCACATGTGCAAGGCAACCTCTAGTGTAATTAAGTAGAAACAATAGTGGTGGATGATGTGGTATATAGGCAAAATGAAAGTGTATGTATTTAGACGAGTGTCAAAAGGAAAAGTGTGAAAAGCTAAATTGTGGACAAGGAGTGTGAAAAGGGGTAAAAGAAGACCCTAAGGTATTTTAGATGGAAATAACGACCCTTCTCTTTTTCTTTTGCTTAAGAGATTTGGGAATGGATCTAAACCATATCCACGAAAAGCCATGTGTTAATCCACACATAAGGGATCATGAGGCACCTCCCATGAAAACCAAGGGTCTACTCATCATACAGAGTAGTCACCTAAACATGGAAAGATTGCCATGACAAAGAGCCATAGAAGCATGAGTCTAAAGAAAGTCTTTAAAAATGATCACAAGGTTATTAAAAGGTATCAAATTTCTTAGGGCTAGTGCCTTTTATAGTCCCAAGTCCCACATGCCCCTAACACCACATGTATAAATGACTCTAGGCCCCGTGTGCTGAGGCCCATCTCCCATGTGCATGTGGATCAAAAATCCCCTTTGTTACACAGAAGGGAACGATATTTTCACTTGCCAGTTACACTTGCAAGGGGTGAAATTATTAAACCATTGCTTGAGCTCAAATTCAACCAAGTTTTAAATCAAATTCACCATCAACGATATATTCATCTCTAAACATGTTATTACATTTCAACTTTTGAACAACTTAAAGGAAAAATCTAATGAAGAGCTTAAAAATTTCAAATGTTACACGTATGATCACTCCAAAGAAAGTTATGACATTTTAATTTTCAATGCTAAAGAAAAACTCTAATAAAGTCCTCGAGAAATCCAATCATGAAAAAAACTAGGTTCACATTATATTTCCTCTTGTGAGGTCCCTGCCCCTTCTCTGTCGTGCCTTGTCCGGCGGCAGCCTCCCGCGCGCGCGCAGGGCGGGGATTCACACTCAGGGCCTTGCCTGTAGATGTTTGGGAGATGAGAGGCTAGCTCAAGCGGTCCCTCCGAGAGACGGGCGGGCCTGAAAGACTCCCCTCGCCTGGAAGGCACAGGCAATTCCGCCATGGGAAAACTCTTCCAACAGGGGAATTACTCTAACGAGTCAAAGTCTTAACTAGTTAAACTGATCTGACCGAACCTGAAGACACATAGTCAGATCAAGAAGAAACTTGCACTTAGTCCATGGAATCATCACTTTTTTCCTCATTTACGAGGCAGAGCCGCTGATCTCCTCCCACAGAACAAGATCTTCTCAGGATTTAAACTAATTAACCTAACTAATCGTATGTAGTTGTTTCTCAAGGAATCCTTCGATCTAGCCCCATCCGGCCCATGGGTTAGCCAACCACCCGACCACTGTATTGGTGGGATTCCTTTGTAAAGATTTGGTTGTGTTTTTGCCCGGGTACCAAGGAAAATAGTTCCCAGGCCCCCTAGCCGGTGGTTCATGCAAAAATTAAGGTAGGCATACCACATACACACCCAATATGAAATTACCATTTATAACATATTCGATTGGCTATAAAACAATCCTTCAATAGAAATCATAATATTTTTTATCATCATTTTCTAAAATTCTGAGTCCATTGTATTACAATAATATCCTCTGGACTCTCCGTTGAAGACCAGCTGGCCAACCAACGAGATCGAGTATCAAAATTTGGTTCCAAAAAATCTTTCCTTTTAGTCCATCGAAAATCTTCCTTAACGTACGCATGGGTGTCCTAGCAACCGCGAGCCCGTGCATCACCTGGTCAGAACCCTCTAGGATCCTCCTTAGGTGTCCTAGCACTTCACTCAGGGAGACTGCTTCGTCGGTCCTCGCCCACCATCGTACTGGAAGCACACCATTTTAACCGTACTGAGGCTGGTCACTCAAGACCTCGACAGGCTTTGCTCACAAGCGACGTCCCTTGACGACTCCGCGCCAGCTGTTTCAATGAACCTCCTCTTAGAAAAACATAAGCCAAATGATTCCTCCAGCATTCTGGCATAAAACAGTCTTTTGAATTAAAAAAACAGAGGTTTCAATGCAAGTAAAATTCCAATTTGAGATTGGTTCCAAAAACCCTTTTTCCATAATTCCTAGTTTCATAATGAGGATCCTTGATCTCTATCAGGGTAATCTACCCATCATTCAGTCGGATTGTCTAACTAGATTCTGAGTGAGTTTAGTCAGGAAAAACTAGTTTAGTTTCGGTAGTCTATTCTTTGATTAGAAACTGGAATTGGTCACGAAGAATTTACTTGATTCAAATCGAGAGATGGATAAGTAGGTTTATTGTCTGTCCCTCTCGTCGTCTAACCAAATTCATTCGGTTTAGTTCTACAAGGATTCCCTTCAGATAAACATCTAGTTTTGGGTAAATATCCATTTAGTGATTTTACCAATTAAAATATCCAAAGATATTCCTTCTATCACATGATTTCTCAACCTTAATTCATTAGGTAGAATTATGGTGGAAATTCATCTTTTGACACTAAAACTTAATACAAATCTATCTTTTCTTAATTGTCATAAAAATTCTTCTTTTTAACTAAATATCATACCTTTTTTTCGAATAAACTTGAAATCCCTCTTTTTCTCATTTTAATGAGTGCAATCCAATTATCATGGGAATTCCTCTTTTACCATAAATTAAATCTATTTAAAGTTCTTCTTAAAAATTACATAAAAATATCCATTAATTCCATTAATCTAGAAATTTCACTTTTCTCATTCAAATGATTGAATTCCAAATATGGTGGGTATTCCTCTTTCATCATTTAAACTTATCTATACAAAAAGATAAATTTAACTAAATTTTCTCTTAAAATTTAAATAAAAATCTCCATTAATTCCTTTACACTAGGAATTACACTTTTCTCATTTAAATATTCAAATTCCAATATGGTGGCATCATTTAAATTTATCTATGCAAAAAGAAAAATTTAACTAAATTTTCTCTTAAAATTTAAATAAAAATCTCCATTAATTCCTTTACACTAGGAATTACACTTTTCTCATTTAAATATTTGAATTCCAATATGACGGAAATTCCTCTTTCATCATTTAAATTTATCTATGCAAAAAGATAAATTTAACTAAAATCCTTCTTTAATTTTTAAGTAAAATATACATTATTTCAACATCCCAATTTTTCTCTTACTTCATTGGAATACATGGATTTCCATTGTCATGGGGATTACTCTTTTAACATAAAAAAATGGATTACTAAAAATTTCTCTTTTTCCTAATTAACTATTTATACATAAACATAAAAATTAATTTTTTCTTGATTATAATGAGAATCATTCAATCAATCTAGGATGATTAATCCTAGAATATGGTAGGAAGTCCTCTTTTCATATTATGAATGAAAATGATTTATGCATTAATTTTTTAAAAATTTTATCATAGCTCCACTGCTATTACTAATAATTCTCAATAATTTTAAAAACATAAAGTTTAGTAATATATATGATAGAATAACCATTAATTGGATCAATATCCAATTATGGACTTGTTTCCTAATTTTTTCATGAATTAAAAGCATTAAAAAGCCACTTATTTGGCCTCAATTTGATAAGCATAGATTTTTTTTTTTAGATTAGAGAATTGCTTCATGAGAAGCTTCATTTTAATATAGAATAGGTCATAGGAATGACCATTATTTGGGGGAGAGCGAGAAATGCTTTTAAAAAAATATTATAATTTAAGCATAAATAAAAATTTATGTGTTTTATCACTACAATTTATTAAAGAACTTCAATTGTATTAAAAAGCCATTCAATTGAATGATTCTCAAGCTTGAGAGGGATTGAGAAGAAAGAAACATTTGGAGATTTAAAAAAATAAGACCATAAACCACACTTTACCTCTTAGATTGCTTGATTCTTTAATCAAAGTAGAGGCCCCCAACCAATCAATTGGTTTGGTATGTTGATGAAGACTCCAAGGAAGATTGAAGAGAGAGAGAAGCTCCAATCTCTTTAATTTGTAGAGGATTTTTAGAGGATAATAGAAAAAAAGCTTATCTTAGAGTAATATTGGCATAGTTTAGTTCACAAATGAGAATACAAAAGAATGAGGGTCTTTTTATAGGTGAGGGAGGCCACTAACTGAGTCCAACTGAGTTCTAGAAGTTTCCAGCTTAAGTTTGGCTGAATTTGGACAAGATTTGGTGGCATAGTTTAGTTCACAAATGAGAATACAAAAGAATGAGGGTCTTTTTATAGGTGAGGGAGGCCACTAATAACTGAGTCCAACTGAGTTCTAGAATCTTCTAGCTTAAGTTTGGTTGAATTTGGACAAGATTTGGACCAGTTTGGCTCCCTTTTTGATTTGGTTTGATCTAGGAGAGAGGAGAGATAAAAATATCCTATTATTTTTTAGTTTAAAACTCATCCACACATGTGAAGTAGGCGCCTCCTTGAAGGGCCCCCTTCTCCTTACCAATGTGTCAAAAATGAATGATTACTCCAAAATATCTCATTTTTTTATTAATACTTCATAATTTTTAACTAATAAATCTAGTACTTACTCAACTCTTCATCTTATGTGGGCATTTACTCATTTTTGGGTATTTTCTTTTATTCTTTGGAGATATCTTATCCCAACACTTGGATTAATCTTATTGGTCCATAGGAACCTTTATCCAAAATTTTCAAAAAATCTTGACCCTTAGGCTAAGGTCTTCTAAATCTTTTTTAATTAATTCCAATTGCACCTTGGAAAATCTTTTTTGATTTTCACATAGAATGATTACAAGGGATTGAAGTAGAGGCTTATTTGTTATTCAGGCTGAGGAGGAATCTTACATCCTCTCCAACTTGAAAAATGCGAGATGTCCTCATCTCACAAAGTGGGGGTAATCCTTCGCCAACTCTTCTTCTTTCTCCCAGGTGGCGTCTTCTAGAGGGAAGAACTTCCACTTTAATAAAAATCTTAAAAATTCTCTAAGGACTCTGCTTCTAAGAATCTTCTCCCGAACGTCAAGGATTTCCTCAGGTTAGAGTGCCATTCGGAGAGATCAATTATTCATCATCAAGCATGTGACTTGGGCTAGGTACATACTTCTTAAGCAAACTGACATGGAATACATCATGTACCTTGAGATGGGGAGGCAAAAGAAGTTTGTAGGCTAGATCGCCCACTTTCTTTATGACAGCATACGGCCCACAGTATCTGGGAGAGAGCTTTATGTACTTCCCTAAGGATAAGGAACTTCTTTTTGGTCGTACTCGAATGAAGACCATATCTAACTCTTCAAACTCTCTCTCTGACCTCTTTGCTTTTCTTCACAAGAAGAAGCGTATACATAGAGATTCCTCTCATTTAGTCCGGATCATTGTGGTGCGTTGGGTTAAGGGAGAATGCTAGGCATACAAAGGTCTTAGAGTTTAGTCTTTACCTACCACACTCTTCATGTACAAAGCCTATGTGGCATTTTCTCTTTTTTTGGAAACAATAAATATTAATATTTATACTAACAAGACAGAAGTTACCATTTACAAAAGTTCATTTTTTACACCTACCACATCCATCCTACATATCTAAGTCCCTATTGAGTAAATTACAAATGTAATGGTTTTTAAAGTACTTAAAATGGCCACTTATTATTTAGGACTAAAACAATGTTCATGAAAACATTAAATATTTCACACTATGAATGTATTTTTTAATTAAAAAGAAAATAAAATAATACATTTTTTATTGTAAATGAAAGTTAAAACTTACTTATGGCATCATGTGGGTTGTCACTCATAGAAGCAAACTTCAAGGGTTCATTAAAAAAATATGTAAATGTAGCACATGTGTTCAAAAGAAAATCTTTTTAATTCCCTTTTGGGGGATAAATTTACATAAATATACTTATTTTTAAATGAATTTTAAAAAGTAAGTTTGTATAGAAAAAGATATCACTTTAAATAGTCAAAATTCATAGATACGGGATTTTTAATGTACCCATTAAAGGCACGTGATATATGGATTATCTATAGAGTACCCCCCTGAGGTAGCATAAAATTGGATGGCTCCATGAAATATTGAGCACCTTTGAATTCTCATAAGCGTAGGAGTGGTGCTAAGAAGGTCTGGTACAAATTGCAAAACTTGAGTGTATGTTGTATCCCTTATTAAACATTCTCAACTAATAGAGCTTTGTCATACATGATTGCATGTATGCTTATCTAGTTCTTTTAAGAGAAGTTTTATGGAGAGTTTTTAATTTTGGAACCTAGGAATCCACATCTCGATGTATCTTTAGTCTAGGTTGAGAGCTCTACATGTAAGCTAGACTAAAATAATTGTTCTAAATGAAAAGAAGAGGGCATCTCCATTCTTGTATAATGGATGGTAGTGGTAAATTTGTGCATGGGAGCGTGGTTGTAAAAACTAAGAGTG
This sequence comes from Cibotium barometz, assembly GCF_041138505.1. Taxonomy (NCBI): domain Eukaryota; kingdom Viridiplantae; phylum Streptophyta; class Polypodiopsida; order Cyatheales; family Cibotiaceae; genus Cibotium; species Cibotium barometz. The sequence continues at coordinate 32,640,171 of NC_141049.1, read as the reverse complement.
CGTAGCTTTGGTTGGTGGGCGGCCTTTTATAAGCCCAATATCAAACAATTTTCACAATTAGTGATAATCACAAAACCAGCTAGCGAAGTAATCTCATTATGAGAAGTATTTTAATGGAACATCACATACTTTATTGGTTACCCTAAAATAAAGTTTGTAAAAAGTGGAAAGTTTGTAAAAAAAGTGTATACGGCAAGTCCCAAATTTACAATAGATGAAGAATATGCTCTTACAATGGTTATATATATATATTTAAACTTTAATGTCCTTTTGACTTTGTGCACTCCAAATTAATTTAATGTAGATATTAGATTGATTTATTAATAAATTTTTAAATGTATTTTCTAGTTAAGAATGTGACAATATGAAAAACACATCATATTTTGTGCACCTTATCTCCATTACTTAAATTGCTAATTTAGTATTAGTTAAGTAACAGAAGGCGAGAGGTGTAAGATTTCTCCTCAGCCTGAATAACAAATAAGCCTCTACTTCAATCCCTTGTTATCATTCTATGTTTCTGAATACAAAAAAATATTATTTTTCCTTATTTGGCCTAGTGAGATAAAACTTTCTAGAGAGTGGTAAATCAATATTGTGATATTTTTGGATAAATAAATTCTACAAATATGAAAAAAATATTTCCCTGAAACAAAAAATCAAAATAGATTTTCCAAGGTGCAATTAGAGTTAATTAAAAATGATTTAGAAGACCTGAGCCTAAGGGTCAAGATTTTCTAAAAATTTTAGATTAAGGTTCCTATGGACCAATAAGATTAATCCAAGTGTTAGGATAAGATAAATCCAAAGAATAAAAAAAATACCCAAAAATGAGTAAATGCCCACATAAGATGAAGAGTTGAATAAGTACTAGATTTATTAGTTAAAAATTATGAAGTATTATTTAGAGTAATCATTCATTTTTGACACATTGGTAAGAAGAAGGGGGCCCTTCAAGGAGGCACCTATTTCACATGTGTGGATGAGTTTTAAACTAAAAAATAATATGATATTTTTATCTCTCCTAGATCAAACCAAATCAAAAAGGGAGCCAAACTGGTCCAAATCTTGTCCAAATTCAGCCAAACTGAAGCTGGAAAATTCTAGAACTCAGTCGGACTCAATTAGTGGCCTCCCTCACCTATAAATAGACCCTCATTCTTTTGTATTCTCATCTGTGAACTAAACTATGCCGGTATTACTCTAAGATAAGCTTATTTTCTATTATCCTCTACAAATTGAAGAGATTGGAGCTTCTCTGTCTCTTCAATCTTCCTTGGAGTCTTCATCAACATACCAAACCAATTGATTGGTTGGGGGCCTCTACTTTGATTAAAGAATCAAGCAATCTAGGAGCTAAAGTGTGGTTTATGGTCTTTTTTTAAAATCTCCAAATGTTTCTTTCTTCTCAATCCCTCTCAAGCTTGAAAGCATTCAATTGAATGGATTTTTAATACAATTGAAGTTATTTAATTAATTGTAGTGATAAAACACATAAATTTCTATTTATGCTTAAATTATAATGTTTTTTTAAGCATTTCTATTTATGCTTAAATTATAATATTTTTTTAAAGCATTTCTCTCTCTTCCCCAAAGAATGGTCATTCCTATGACCTATTCTATATTCAAATGAAGCTTCTCATGAAGCAATTCTCTAATCTAAAAGTAATTTCTATGCTTATCAAATTGAGGCCAAATAAGTGGCTTTTTAATGCTTTTATGCTATTTAATTCATGGAAAAATTAGGAAACAAGTCTTTAATTGGATACTGATCCAATTAATGGTTATTCTATCATATGATATTACTAAACTTTATGTTTTCAAAATTATTGAGAATTATCAGTAATAGCAGCGAACCTATGGCAAAATTTTAAAAAAATTAACACATAAATCATTTTCATTCATAATATGAAAAGAGGACTTCCTACCATATTCTAGGATTAATCATCCTAGATTGATTGAATGATTCTCATTATAATCATGGAAAATTTAATTTTTATGTTTATGTATAAATAGTTGATTAAGAAAAAGAGAAATTTTTAGTGATTCATTTTTATGTTAAAAGAGAATGGAAATCCATGTATTCCAATGAAGTAAGAGAAAAATTGGGATGCTGAAATAATGTATATTTTACTTAAAAATTAAAGAAGGATTTTAGTTAAATTTATCTTTTTGCATAGATAAATTTAAATGATGAAAGAGGAATTCCCTAATGAGGAAAGTGTAATTCCTAGTGTAAAGGAATTAATGGAGATTTTTATTTAAATTTTAAGAGAAAATTTAGTTAAATTTATCTTTTTGCATAGATAAATTTAAATGATGAAAGAGGAATTCCCGCCATATTGGAATTCGAATATTTTAATGAGGAAAGTGTAATTCCTTATCCCTTAAAATTAAAAGAAACGTGACATTCCAACTGAGATTTCAGCCTCCACAAGCCTCCACAATTACACTAGAAACCGGGTTATGTGAGCGCTCAATCTAATTTTGTTTCATTTTCATTTAAGTAATGGAGATGAGGTGCACAAAATATGATGCGTTTTTCATAATGTCACACTCTTAACTAGAAAATACATTAAAAAATTTCTTAATAAATCAATCTAATATCTACATTAAATTAATTTGGGGTGCACAAAGTCAAAAGGACATTAAAGTTTTAAAATATATATATAACCATTGTAAGAGCATATTTTTCATCTATTGTAAATTTGGGACTTGCCGGATACACGTTTTTTTACAAAAGAAGAAGCCATTAAAACTTTCCACTTTTTACAAACTTTATTTTAAGGCAACCAATAAAGTATGTGATGTTCCATTAAAATACTTCTCATAATGAGATTACTTCGCTAGCTAGTTTTGCGATTATCACTAATTGTGAAAATTGTTTGATATTGGGCTTATAAAAGGCCGCCCACCAACCAAACCTAGGCACCCTTAGTTTTTACAACCACACTCCCATGCACAAATTTACCACTACCATCCATTATACAAGAATGGAGATGTCCTCTTCTTTTCATTTACAATAATTATTTTAGTCTAGCTTACATGTAGAGCTCTCAACCTAGACTAAAGATACATCGAGATGTGGATTGCTAGGTTCCAAAATTAAAAACTCTTAAAAGAACTAGATAAGGCATACATGCAATCATGTAAGACAAGCTCTATTAGTTGAGAATGTTTAATAAGGGATACAACATACACTCAAGTTTTGCAATTTGTACCAAACCTTCTTAGCATCACTCCTACGCTTATGAGAATTCAAAGGTGATCAATATTTCATGGAGCCATCCAATTTTATGCTACCTTAGGGGGTTACTCTATAGATAATCCATATATCACGTGCGTTGGTACATTAAAAATCCAGTATCTATGAATTTTGACTTTTTAAAGTGATCTCTTTTTCTATACAAACTTACTTCTTTAAAATTCATTTTAAAATAAGTATATTTATGTAAATTTATTCCCAAAAAGGGAATTAAAAAGATTTTCTTTTGAATGCATGTGCTACATTTACATATTATTTTAATGAACCCTCCAAGTTTGCTTAGAGTGACAACCCACCTGATGCCATAAGTAAGTTTGAACTTTCATTTACACTAAAAAATGTAATTTTTTATTTTCTTTTTTATAAAAAATACATTCATAGTGTGAAATATTTATGTATTTGTTGAAAAATTTATTTTTTTCTGAAAAAGAAGAAACTATATTAAATGTATAAAAGGATCATAAAGAAACTATTTGAATGAAGAAGTCTACATCTCGGCTTGAAGCTTATTATATAGAGGGCTTATTTGGAGCTATTGCATAATGAGTGAGACCTTGAAAGCAGTAACATCTAGGATCACCCAAGCTAGCTACTGCAACTTCGCTTCGAGGTTCTTTCCTTCTTCTCCCACTAGAGCAATTGGTGACGGCGGCAAGGATGCCGAATCCAAAATGTGGGAAGTATGTGCAAGCACAAACAAGGTGGAAGAAGCCATGAAAATCTTAATGGTGAAAAGACAATGCAATGCTCAAATCAGTTAGATTAGAGAAGAATCAAGAAGGTAAAAATGTTTTCATGAACATTGTTTTAGTCCTAAATAATAAGTGGCCATTTTAAGTACTTTAAAAACCATTACATTTGTAATTTACTCAATAGGGACTATATGTAGGATGGATGTGGTAGGTGTAAAAAATGTCTTTTGTTAGTATAAATATTAATATTTATTGTTTCAAAAAAAAAAAGAGAAAATGCCACATAGGCTTTGTACATGAAGAGTGTGGTAGGTAAAGATTAAACCCTGAGACCTTTGTATGCCTAGCGTTCTCCCTTAACCCAACCCACCACAATGATCCGGACTAAATGAGAGGAATCTCTATGTATACGCTTCTTCTTGAAGAAAAGCAAACTTAATCAATGCTAGAAACAAATGTTTTTTTTTCAACCCATAAAATTAAAGGCAATGCATAGGCTTAACTGAAATTTAAACTTAAAAATCAAACTCAATGAGTGCAAGAAACATATGTTTTTTTTTTCAACCCATAAAATTAAAGGCAATGCATAGGCTTAACTGAAATTTAAACTTAAAAATCATACTAAAATGTACAAATTTATCCCTTAAAATTAAAAGAAACGTGACATTCCAACTGAGATTTCAGCCTCCACAATTACACTAGAAACCGGGTTATGTGAGCGCTCAATCTAATTTTGTTTCATTTTCCAATGAAGAGTTGCAAAAGGTGGCGTTTCATGTTTCTAAAACCCCTTGCGTCGCGCTTTCCTTTCTGATACAGTTTTTCTGATGAGGTCGTAGAACTGACGCAGTCAAGTTTGTATGCGAGCTGCAAGCATCTCTTTCACTCTCTCTTTCCATTTGGATAATCAACTAAATAACGCAATACTCTGTCGTCTTGTAGAATCATTTAATACCCTGGTCGCGTTGAAATTTTACTAAACTAATTGTTCATACTTTTTTTCATTAAAGCAAGTCTCATTGTTTCTGTTTACTGTTTGGTGGTGGACAACTCTGATTCTTGGAGAGCGGGCATGCGGTAGAAAAGACTCATTACACCCAGTAATAGTAGCGTTTTAGGAACTTGGTTTAGAAGTTGGTATAGTTTTCAAGGGACCCTGAATCCGAGTTGCGCAATGGACCAACGGCCGGAGCAGGACTGTGATATGGAAGAGGAAGCCACTACCTCAGGTGAACAGAGCCGTTTAGAAGTAGTAGCACCTGTACCTGCTCGGATCAGGCCACTAAATATCTCTGCGCAGGAGTATAATCCATTAATTCTCGGGGAAACGCTTTCGCCTGCTCCGACACCGGCCAACTTCATCCCTGATTCCAATAACACTATGTTCGTAGATCCGGCGATACATGCCTTCCATCATCCGCAGAATATACATGGTCCCGGTAGTGTCACCTTGCAGATTCCGCCCCCATCGGCGTTGGGATACTTCAATCCCGCCCCGCCCGGACCAGTCGATCCTCTACAGGCAGCGCCGTTTGCACCTCCGGAAGTCTTCCATCGCCCTTTGAATCATGACAGCGCTCTTGTAGATCCGGTGACGTATGCTTTCCATCATCCACATAATAGAAATGGTCTCAGTACTCCAGCCTTGCCCCCATTGCCGTCGGATTACTTCAATCCCGCCGACCCCAACTGGCTCTTCCTGCCTGCGCATACATCGCCCTTTGGAATGAACCCGCCGCCGGAGGACTTTCAGCGTCCTTTGAATGAAAGCATTGTTGTAGATCCGGCGACGCATGCCTTCCTTCATCCGCAGAATATGCATGGTCCAAGTAGTGCCGCCTTAGGGCATCCACCCCCATCGCCGTCCGAATACGTTAATCCCGCCGAACCCAGGCCAATTATCTCTGCACAGACATCGCCCTTTAGAATGAACCCGCAGACGGCCCCTACGTCCATTCATGTGTATTACCCCCCCCCAATCATCATGCCGGCACCGCCACCTTTTCCATATCACAGCCTTGGCTGTGCTCCACTGCCACCTTTCCTATATAACAACGGCACCGCCGTAGATCCCGCGGCCGGAGCTCTGACGGGAGTTTTCCAGCCATATCCCTTTATAGGTCCTCCGACTTTGGCCAATTACGTCCCTTTGTATAATGGAGTCAATCCACCGCCAGAATATAATTCGAATGCCTGTCATCCGCTTGGCCACACGGAAATCGCAATGCCCATGGCATCGGACGGTCCTAATCTGTATACGGCGTCGCGATACGCCGCCCCCCCTCCAGCGCTGCTACGTCATGAGTCTACGGCCGCCCACTTTTATCATGCTGCCCGCTGTCCGCTACATCATGCGTCGACGGCCGACAACTTCTATAACGCTTCCAACAGACGCAAGACTACCTTGATGATTTGCAACATCCCTTTGAATTGCAGGTGATTCAGCTTGAAATTAAGAAACAAATTAAATCTTATCTTTTGTGAAAACTAAGATATCATGAGATCCAACACATAACACGTAATAAACATTTGTTAATTCCTATCAACACAACCTTCATTAAATTAAGGCTGACCTATCTATATCAATTTTATACTAGGATCTGGACCTACATTTTTGTCTGGCTAACTTTTCACGTTCCACACTTTGCTTTATCAATTTTATACGAGGATCTGGATTCTGGACCTGCACTTTGGTCTAACTTAAGGTTGCACCGAATTAGACTCACACTGCTTTTCAGCTTTCCCTTGATTGCCAAAAAAGAAGGGGGCTCTTCCATATCATAAAGAGATGTTCGGTTTGCAAGCTTTGCAATGAAAACAATGCAATATATACCCTACACAGACATTCCATAGTGAACTGTGAGAGATTAAGGAAAAGTAGGGATTAATTAGTGTCAGTGTTAGGGGTGTGGGCGACGATTTTATATGAAAAATTACTATAGTTCAGTACATAAGATGGGACATATGTTAATAAAGAGAAAATATGTTAGCCAATATTTATACCATGATATTGGCGTCTTATTTTTTACCCTCTTAGAGACTGGGCACCCTACATAGATGTTGAAAACAATGCTCAGAGAGTCGAGACCGGGCGTGTGTGTTGAAAGGGATGTCACACATCAAAAAGCAGTGTCCGCAAAGTCAAAGGATTGTTGGAGCTAGGTTAGCTAGGAGATTATATATAATGATGGGTCAAATGACATGTTTATCATGCACACTTTCATCAAACGACCGTCGACATGAAATGATGGGTCAAACGACATGTTTATCATGTACATTTTCATCAAACGACTGATCAGGCACTTATTTTCTTATGATATATAGTCAAGAAAGGTTGTTGGAGATACTGGATGAACACTGTTTGCAGTGCAACATTGGATTAAATGCTGGGGAACCGGAGTCGGCGTACAACTATTTGCACGTTCCGATCGACAGATCGAGAAAGTAAGTGCTCAAAGCGAAGAATATTATATAATTAGTAGTTTCAAGGTGATTGTTTGGCATGGTTGGCAATGAAGCTCTGTTGTTTTGTTTCTGTTGATATACTGCAGTAACTCCTCGAACATTGGTTACGCATTCGTGAACTTTACGACACATGAAGGAGCCGAACGTTTCCGCAGAGCCTTCCATGGGCAACCAGACGTGTGGCCGGCTGATCTTAATAGCAAGAAAATATGCGCAATTAACTATGCTAATATTCAGGTGAGCTGGACCTTACAATTTTAGTGCTCACGATGGTTGATAAATTCAGCAGCTGAAGCATAAAGAAGATGCACCGCCTGTCTGAAGAAACCCACCCGTTGCTCTCCAGGGCCGAAATCAGTAAGAAAAAACCATAATTAGTGTTTTTGTTTTCCATTTAGACGAGTGGGTCGTTACCTAGTCTCACATGGGGATTTCTCTCAACCACACAGACATCCCTAGTGCTACATCTCATTTGGGTTTTCTAGTGGGTTTTCTAGTGCTAGTAACACCCAGAGTACCATAAGGGGTATTTTTTTTCCAAAAACGGCTGCTCATATTGAGAGATTAGAAAGAGACAGGTTACAACATGCTGAGAGTTCTAATGAGTACAATGTCCTTGCACATGACATTCCCTTCTTATCACCCACAGTTCCTGAAATGCAGGCCCACAGTTGCTCCACAAGCTTGCCTTTGACTTTATTGAGAAGTTTCTCTAGCTGTGTATGATCCAGCTTTTCCCTCTTTTTCTAAGTGTGACTTTCAAAAAACATAGAGTGCTTTGATGAGCAACACATCCTTGGAGATGATGGACTCTCAACGATTCCTGAATTTGCTGTATCACTTGGTCCACTTTCTTTCCTTTAGCTTTCTTATGTAGACGATGAAGCTTGGTGTCCAGGTCTTTCATCCGTCTTTGCATGAATCTTTCACCTACATGTATCAAGTTCTCTTTCGACCTGAAACTGTTAGTAGGCATACTATTAAAAATGGAATCAAGTCTATGTAGCCACAAGCACCATAACAGTTCAATTCTCAAGACAGCCCATAGTTCCAAGGTGCAACCGATGCCTTCTCCAAGTAACATGTTTTTCCAGCCAAGGATGTAGCCATTCCATAGCTGAATGCAATTGGCCAAAGACTAGAAACATTTCTTTGCAATAGGGCAATGCATGAAAATGTGTAGGTCATCCTCAGCCTCCTTGCATTTGTGGCACTTCCCATCCCCTATGTTAAGTTTGAGGGCTTTAAGCTGGGTCCAAATAGCTCTGAACATAACCAACCAGGCTATGCACGCTTTTTTTGGTTCCACATATTTATTCCATAACTCACCAAACAGAAAATACCATTGTGATCTGTCCAAAAGGATTCCCCATCTCTTGTTTAAAGTGCAATGGATAAGATCAGTCCTCTGTTTGGGGGGAATAGGGAGTAGTCCTTTCTTATTCTTCCATTGGAAAGCTAATTTGTGAGTTGGCATATCTTTAAGTTGATTGGTGCCATAAGCTGATTCTTTTCCTAATAATGTCTAATTCTGCATATGAGACATTATATTCTCTAATCAAATCAGCTCTGGACATCCAAGAATTTTTGTCTCTGTGTCCCAAATATCCCACCAACTGCAGATTCCTTTTCTATTCATCCTCAAAGACACTTTAGCTTGAGCATTTTCAATTAGGGGAAGGGGAATGCTTGGCCACCAGATGGAGTCTCTCCCGTGTATACCCCATGTGTCACTAGGCTTCTCAGAAAGGATAAGGTCAGTCTTGATAGCATTCCAAGCCAACCAAAGCGAATGGACTAGTTGGTTGCTAACCGGTTTCACCAAGTATTTGCTAGCCATAATTGTGAGCAGGGGGAGCGTCTTCCACTTGGGGAATTGTTTGAGCTGAAATTGTTCAAGATTTTTAGTGATCAACCAAGCCCAGTCTTCAGAGGGGTAGAGAAAGCTTCTCAGCACCCATTTGGCAGCCATTCTATTAGCCAAGGTGGACACGTCTTTGACTCCAAGGCCCCCTTTACCTGTTTCCAAGGAGCACCATTCCTACCTAACTTTAGGGATTTTCCTAATCCAGGGGTCCCTCCCCCATAGATAGTTCATGCATAACCTTAGGAAATGCAATAGATCAGAGTCTCGATGTCTCCAGCAAAGCTGAGAAAGTAGATCATAGAAGGGATAATGGAGTGGTTGATTACCATCTTTCTACCCCCCAGGTTTAGATACATTTTCTGCCATCTGGTAAGTTTCTCTTCCACCTTATTTAGCACCCAAAGCCATCTCTGCTTTAAGGGTGACCTTGAATCCCATGGGAATGCCCAATAATCTGAAAATCACTCCCTCTTCCAGGACTTTATAGCCAGCTTGAATCAACCAGCCAGGAGGCTTGTCAATGAAGGTCCTAATACCTATTTTCTTATGGTTAATGATTGAGCCAGAAGCCCTGCAGTAAATGTCCAAGCAATCCCAAAAGCACTTAATGCTTAGCTCATTATTGGCAACCATGCCATTAGTATCATCAGGAAACATTTGGGTGCATAGCTGTTTATTGTTGGGAAGAGAGATACCATTCATTTCCCCTTTGTTCATCCTATCTTTAATCAGCCAATTCAGACCATCTGCAACAATAGCATAGAGGAGGGGTGCTAGAGGGCAGCCTTGTGTGATAGATTTGGTCAGGGAGAGAGCACCCGAGAGCACACCATTGACATTCACCCTAGTCATGGCATTCCCAAAAAGAGCACTCACCATCTAGATGAAGTGCTGACCTGCACCCATGTGTTTAAGGGATTCTAGAACATAATGCCAACTGAGCCTATCATAGGCTTTATCAAAGTAAAATTTAAAAAAGATGCAGTCCTGTTCAGATTCTGATGCATACTCCATACCCTCCCACAATGTGATAATGGCATCCACAATGTACCTTTCTTTGATGAAGCCCTTATGCTCCTATCCGATCCAATTCTTTAGTTGACTGGACAGCCTTAGAGCTAAGGCCTTGGCAAATATTTTGTAAGCACAGTTTAACATGGTAATAGGTCTCTAATTGCTCAAGTCATTCTTCTCCCCTTTCTTATGGATAAGTTTTATCCACCATAAGGGGTATTATCATTTCAAATATTGACCATATTTAAGGCACTAAGGCATTGATAAGAGGTATTATCATTTCAAATATTGACCATATTTAAGGCACTAAGGCACTGGTGCACAAGTCCACGAACCCCACAAGTTAGTACCTTAGTCGAAAGGAAAGAACACCATGTATAGTCAAAAAACTAGGCCCCACACATCATGGTTTGAGATACTCCCGTAACCACTATCCCTGATCTAAAGCTTGAGCTTGAGAGGTTGGCATTGTACACTAGTCTCTCTTCCTATAGCCACTAAAGAACGGCGAAAAAATAAAATCGTAAAAAATTCGAATAATACTCTAGCATAGACGTTGGAGTGTGTGGGGGACAACATCAACGTTATCTCCACGTGAACACACCTAAGGTTAACGAGGTTTCAACAAAAAAGAGGCTCCTAACCTCAAATCACTTTAGCTACTTACGCCTCTTGGATTGAAAATCAACTGAAATTTAAAAATCCCAGATCAATTAATGCAATTCAAAAATCCCCATTTAGCTTTGACCTTACGGCACGATCATAGGATTTTGATTAAGGGAATCGACCTTGTCCATTGAAAAAAGCTTTTGGTGAGCACTCGGACTAATCAACTGCTGCTGGATGTTGATTAATGTACTAATCAGCTTTTGGTGAGGACTCGGACTAATCAACTGCTGCTGGATGTTGATTAATGTACAAATGCAGGCTCCCGCGGCTTTAAGAAACCGGTACGTCCAAACGTTGGTCTTCGACCCGCCCCGCAACGGCCGCGGATCTCAGTCCACAATTACAGTGTTTGCAGAGTCCTCAGGCGATGGCGCCTCAACATCTAACGTTGCACCTACCACGTAGCCTACACTATTCTTATGCATACTCTATCTTTTGTATTTTGTTTTTGTTTGTTTTGTTTGTTTTTTTTTTTTGATATTCTGTTTTACTTCTTGCAGCGAAGAGGAAGAATAAAATCAAAATCTCACACCACCTGACTCTTGCACTTTTCCAAAAAATAAAAATTAAAAAAAAATCGAAATTTGAAGTTACAATATAACGAAAGTTACCTAAATTTTATAGTTTCTTATAACAAGTTTCAATATGCCATTTGAAAAATGGTATCTTGCTTGCTTATGAAGAGAGGATTGACAACCTAATCTTCCTCACTTAAATCTACAATATATAAATATATATAGACACACTAGTAGATATAACCCTGTTTTGTATTATCGAATTTTGTGATGGCTTTGAATTTACTTATTTATGTTCATTTTTTCGTCTCTTCCATCATAATTGCTTATATTTATACTACTAAGTATATTTATACATATATTATTCTCTCTCTCTCTCTCTCTCTCTCTCTCTCTCTCTCTCTCTCTCTCTCCAAACACCTAAGAGATTCCACCCATCAGATCCTTAATTTCAACCCAGAAAAAATTGTACTAAAGAGTTTATCACAAAAAAATAGTTTCCATTCAAAAATACTTAGGGTAGGCTTTAATTTTATTCAAGTGTTCAAATTTATCACGCTTACACACAATTTAGTTTGATTAATTTATTAACAAAATGGTTCTCCTTTAAAAAAAAACATTTTAAGATAGCAGTTGGTAACAGCAATGGTAGTAAAATTCCCATAGTTTTATGACCTCATGGTCACATGGGCATTTACACATTACCTTACAAAAGTCGGTATTGAACACGGTGATATATTAGCATGTTAACCCATGGCGGACATGGCGACGTACTATATTTTACGTCATTAATTTAAATATTCTGAGTCATGGGCCGGGCTTGTCGGCACCATATGTTAAGGATGAAGGGATTGGGTGATCGCCGATGAGAGGCGCATCTTGGATATCAGTAGGATAAGGGTTAGGGTCGGTCGGCCATGTATGGGCGTCCAAGTGTGAACGGCCAAGTCACCTATATGAGTCAAATGTAACCCTAAAATCCTCATTCTCATGTGTTGTGAATACAAGAGTGCTCTTGCCTTATCTCTTTGGTTTCCTTCTCCTGCGTGTGTGAGAGAGAGAGAGAGTGAGAGAGCGATCGAGCACTATGTAGCGGCACGGCGGCGGAGAGGCGGTAGAGCGGCGACGGCGGCTCCTCCTTTACGGCTGCGAGGCGGGAATCCTTCAAGGCAGCGGTTGAGCGGTGAGTGACACACCCTTTGGCATTCTGTTTAAGCTTCCTTCCCTGGTTGTATGCTTGCAGCCATTCGTGGCTCGCATACGGTGTCCGGCAAGTCCCCAGCTACGACCTGTGCGGCAAAAGCGCACATTTTTGGCGCCGTTGCCGGCGAGTTGCCCTGCACCAAGCTCCAGTTTGCAGCTCGGCTGTGCTGCGTGAAGTTTAATATACACTGTAGGAAAGCGACTGTGTGTTGTTGAGTTGTTTCTGTTTTTTGCAATCTATCTCTGTAATTTGTCTTCTGCATTTCTGTTATTTTTCCGCTCCGCGTGTGGGCGTGTGATCTGTTATCTGGTTTTCTGCGTGTGAGGGGGGATTTCTGAATCCCCAGACCCGTGCTGGTGCGAACTGCGCCGTGGCCAAGGCTAAACCCAACGAAACCCTAGAAAACTTATCTCACAAAAAAAAACAGAAAATAAAAAATAAAAAATTATAAAAAATAAAAAAGAAAAAATTAAATTTTATTTTCAAAGAAAGAACCGAACGTGTGGAGAGGAAAGATTTTCTAATTGGAGAAAAAAAATTTGAAAAGAAAGGACCCCAATTGACCCACGACCCACGGCCACGGCCCCGGCCTCGGTCTTTTGATATATATATATAGGAGAGTGAGCCTCCATAGCTTTCTTTCAAGTGAGAGCTTATGGGAAGTTGTGCCCTATATGTAGCCCACTCCCCAAGGAGTAAAGTGAGTATGTGGGATAAAGCCCTCACCCTTTTCTCCACAAGCAAATAGGCTTTTGCCCCTTCCCCCCAAGGGAAACGGACTGTTTTGAGGACTACAAGAGCTCTAGATAGGCGAACACGGTGCTGTAAAGCACACTAAGACCCTTTGAACGATACGCTCGTTTCGAGCTATCATACGCCCTAGTCCAAGTTCGACCGTAAGTAAGGGGGTCAAAAACGGGTTAAAAACAACACAAAAACAAGTAAAAACGGGGTGCGAAACACCTAAGAAACCACTTGTGTGAGTTTCAAGGGTAGTTACCAACGCACGTAGGGTACCCACGTCACATGCATCTACGCTCTGGTCGGGTGCTGGAGTCTGAGCCACTAGAAAGCGTTTCAGTCTACGCAGGCTCACACCATCCCTCCACGTTAGCATCTTGGCCTTCGGCTGGAACCCAAGGGAGTGCGACCCAAGATCCACAAATAGTGGATAGTGACTCATCTTCTGACTCAGAAGCCATGGCAGGACACCCTACCAAGAACCCTGAGGAGACAAGCCAAAACATGCCAGTGTGGGTCCCACAACCTGGATCTAGCATGTTTAGTCGTCTAATAGAGACTTTTAGTAGAGCTACACGCTCTGAACATGCGACAAGCGAAGTAAATGAAGAAGGAGGGGTAGTTGATTCGCCATTCACATCTTATGTAGACCCTACCCTCCCAAAGAGTGTCCATGTGGATATTCTACCCACTTCGTTTAATGAGGGCCCTACTGAGCTACCACATTCCGATGCTCTTCCTAAAGTAGAGGTCCCTAGAAGCCAATCCATAAGAAGTGACATTGCGTCCACTTCAAGAGAACCGTTTGGCACACCAAGTCTAGATGGGATATTTCTCAATGAAAATTGGGAATATGATCTACACACAGAGACTCTAACGGACCTATACATGGGTTACACATACCATGTAGGTTGGTTAGAAGTCCTACGATCTACATCTAGCGCCACTAATCTAGAAGAGCAACAGCAAATGATATGTGATGTTATTCATAGAATTATCCAAATTGAGAGGCAAAATAGGGGAGTGGACCTAGTTTCCACTGGCCCTATGAGGTTTTTGGATACGGGCAAGGCCAAACAACCAACCCTATCACAATTGGAGACTCCCTCGGTGAGTCCCATAGACCCTTCATATGTTGTTTCGCCTGGAGTCTCAATGCAGGTTGAGCCCAGGAGTAGTAACTTTAGCTTTCCAACCTTGGCTCAACTTTCCATTAGGGAATCCGCAATGCCTACCCCAATGATGAGCATAGCTAAAAGTGCACCTGTTACCGCTGTAGTTAGTACGACACCGCTACCTAGTGGAACAGTACCTGCAACAGTGCGTGCCAGTGCCTATCGACCCTATGTACCTATCGCTACTCATGCTCAGGTAGCTCCTACGCCTCTTAGTATGCCAATGGCGTATGCTCCACGACCACCTTATCATAACCATTATCCAAGAGGAGCTAGGCCTAGCCACATATCATATCCTACGTCATTTGCCAACATACTCAGACCAACGCCAACTCCTATCAGCCAGGCTATCCCAGAAGTGCCTCCACCAACTATGCCTGCTCACTTAGGTGATCTCGCAACGTTTGCTCAGACGATCGGACGATCCATTGCGGAAAACATGCGGGGCATGCCTGAGAGAGAACCTAGAAGCAAGGCAGTACAAGTGGCTAAGCTCACTCAAAACTTCAGTGGTAACGAGGATGTTAGGAAGCACATTGAAGTCTTTGAACACGTGTGTGATTCTTTGGAAGAGCACAATGAGCTGCATAAGTGTAAAGCCTTAGGCTTAACCTTGAGTGGGAAGGCCGGAGATTGGTATCGAACCTTAAGGGTTGAAGAGCGCACTCACTACCCCACTCTCAAGAGATTGTTCTTGAAAGAATACATACGTGAGGGTGTGCTTTGGGGAGTAGCATCTCAACTCCAAAAAGCTGAACCCGAGGAAGAGGAGTCAGTGAGAGACTTTATAAGTCGATTGAAGCATCTAAATTCTCGCTGCACTCTCGATGAACGCTTCAATAACAACCAACTCCTCGATAGATTCATCCGAGGATTGCGCCATGAGGACATTTACAATGGCCTAGTCATTAGAGGTCTTACAACGTGGGAAGCAGTCACGGCCAATGCAATCCAGTTAGAAGACAACTTGATGATTGCAGGTAAAAAGGTGTCTTCAGAAACAAAATCTGTTAGTTCGCAAGTATCTGGGCACGAGCCAATGACGGTAAAACCTATTGCCAAGGAGCCCAAGATATCTGAAATGTCTGTGACCGACCTTACTAAGGCTCTCCAAGAATACTTTAGGGGTAATCGAGCTCCTCAGAATAGCCATATGTACCCAAGGAGAGAGCAACAATGGTGTTCGGTGTGCTTAGGACCACATAGCACGAGTGAATGTCCCACATTCAGAGTTAAATTCAATGGGAATTGCAATGCATGTGGTAAGTATGGCCATCAATCTAAAGATTGCCTAACACTTAAGCGAATGTTGGCAAACCAGGCACCACTAGCTTGGTCAAACACACCTCAAGTACCCGCGCTAATGCCTGCACAACCTATCGAGCAACCGTCACAGCACATAGTTCCAAGGAATCCGAATGTAGTCCAGTCTGTGCCGTTACCACCGCCAGTGCTAGGACCACAACCTCCACATCCCCCAAGGATTACCCCTGTAAACCAGATGGGTTGTGAGTCACATAGTGCATGTGGGGATTATGAAGAGGAGATAGACCCCAGTGTTCCATACGGGATTGATACGTTTGAAATGATTCCCCAGTACTACATGGAGGATCATTTCGGGCAAGTCAAGCCTGTATATCAAGCGGCTGCTCTCGCCACAAGAGGGCAAAACCTTAATACCATGGCGAGGAGACCACCTCTTCAATGTTACGAGTGTGGTGGACCGCATCGTGTAGCGGAGTGCCCTAATAGGCTACAGAAGATCGCCACTCAAATGCAACCAAATCAAGGGAGCACATCGGGAATGCCGGTACTTACATGTAATCGTTGTGGCATAGATCATTTGATCGCTCAATGTCCACATAATCCTAATGCACCCAAGATTACGTCATTGAATTTGGTTGAGGTCACCAACCAAGCACGAGGAACCACACCCGTTGTACCCGCGAATGTAGTTACATGGTCAATGCTTCAAAATCAAAACTACATTCTTAAAGAGAGGGATACTGCATCAATCGCTCAGGCAAAGAAAAAGAAAACACGACGAAAGAGATCGCTTAATGCCACGAGCTCCAAGCCTAGTTCAAAGACTAACATAGGGACAAGAGACGACCCCGTGTATATGAATGATCCTGAAGATGATTCTGATTCAATAGAAACCATGGGGACCAAAGCCACTACCTTAAGGGAGGAACCCACTCGGGAGCTCAATAAAGGAGAATCAAGCGAGTACATAAATAAGGGGAAACAGAAGGAAACTTCCTCAGCCCCACAACCAAGTCAGTTAATGCCCTCTCGACCACCCAAACTGACTAAGACTCCCCAAGACAAGCCACGTGGGCCAAAAACCCTCAAGAAAAAGATTGGTACTTACCCAAAACCAGTTGAGGAGATTGAACAAGTGCAACACTTAAGGGGTTTGGTGGAAGAAACACAAAGAGAACTGGAGCCAAACCCGAGAAAAATCAAAATTCCAGACATAGTGTTTCCTACGCAAGTTCAACCTCACCGGAACCATAAACCGTTAGCTATACCGAGTATCATTCGGGAAGAAAGTGAGGATAGGACATCCGGAAGTGGGCAAACACCCTTCTTGCTAGAAAGAATGTTTAGTGAGGGAATGCCTGACCCCATCGAGGAGGAAGTGATTCCATCTTCACCAATCCCTAGTCAAGGGGCGATGTCTCGAAAAGTACCGTTGAATGTGTCTAAGCTAATGGATTTCATGTCCTCTGAAATCAGAACCACGATCATATCCAAATTATACGGAGATCCTGAGCTAACCCGACACACTTCAAGATGAAGGGGAGCATTGGGATCTACAACCCAACCTAGATGAAAACTCGGTCGTTGAAATACCTGTTAACAAGTTGGGACAGTACTTTGAAGGTGACGAATCTAATGCAACCCTCCCCATTACTACCAAGGGATTAACTCTAAAGGGAATCCTTGATGGTGGTGCTGGAGTGAGCATTGTGACTAAAAACTGTTGGGAATCCATGGGGAGACCTCACCTTGAAGTCACAAACATAGTGGTTAAGATGGCAAATGGAACTATTGCTAAACCTATTGGAATGTTAAGGGACCTTAAGATCAAGGTTCTGGGATACAAGGTACGATATACCTTCATTGTAATGGATTTCTCCAAGCATCCTATGTCATATCAAATGATCTTAGGACGTCCTTTCATGAGGGAAGCACAAATGGTGCATGACTGGTCGAAAAACCATGTCTATCTACAATTCCAGGACTCTGTCATTCGAGTTGATCTTGAGAATGGTCGTGCGCATCCTTTAGGAAGCAAGGTTATCATTGATAATCGATTGGATACCACTGTTCACTCTGCCCCATTAAGGTATTGCTATACATGCAAAAAAGAGACTGATGATGGAAAAGATTCTCCTTATATGGATGTTCTACCAGGTATGACTGAGTCGGATAACGTGGATTGGGTACACCTAGCGGCAACCATAGACACATGGGGGAATAGAGGCACAAGCTGGGTAACACCTGAGGGGCAAGATATGCCACCGTTAGTGCCAATAAACATGATAGGTGTTATGCACTTGACCCCTGATGGCGAGAAAGTGGCAAACTCCACCGACACTGAAAGTAGCGAAGACTCTGACCAATGCAACTCTGAGTATGAATCTCAAGAAGAAACTGACCCTGAGCCTGATGGAAAAAATGAATCAAATATTCACCCAAATGTGGAAGCAAGGTGCTCAAGGCCTAGGACAGTGGCCTCCTGCAGTTCATCCGAAAGTGAAGATCGACCAAGTGAGTCCGAATCTGATAAAAAAAAATCAAAAACTTGGTAAGAAGAAAACGAGACATAAGCGCCAACGCTATCGAGCTAATGTACGCACTGCAATAAACAAGGAAAGATCCACTGCAGAATGGCTTAGTTATGTAGGAGCCATTGATGCTCATCGGTGCTCATCGGAAGATAGCGGATAATTGGGGACAATACCTCCAAAGTGTCATGTGGTGTATTCCGCAACCTCATGACATCGCCCAATTAGAAATCGAAGAGAAGCCAAAACTAAGTCGTACTGCAAGAAGGCGGCAAAACCAAGAGTTGGCTCAACAACAAAAGGAAGCGGAATTGAAAGAAAAAAATCAGGCACAACAAGAACCAGTAGACTTACACCCCGCTCCCGAGCATTTCAAATCATTCACCACAGGGGAACGTAAAGTAGTCTACACAAAAGCCCAACGAACGCCTACCAATGGGAGTAGCGGTGTCTACGATGGCCCTGCGGTAGTTAAGGAGATAGACTTAGCAGATCCGGGTGAGGAGTCTAAACCAGTTTTTATTGCTCAAGACCTCACCAAGGCGGAAGAAGCTGCACTTACGAAGCTTCTTAAAGAATTCAAGGACATATTTGCTTGGACATATCATGATATGAAGGGTGTTCCACCCTCGGTGGTGCAACACACGATTCCAATGATTAGCACTGCTAAACCAGTCCAGCAACGTCCCTACCCAATGAATCCTAAGTACGCAAAGATTGTACAAGAGGAAATTGAAAAGCTGGTAAAATGTGGATTCATATACCCAATTGAGCACTCAGAATGGGTTTCTCCGATAGTCATCATGCCAAAGAAGAATGGGAAACTCAGAGTGTGTGTTGATCTCAAAAAGGTTAATGCAGCCACCAGAAGGGATCATTACCCCTTGCCATATTCTGAACATGTGCTTGAAAGAGTGGCAGGCAAGGAAGCATATAGCTTTTTAGATGGGTACTCGGGTTACAATCAGATCACAATTGCAGTCGAGGACCAAGCAAAAACAGCATTTATCACAGAGTTTGGAGTGTTTGCCTTTCGCGTCATGGCTTTTGGCTTGACCAATGCACCTGCAACATTCCAACGATTGATAAACACGGCCTTTAAGGAATATCTAAGGGACTTCTGTGAAGCTTTCTTAGACGATCTTTGTGTTCATTCCTCTTGGGATGAGCACTTGATGTGTTTACGAAAAATATTTGAAAGGTATAGATTATATCGCATCTCCTTGAATCCTTTCAAATGCCAATTCTGGGTTAAACACGGAGTTATCTTAGGGCATATAGTGTCCAAAAATGGGATTTCCACTGATGAGAGTAAAATCAAGGTCATTCTGGAATTACCCCCACCCACCAACTATAAGGGAGTCCAACGCTTTATGGGCCACGTTGGTTATTATCGAAGGTTTATTCTCTTCTTCGCCGAGATAGCTCGACCATTGTATAAGCTTCTCATCGAGTTTATTTGGACCGAAGAATGTGACCGTGCCTATGAGCTATTAAAGAAGGCCTTGGCGAGTGCTCCAATCTTGAGAATGCCTAACTGGGATTTACTCTTCCATGTGCATATTGATGCATCAAACTTTGCTATTGGGTGTGTGTTAACTCAACCTGGAGAGCACAAGCTAGACTACCCGATTAGCTTTGCCAGTCGACGATGCTGAGATGAACTACACCACTACGGAGCGAGAAGGGTTGGCAATGATATATGCAGTAAGGAAATTTCGTTATTACCTCCTTGCCACCAAGTTTGTTTTCTATGTAGATCATCAAGCATTGTTGTATCTGGTAAACAAACCATGCTCCATAGGAAGAATCACACAATGGCTATTGATTCTTCTTGAGTTTGATTTCACTGTTGTTGTGAGACCTGGCAAAAAACATGTTATGGCTGATCATTTGTCTCGCATACCTAATGGTGAGGCTCCTACGGGGGTTGATGATGACTTACCTGACACTTCCCTGTTCATGGTGGAGACAATGCCTGAATGGAGTGAGAAGATTGTTAACTTTTTGGTTAATGGCTTCCCACCCAAGGAGCTTCGTAAAGATCTAGCTCGAAAGCTAATCAAAGAATGCGAACCCTATTGCCTGATAGCCGGGACTCTTTATAAAAGAGGAAAGGATGACGTTCTTAGGCGTTGTGCCCGAGAGGATGAGTATCTATACATTTTGCAAGAGGCACATATGGGCATAGCCGGTGGTCACTTCTCAGGAGACTTAACTGCGCGAAAGATCTTACAATCAGGGTATTGGTGGCCCACTATGTTCCAAGATGCATCACTCTTTGTGAAGGGTTGCGATGAATGCCAACGATATAAGAAACCCCAGAGGAAAGATCAGATGCCCCTACATCCAATCAAAGTAAACCAACCATTTGAAAAGTGGGGTTTAGACTTTGTAGGTCCAATTAGCCCAGCGGCCCGAAACACACAATCTCGCTATATTATTGTGGCCACTGACTATATGACCAAATGGGCTGAAGCAAAAGCGACACGTAAGGCAGATGCAAGGACAACAGCCAAGTTCCTCTTTGAAAATATAATCACACGCTTCGATTGTCCTTTTGAACTTGTGAGTGACAATGGTACGCATTTTATAAATGAAGTGATTAAGGAGCTCACAACAAATTTCATGATATCCCATCATAAATCTACTCCTTACTATCCGCAAGCGAATGGCCAAGCCGAGAGTACCAACAAGACTTTAATCTCTATTTTGACAAAGACAGTTGAAGCTCATCGCACGGATTGGGATCTAAAGCTCACGACAGCTTTATGGGCCTATCGTACTGCATACAAAGTGGCTATTAATTGCACACCATTCAAAATGGTATATGGCCAAGAAGCAGTCATGCCGTGGGAATTTGTCATTCCTAGTCTTTGTGTTGCTACTCAAGAGGGTTGGGATGGTAATCCCTTAGCAGAGCGTCTGTATATCCTTGAGCGACTAAACAAAGAAAGACAATTGGCTGTATACAATGCCCTTGTGGAGAAGGATAGAAGGAAAAAATGGTTTGATTGCCATCTAAAGGACAAGGACATCAAGGTTGGGGATAAAGTCCTGATGTATGGAGTGCGAAACGAAAAGAAAAAGCTCAAATATGCTGGTAAGGGACCATATAGAGTATGTAAAATTACCCCGCAAGGTACCATTAGAGTGGAGACTCTCGACGGAGTTGAAACCATTGGATTCCTTAATGGGAGTAAATTCAAAAGGTACTATGACCCCCTGAGCCAAGAGGAGTTACATGCAATCCATCAAAAGAAGGCAGCTAAAGAACAGGCTGAGCTTAAAAAGATACAAGGGAGAGTCGAAGCCAAGGAACGTCAACAGCGTGCTAGGAGACAACGAGAAGCCAACTTGGGAATTACGCAAGTATTTTTCGAGGAAGCAGAAGAGGATACACTGGAATCTGACCCACCTCTAAGATACCCAATTGAGTTACAGAGTCCTTACGGGGAGGTGTTGTATAATGCATTATTGGATACAGGAGCTCAACACAATTTGCTATCATATGGTGTGTGGTGTCAACTGGGAAAACCACCTTTATCTAAGAGTTCTATCCACGTTCAAGGAATCAACAAGAAGAAAACCCCTGTCTCAGGAATTCTACACACTCCGGTTGCTTATGACAAGGGAACCATAATTCAAAGATTTTTGGTTATGCCTGCTGGTACCATGGAAGGGACTGTAATCTTAGGGCGCAAATGGATGATGACCACCAAGTGCAATATCGATTGGGCAACCAGACAAGTCACAACGCAAGAACCAACACCAGGTCTGACCGCTCAAAATCTCGCACCTAAGTCATCCACTCAAATATTAGATAATGAAAAATCACAAAGTCCAGTGGCAAAACCATCTTCGATTGTAGGCCACCCCTCTAACGCTTCAACACCAAGAGTGGAAACAGGCACGGTGGTAAAGCTTCGCTTACTATGCCAAAGAGGACATACAAATGGGTCCCCAAAGCTTCGTTAACAGCTACTTCCCCTGCTCAATCTCGTTCAGCCACCAAGAAGCCTCGTAAAAGGAAAGCAGCTACCCACCCGAGAAAGGGCAATGTAACATCGCGATGGATCCCTAAAAAATTATTAGTAGCCCAAGGGTACTACGAGGGAAATGACCAGATTTGGGTCCCTAAACATAAGTTGAATCCCTCTACATCACCTGTAAAACCTTGCAAACCAATTGTTGCCACCCCAATGACAATTCAAGACCGTGGTAAGGGAAAGGTAATAGAGTGCTCCGCACCACTTCTTCCAGAGTTAGTTTGGATTCCCAAACGATATCGATCATTACCACCTAGCTCAGGAAGGGGGGAGCCAAATGAAGCTTCTAGCTCCTCATGCCAGGCACACACTCATATAGAAGTTTCTACATGCTCTACACCTACTCTTGTCAACACCCAACAAAAAACCGATGAGTCTACGTCTCCCCTTGTAATAGTATCATCGAAAACCATTTCCTCCATTCGTCAATGGGAGCGTACATTACCATCTCTGCAATTGGATGTGGCCACAAGGGTCATAAAAAGCTATCTGCCCACATCACAACCTATGACCCACTGGACAAATTGGTTCCAAGAGGCTGCAACATCATTGCAAATAATATGATCTGCCCAAGGAAGGGGGAGCATGTACTCACGCTTGACATTCTAATGCTTCCTCAACCTTCTCCCCTGACCATGTAATTGCCAAATTCAAGGGGATGTATATATATAGCTTTATACATTTAAAAAAAAAACAAAGAAAAGAAAACAAAAAAAATAGTAAAAAGAGCAAGAGCACAAAAACAAGAGAAATATCCGTATACAATCAAGAACTAGATTGTCCTGTCATAAACCTACTGATGCTATATCTGTGTTTGCAAATGTGGCAGATGCCCGATCATCATACACTTCATCCACTCCTAGCTTTGGTGAGAGGTATCATCTGTACCTTTCTCAGATATTCCACATGTGCTATCCTGTAATTGAAACTGAATGGGATCATATAGATGTACTAGCCAGAGAGGAAAATATCAAGGAATTAGAATGGCTAATTTGCCTATTGACCATGACTGACCCCTACTCCGTAGAGAACATATCCCCGATAGCCCAATACTTTCCTTTTCCACAAGATGACTATCCTCGCATGGTTACATTTTTGATGAGTTTATGTGGATGGGAAAATGAAAAGGAAATATCTGACAATGATGAATGGACGGATGAAACTCATGGCACTACTGAGGTTGACTTTATTTGTTTGGATGATGCAGATAGAGGCTTAGACTTAGGGCTAGAGCCAGGACTCTACAACATCCTCTTACCATATCCTCAGTAGTAGTGTGGTGACTGGTAGGTAGGTTAGCGTTTTCAGGTTTTTTCTAGTTTAGATTCCTTAAACAAGTCTTGAAATTTTCACACTGATGTGCCTCTCGAGGTATAGTGCTTGTTAGTTGATTGTACAGGTTGAAAAGTTTGAGGTGGGTTCGCTTTCAAGTCCTGAGACTGCCGCAACATTCATCAAAATATATCTCATCAAATTGCAAGCTGTCTCGTCAAATCAAGGAGATCTCCAATTACAGGTGTAATTCTTCCATACCCACTCTCTTTCGTTTTTACTGTTCAATCAATTGCATAAACTATAATGCATGACCACATGGAAATTGTCAATGTACTACTTAGTTTTTGAAGTTGCTTGCATGCTAGTGTAAAACATTAATGAGCTTAACTTTATTGGAAATATTCCTAGGCAGCATGATGTCTTTAGTTAACCTTGGAATACGATTGTCTTAGGTCTAGGGTCAAACCATCTTAATGTTTGACACCTGGCCATGTGTGTGTTGACCTCTAGGACATAGCTATTACCCCTTTGTCAAAAGGATGCAAGACAAATAATAGTTCAGGAGCAAAGATCAAAAGAAATAGATTTAAAAAAAAAAGCCTACAATAAATGGCAATACAAGTCTTAATGTGCTTAATGTTGGCCTATCGCCTTATTGATACTTGGTAGGCGAGGAGTATTCTACTCCAGACCGATGCCTTGGTTGGTAGGGGGTAGCCTTGCCTAAAGTAAGCTAATAGATTCCTGGATAATGCCTTGTGTTAAACATGGTACCAGGATCGACGTTAGTTTTGCCTTAGGAAGGTCGCCATTGTGTGTAAAAATTGTCATGTGCATTGAAAAAAAAAAGAGGCAAAAGGCTCCTATAACTCTGATGTTTCTTGTGTCCCTAGATGCGTGGTATTAACTTGTTCTTAGAGTAGACACAGTGTGGTCATCTGTTTATTTATTAAGCTTGGTTATTTTCCTTGACTTAGGCCAGTTATAAACCTTGATTAACCTTTGACACCTTGCTTACTCTTGATTTACTTTCAACAATTTTAAACTCCTGTTAATTTGCTACACTAGCTCACTCATGTGACCCTTAAACTAAGTTCTCCTAGCAACATCCATTGTGGTCTAACATGCTTGAATTTATACACTTTATATCTTTTGAATTCCAGCATACCTTCACTCTACTTCCCTGTTTTGCAGACGGTCTACCACAACACCCTCTCGAGCTTACCATACCATAGCTTCCGAGGACGGAATCTACATCAGGAAGGGGGGCATGTTAACCCATGGCGGACATGGCGACGTACTATATTTTACGTCATTAATTTAAATATTCTGAGTCATGGGCCGGGCTTGTCGGCACCATATGTTAAGGATGAAGGGATTGGGTGATCGCCGATGAGAGGCGCATCTTGGATATCAGTAGGATAAGGGTTAGGGTCGGTCGGCCATGTATGGGCGCCCAAGTGTGAACGGCCAAGTCACCTATATGAGTCAAATGTAACCCTAAAATCCTCATTCTCATGTGTTGTGAATACAAGAGTGCTCTTGCCTTATCTCTTTGGTTTCCTTCTCCTGCGTGTGTGAGAGAGAGAGAGAGTGAGAGAGCGATCGAGCACTATGTAGCGGCACGGCGGCGGAGAGGCGATAGAGCGGCGACGGCGGCTCCTCCTTTACGGCTGCGACGCGGGAATCCTTCAAGGCAGCGGTTGAGCGGTGAGTGACACACCCTTTGGCATTCTGTTTGAGCTTCCTTCCCTGGTTGTATGCTTGCAGCCATTCGTGGCTCGCATACGGTGTCCGGCAAGTCCCCAGCTACGACCTGTGCGGCAAAAGCGCACATAGCACTACAATAATCCATTAGCATGGAAGTTTGTGCATAGGAAAGCACTCGGAGCAAGGGCTAAGTAGGAGACTACATGGTGTTTTTGGGACCCCATTACAGATCACGAAAGGGAGCATAGTTTAAAAGATAAGAGATTCAGACGGGTTTTATCACGGGCTTGAAAGTTCAATCATTTTACCAACAGTGTTTATACTAAATCTAGTAAATCTAGTCAAATATTATTTACCAACAGTGTTTATTCTATGAGTTGTATAGACCAAGGCGGTCATGTATAATCAAGAAATTCAAGAATTACTAATCATCAAGCATGCCATACATCGACTCAAATTCTCTTGTATACATGGTTATCGATTGATTTATTTAATCTCAGAAGAATTTAAAGCAAAATAATAGAATGAGCATTTGTGTACTTCCTTGATGTATTTGATGATGTCTTGAGCGATTGGGATCCATGTCTATTCTCTAGAAGTTGTGGAAGTAACGTTTGCTGGTTTCGTTAGTCTCTTGGATCTCATATCAGGGATGTAACTTGTAACATGTATAACTTCGCGCTCAATTATTAGAAACTAGTCTTGTGGGTATCTAAAATTACCAAAAATGTGTGGTCTACAACCTATATTGAGTAGAATTTTCGAATTCGGTTGTATATGAATGTGGATTCCAAAATAGGTCACGTTTTACATTTAAGTCAAATTTTGATTTGCATATCCATATACACACTTAATGGTTTCCTTTGAGCATATTAAGCAATATAAAAATCAAGCTTGAATTTTCTTTGAGCATATTAACCAATATACCTACAAGACTAGTGATAACTTGAAAATCATCCCCCTGCCTAGGGAAATTCTTAAGTTGCGTGAGACACCTCCCTCTATTCTAGGACCTCAACTTATAGCACCTACAATGACACATTGACGTAGGACCACTCATTGAGAATGTTGTTGACACTTGTATTTTAGAAGAACCAGACCCTGTAGAAGGAGTGCTGGGATACAAGTAGGAGGTACCTTTGAATGTAGATAGACCTACAAAAACTGTCATGAGAATATATTTTAAGTCCTCTAGAAAAATATTATTTATCCCCTCTTGAGTAATTTGGGGACGCCAAGGTTACTCTTGCATCATGCCGACTAGGTTAATATCGTGGGTGACACCACTATAAATATTAATACGTGCGGTATATGACGTATGTTTGAGGCCATCTATGATTATTTCAGTTAGGTTCGTATGGTAGGGTGATTCCTTACGCCTGGTAGTCATGAGTTGGTTATGATTTGTGCCTGTTTAATATTTGTGGGATTAGTTTAATTATTAATTGGGCTTATATTTTTAGGTGATGAAGACTATGGAAAATGAAGAGTTTACTTTGGAAGAAATGTCTTGGTTCATCACATTTAATTTTTGGCAAGCATAGTAGCTTGCAACCTTAGCAAATGATTTTTCCATTTTGAACTTTTTGAACTTTAGGAAAGATACATTTATAATGTGGAATTTATTAAAGCCTATGGCTTTACCCTAGTCCCAATATTTGACACTCTATTTTTGTAAAAGAAGAGTGCCATGCTCTCTAAAAAGCACATTTTGTATATTTTGGGGCTATGGCCTATTTTTGGTGGAAAGAAAGCTAATAAAGAAATACTCTTGTGTGGGGGAAGGCCACGCACAAGGGAGCACCCAACATGGTCTATTGAGCTAAGAATTTTAATTTTGTTAAGTGTTTGAATTTCAATTAATTTGATTTAGTTGAAGCTTGCAAAGCATTGGTTTTTATGGTTGAATCAATTCTTGTGAATTTTCTACTCTTCCACAATCTATCGTAGAGTAAGATTCCGGTTGCAGTGGTATCAGAGCTTGGGCTAGGAGATTTGTGGAGAAGGTAGGAAAGGGCTTCATCTTCTTAAAAATCAAGAAAGTGCACGAATTTATCCATTGGACACAGAAGGGTGTTTTGTAGGTCTTTACCCAAAGGTCAAAAATTCAAAACTAGATCTACTCACAAACCCACTCACCACCCTGCAAAACCACACCTCTATCAAAAAGTGGTTTTTCTAAATACTCAGAGAAATCAAAATCTGACCGCATGGATGAAATCTCCATAGCCAGAAACCTCACATGATTTTCTCAGAAATCAGAAAGCTTCAAGCACTAGCAAATCTATAATGGACAGAGCATGTTTATCTCTAGAAAAGCCATCAAAAAAAAAATCACAAAAACCATGAGGAAAATAGGTGCAACGCGGCAGCCTGCCGGTGCAAATCGTCATTTGGGTTTGTTTAAAAAAAATTTGTACAAAGCCTTAATCTCCATAAGCTTAATCAACCCTTAAATCTAATCCTACTTTTCCCAAGCCCCATGCAAGTCACATCACCTTTTTGAGCTTTTACTCCTTCTATTTTTAAATTTGAAGAGAAATTCAAAAAGGTTTCCTATTTTGAAATTTTTGGGTGTAGAAAATTGATTTACAGGTTTTAAAAAGGCTTAAAAATTGCCTAGAAAAGGTCATAAAATTCCAAAATCACTTCTAAAAAATTCTGAAAAAATTTCAAAAAATATTACAGAGACTAGGCAAGGTTTACAGGACTATTTCAGCAGGTTTCAAAGTGCAAAAAATTATTTCATCAACAATTCGACTAGCCCAAGTCTCGTAAATCACGCAGAATCGCTCGGGATTTGTTTGAAGCGACGAGGATTCAATTCAACCATTGAACAACGTCTTTGTTTAGCTTCAACAAAGATCAAATTGCGGGAGAAAAACAAGATAAGTACTTACATTTGCTTTATTTATTTACATCAAATAAAATAAAATTTTATTTATCTACATCATTTGCACAAGCACTATGGAAGAATTTCCTATCTCGCCATCAATTCAAGAGAAACTCCTTTCTTTACAACATCAAATTGTAGAAGAGAGAGAGAAGCGTATTGAATTGGAGAGAGAGCTCATGAGTCATAGACACAAGCATGACTCTTCGCTATCTTTTGATGACGAAGATGACACTATCCAAAGGGCTATAAATGCTACATTGCAAGCACAAAGGTCACAAAAAGAATCCAAGATTAGTCAGAAAGCTTTCACATTTCAAAATTATGACCGAAAGAAGGATGCTAGGGTCATTATAGCTTGGCTTAGTCAACTAGATGACTATTTTTTAGGAGAAAAAATTTCAGAGAGTAAATGTGCAGTCAATCATTTGGTAGACAGTGCAGCTTTATGGTGGAGTGTAATTAAGCACGGTCGTGACAAGACAAATTCCTGGAAAAGATTTCAATGGCTGGTTAAAAAGCACTTTTTACCCTCACAATTCAAGTCTAAAGTTAGGCACCAATGGGACACTTTGCATCAACTTGAAAAGGAAAGTATGTCACAGTATGTAGAAAAGTTATGGAATACTTTATTACAGGTGCAGGTTGTGGAGAGAGTCAGCGAGAAGGACCAAAAGAGGAAATTCAGTTCGGGCCTTAGATCTACGATTAGGGCCGATGTGAATATGTTTCGACCTCATTCACTATCTACTGCAATATCTTTGGCAACTAATTCCGAACGCAAAAATGGTTTTCCTAAAGAGATTAAAGCACATGAGGGTACTTCTTCTAAACCATTTACTAAATCTTTTTATGCTTCAAAGAAGATGTATAAACCAGGTTATGACAGAGGCAAGGAAGACGTTAAAGGCAACGTGAGTACCAATAAGAAAGTCAATGGTGGAAAACCGAAGGCACCTCCTATCAAATGTTTCAAGTGCCACAAAGAAGGACACATAGCCCCGAATTGTCCGGAGCATACCAAGAGTTCGACACCAGTAGCAGCAGCAGCCGCTCGAGTTAATATGATTGAAGAAGACGACAATGAAGAAGAATCATTCAAGCAAGAGGGTAGTTCCGATCCAGACTACTCAGAACAAGAAGGTAAACCTCATGTTCATTCTTTGCTTAAAATAAAAGGAACAATAAATGGACATGAAGTTGTTATTTTGCATGATGATGGTAGTACACATGATTTCATTTCTTAAAAGGCACTTAGAGCATTAAATCTTCATTCTTCACCTACGTACTATAAAGTCAAAGCAACATTTACTGGAACAAAGTATAATTGCATGATCCAAGAGGTGAAAGGTTTGGATTTATGCATCAAGCCTTTAATAGAAAAGAGGGATTTCTTATAACTTGCACCTTTACAAGGGGTAGATATAATTTTGGGTATGCCTTGGAGACACATGTACAACCCTATTACAGACTGTGACACTCATAGCATTTGTCTAAGGAAGGACAATGAAATTTTTTTTCTCCAGTGTCTAGTCAAAGGAGAAATGAGTCCTTTGTTGAGTCACACTCAAGCAAAGAGAGCTCTAAGAAAAAGAGACAAGACTTATATGGTATGGGTTAACCAACTTGATGCTGAGTTTGACACATCCAAAAGTCCAAAGTTTGATCTTTTTATCTCCAAATTTAGTGACTGTTTTATGGAAGATCTACCTCCTGGATTACCTAAGTCTAGGCCTGAGGATCATAGTAATGACTTATTGCTTGGAAATTCTCCGCCTTGTAAAGCTCCCTATAGAGTCAACAATTTAGAGCAAAAAGAAATCCAAAACCAAATCGAAGACTTGCTAGAGAGAGGCCTTATTCGACCTAGTAGTTCACCTTTTGGAGCTCCAGTCCTTCTTGTTAAGAAGACGAATGGAACTTTTCGAATGTGTGTAGACTACCATGCATTGAATAAGATAACTGTCAAGAACAGATATCCTATTCCTAGGCTAGATGATCTTCTTGAAACAAGCTTAGAGGATCAAAGGTCTTTAGCAAGATTGACCTAAAGTTTGGGTATCATCAAGTTCGCATGACTGAATCTGACATTTTCAAGACAGCTTTTAGAACACAAACTGGTCATTATGAGTTTTTGGTTATGCCTTTTAGTCTAACCAATGCTCCAGCTACTGTTAGCCGTATGATGAATCGCATATTCCTTAAGTTTCAAAGTTTTGTTATAGTGTTCCTTGATGACATTCTTGTTTTCAGCAAGGATCGACAAGAGCATGAACAACACTTGGAACAAGTGTTCAACCTTTTGAGAGAAAATGAATTGTATGTCAATCCTGAAAAGAGTTCTTTCTTTCAAAAAGAGATTGAATACTTAGGTCATATAGTGTCGGCTGAAGGGATTCGTGTAGATCCTAAGAAAATTGAGTGTATAGCTTCTTGGCCTAAGCCTAGGAACATACATGATCTTAGATCTTTTCTTGGCCTATGTAGTTATTATAGGAAGTTCGTCAAGAATTTTGCTTGTATTGCTCATCCTTTGACTGAACTCCTTAAGAAAGCTACAAATTTCAATTGGACTGAAAAGCAAGATAAATCTTTTGCAACACTCAAGAATGCTTTAACACAAGCACCAGTTCTAACACTACCTGATTTTCAAAGACCATTCTTTATAGTAGTGACTGATGCTAGTGGCAAAGGATTTGGAGCTGTTCTTATGCAAGACAACCATCCTATTGCTTATCATAGTAGAAAGCTTAAGCCTGCAGAGCAAAATTATAGCACATATGACAAGGAATTAGCAGCAGTAGTGCATGCTTTGAAAATCTGGAAGCATTACCTAATGGGTTATGAATTTCTTATCAAGACGGATCAACAAAGCATTAGGCATCTGCTTTCGCAACCCCTTATTTCAAATAGGCACATCAAATGGACATCTTTCATTCAAAGTTTCCAACCTATGATTCAATACCAACCTGTAAAAGAAAATGTTGTTGCTGATGCTTTGAGTCGAAGACCAAATATCAACAACATTTCCATTATTGAAAGTGAACTATTTG
Source organism: Cibotium barometz (assembly GCF_041138505.1). Lineage (NCBI taxonomy): Eukaryota > Viridiplantae > Streptophyta > Polypodiopsida > Cyatheales > Cibotiaceae > Cibotium > Cibotium barometz. Next base: position 32,608,787 of record NC_141049.1, on the reverse strand, counting down.
TACTTATGAAAGAAACTTATGAAGTTGATCCAGATTTTTCTGAAATATGGATCAAATTGCGTGAAAACAATTGGACACCTCAAGGAAGTTATTCTCATAATGATGGCTATCTTTTCTTTGAGAAAAGATTGTGTGTTACTCAACCTTATAGACAACTTGTCTTGGAAGAGATGCACCAACCACCATTTGTGGGACATAGAGAAGTTTCCGCAACACTTCAAGTAGTTTCTCGAGAATTCTTTTGGCCTCATTTGAAGAATGATGTAGCTAAATTTGTAGCTGAATGTAACATTTTCCAAGCAATTAAAAGCTATAAAGTCAAAGCTTTAGGATTACTTATGCCTCTACCCATTCCTGATAGACCATGGGAACAAGTGTCTATGGACTTCATTACTGGTTTTCCTACTACTTCCGGTCATCATGACATGATTTGGACAATAGTGGACAGGTTTAGTAAGCAAGCCTATTTCATTCCATGTAAAAAGACACTAACTTCTCAGCAAGCTGCGAACATATTTGTCAAGCAAATCTTTGTTCATCATGGACTACCCAAAGTGATAGTTTCTAATAGAGATTCTAAATTTTGTAGTCACTTTTGGGTTGCTCTTTTCTCAAACTTAGGCACTAAGTTAGATTTTTCCATGGCTTTCCATCCAGAATCGAATGGACAGACCAAAGTCACAAATAGCACTATCCTAGATATACTTAAAGCCTATGTTTCCCAGCAACCTAGTGCATGGGATAAGTACATACAACTACTCCAATTTGCTTATAATAATACTCCTCATTCTACTACTCGTCGAGCACCATTTGAGATTATCTATGGTAGAGCTTTGCCTATTCCGGCTACTAGACTCTCCCATAAGATTGAAGCTGCCGACCAATATGTTAGAGACTTTGATCGCATTTTATCTGAAGTGCATGATTGTATTGCAAGAGCTCAAGAGAAGTATACATCTCAAGCCAATAGGAAGCGTAAAGATTTTTCATTTCAAGAAGGTGATTATGTACTTTTGAGAATTGAAAAACGACGATTAAAGAGTGTGGAAAAATTCCCTGCAATTAAGCTAGCGCCTAGATATTATGGGCCATTTAAAATCCTTCAAAAGATTAATGATGTGGCCTATAGACTAGAGCTTCCATCTAATTGGAATATCCACAATTCTTTTCATATCCATCTCTTGAAACCTTTTTGAGGAACACTTCCTACTCACCCAACTTATGAGGAACCACCTCTTATTGAAGGAGAGGAAGAAGTACTAGTTTTTGATGCTATCATTGATCAAGAGATAACAACAAGAACAGGTAATCAATACTTCAAGTATCTTTTGACTTTCAAGAATCATCCTCAAGAAGATGCTAAATGGATGCCTGAGAGATTTTTCTAGGTTTAGCCTGAAATTCTTCATTCTTTTCAAACCCAGCAAATCCGCAATTGAGGACAATTGTGCAAACTCAAGCAAGAGGGATGTCATGAGAATATATTTTAAGTCCTCTAGAAAAATATTATTTATCCCCTCTTGAGTAATTTGGGGACGCCTAGGTTACTCTTGCATCATGCCGGCTAGGTTAATATCATGGGTGACACCACTATAAATATTAATACATGCGGTATATGACGAATGTTTGAGGCCATCTATGATTATTTCAGTTAGGTTCGTATGGCAGGGTGATTCCTTACGCCTGGTAGTCATGAGTTGGTTATGATTTGTGCCTATTTAATATTTATATTTTCAGGTGATGAAGACCATGGAAAATGAAGAGTTTACTTTGGAAGAAATGTCTTGGTTCATCACATTTAATTTTTGGCAAGCATAGTAGCTTGCAACCTTAGCAAATGATTTTTTTCATTTTGAACTTTAGGAAAGATACATTTATAATGTGGAATTTATTAAAGCCTATGGCTTTACCCTAGTCCCAATATTTGACACTCTATTTTTGTAAAAGAAGAGTGCCGTGCTCTCTAAAAAGCACATTTTGTATACTTTGGGGCTATGGCCTATTTTTGGTGGAAAGAAAGCTAATAAAGAAATACTCTTGTGTGGGGAAAGGCCACGCACAAGGGGGGGAAAGAGTGCACCCAACATGGTCTATTGAGCTAAGTATTTTAATTTTGTTAAGTGTTTGAATTTCAATTAATTGTTAAGTGTTTTAATTTTGTTAAGTGTTCGAATTTCAATTAATTTGATTTAGTTGAAGCTTGCAAAACATTGATTTTTATGGTTGAATCAATTCTTGTGAATTCTCTACTCTTCCACAATCTATCCTAGAGTAAGATTCCGGTTGCAAAACCTTTTTGGAAAACAGATATCTTCACCTCCAAATATGCAACTACACTTTGATGTTTTGTAGGCGATGAAAATCTTTTCCTCTTCGGTATTGTTTCTGAAAATTGATTCTATGCACTCAATAGAGGCTGATTCCCTAATTCATTTCAGCGAGCAAGGAGGCTCAGGTTGTGCTTTAGATGTGGGGAGCAGGGACATTGCACATTTGAGTGTCCGAACAAAGCTCAATTCAATTTCGGGACTAGACCTAAGATGCAAGTGAGATGGATCCGACAAATGAGGAAGCGAGGGAGCAAGGGGAGTTGCCTAAACCTATAATGAAATGTATGGTTTCTTTTGCATCTCATGCACATGCTTCAGTGATAATAAAAGGAAAGATTAAAAATTGAGATGTTCAATGTATAGTTGACTCGGCTGCACTCATTGCTTTATTTCTTCAAAACTTGTGAAATCATAACACAGGAAATCAAGTAAAGAGGCCCATCAAACTTGCCAATGGGAAAACTAACTACACCCAAGGGTTTTGGGAAAACTTATCTTTCACCTTAGTGGGAAGGAAATGTAAGGGAGACTTCTATGCCATTAAGATGGGTATGTGTGATGCAATAATTGAGATGGATTGGTTAGTCTCTCGAACAAAGCCCTCATAAACTGTGCGGATAGGATTGTTAGTTTTGCTAGTGAGGAGAGAGAAACCCAAGTTGTTCAGAGGGAGGAGAGGAATAGTGAGGCCGTTCTAATTTTGACCATGAAACTTTTGAGAGGGATTAGGCAAGGGTGTGAGACATTCTTTATCTTTGCCGATGAGCTTAAGGAAGAGACAGAGAAGGAAGACCATCCTGAGTATGTGAAGAAATTCCTCGATGAATACCGTGATGTTTTTCCAGATAACCTACCTGGGGTGCCTCCTCCTAGAGACTTAGATCATGCCATAGAAATAGAACTAGGAACCCAACCTTACTCTAGGGAACCCTTTAGGTTTAATGTGGATGATTTGAGAGAGCTGAAGCTTTAGTTGGATTATTTGATGCAAAAGGGTTTCATTAGACCTAGTGTTTCTCCTTGGGGTAGTCTGGTTTTGTTTAAAACAAAAAAGGATGTGACTTATAGACATTGCATTGACTATAGAGGGATGAATAGGTAGACCATTAAGAATAAGTGCCCTTTACCTCACATAGATTAGTTGTTAAGTCAATTGAGTGGGTCCTCTGTCTTTACCAAGATTAACTTGTGATATGGATACCATCAAATTTGCATCAAAGAAGTAGACTTTCCTAAGATTGCATTTCGGACTCGGTATGGGCATTATGAGTTCATTGTTCTTCCTTTCGGATTGGCTAATGCACCTTCTACTTTCATATGTTTGATGAAGAATGTGTTTCAAACTTTCATGAATATTTGGATGATTTCATTCTTGTATTCTTAGATGATATTTTTGTGTATTTAAATAATGGAAAAGATCATGAAATTCATCTTAGGAAAACAATTCAATAGTTGCGGGATCACAAGTTGTATGGAAAGATGAGCAAGTGTTTCTTTGCTAAGGACAAGATTGTGTATTTAGGCCATGTTATTTCTAAGGAGGGTATCCATAGATACCGAGAAGATTAAAGTAATTATGGAATGGCCTAGACCCAGGTGTGTGACATATGTGAGGAGCTTCATAGGATTGGCACAATTCAAGAGAAAACACAATAGATACTTTTCTAAGATAGCTTGTCCATTAACCGATCTCACCAAACAAGAAAAAAAGTTCAGGTGTGGGATGTGTTGGAAATACACGAACAACACAAACACGAAGAGATAAGAGAGAGAGAATACAAAATTGGTACTCCTATGACTTCACATATTGAATTCTTCAAAGACATCAGCAATTAACTGCTGTTGGTTCTCCTATTGCACGAAATCAGTTGGTTACACATCTTCTTCATACAATCAAGGATCCTTCATATCATAATATTGTCACTATTCTTGTCTAACAAGGATGGCATTGATTTTGACACTGATTGTATTTCTCTCGTTGAATATTCTCAATGACATGAACGTCGTACATAGAATTCTGACACTGTTTTGAATACACAAGAAGCTAAAGATTCCGAAACGGCTTGTATTGCTCATAAGCATCCCTTTTCATGTTTTACTCATGGTGGTTGCTCTTATCAAGGTGGAAATTCTTCTCAACTTTCTTATTCCAATAAGCATTGTTCCTATTGTGATAAGAATGGTCATATTGTCTCTGATTGTTGGGCACGTCAATATGATGAGGAACATGGCATTACCACCAAGTAACCTCATTCAAATTCCTCGAAAAATCATACTCCTTGTGACTATTGTGGTCATAAACAGATCATCCATCTCATCGTTGTTTCAAAAGGCGATATGATCAAGATCGTAATCACGCATATGCTGCTCAACAAAACAAGTAGTGATGAACATAATCATCAGGAGGTAAACTGTGTTTATCATGATATTTCTCCTAGAAGAGTACTTCTTGTTCAGGATGGTTCTCTTTTTATTGTTGATTTTGGTGGTACCGGTAATATGACTTACCAATCTCAATGTCTTCATAATTATCATGCTCTTCCAATATGAAATTGGTGCTGATGACACTACTTGTCAAGTCATGGGTGTTGGTTGGTGATCTATATCTTGGCACGCTTTCCTCTACCAGAATATTATGAAGAGTTTTGCATGTTCCAGATCTTCAAAGGAATCTTCTTTCAGTTGCCCATCTTGTTGATCTTGGTCCTTTTGTTGGTTTTGATCATACAAAGTGTCGAATGGAGAAGGATGGGCATACTATCGCAGTAGCTCCTCGACGTGGTAATCTGTTTGAGCTCTCTTTGAATGATGATGTTGCAAATGTTCTTACTGCTCTAAGAGATCTTGATTGCAAGTTATGACATCATCGATTTGTCCATTCAGATTTTGCAAAGCTTCTTGATATTCATCATCGTGAGCTCATCAAAGGTATGGATCTTAAAGTTTGTCCTCATATGGGCATATGTGAGTATTGTGCTCTTGGCAAGCATCATCAAAAACCTTTTCATAACTCTACCTCTACATATTCACATGCCATTTTAGATCTCATTCATACACATGTTTGTGGACCTTTTCCTCTCTCCAAATCTCACTATCGTTATTTCATTACCTTTATTGATGATTTCTCTTGTTTCACATATGTTTTTCTCTTGAGGCATAAGTCTAAAGCCTTATCCATATTCAAGAAATATGAGAAAGCAGTTGAACTTCATACAAGTCACTCTATCAAGACTCTCCGTAGTGACAACGGTGGAGAATATATTTCAAATCTCTTCGATGACTATTGTATTGAACAAGGAATTCATCATGAGTTCACCGTTCCATATTATCCTCAACAAAATGGCATTGTAGAGCGTACGAATCGAACCATTCTTAATGCTATAAGATGTATGCTTCTTGAGAGCTTTTGGGCTGAAGGATTTCATACAGCAGTCTTTGTTCAAAATCATCTTCCCACAACTGCACGTGCTAGTAAGATTCCCATTACAATTTGGATAGGGAAAACTCTTTCTGTATTATTGCATTTTTGCACCTTTGGATGCATTGCTTATATTCACGTTCCAAAAGAAATGCGACAAAAGTTGGATCCTCCTGGTTTGAAAGCTATATTTATTGGATATTCTAATAATTCTAAAGGATACAAATTTTATGATCGTACTTCTCAAAAATTTAGTCGGTGATGCTCTATTCGATGAACGTTTGATGGGAGGTACATAGTCTAGTAAGGATTTGATAATACACAATCCTTACTCACTACTTTTCCTTTTATGTTTGATCATCATTGTATCAATCAAGATGTTGTGTATCCTTCTTCTCTTACGAAGGATTCTGAAGACTCTTTTAAAGGATTCTAGTGATAATCTTGATGTATACATTGATCTTCCCATTGATATTGAACATGGTCCAAATCATGTCTATGATGACAGCTTTGATAATGCTATGAATGTTCATGAAGATCCGCAACTTATATAGAAGCTATCTCTTCTCCACAAAAGGATCGCTGGTAGGAGGCTATGCAAAAGCCGAATATGATTCTTTGATTTCCAAAGGTACATGGGTTCTTACTGATTTGCCTCATCATCCTGTTCGTATCAACAAGTGCAAATGGGTATATAAAACAAAGACAAAAGCTGATGGATCTTTTGATAAGTTCAAAGCTCGTTTGGTTGTAAAAGGATAATCACAAGTCGCAGGTGTTAATTATCATGATACATTTTTCCATGTTGTTCGCATGACTAGCATACATGTCCTTTTGGAATTTGCTACTTATTTCAATTTGGAGATTCATCAAATGGATGTGAAAATTGCTTTTCTGAATGGTGATCTCAAAGAAGAGATTTATATGGAATAACTAGAAGGATTTTCAATTCCTGGCAAAAGGAACATCTTGTGTGTCATCTTCATCGTGGTCTTTATGCTTTAAAGAAGGCATAAAGGAAATCTTGTGTGTCATCTTCATCGCGGTCTTTATGCTTTATATGGAATAACTAGAAGGATTTTCAATTCCTGGCAAAAGGAACATCTTGTGTGTCATCTTCATCGCGGTCTTTATGCTTTAAAGAAGGCATCACATTCTTGGTATATCAAAATTAATCTCTTTCTCACATCGAAAGGGATTATATCTTGTTTCTCTGATCCTAATATATATGTCAAGCGTGAAGGTATTCTATTTATTATTCTTGCTCTATACTCCATTGATACCCCACTCGTTTCCAATAATCTTGACTTTATGCAACTCACAAAGAATATTTTTTCATTGGCTTTTGAGATGGTGGATCTTGGTGAGATTCACTCGTGTCTTGGTATTCAAGTTCAGCGGTATCACCAGAAAGGTATCTTGTTTCTTCGTCAATCAAAATTCATTAACAATATTATTGAAAAGTTTGGTCTAGTCAATGCTCATTCTATAGATACTCCATGTCTTGTAAGCTCCACTAAGTATACAGCTATAACTCATGAGACGAAGCATTAGGTCCACATCAATAGGTCCACATCAACCTTATGCTAATCTCATTGGCTGTTTATAATTTGTTGGCTTAAACACCAGACCAGATATTCTCTTTGGAGCTAATTTCTTTGGGCAACATCTTGCTTCTCCTTGTGTTGGTCTGGATTGCAGCCAAACATGTTCTTAAATATTTGAAAGGCACTAAAGACTTTGGACTCATCTAACTCCCCACGAACAAGAATCCTCTCTCCTAGATTCTTTATATCTTCTTGGTTGTTTCAGATACTGACTGGGCAAGTTCTCACTCATCTATGCGATCTACAAGTGGAAATTGTTTCTTTGACCATATATTCTCTTTGGAGCTAATTTCTTTGGGCAACATCTTGCTTCTCCTTCTGTTGGTCTGGAATATTTGAAAGGCACTAAAGACTTTGGACTCATCTAACTCCCCACGAACAAGAATCCTCTCTCCTAGATTCTTTATATCTTCTTGGTTATTCAGATACTGACTGGGCAAGTTCTCACTCATCTATGCAATCTACAAGTGGAAATTGCTTCTTTGTTAATGGTTGCTTAATTTCTTGGGGGCTAGTAAGAAACAACATTGTGTTACAGTCTCTACAACCAAATCTGAGTATTTAGCTGCATCTTTAGCAGCTCATGAATTGGTATGGCTTCGCGAATTACTTGCTAATCTCAGACATCCATTACCATGTACTCCACTTAGATGTGACAATCAAAGTGCCATTAGTCTTGCCAAGGATTATGTTCTACATAGCAAATATAAGCATATTTCTATTCATTATCATTATGTTTGACATGAAGTGAAGAAAGGATCAATAATGATTGAGCATTGCCCCACAGATCAGATGATTATAGATATATTCACCAAAGGACTGAGTGAAGCTTGATTCACATCATTACGTAGAGAACTTGGAGTTATTGCAGTTTCATGCTTTGGAGATTAATATTTTTCACTCACACCTTGAATAATCAAACTTGTACAAAATATATTTTTGTATCCTTGTAGATACTCTTTCACATTACGCACATTGATCTTTTGTATATAATATATATGTATAGGGGGTCAGGGTTTTCCCTTGTACTCCCCAAGGGTTTATTTTCACTTGCAGCAGCTAGAGACCTATTTTTGAGTGGGGGTGTTGGAGCTATTTATATCACACCCTAACTTGACCTAGATCTCACCTATATATACAAACTCATAATCAATATATGAACTAGTCTTCTGGGAGCATATATGGTGTAACTCTCTTCCTTCTTCTCTCTCTCTTATCTCTTTGTGTTTGTGTTGTTCATGTATTTCCAACAGGATGAAAGGTATCAAGTAGCTTTTGACACTGTAAAAGCTAAAGTTGCTAAGAACTATGCTTTGAAAATACCATAAATGGGGAAACCTTTTGTAGTAGCTTGTGATGCTAGTGGAACACAAATTGGGTGTGTTCTCTCTCAATATGGGCGAGTAGTAAAATATGAGTCAAGGAAACTTAGGATCCATGAAGAGAAGTATCTTACCCATGACCTTGGGTTGGCCACAATTGTGCATTCCCTTAGCATTGGAGACATGTCCTACTTGGTGTCAAGTTTGAACTTCGGACAATGCGAACACTCTCTAATATAGCATTGTAAATCACTCTTCAAACCAAGCCAAAAGAAATCTTTTCGGACCTTAATGTATGTTTTGTTATATCCAATGTGTCCTGAAAATGGTGCATCATGACAATCATGAAGAATTTTGGCCTTAAAAGATGATTCACTAGGCACATGAAGTCTCTCATTATAGTACAAGTTCCCCTTGACCAAAAGATATTTTCCCTCAATCCTCTGAGATAGATTCTTGGCAATTCTCTCTAGGATGCTCACATAAAAGGGATATCTCTCAATTTTAGCTCTAATGTTTTCCATTATGTCCAAACGAACGACAGTATCAAGGGTCGCCTACTCAAAGCATCATTCACTTTGTTCTCCTTACCCTCTATGTACTTGATCTCAAAATCATACTTGCATAGGGGGTCCGTCCACCTCCTTTGCCTATTTTTCAACAAAGGGTTGAGTGAATATATATTTTAAAATTTGATGATCAGTCCGAAGTTTTAACTTAACACCGAGTAGGAAATGTCTCTAATGCTTAAGGTCATCCACAACTGCGGCCAACTCAAGATCACAGGTAGGATACTTCGCTTCATGAATCATAAGCTTCCTTGACTCGTATTCTACTATTCATTCATCTTGAGAGATAACACACCCAATTTGTGTTCCACTAGCATCACAAGTTACTACAAATGGTTTCCCCATTTTTGGTACTTTCAAAATATAGTTCTCACAGCAACCTCAGCTTTTAACGTGTCAAACGCTATTTGGCATCTTTCATCCCACTTGAACTTGGTCAAATTGGTTAATGGAGAAGCTATCTTTGAAAAATCTCTAATGTTCGAATTGTGCATTTCCCATGAAGCTCCTCACATCTATCACACACCTGGGTCTAGACCATTCCATAATCACTTTAACATTCTTGGGATCTATATGAATACCCTCCTTAGAAATGACACGGCCTAAATACACAATCTTGTCCTTAGCAAAGAAACACTTTCTCATATCTCCATACAACTTGTTATTCCGCAACTTTTGA